>NC_044978.1:44872082-46072082 GCF_008728515.1 Papio anubis
GATGAGTTGATGGGTGCTGACGAGTTGATGGGTGCAGCACACCAACATGGCACAAGTATACATATGTAACAAACCTGCACGTTATGCACATGTACCCTAGAACTTAAAGTATAATAATAAATAAATAAATAAATAAATAAATAAATAAATTTTAAAAAAAACATTGGAAGAACACTTCATGAAGAATCTGATTTTGAGATCTTTCTTACATGCTGGCATTTAATTACTGAAAGTATCTGGTAGTTGAGATGAATGAGCCTGTGGGAATA
Source organism: Papio anubis (assembly GCF_008728515.1). NCBI lineage: Eukaryota > Metazoa > Chordata > Mammalia > Primates > Cercopithecidae > Papio > Papio anubis. The sequence goes on from NC_044978.1 coordinate 44,872,352, forward strand.
AACACTTAACACACACACACACACACACACACACAAAAGTTCTATCTCCAATCTGAGAGCCTACCTGTTTGAAATAGGGAGCCCTTTCCCTGGTTTCTTCACCCATTGTTCTTTCATTATGAAAACATAACTTTGCTATACAATCATTCATTCATTTTCCACTCATATTTGTAATAAATTGATGACTTGCTATGTGCCAGACTCTGTATTCAGCAATGGAGATCCAACAGGAAATAAGACAGAATTGAAAGTTTTCCTAGCTTTAAGCCTAAAATTGTCAATGGCTCCATGTTTTTTAGAAAAAGAATTCAAACTCTTTTGATTAAATAATGAATATCCTTTATAGTTCTAATTTTACCTCTCACTTTTTTTCCAACATAAATTCCCCACTCTTTTACTTCCAGTCACATTTCATGCTTATTCTCATTTTTACATCTTTTCTAACTTTGTTTTCTCTGTGGAGATGCAAAAAATTCCTCCCATCTCCATTTGAATTCAATCCACTTTTTAAGGGCAAGTCCTCTCTCTCCGTGGTTCTTGCTGGACTAGGCCAGCCAGATTTAATCTGTCTCTCCTATTTAACATATCCATTTAGCTTAGTAAAATTCTTCTCAAGCCAAATAAATCCTATACCATAACTATTGATCACCTGATTTTCCTTCTCAGTAAATACCACTGTCATCCATCTAGATGCTTCAGCTAAACCTAGGAAGTATCCTTAATTCTCTTCTTTGCATCAGCGTGTCTTATCAACTTTGCCTCCAAAATATATCTCAAACTTAACCTCCATCTCATTCTCCACTCTTACTTGAGACAAGTTACCATTGTCTCCCCTGCTTAGGGTCAAAGTCTCTCCACCACTGCTTCTCCTTTCATTCTTACTTGGAGAATTGTGTATAGACAGTTCTATGTCTTTGCAGCAGCTAAGATGATTTATTTAAAAAATGTTTCAGACCCTGTAACCTTTCTTGCGTAAAACCTTCCAATGTCTCTCCATGACACTTAGAAGAAAATCCCGGCCTAACTGGCCTTCCCTATCTCTCTCCTTTGTTGACCCAGTCACTTGATCCTTCCCTCTGCTCCTCAGTCACAGAAAGGTTGTTACTGCCTTGGTTACTTCTGCCTTAGGGTCTTTGAACTAAGTCTACTTCCATCAGAATGCTGCTTTTCCTCTGTTTTTCTATGGGCTGCCTCCTTATTGCACAGCTGAAATGTCACCTCCATAGAGACAACTTTGCTTGTCCCAAACCTATCTCTCTTTTAAATAATCATCATAGAAACTGTTACCATCAGACATGTTCTTATTAATTCATTTACTTTTATCCCTTATCATTTGTTTATTATCCCTTTATTCCCAACTAGAATAGAAACTCTGTAAGAAAAGAGACTGATTTGTTCATAGTTGTGTCATCGGCACTGAAGCAAGACCTGACTCATGACACTCATGACAAATGAATAAACGAACGAGTCTGTATTGCACACATCTGAATGATGAATAAATTGGTCTTCATCATTTTCTAATTGTGTCCCATGTATTTTTACTGTTTCCTTAACAACATTAATTTAAGCTTTTCAATCCAGGAGACTGTACTTTGGTTTTGTGTTCACATTGCCTATAACAAAGTTTGATAATAAGTACTGCATACATACATTTTCAATCTCTATTTAAAAATAGTTTGTTTGAATTACCAAATGATCCAGTAATCTAGCTTCTGAATGTGAATCCAAAGGAAATGAAATCAGTGTTGAAGAGATATCTGCATTCCCATGCTCAATGCAGCCCTGTTGACAATAGCCAAGATATGGAAACAACCTGCATTCATCAATGACTGAATGAATAAAGATAATGTGATATGTGTATGTACGCTTGTGTTCAGCCTTAAAAGTAATGGATTTCTGCTGTTTGGAACAACATGAATGAGCATGGAGGATAAAATGCTAAGTGGAATAAGTCAGACACAGAGAGACAAATACTGTATGATCTCATTTATAGGTGAAATCTTAAAAAGTCTAATTCATAGAAAAAGAGAGTAGAATGGTGGTTACCAGGGGCTGGAAGATGGGTGGAAATGGTGGTCAGATGGTCCAAACTTTTAGCTATAAGATGAATAAGTTCTGGGGCTCTAATGTCCAGTAAGATGACGACAGCTAACAATACTGTATTGTTTACTTGACATCTGCTAAGAGATATCTTAACATGTCTTCACCACACATACACCAAAACACACACACACACACACACACACACACACACACACACACACAGGGTAACTATGTGTGGTGATGGACATGTTAATTTGAAATATATGGCCGGGCGCGGTGGCTCAAGCCTGTAATCCCAGCACTTTGGGAGGCCGAGACGGGCGGATCTCGAGGTCAGGAGATCGAGACCATCCTGGCTAACCCAGTGAAATCCCGTCTCTACTAAAAAACACAAAAAACTAGCCGGGCGAGGTGGCGGGTGCCTGTAGTCCCAGCTACTCGGGAGGCTGAGGCAGGAGAATGGCGTAAACCCAGGAGGCGGAGCTTGCAGTGAGCTGAGATCGGGCCACTGCAGTCCAGCCTGGGTGACAGAGTGAGACTCTGTCTCAAAAAAAAAAAAAAAGAAATATATATGTATACACACACACACAATGTTACATATTTCCAATCATCACATTGTACACCTTGAATATATACAATTTTTATTTGTCAATTAAAACCTGATAAAAATTATTTGATCAAATGTGACTAGAGGTTAGGTATTTGAGGAACCTATCACATGCCTCTCAACTATTTTGTTTGCCCTTGTTAGGATACATATTACTGGACTCTCACCTTCTCTCAAGGTTAGTGTGCATAGACCAGTGGAGAAACTGATAAGAAAATAACTATTCATCCTGCTTTTCTTTTCTTTTCAGGTAACAGGCACACTAATGACTTTAAGAATAAAATGTGTGATCTGGGAAGTTCGGAGTGATTTCCTCTTACTGTTTTTGAAATAGGTTTGCCAAACTAATGCAGGAACAGAAAACCAAACACTGCATGTTCTCACTTATAAGTGGGAGCTGAACAATGAGAACACATGGACACAGGGAGGGAACAACACACACTGGGGCCTGTCAGGGGAAGGTAGGGGTGAGGAGAGCATTAGAAAAAGTAGCTAATGTAGGCTGGGCGTAACACCTAGGTGATGGGTTGATAGGTGCAGCAAACCACCATGGCACACGTTTACCTATGTAACAAACTTGCACATCCTGCACATGTACTCTGGAACTTAAAAAATTAAAAAATTAAAAAACAAGTTTACCAGATTTTGCAAGTGAAAATTCAGGATACACAATTAGAACTGAATTTCAGATAAACAATGAATAATTTTTATATAAGTATACCCATACAATATTTGATGTCTTCTTATCCTAAAAAAATTTTGTTATTTATCTAAAATTCAAATTTGGCCAGGCATCTTATATTTTACGGTTTTAATAAACTTGCTAGGTCTTTGTTATATGTTAGCTATATGCTAGTGGTAATTTAAACATCTTTGGAACTAGCATTTACTCTTTCAGGCCTTTAGCATGCTCCTGACAAACGATTGCCTTGTAAATATGCAGTATGTGATGTTAAAGAATAATTGTTGCTTCTAGCACTTCTAGACTAAAAACCAGGACTAACAGAAACTAATAAACAGTGTGTGTGTGGCTGCTTTGACAGTATAAGGCATTATTGGGTACTCTTTCCCTGAATCACTACCCTTATAGTAACCTTTAGGTCTGGGGGCAAAGGTGATCTATCCACTCCAGTTTGGGACTTCAGCTTGTGGGCTTACTTACACTGAAGTCCGAAATCAAGGTAAATAACACTCCAGGGCAATTTCTTTCGGATGACATTTGGTCCTTTTCTTTATTTTGTCACTTCAATTATGATACTTATGCTTCAGTGGTGTTCATGTTGGTCATGTTTTTCTGAAACTGAAAATAAATCAAATGCAGTGTCAGCATTTTCCCCTCACATAAAAATGTTTGTGGAGGCTAAGGAAAAATCTGCTCCAGGAAGTACAGATTTTGTAATATCCTTTGTTCAATAGAAAATCAGACTTAAGAAATACACAAACCGACTAAAATTCCCACTGAGAAAGAGTGAGTCCTTGAAATTGTGTGATTCATATAACGTTCCACGAGCTCTTCTGTCCTGACTGCTACTGCCCACTGGCACTCCTGAATCTTACAGGAGCTATTAAAGTCAAATGCACTCACTTATGAGATTTTGACAACTGGAGAAACATCAACGGCGAAATACATGGTTTACCTCCATGTCCCATGGAAACATTGTGTTAGACCCTGAGGATCGAGAATTGGAAGACATTTCCTTCAAACAACATCAGTCTTCCTGTTTATTATCACAATGAAATAATGAGAGCCTCCAGAAAAGTACGGAGTTCAGTTATGGACATCCCTTGTTAAAGCAAGAGCTGAGTATTTCAGGTGTAGTCATGGATTCTAGTTCTTTCCAATTTGGCTACTGTTGCAGTTCCTTTAGAAAAGATGTTATTGTGACCTGAGGTTGGTGAAAATATCTTTGCACATTGATCTAATTTTTGAGATAGCTGTCACAGTGGGAGTGACGTGAGGCAAGAAGAGATAGATGATGGTATTTCTCCAGTTTCAGGTGAAATCATAGTTCTGTAATTCTATTTCATTAATGCTGTTTTCCATTTCATGAATGATTTTATTTTATTTGTTGATTTAGTTTGAGTATATCAGTGTTTTAAGTATTTCATCAATATATGTGGCAAATATTTCCTTAGAAACCTTTAAGCATTTGGTTTTAAAAGACATTCTGTTTTCTTTATTGTCTGCCTCCATCCTCCACCCCATTATAATTTTACAGACATATTTATATTCCTAATCCTCTCTCCCATCTACACAGCCAATTAAGCCTCACTAAAATCAGTCATTAATTCATAAAATATTCATTAAATACTTATCAGGTGCAAGGTACTCTGCCAATATGATACTTCCAGAAAGAAGGGTCCCAGCATAGCTGTAAAGAACTGCATTGGGTGTTACAGGAAATACAAAGATCGGTCATATTATCCCAACTCAGAAATGGGAGGGATTAATTCCATTGTTCTTAAATCAAAAGAAAATCTTAATCTACTTTCTCTACCATTGTGGAAAAATCTCTGAAACAGATCTAAATTTTTTTCTACTTACAGTGTATCCTCATACTAGTCAACTATTCTGAACCTTAGTTTCCTCATCTATGAAATAGGAAGGGGGCACATCTAGAGTCCAGCTTGAGTATTCAAAAAACCAAATAAGCTATATATTTTGAGTAGTACGGAAGAGTGACCGTTCAGGACAATGAATGTAAGTCTGAGGATTGACTGAGAAAGTAATCATCAAACACTTTACAATACCTCTGGTGCATTCATATGCTGTGTGTTTTAGTTGTGCATTGCTACATAACAAATTACCACAAACTTAGTGATATAAAACAAATATAAATCTGTTATCTCACAATTTTCGTGGGCCAAGAGTCTACGCACAGGTCAACTGGGTCCTCTGCTCATGGCCTCACCAGGCTGAAATCAACGGGTCAGCCAGGGGTGTGGTCTAATCTCAGGATTTTCTTCCAAGCCCATTCAGATGGTTGGAAGACCTCAGTGCCTTGCAGCTGTAGGACTCATGGCCACATTTTCTTGCAGGCTCTCAGCCAGAGGTCACTCTCATTTCCTTGTGGCCACCCATTATTCCTTGCAGATGGCCCTATCCATAACATAGTAATTTTCTCCTACTATGGCCAAAAACAGAAACCTTTGTACATTGAATCACTTATTTCAGGAAGGATGCAGCCTGATATTGTTTGGATCTGTATCCCCACCAAATCTCAGGCTGAATTATAATCCCCAGTATTGGAGGTGGGACCTGGAGGGAGGTTATTGGATCATGGAGGTGGACTTCTTATTAATGGCTTAGCACCATCCCCTTGGTGCTGTTCCCATGATGGTGAGTGAGTTATCATGAGATCTGGTTGTTTAATGGTGTATAGCACCTCCCACCTCTCTCTCTTCCTCCTGCTCTGGCCACGTGAGGTATTGGCTCCCCCTTTGCTTTCCACTATGATTGTAACTTTCCTGGGGACTTCCTAGAAGCAGAAGCCACTATGCTTCTTGTACATCCCGCAGAACCATGAGCCAATTAAACTTCTATTCTTCATTAATTACCCAGTCTCATAGCAATGCTAGAAGGGACTAATTCACAGTCCCTTTTCAGGGCTCACCTGAGTAGATCACCTAATTACGTCAATTAACTGAAGTTCAACTGATTTGGGGCCTTAGTTAATTCAGTGTAATCTTTTCACCTTTGCTATAGAAGGTAGCCTAATTATAGGAGTGAAATTCATCATATTCAAAGTCTTGTTCTCACTCAAGAAAAGGGGAGTATACAGGGTATATTGGCCTAGGGTAGGAGTCTTAAAATTAGGCCCATAACACTGCAAAATAATTGATCCTAGGTATGAAGAACCCCACAGAAAATGGAGAATTCTAAGATGAAAGATCGGGCTGCTTTCTAGCACCTGTGAATGAGAAAGCTGCTTCATGTCTTAAATCAGCTGAAATACATAGAGAACCAATTTTCACTTGGATAAAGTGGAATAGATGGGAAAGATAAATTCAGAGAATGAAATGAGTTCAGAAAGATATTCTAATTTCTTACAGTAATAAACTTTATTATCAACTAGCCAGTTAAAACAAAATCACTCAATCCATTACACACAAGAATAAAAATGGGTCGACAGAGACTCAGACTTCTCCAATACAATCTCTTAGGCCTCCTAGTTACTAACACTGTGTCTTATTTCTAGTGCCATTTTAAATATTTTTCATAAGCAAGAAACTAAATTCACTGCTTCAGACAATAGTGTCTACTTAGAAACACTCTGAACAAATTTAAAGAATGTAAAACATATAGGTGTTTTCTGAGGAAAGGGTTTGAAAGAAATATGCAAAGACACAGTTGGTTAGTGCCTGAGTCGGCCAACAAATGTTTCCACTTTGGCAAAATTGATTTGGTAATTTATTCAGGAATCCTGACTAGTGAAGAAAGTGGTGAACACATATTTTCCTTCAGGTAAATCGAAATCTTATCTCTCTCTTTTTTGCCTACATTTATCTGTGGCTTCTCTGCCTCGCTCATTTTTCTTTGGAGGTCAAGGTCAGGAAGGGAGAAAGAATGAGGCAGCAGTCTGAGACTTTATAATAAATATAGAGATAAATGAGGCTACTCTTTTCCCCAGAGCACTGTACAAGAAACTAGTAGCTTCACAGAAAAACGGTAGCTGCCTTGCATCTTGGGTGGCTTTGCCTTGGTGATACATCACATTTATGATGGTACTTGTCGTAGTTCATTAACTTGCCTATCCCATTATATTTGGTCACAAAGGGATGCTACTCAAAACAACATGCCTGAAATTGAAGACAGATGGCCAAGTAAGGGACTAAAGAGTTTGTTATAATCATTCACTATTTCCTTCTTTATTGTGTTTTTCTCTCCATTTATTATGAGTTCCATGTAAGGACATTTACACATGTTTAAAAGTGACATTTCTTTGCTAAGTAAACAACAAAAGTCATGAGGCAGGCAAGGACGAGTTGATAGTCTGCTAATACCATCAGCTGGAAGCAATATTTGCCTTTGGCAATGCTATTTATCTCTACATTTGCACAGGTTTATGATTCTAGAAAGCTAAAACAAAAGGAATTTTACTTTTTTTGTTCTGTCGCTGCAAGAGGTTTGTGCAGCTAAAACATCTGATTCCTAAAATAGAGTTTCCTGAAATTGTTCCTTACTCATAGTGTAATGAGGTAAGTCCATAAATAATGTTCATTCAAAGTAAAAGTATATGACACATGTTCTGACTTTTAACAAATGGCATTCATACTAACTTGATCTGACTGCCAGGGATTTATAAAGTGTACCAGATCTATTTCTTTTTAGGCTTTGTATTAATCTCAATTCCCTGGAGTCCAGTGCAAAGGCAGAAATTAATCCTGGTGAAGCTTCCTTTTTCTAAATACACATACATGTACCTCCATGTATTTCTCCCTAATGGGAAGACTTCCCAATATAGGCTTATTGGCTATTTTTTTAAACTTATTTTTTATTGTGGTAAGATACACATAACTTAAATGTACCGTCTTAACCATCCTTAAGTTTGCAGTTCAGTAGTATACCTCCATATATTTTAAAGATTATTTTCAAAACTTTTAATCAGCACCAGAACTTCCAATATTAAAACAGTTCTTGGGAAACAGTTCTAAGGACTTGCATGCAGATGAGTGTACCCAAGTTTGGCAAAACTATTCATATGATAATATTAGAGAAAGAAACTGATTTGGAAATATGAGTGGAAGAGGCAAAATAATGCATAATATTCAGGAGGCATTTTATATGCCTGGTTCTAAGAACAAAGTCTGCCATTTCCTGCATAGTTTTATACTGGGTTTTGTTGAAGAGATTGTATGTATACAGGGAAACAATTTATTTAGGTAGGTAGATATAAAATTATATTCATTTTGTTTTCTAAATAAGAAAGTGATTGAAAATTTTAACAAGAACTTTATAATATTGATAGAATGAATGTAGATGTGAAAATGCCAGAGAGGAATAGCCACACAGACTAAGGGTAAACAGCGAATTTTCTTTCTGTTTATGTTTCAATTCCCAAAGATAATTGTTTAGTCAAGATGTTTAGCTTTGATTGTGGGTCATTAGGGGTCACTAATAAAAGACTCTGTTTAGATTTTACAAGTTTGTTTGAATCCGTATGCATTTTTTCCAGGAATCCAAACTACAATAATACTTGTACATTGACTCTAGTGATTACGGCATGAAGTGTCATTTAAAATATTGGTCACATTTAGAATGTGTAGATACACAAATACAACTGATAAATTATTTAACATTGATAGCAGATATTTGCTGTATACATTTGAAAAAAAGAAAAAAAGAACTGCTCTATTTTTACATTCAGGCATTTTGTAAGTCCCTTCTCATAAGGGAATGTACATGTGGTATATCAATCCACCAGGGTATATGATGTGGTTCAATGAATATAGGGTTTGCTTTTGTTGGCTTTTATTAATTTTTATTAAGCAAATAATATATACTTGTTTTTGAAAAAGTATGTAATATATATTAAATTTTTTAATCAACCATAATCTCATTACACTGAGATTCAGATTGTTAATTAAAATTATCATGTAAAATCCTCAGAGGGTGTTAAACCTTTTCTTCAGAAAATCACATTTGTGTTCTTAGCTTGTTTTTAATAAGACATAAAGTTTTTAGGCTGGGCGCGGTGGCTCAAGCCTGTAATCCCAGTGCTTTGGGAGGCCGAGACGAGCGGATCACAAGGTCAGGAGATCGAGACCATCCTGGCTAACTCGGTGAAACCCAGTCTCTACTAAAAAATACAAAAAAAAAAAAAAAAAAAACCCACTAGCCGGGCGAGGTGGTGGGCGCCTGCAGTCCCAGCTACTCGGGAGGCTGAGGCAGGAGAATGGCGGCGTGAACCCGGGAGGCAGAGCTTGCAGTGAGCTGAGATCCGGCCACTGCACTCCAGCCTGGGCGACACAGCGAGACTTCTGTCTCGGAAAAAAAAAAAAAAAAAGAAAGTCTTTAAAAACATCTTAATTGTCCAGCCATATGAAATCCAGTAATGGTATGTATTGTTATATGTAAATAATATGTATTTATATACATATGACTTTTTAAAATGGTATCAGATTTGTATGTATTGTTTTGAGCTTGCCATTTTCAATTAACACGAATTGCTCTTTATATCTTTATATCGACGTATGCAAATATACACTAACATTTAAGATGGACAGTATCTCATTAAATAGATGTATCAAAATGTTTAATTCTTCATCGCTAGATATTGAGGATATTTACTTTTTATTTTTTCTGTTACAAACAAGTGAAAATGAAAAAATTATTAAAGCTGAAGAAAGCTTTCATAATTGTGATATGGGTGCTAACTTCCATGGACTGTACTCAGAGAAACTCACAAAGAGGCTGGGTGAGAGGAAGAAGAGGAAAGTAGCATCATTATGTGCCAAGCATTGCATTAGGCACTGTATAAACTCTTTTTAATCCTAGGCACTATCATCATTTTATAGATGTATCAACCATCGTTCAACAGAGGTTAAGGAATTTCCCAGTGTTGCCAAGCTAATCATTGGCAGAACTACCTGAAAACGTTGTACTGAGATTCACAAAGTCATCATTTCTTCTGGTTGATGCATGCACCCATAGCTGATCACCCACTTAACCAAGGTATTACCGTAGAGCTCACAGTTCATACAACGGCTTTGAAAGTTTTTATATAAATTAAACTTTGAAGTTTAGATGCTATTTTAGGCCGGGCATGGTGGCTCACACCTGTAATCCCAGGACTTTGGGAGGCCGAGGTGGGTGGATCATCTGAGGTCAGGGGTTCGAGATCAGCCCGGCCAATATGGTGAAACCCCATCTCTACTACAAATACAAAAATTAGCCAGGCATGGTGGCACACGCCTGTAATCCCAGATCCTCTGGAGTCTGAGGCATAAGAATCGGTAGACGTAGGTTGCAGTGAGCCAAGATCAGGCCACTGCACTCCAGCCTGGGCGACACAGCAAGATTCCGTTTCAAAGAAAAAGAAAAGATTAAAAGCTACTTTAAATAATATAGCATTTATATGTGTGTATGTAATTATATAAAACATATAATTAAGTAATAGGGCACAGAACACTTTAGGGGTACTTTCAGTGGTTCCTCCTTTGTAAGGTCAGCATCCTTGTGCATATAAGTAACCAGTTCTTTTCTATTTTTCAAATTCATTTCATCCTAGCACCCGTAAGTCTGTTTTAAGTTGGTGCACATTTACCAATCGTATTCTATTGTTAATAATATCTGCGTTTCACATAATTATTAAATCTAGAAATCTCCTTGGAGTTTCAGAAATAAAATTTCACGATAGAAAGTATAGTTCAGAAGCAGAGACGTCATAGATGAATGCTGTGTTTGTGCCTGGAGAGGGAGACCTGATTCCTGGTTCTGATGTAGTCACAGATTAGCTGCAACTGCTAGGAAAGTTTAATTGATCTGTCTGTACCCATTTTCTGCCTGTGAAGTAAAAGAATCCACAGCATTGCTGTGGGCAAAGAAAAAGGGTCAAGATAGAGAAGTGATATTGAAAGAACTATTTTGTGATAGGCATTGCCCTAGGTGCTTTATATATTTTATATTTTTTCCAATACTTACAGTGTAGATAGTGGATGTTGCTTGAATATAATGGAATCAGAAAGTTGCTGTTAAATCAATGGCTTAGTAAAGACAGAAAATGAACAAGCACAATATCTTAATAGAAAAAGGGGTCAGGATCAGCTGTCTAATGTTGAAGAGAAAAGAGTGGAAAGGCCCAAAGGTCAAATTCTAGAGAGATTATCAGTTGACCTTGGTGTTGACTCAAATACTTACTTGTTATAGTTCTCAGGACTACTTCAATTGTGTCAGATGGAAGGAGATCAAGGAACTACCACACGGGTTTAGATATGATGAACGGTAGGAGAATCTTGAGTGGCAGTTGGATAAGTATGTGGAATCCAATGATAACTTTGTGAAGATAAGGGAGACCTGTTCATGTGTAATTGTGGCTCAAAAGAGCCTGGGGAAAAGGGCAGGGATAAGAGACAAATAACAAAAGGCCATGTGTGGGATAATGGCTGAAAGAGCAGATAGAATTTAGTGATGACTTCGTGTAAAAAGTAAAAGCCAACATGCTTGAACAAAGCTAAGAAATATTCTGAGGAAATAGATAGATTAATCAAGAGTATAAGATGGGGAGTGAGTTTGAGGCAAAGGTTATCAGTAACTGAGAAGAGATGGGGTCAAGACAGGGGAAAAGGTTATGCACTTGGAAGGTAGGAGGAAGGAAAAGAGAATTAGAATTGTCATCAGGTTTGGGAGTGACGGGGAAAGACAGTTGGGGATTTTAGGGAAATTGAAAGTGATGATAAATCTATATGATTTTTAGGTGAGTGAAAATGTCTGACAGCAGTTGTCAAAAGTAACTAGGGAGGATGGTATTTAGTTTCTGAAACATTGAGTTGAATGTTCAGAGTTTGGTTAGTAAGAGTATGAAGGGGATAGTCCTTCGAGGGTTTAGCTGTGGTAAGAGAATCAAAAGTTTGAAATACAAGCATGAGAAGTAGTCCCTGTTGGAGACTTCACTGATTATGCAGAAAATGTTTTAGGGTAGAATAATTAATCTTATATATCTGTACTACATCATTTCATTCATTCATTCATTCACCCACCCACCTATTTGGCAAGTTTTTAGTAGACACCCACTGAGGTTCTAGACACTGTGCTGTTTGCTAAGATTACGAGATCAACAAGTTTCTGTCCTTAAGGGACTTATGATTTAGCAGAAATATAAAGACATGTATCAGTCTGTATCTGATATATGCGTGTATCTTTATATGAGAAAAAATATATGAGAATATCTCATATCTTTATATGAGAAAAAACAGAGATGATTGTTCACAGAAAAGGGAAGAGCTCATACAAAGACATATATGGTGGCACAAATAGCCCTGCCTTTTCAGGAACCTCTTAGCAGCTCAGAGTGAGAAAGACAGTTGCAACAGAGCAAAACCTACACCCAAGTCCCGTTCACCTGAAACCACACACTGTCATTGCCATACTATTGCCACCTAAGACAGTTCCACCAATACTGACTCATATTCCTAATCCATAGTCAGGGCTAACTTACTCACATATGGAAAATACACACACCTGTGCACACACCATTTCTAAAATGAAGAGGGTTCCTGCTCAGTGAACAGGCCAGGTGACACAGAACAACTCTTTCTTGAGTTCAGTCCTATAACAAAGTACAGGCAATAGATTCAGTTATGTTACTTCTGAGTAAAGACTATCCCAAAAGAGGCAAAAAGCCTAGTTTTGCCACCCAGATTTGAGATCTTGCAACATGTCTTATTCACTTTTCAATCCCAGTTATCTCAGAACCCTGCAAATAATGGGAGCTTAATAAACATCTGTTGAGTAAATGAATGGAGCAATAATTATAGTATTGAAGTTTTGGAGGGAAGAGGGGAAAACCAGACTGCTATCTATAATAATAATAATGATGTTCATAATGACAGTAGTAATATCATTAATAATAATGTTAATATCAAATAATGAGAACTTCAATTTAATGAGTGCTTATTCAATATTATCAGACACTGAGCACTGGTCAGTCATATATTATTTTATTTAATCCTCCCAAAGCATAATGACATAAGAAATATTATCTCCACTTTGCAAATGAAGACACAGGCTTAGACGTGTTCAGGAAATTACTCAGGATCACCTAAGTCGTAAGCTGTGGAGCTGTGCTTGAATTAAAAGTCCGCCTGGCTCCACATGCTACGCTCTTAACTATCATACTATAATAGCTGTGGTGGCATCGCAGAGTCAAAAGAGGACTTCGCAGTTCAGTATTCACTAGCAGTATTCATGCTACCAGTGAGATGATAATATAGTCTCGTTTGCACTTTTAGTAACAACTGTTAAGAAAAACCTCCTCACTCTATGGTGTTATTGCCTGTTTGACCTGCTAAATCCAGTGACCCTGCCTGTCTACAGATTAACCACTAATGCTTATTTGGCTGCAGTGACCTTAGACAATGAGTGCTTCTTCAATTCCACTTTTCTCCTGACCCACTAACAAAAGTCTTAAGTACATTCTGTGGGTTATTGTGCTAGGGTTTCTGCCCATTTCCTGGCAAAAGGGCCATTGCATATGAACAGATAGGCTCTAACAGACCTCACTAGTGAAAATTAAGCATGGTTCAAGAAGAAAGTAACCCCTAGCATTATGCCCAACAAGGACAGGCTGTCATAGTTCTCAGAGCCTCTAGTTTTTCCACTTTCACTTATTATTCCCTTCTTCCCATCATGCCTTCCTATTGCCCTTATCTTTCCCTTCTTTTTTCCTTCCTTCCTTCCTCCCTTCCTCCCTTCCTCCCTTCTCCTTCCTCCTTCCCTTCCTTCCTTCTCGTTCGTTCCTTCCTTCCTTCCTACTTTCCTTCCTTCCTTCCTTCTCCTTCCTTCCTTCCTTCTCTCCTTCCTTCCTTCTTCCCTCCTTCCTTCCTCCCTTCCTCCTTCCCTTCCTTCTCGCTCTTCCTTTCATCCTTTTACTTACTTGATGAATAAAAATTAATAAAACTAATTTTAGTAAAACTAATATTAGTTTTATTAATATTAACAAAATACTTAATAATTAACAAATTAATAAATTGATAAAACAAATATTCATTTTATCAAAATTAATACAACTAATATTAATAAAATAATAAAATTAACAAAACTTTATTAATAAAAAATAAAGCTTTGCTTCTCTGTACAAATATCTTTTGAAAAAGTAATTGTGCAGACAAGAAGTGAAAGGCTGAGTCCCAGTGATCTGTGCCAGCCTCGTTCTTGATTCGGACGTGCCATCCACAACATCTGTTAGTTGGGCTCAGCTTACCCTGTTCCTCAGAATGTCTTGGGACAGGAAGCTCACTACTTTCTGTGACAGTCTAATACAGCTCTCACTAACCATTAAAGGTAAGATGACTATGCAATTCATCGTCAAAACTGGGATACATTTGAGAGCAAAAGAATGAAAGCACTGAAACTCATTAAATTATATAATTTTTGCAGTGTTTACTGACTGACAAATCAATCTTAGTAAATTGGTGGACCCACAAAATAGTTCTATTCAAAAACTATTTGGAAAACTATTTTTTAAAAAACAAAAACAAGGTCCCTGTAAATTAAAGCAAAATTTAAAAATGTCTCATTATAATCATTATCTGAACATTTAAAAATTACATATCTGTATAATTTTTTGTACATATTCCTGTGTTAGTTTCACAGCTGTATACCTGAAAATGTATCACTGGCATTTTTCTGAAGAATGTGTTATTTTCAGTATAGTTTTAATATTTTATATTTTTTCATGAAATGACCTGCATTCTTCTGCAAAGCTTATTTTATGGTGAATACATTTTAAATTGTTGATATAATAAATTGAGCTTTCTCTGTGTATCAAGATATTTATCATTAAGAAATATACATATGCACACACACACAGGCATGCATGTGTGCACGCATGTGCACGCACATACACACATGCTGAAGTGCTCAATAGCTTAAAGCAAATTCCACGACCCAGTCATCCCATTACTGGGTATATACTGGGTATATACCCAAAGGATTATAAATCATGCTGCCCTAAAGACACATGCACATATGTTTATTGTGGCACTATTCACAATAGCAAAGACTTGGAACCAACCAAAGGTCCATCAGTGACAGACTGGATTAAGAAAATGTGGCATATATACAGCATGGAATATTATGCAGCTGTAAAAAAGGATGAGTTCATATCCTTTGTAGGGACATGGATGCAGCTGGAAACCATCATTCTCAGCAAACTATCGCAAGAACAGAAAACCAAACACCGCATGTTCTCACTCATAGGTGGGAATTGAACAATGAGAACACTTGGACACAGGAAGGGGAACATCACACACCAGAGCCTATTGTGGGGTGGGGGGAGGGGGGAGGGATACCATTAGGAGATATACCTAATGTAAATATACCTAATGTTAATGGGTGCAGCAAACCACCATGGCATGTGTATACCTATGTAACAAACCTGCACATTCTGTACATGTATCTCAGAACTTAAAGTATAATAATAAAAAAATACTGAACTAATAAAAAAAGATGATAATTTAACATCAACCAACAATGGAAGAAAGTCCATTTGTAAATCATTCTTCGAAGGCTGACTTTTCACTTAATCAAATGACTGTTTTTATAAAGTAATTTAACTTACTCTTCATTCCAAGATTATTTTTATGCTTTACTAAAAGTTAGTATTGACTTCATTCACAAAACTTTGCAAACATTAAAATGATGTTAATTTTATATTAGTAAATATTAGATGCTTCACCTAGAAAAGCAGTTAAATGAATTACAATGAGAAGTATCCAATTCACAAATGGTAAATGCAATGTTAATGTGAATATACATTTTGGAGAAGGAGATTATTGCAGTAAAAACAATATTCTTTGCAAATTAAGAAACCTGCGAGCAGAAACTGGTTATATCATATGAATAATTCATAATTGCATACAAACTGGGATATTCTATAATAGAGGGAGAATCTGTAGCTACCAAAATTTACAAATACTTTTATATATTCATAGGGTAATAATATTACAAATATGTTGTCATTAAGGATGTGTTGAATAAAAAATTAGCTTAATATGGTAACATGCACTTTTGTCCTTGCTGCCCATCATCAATCTAGCATTAGAATTGTTGAGCCACTAAAGTACTACTTTTAAAATTACCTAAATATCCTTAATGTCAGGGAACTTTTTGTAAGTAAGCTTTCTAACTTTTGATCACACTTTTCTTAATCAATTAAAATCTTTAATCAAAAAATTCAAAAAATATTTTTAAAATAATTCAATATATTCAAGAAAATTATAATAGTTGAAAACAAAATTCACAAACCAAAGACACTGAAATTTATTTCTACAAAAGTAAGAAGGTAACTGAACAAATTAAACCATGAGAGCTCAAATTCTCTACAGGACTTTATTTTGAAATTTTACAATTGCACTTTGAAAAATCTTGAATAGTGAGAAGACTGATCTGATCAAATTCCTACTTTTAGTTGGATAAACTTATATTTTAAGTTATAATGGAATGAAATTGAGAAGGCCTACAAGTTTACAGCATTGAAATTAGGTGAAATATTTAAGAGAATTATTAATAGAACTTGCATATATTGAAGAAAAACACTCTAAATGGAGGCAAAAACATAGCACCTGTGAAAAATTTATAAGTTTTAAAGCAGAAAAATATAGAATTGAGAAATTTTTTTTAAAATTATACTTTAAGTTCTAAGGTACTCTCTCCCCTAGCCCCCCACCTCCCAACAAGCCCCTGTGTGTGATATGCCCCTCCTTGTGTCCATGTGTTCTCATTGTTCAAGTCCCACTTATGAATGAGAGCATGAGGTGTTTGGTTTTCTGTTCCTGTGTTAGTTTGCTGAGAATGATGGTTTCCAGCTTCATCCATGTCCCTGCAAAGGACATGAACTCATCCTTTTTTATGGCTGCATAGTATCCCATGGTGTATATGTGCAACATTTTGTTTATCCAGTCTATCATTGATGGGCATTTGAGTTGGTTCCAAGTCTTTGCTATTGTGAACAGTGCTGCAATAAACATACATGTGCATGTGTCTTTATAGTAGAATGATTTATAATACTTCGGGTATATACCCAGTAATGGGATGGCTGGGTCAAATGGCATTTCTGGTTCTAGATCCTGGAGGAATCACCACACTGTCTTCCATGATGGTTGAACTAATTTACATTCCCACCAACAATGTAAAAGCGTTCCTATTTCTCCACATCCTCTCCAGCATCTGTTGTTTCCTGACTTTTTAATGATCTCTTTTCTAACTGGCATGAGATGGTATCTCATTGTGGGTTTGATTTGCATTTCTCTAATGACCAGTGATGATGAGGTGTTTTTTCATATGTTTATTTGCCACATGTCTTCTTTTGAGCAGTGTCTGTTCATATCCTTTGCCCACTTTTTGATGGGGTTGTTTTTTTCTTGTAAATTCGTTTAAGTTCTTTGTAGATTCTGGATATTAGCCCTTTGTCAGATGGATAGATTGCAAAAATGTTCTCCCATTCTGTAGGTTGCCTGTTCACTCTGACGATAGTTTCTTTTGCTGTGCAGAAGCTCTTTAGTTTAATTAGGTCCCATCTGTCAACCTAATGCTAGTTATTTTAAGATGGTAATTGCAAAGCAAAAGCAAAAGCAATTATCATCTTAAAATAACTAGCATTAGGTTAAATTATATGATAGTACTAAAACTCTTTGCTTTGGACCTACAAAATAACAATTTGGTATAGTTCAACTTAATTAGACATTAAAGCTTTTCAGAAGATTTGTGTGTTCTGGTTTTCATATGGCCAGTGATGTCACTGTGGCCCCTATGTGGATGATAACTTTCAACAAATATTTTATGAGAAATAAATTCAGAACTTAAATGTTCATTACATACACAGTTTTATTTTTTTCAGTATATTACTGCTATAGGCTTATTACAAAACAAAATAGAATTAACAAACAGTAAATAACGATATAGTTGATTAACATGGTACAAAGTTCTGACAAAACAATTGTAACAAGGACCTTCCAATTGCTTGCTCTATGTTCTTTGGCAGAACTATTGTCCTTTATTTCCTGTGCATACTTATTTACACTTAATTTGCAATTTTACACACTTTCCTCTGGTCTTGCTAACTGGTGGCATAACAACTTGGTGTATCTTGTAGGCCATAGCATGGGTCATGGCATACAGGTTGGTATACCAAGCTGCTAACAGGAGTAGCAGCATTTGCTGCTGTCTCTACCATTTGAGACTGGATAGAGGTAACTACTGATATGGTTTGGATGTCTTGTCCCATCCAAATCTCATGTTGAAATGTAACCTCCAATATTAGAGGTGGGCCTAGAGGGAGGTGTTTGGGTCATAGAGGTGGATCCCTCATGAATGGCTTGATGCCCTCCCTGTGGTAATGAGTAAGTTCTTGTTCTGTGAGTTCACGTGAGGGCTGATTGTTTAAAAGAGTCCGAGGACTTGCCACCTCTCTCTTTTTCCCTCACTCATTATGTGATCTACCTGCTCCCACTTTGCCTTGCACTATGAGGAAAAGCTTCCTGAGGCCTCCCCAGAAGCTAAGCAGATGCTGGGGCCATGCCTCCTGTACAGCCTGCCAAATCATGAGCCAATTAATTTCTTTTACTTTGTAAATTACCCAGACTCTGGAATTCCTTTATAGCAGTGCAAACAGACTTAAACAGCTACCCTTAGCTCTTTTGATTCCAAGGTACTTCTAATATCAGTGAACTCTCCATATGCCATTCTATAAAGGTAAATATTAATTATGTTACAACTGGAATGATAGGAAAAAGAGAGAGAGTCACTGTTGGTCACCTTTCAGATTTAACCACATGTTAAAAGTAGGAACTTTGTTCACCTGCATTCACCTCACAAATAGTAGTAAACTCATGGCAGAAGCTGGAAATACAAAGTAGAAGTTGGTCAAATCTACCCTTTCTTACTTTAATGCCACTAGTAATAACAATAATACTTTGTGAGAGTGAGAGACAGAGAGAAGAGAGAGACAGAGAGAGAGAGACACAGAGAGAGAGAGAGTGAGAGAGAAATCCAGGACAAATGCTAAACTAGAAAGGACGCTGGCTTAACAGTTGTAAATCAAGAACTGCCCTATCAAACAAGAATATATGGTTCTCTAATTAGAATTACTCATTCATCCCCTCCACACACATTTCCTTAGAACCCATAAAGTGAAATGTACTTTGCTAAGAAATGAGATTGTAAAGAAGAAAACAGTGTGATAAAAAAGTGCTCATGATTTTAGATCTGTTAGATTGAAATCTGTCTCCCTGTGGTTGAATTCCATCCTTGGACCAATGCCTTACCTTACCAATGCCTTGGACCCTGTGCCTTACCTTCTTATCTGGCAGCTTGCCCTCAGGTTCATCTATTCCAGGGCTTCTCAAACACTTGTGTGCATAAACCTCATTTGGAAAACTTCTTTAAGAAGCACATCACCCCAGAACTGGTCCTCAAGATTCTGATTCTCGAATTCTCGGGTGAAGTAAAAAATCTGCATTTTAAAAAGCACCTCATGTTATCCTGACTCAGGTGATCAGCCCAGCACACTTTCAGAAATGCAACATAATTTTTCTTGAGTCTGTGTTTTCAGTCTTCCTGAAATATCATGTCCTCCGAGCTAGTGCTACTGGATGACTGTTTCCAGATACATTTTAATATGTCACCATCCTCTTTAGATGGTGGTAGTTGGATTAAATGAAATCCTTCAAAGCAGCAGCATCCAGAGAGACTGCAGTCTCTGGTTCAGGCACTGTATTTCCATCAGTGTAGCCTAATCTACTCTCTTTTGATGCAGAAAATCACATTGTGGCCTAATACTATACCCCTCTATTAATAACCATGAAGCTATATCCTTTCAATCTTCTTCTAAAATATTTGATTATTATTATCTAGGCAATGGAATGTTTCAGTGAATTTCACAGTGAATTCTACTTTCTTTATCAAAATTCCGAAATATAAAGGCAGTCTGATATGCTGTTTCTCCCTTATCCCTCTTTCCCTCCTCCTTTTCCCTTTCCTTCCAACAGAGGTTATTCCTGGCAAAGTCTGTGCAAGGGAGTATGATACCACATGAGAAACAAAACAGACCCAGATACAAATCATTTTACTGAAGTCTTGGAGCAGCCTTCGAAGAAAAACAAATTTCATACCAGCCAGAACCTGAGTGGAGGCCAAGAACTGCCAACATATTTGGAAGGCCAAACTCCTTCAGCTATATGGTCCCTAACTACCTTTTAGAGAGACTATCACTTGAGAATGAAAGTGACTTGGAGTTTTGTTATTTACAAACTCATCACTAAATGCAGTGTTTTGTGTTTTATTTCCATAGCAGACTTAATTGTCTTCATGAAAATAACCCCAAATAAGGCTAACAATGCCAAACAAGGATAATTCAGAGCTCTTCAGATTTTCCTTACACTTAATATTGCCACAAACTCTTCACTTCACTTTCACAAAAATGCGAAATGAGAACTTAAAACATGCAGTGTATTTGAGTGAAGTATCAATCAAAACTGAATAGTCTGTGGGCTATCAGAATCAATACAACATTTTTCTTATATAGTCAGGAATATGTGACTTTTTAGTTAAGCCAAAGTCAGCCCATTTCACTTATGCCTTAAATTTAAATGCAGAATATTGGCAAGTCCTGTGGGGAGAAGAAGCAAAACCATAAATGAAGTCCTGGTTTTCTCATGTATACAACTGTAGGAACAAGGAAAGGAAAATGATATCCTGATGGTAGTAGAACCAGCGATGCCAAAGGCATTCCCCTTGAGCATTAACATTAAAAAAAAAAAAAAATCACAGTTACACTACTTTCCCTTTAACCCACATTGCTTCTGTGAAGAAAACTTTAAAAAGTCAAGAACATTGTTCAATGTTCAAGATTAACCTCAGGGTTTTTCCTTGGTGTTTTTGATAAAAAGCAAAATGGTGTTTTTTGAGTCCTTTGGCAGCCCCCAAATTAGATGTGGGTAAGGAAAAATGTTTTATTTTTATTTTACGTAAAAAATGAATAGTCAAATAGTACTCTTGGTTATTTGAGTTCTGCTCTCAGTTTATTTTATTGGGAAATTTAAAATTTGGCACTCTGGAGGTAATAGTTTCTAAAAATGAAAGATATCTTAGTGTCAAAATGCTTGAAGAATGGACATGATAACTATAAAGAAGAATCTTCCAACTGACAAAGCCTCCTATAATATTTTTGAAAAATTAGGTTGCCTGTTCTATTCAAATAGTCATACCCATTTGCTGTCCTAGACAGCAAAGGGTGTCTTATTCGACAATGACTATTCAACTAGGACTTATGCAATAATGAGGTCTCTTTTAGCTGCTCAACACAGAAAAGATTTTATTGTTAAAGCAGCCAGACAGGAAATGTAGAAAACATCTAGTTCAGCATTCTCATATAAAGGTGAGTTCCAGAAACTTGCTTAAAAGAGCAGGGTAATTAGTCACAGAATAGTAAGAATGCAAGAGACCTTTACAAGTATTTTGGGTAGACTCTATGCTCTTTTGGTGCATAATGTCAAAAGTTTTCATCTGAAAGAATCAGAAGATCATTAGTTTATTATCTGAGCTGGATTCTTCAGCATTAACATATGTTTACATGAAGCACTTGCCTAGCCAGTGTACAGCACCGGGGAAGCAAGATACCTGTGAAACATTCTCCTTGGATATCCCAGAAAACCTCTTCTACATTCTGTTTCAATGATAAGCAAATACAGCCGTCAGCTGACCTCATTAGTCCTCTGAAATCACTGGAAACCTGCTGCCTGTTTCTTATTGTGCTTAATGAGACCACTCTTCACTCAGTTAATGCCCCACGTCCAAAAGCTGAGCACCATCTGGGCCTGTTCTTTTTCTGTCACCAGCCACATTCCAATAGGACTAAGTACTAATGAATCTACAGATATTCCCCTCCTTCCCTGCCACTGAGATCACTTTAGGCCCTTGCATTCTTTTACTACACTATTGTAGTAAGAGGAGTTTTTGTTTGTTTGTTTGTTTTAACTGGGCTTCACTTAACTCTAGGATTTCATTTATCCTCCAAAATATCTCCAGATAAATCTTTCTAAAATATAAAGCTAATTCTCACTATTTACTTTCTCAGAATGCTTCAATATTTTCTCTATCATTTACAGAGTATGTTCAGTCAGCATGGCGTGGCGTATAAGTTCTCTATGATTTGGCCCCAGTCAATTTTTCTAATCTCTCATCCTGTTTTTTGCTGCCACCCCTCATTTCCTCTGCTCCATGTCCCATCTCATGCGAATGTTCATGCCAAACCCTTTTCCTTTATTATCTTCATTTTATTCCTTAGGTAATGCTGCTCCCTATGCCTACCATAGCCTCTCCTTCCCCAGTATTTTGTCTAAATAGCAGACATCTGCTTGCCTCCCATATTAAGAGTGATCTTTTATATGAAGCCTTTTCTATGGTCTTTTCACCTAAATGCTACTGTATGTTCTGCTATCCTGTCTACAACACTCTTATTAACTCACTCATTTACGTATTCATCTTTCTTTCCCACAACAATTCTTGATTTTATTTCAGTGGCAAAATACGTGATAGATGCATGTCACATGTGAGACATTTCATGGGTACATCTAGAATTAGATCCAAGGACTGTAATGTTGTTCCCCTTTTTTATCCTACTTAAAACCAGATATAAAAGTATAAGTAAAGAAGAGTAAGTTTCCAATAGAGAGATCTTTAAAACAATGTAATTTATACATTTCAGTGCTTTACTAGCAAAAGTGTCACTTACTCCACTAGTAATTTTATTAAAAACAATGTTTTGAGATGCTGCAAATAGGAACTCTATCTTCTTCATCTTTGTTTCCTCAGTCTAGTATAGGGCCTACCAAATAGTAGGAAATGAATAAACATTTACTGAATGAATAGATGAAAGGACCACAGATTAGGTGTTTCAACATGAACATCTGGGATTTTCAATCTCTGGCAGGAGACATGGATTCCAAGTAATGCCCAGTATAAATTAATCCAGAACGACACAAACTATTCAAATAAAACTGATTTTTTACTTTACTGTCCTTAGAAATACACATTAAAATGAAAAATATATCAAAAATATATCAATTATTTATTTATGGCCCTTATTTATGCATTGCCAGCTACAAGGCCCTGTATCAAAAATAAGTAAAATGTGTAAATCAAGCTGAAGATAATACTAAAAACAACTGTTTCTATTTCCACGTAAGTACTACTTTTTTTTTTTTTTGAGACGGAGTCTTGGCAGTCAAGCTAGAGTGCAGTGGTGCAATCCAGGTCACTGCAACCTCTGCTTCTCAGGTTCAAGCGATTCTCCTGCCTCAGCCTCCCGAGTAACTGGGACTACAGGTGTGCACCACCATGCCCAGCTAGTTTTTGTATTTTTACTAGAGACAGGGTTTCACCATGTTGACCAGGATGGTCTCGATTTCTTGACCTCGTGATTCAACTGCCTTGGCCTCCCAAAGTGCTGGGATTACAGGTGTGAGCCAACATCCCCTGCCAAGTACTACTTCTTTAGGTTCATTGAAGTCTTCCTTTTTTAGTTCAATTCCATCAGACACACACACACACACACACACACACACACACACACCCACCCGTAATCTAGCAGGGAAAAGTTGCAAAAAAAATGGAAATTTTGAGACAACTTTCACTTGCAAACAAGGAGATGGGAAAGAGGAATGAAAACATACACAACTTTGGGGAGATGATACTAGAGACCAAAAGATAAAGAAGCAATCCTGTAAGCAAATTCCACTGGGTACTTTTATCAGTAGAACATTTGATGTGTCACAAATAAATGGAAAACTTAGTGCCTTAAAACAACAACCATTATTTTAATTTCAGGTCATCAGTTGGGGCTGGACTCAGCCGACAATCTTCTCACGTAGGCCAGGTTGCTAGAGCTTACTTCAGTGTCTGAGGGCCAAGTTGCTAGAGCTTACTTCAGTGTCTGAGATCAGCTAAGAGCTGGCTGTAAGTTAGAGCATCTTGGTTCTCATTTAAATGGTCTCTTACTATCCAGCAGCATAGCTCAGACTTGTTCTCATGGCATGGCAGGTTTCCAAAAGCAATAGTGAAAATAAGGTCTCTTGAGGCGTGGGCTTGAACTGACTCATTTCTGCTGTTTTCTATTGTCGGAAGCAAGTAATGAGGACTGAAACAAGGGATGGATATACAGACTACTCCTCTTCAATGATGGACAAGGTGTAAAGTAACCTTGCAAAGGAGTGTATCTTTAGGAATGGAAATAATGTGTTGTCATTTTACAATTTACCAGAAGCCTAATGTTGGATTTTGGTAGATTTGAGGAGAGCAGTTACAGCCTGAAGCTAACCAGAAGACATAGATTCCTGGCAGAAAGAGAGTTTGTTCTTTAACAAACCAACAACTAGAATAATGTTCTTAGCTTAGAGCTGGAAGATGGAACAAAAAAATTGAAAAAGAAAAGAAAGCAGTTGATTTGAATTATTTCTTTGAAGAAGGGAAACTGGGAGCAAGCTTTATTTCTGTATGTCTCTTACTGCTATTGCTATTTTTTGATTGCTATTTTTTGAGAATGTTTTCATGAATGGGTATTACGTTTTTTCAACGTTTGTTCTACATTAAGTTTCCCCTTCAAACTCCCAATGTGGTGAATGGCATTGGTTGATAATAAACTCATCCGACCTTGCATTTCTGAAATAAACCACTCTCTGATGCAGTGTATTGTCTTTTTACACATTATTGAATTTGATTTGCTGATATTTTCTTGAGTGTTTCTGCATCTAATCTCATGAGGGACATTAGTCTGCAGTTTTCTTGTAATGGCTTTGGTTTTGGTGCCAATTTTAATAAAAATGAGTTGAGAAATGTACATTCCTCCTTTACTTTATAGGATAATTTATAACATATTGGCATTACTTCTTCATTAAATATTTAATATAGCTCACCAGTAAAGCCATCTGAAACTTTAGTTCTCTTTGAGGGGAGATTTTTAATTACAGCCTAAATAGCTAGAGGTTTTTTATTTCTTCTCAAGTCAGTTCTATAATTTGTCTATTTCAAGAAATATGGTTATTTTTTAATCTAAGCTTAAAAATTATTTGACATATACTTGTTTTAATAATTCTTTGTTGCAATTTCAATTTCTATGGGGTCTGCAATAATATCTCCTTTTTATTATTAATATTAGTAATTTGTATCTTCTCTCTCTCTTTCATTAATATAACTAGAAGCTTATTAATTTTATTAAGTTTTCCAGAGAACCAGATTTTGGTTTCATTAATTTTTTTCTGTTTTATTTTATTGTCTATTTTATTGATTTCCACTATTATTTCCTTCCTTCTCGTGAGTTAATTTGTACTGCTTTTTCTAATTTCTTAAGGTGGAAATTATAAGGCCCATTAATCTTAGGTATTTATTATTTCCTAATATAAACATTTAAAGTATAAATTTTCCTCTACATATTGTTTTAGCTTGAATCTTCAAATTTTAATGTGCTGTGATTTCATCTTAATTTGATTCAAAATATTTTCTAATATCTTTTGGAATTTCTTCTTTGACCCATGTGTTATTTGGAATTGTAGTGTTTATCTTCAAATATCTGGGAATTTAAAAATATGTTTTATTATTGATTTCTACTTTAATTTTATTGTTGATGAACATATTCTATATGATGAGAATCCTTTTAAATTCATTGAAACTTGTTGTATCACCTAACATGGTTGATAAGTGTTCTATGGGCCATTCAAAATTGGGTATGTATTCTGCTGATGTTGGAAGGAATGGTCTATAAGTAATAATTAGGTCAAATTGGTTGACAGTGTTACACGTGCCTACTAAATATTTTTCTGATTTTAGGTCTGCTTATACTATGAATTATTCAGAGAGGACTTTTTACTTTTTTCATGTATTTTGAACCTACACATGCAATGTAGTTTCAAAAATATCGTTATTATATCCTTGTAATATTTCTTTTTCTAAAATTTATTTTGCAAGATATTAAAATAGCCACTCCAATTTTCTTTAGATTATTGTTAGCATGGTAAACATTTTTCACTCATTTTACTATGTTTTTTCATAGTGTGCTTTTTCTAGACAGAATGCCGTTATACCTTGCTTTAAAAAAGTTCAGTCTGATAATCTCTGCCTTTCATTTGGAGTGTTTAGACCATTTTCATTCAATGTAATTATTAATAGAGTTTAATTTAAATCTATAATCTTGCTATTTCTTTTTTATTTGTGCAGCTATTCTTTATTTCTTTCTCAATTTCTGCATTCTTTTT
This sequence comes from Papio anubis, assembly GCF_008728515.1. Lineage (NCBI taxonomy): Eukaryota > Metazoa > Chordata > Mammalia > Primates > Cercopithecidae > Papio > Papio anubis. The sequence goes on from NC_044978.1 coordinate 44,898,966, forward strand.
GGGAATTATACATTTTTTAGTAATTACGTCATTTTTACTGTTGGCTTCTAAGCTAGTTTTTTTTTTGGTTTAATGTCTAAGTACTTGTTTTGGAATTTAGAATATGCATTTTTAACTTCTCACATTTTACCTTCCAATAATATTATATCACTTAACATATATGTAAGGTAACCACCTATATGTAAGGTAAAATCCTTGAACAGTATACTTCCATTTCGTCTCATGAGTTTTGTTTTATGTTAGCCATACATTTTATTTCCTATATGTTATAAACACCATAAATACTGCCATTATTTTTGTATTTGGCATCAATTATAAACTAAAGAAATTTAGGAAAGATTCAAAATTCTTTAACATTTGATTACACATTTATCATTTCTGTCTGTTTTCATTGTTTGGTGTAGACCCAAATTTCCACCACTTATCATTTTCCTTTTACCTGAAAAACTGCCTTCAACATTACTTATAGAGTAGGTCTGCTGGCAACAAACTTTCATAGCTTTTGTTTGCCTAATTTTGCTTGCATTTTAGATTACTTGAAGTATGACAGGTTGGTTTGTTTGTTTTGTTCTTAAGCACTTTGAAGATCTTCTGGATTGTATAATTCAGGTGTCTGTTGTTCCTTTTTAGATGATGTGGTTGCTTTCTTATGATTGCTTTTCTCTTTATCACTTGCTTCAAGTGATTTGATATGATGTACATAGATGTAGCTTTATTTTTTGTAAGTGCATATCTTCTGTGTGGTTTATTGAGCTTTTTTGAACTGTGAGTTTATGGGTTTTTTTTAATTGTACTTGGAAATTCCTCAGCCCCTCTTTATTCAAATAAATTTTCTCTTTTTCTCCTTTGCTCCGCTTTCCAAGGTTACCATTACATGGATGTTGAACTACCTGACATTGTCTCACAGGTTACTGAGGCTCTGTTAATTTTACTTCAGTGTTTTAGTTTTTGCTTTAGTTTAAGTAGTTTCTATTGCTACGTGTTCAAGTTCACTGATTTTCTTCTAAATGTCTATCTGCTGTTAGTTCACTTCATTTACATTTTTATTTCAGATATTCTATTTTAAAAGTCTTTACTAACTCCCTTATCTCTATTATTTCTGAATCTGTTTATTATGACTGATTGTTCTGCTGAATGTGGGTCATTTTTATTATTGTTTTTTTTAATCCTTCACATGTTTAGAAGCTTTTTATTGTATTCTAAACATTTTCAATGTTGTATTGGTAAGAATATGGATTTGTTGTCTTCTTTTAAAGATGGTTGGCTTTTGTTTTAGCAGTCATTTTATTTAGTTGCAGATCATCTTAATCTTTTCAAGTAATGTTTTTAAGCTTATTTAGGGATAATCTAAACTAGTTTAGGTTTCTTAGCTAAGCATGCTATTTATGAGATGTCTACTGAATTTCTCATGTGTTAAAAAAAAAGACTCTTCACTATTGCTATTTGTACATGAATGTCTTCTGGTCTAGGAATTATTCACCTTACTTTCATTTGGAGTGTTTAGTCCATTTACATTTAATGTAATTACTAAATGTAAGTCTTTGCTCATACCAACTGAGTTGCAAACTCTTTATGTATGGCTTACTATTCAGCCAAAGTCTTCAAGGGGCCCCTGAGAAGAGTTCTTGATCCCTTCCGTGGGTTTCTCCCTTCTTTGCAGTATTCTCCATCTCAAATTCCAGTTGCCTCAGGCTCCTTAAACTCCCATCTTTGTCTCTTCAAATCAGTGATACACCCATGCTCTGCTTGAGATCTCTCTCTTTACAACATGATAAAAAGTGTCTCTACAAAGGGAGCCAGGAGAAGCATAAGGCATGCCTTATTTGTTTCCTTTGTCTCAGGGTAACAGTACTATATCTCCTATATCTCTTGTTGTCTCAATGTCTGTGAACTATTATGCTTTATATTTCTCCCAGTTTTAGCCGTATATGGCAGGGAGATAACTCCAGGCCTAATTACATTAACATAATCAGGGGTTTATTTTAATAAGATTTTCAGTAAAACTTTTTAGGAATTTGGCAAATTTTTTTCTTTGCATGCAGTAAAAACTATACAAAAAATTACAAATTAAAATATATTCAATAATGCTCACAGTAAAATGATCCATATAGAGTTGACATACCATTTTAGAAAAGTTGCCAATCTCTGAAATAATGTATAGAATTCTTCTCTTCTGTTTTTGGACTTTCTTTGAGTCTGTTACTTTGACGGTTGTGACATAATCCTACTGCTCTTGAGAAGATTATTTGCTAGTGTACTAAATTACTCTACTAGATATGATAATCCTTTTATAATACGTTTTTTTCCCTTCCCCAATTATGTCTATTCTGTCAAATTTAAATGTTCTCCTCTTATCACTTCTTATAACTTTATTTAACATTCTTGCCTTCTCCAATCTCTACACCTCTTCTTTGACTTATGTGGCATGACACTGTCCTGATGTTGTTTTTTGATCATTTCTCAGTATTTTTTGTGACCCTTTCATCTTTTCACACTTCAAATTTTTTACCTAGAGCTCAGTCCTAGGTGTTCTTTTCTGCTGTATCTATGTTTGTTTCATAGGTGATCTCAGCCACTGCCATGCAAATGAATATCATTTATAAGCCTATGGTTCCCAAAGAAATATCCTAAGACCTCTCTTTTGAGCTTCAAATCCTTATATATAATTATTTTGGAAATCACCACTTGAATTGCTACATTTAAAAATAAATATGCCCCAAATTTCACCACTGTTATTATTCTACAATTCTGCTCTTCATCCAGTTGTTTCAACCCTATTTCCCAAGCCACAAACATAGGAATTATCCTTCACACTCCCTCTTGCTTCTCATTTTCCTCAGCCATAAGCCAGTTCTGCTGATTTTACCTCCAAATCCTGTCTAGATTTTGTGTATTCCTCTCCATCCCTACTTCTACCCCTCTTCCTGTCTTATCTCACTTTCAACCCACCCAACACCTTTAACCTGTTCTTCAATCACTGATCATAGTGACCTATTTTTTAAAATATAAATTCAAGTAAAATGTACATATATTTTTAAAATACAAAATATAGACATAAATTATTACCTCACTTAAAAACCTTTAATAACTGCGCTGGAGCTGTAAAATAACATTCATAAAATGGTTTTTGCACTAAATTTTAACCACTCAGGACTATTTTCAATTCAGAAATTTTGTAAATGCTTTGCATTTTTCTTAATTTTGTTAATTTATATTTATCCTCCCATTTCAGATTAAGTGAGACTTCCTGAGATACCATTTGTATTAGGGTTCTCCAGAGAAACAGAACCAAGAGACTGTGTATGTCTCTATATCTACAGCTATATCTATATCTATAGGCTATGATTTGAATGATGGTGTCCCCTTCAAAATTCATGTTCAAACTTAATTTCCAATGCAATAGTATTAAAAGGTAGGGCCTTTTGGATGTAGACCATAAGGGCTCTTCCCTCATGGATGGGATTCGTGCCTTATAAAAGGGCTAGAGGGGACTAGGTAGGTCGTTTTTGGTCTTCTACCTTCTACCATGTGATGTCACAGCATTTGTCTCCTTCGAAAAATGCAGGATTCAAGGTGCCATTTTGGAAGCAGAGACTAGGCCCTGCCAGCACCTTGACATTTGACTTCCAGCCTCTAAAACTGTGAGAAGTAAACTTTTATTATTTACAAATGACCCAGTGTCAGGTATTTTGTTATAGCAGCATGAATGTACTAAGACGTTACACACACACACATTTTAGGGAATTGGCTTGTGCAATTGTGGAAGCTGGCAAGTCTCAAGATCTGCAGTCAGCAAGCTGGAAACGCAGGAGAGTCAATAGTGTCATTCCAGTTAGAATGTTCTTAAGGTTGAGATGACCTAGGAAAAGATGATGTTTTCAGTTTGTGTCCAAAAGTGGGGGGGGGGGTGGGAGGGGGGAACACAGGGTCTCAGCTGCAAGGCAGATAAGCAGTAGGAGTTGCCCCTTACTTAGGCTTTTGGCCTTCAGTTGATTGGATGATGCCCACCCCCATTAGGGAGAGCAATCAGCTTTATCTATTCAGCTATTGAAATGTTAATCTCATCCACAAGCACCCTCACAGACACATCAATGTTGACCAAATATAGTCATGTACCACATGACTACATTTTGGTTAACGATGGACTGCATATATGATGTCAGTGGTCCCATTAAGATTATAATGAAGCTGAAAAATTCCTATTGCCTAGTGACATTGTAGCTGCCATAACGTCATAGCCCAATCTATTATTTTGTCTATGTTTAGATGTTTCAGATACACAAATTATTACCATTATGCTATAATTGCCTACAGTATTCATTACAGTAACATACTGTACAGGTTTGTAGCCTGGGACCAATAGTCTGTACAATGTAGCCTATGTGTGCAATAGGTTATACCATATAGATTTGTGTATGTATGCTCTATGATTATAAACAGGAATGAAATTACCTAATGATGCATTTCTCACAACATATTCCTGTCATTAAGTGACACACGACTGTATCTGGGCACCCTGTGGCCCAGTCAAGTTGACACATAAAATTGACCATCACACTATATATGACCAACAATTCTAAATAAGTCCTACTGTGTTGATAGGGTTTCACTGTGTCCCCACCCAAATCTCATCTTGAATTGTAGTTCCCATAATCCCCTATGTGTCATGGAAGTAACCTGGTGGGAGGTAATTGAATCATGGGGGCAGTTTCCCCCATGCTATTCTCGTGATAGTGAGTAAGTTCTCATGAGTTCTGATTGTTTTATAAGGGACTTCCCCCTTCACTTGGTTCTCATTCTTCTTCCTGCCACTATGGGAAGAAGGAGATGTTTACATCCCTTTCTGCCGTGATTGTAAGTTTCCTGAAGCCTCCCAAGCCATGCTGAACTGTGAGTCAATTAAACCTTTTTCCTTTTTAAATTACCTAGTTTCAGGTATGTCTTCATAGCAGCATGAGGAAGGACTAATACAGTAAATTGGTACCACAGAGAAGGGGTGCTGCTATAAAGATACCTAAGATGTGGAAGTGACTTTGGAATTGGGTAACAGGCAGAAGTTTGAATAGTTAGGGGAGCCCAGAGGACAGAAAGATGTGGGAAAGTTTGGAAATTCCTAGAGACTTGCTGAATGACTTGGACAAAATTGCTGATAGTGATATGGATAATGAAATTTAGGCTGAGATGGTCTCAGATGGAGATGAGGAACTTATTGGGAACTGGAATAAAGGTGATTCTTGATATGCTTTAGTTAAGAGACTGATGGCATTTTGCCCCTGCCCTAGAGATTTGTGGAACTTTGAGTTTGAGAGACATGATTTAGAGTATCTGGCAGAAGAAATTTCTAAGTGGCAAAGTGTTCAATAGGAAGCAGAGCATAAAAGTTTGGAAAATTTACAGCCTGATGATGCTATAGAAAAGAAAAGCCCATTTTCTGGGAAAGAATTCAAGCCAGCTGCAGAAATTTGCATAAGTAACAAGGTGTCAAATGCTAATTGCCAAGACAATGAGGAAAATGCTTTCAGGGCATATTAGAAACCTTTGAAGCAGCCCCTCCCATCACAGTCCAGAGGCCTAGCTGGTAGAAATGGTTTCATGGACCAGGCCCAGGGCCCCTCTGCTCTGCGCAGCCTCGGGACTTGGTGCCGTATGTTCTAGCAACTCCAGCCATGGCTGAAAGGGGCCAACATACAGTTCAGGCTGTTGCTTTAGAGGGTGCAACCCCCAAACCTTGGCAGCTTCCATGTGGTGTTAGACTTGTAAGTACATAGAAGACAAGAATTGAGGTTTGGGAATCTCTGCCTAGATTTCAGAGGATGTATGGAAATGCCTAGATGTCCAGGCAGAAGTCTGCTGCTGGGACAGAGTCCTCATGGAGAACCTCTGCTAGGGCAGTGTGGAAAAGAAATGTGAGATTGGAGCTCCCAAACAGAGTCCCCACTGGGGCACTGCCTAGTGGAACTGTGAGAAGAGGGCCATCGTCTTCCACACCCCAGAATGGTAGATACACTGACAGCTTGCATCATGAACCTGGAAAAGCTGCAGACACTCAATGCTAGACCATAAAAGCAGCTGGGTGGGGGTTGTATCCTGGAAAGCCACAGGAGTGGAGCTGCCTAAGGTCATGAGAGCCCACCTCTTGTGTCAATCTGACCTGGATTGAGACATGGAGTCAAAAGAGATTATTTTGGAACTTTAAGGGTTAATGACTGCCCTATTGAATTTCAGACTTGCATGAGGCCTGTGGCCCCTTTGTTATGGCCAATTTCTCCCATTTGGAATAGGCATATTTCCCAATGCCTGTACACACCTCCTCCCAGCCCCCCACTGCCATTGTATCTAGGAAGTAACTAATTTGCTTTTGATTTTGCAGACTCTTAGATGGAAGTGACTTGCTTTGTCTCAGATGAAACCTTGGACTTTGGCTTTTTGGTTAATGCTGGAGTGAGTTGAAACTTTGGAGGACTGTTGGAAAGGCATGATTGTGTTTTGAAATGTGAGAACATGAGATTTGGAAGAGGCCTGGGGTGGAAGTATATGGTTTATCTGTGTCCCCACCCAAATCTTATTTTGAATTGTAGTTCCTATAATCCTCACATGGAGGATTTGAATTGTGGGGGTGGTTTCCCTCATGCTATTCTCGTATTAGTGAGGAAGTTATCATGAGATCTGATGATTTTATAAGGGACTACCCCCTTCACTCAGTTCTCATTCTTCTCCTTTCTGCTGTCATGTGAAGAAGGAAATATTTGCTTCCCCTTCTGCCATTATTTTAAGTTTCCTGAGGCTTCCCCAGCCATGCTGAACTGTAAGTCAATTATACCTCTTTCCTTTATAAATTACCCAGCCTTGAGTATGTCTTCATAGCAGTGTGAGAATGAACTAATACATGTGTCATGTTCATTTTCTTTATTGCACATAGCATCATTTTGTTTGTTTATATGTTCATTTACTTATGTGTTTGTTTAACATATGTCTATAAGCTCTATGTACCATGAGCCTATGTAGTATATATGTGGGTATAGCTTCTGACTGTTTTGTTAATCACTACACATTTAATGCCTGACATAGCACTGAATTATCTTCAAAATTAAAATTCTAGATAGTGTTTCAATTACTTCATATAGATGCTCACATTTAATGTAAATGTATCATTTAATTATGCTACCTGCTTTCCTGTGTTACACTAGAATATTAACCTCTAGTTGGTATTTTGGATAAACTCTATGTCCGTATCTGAATTCATGGAGTTGAGCTTTTGTTTTTTCAATTTAATTACTTGTTCTTTGTTTTTTTTTTTTTTTTTTTTTTTGAGATGGGGTCTTGCTCTGTCACCCAGGCTGGAGTGCAGTCGCGCGATCTCGGCTCACTGCAAGCTCCGCCTCCTGGGTTCACACTATTCTCCTGCCTCAGCCTCCTGAGTAACTGGGACTATAGGCGCGCGCCACCGCGTGCAGCTAATTTTTTGTATTTTTAGTAGAGACGGGGTTTCGCCATAGTCTCAATCTCCCAACCTCGTGATCTGCCTGCCTCGGCCTCCCAAAGTGCTGGGATTACAGGTGTGAGCCACCGCGTCTGGCCTAATTACTTGTTCTTTTATGTTCTATAGTTGCAGTAAAGTTTAAAAGCCTTAAATCAAGTCTATAAATGAATTATAAACACTATAAAATTTGTATATTATTGCCATTGGTATGATACTTTAAGAGAATAAAAAAGATTTTGATGTGGAGTGTTCAATATAGCTGGAGAACATGGTACACAGTTAGAATTTTTGGATGCTTAGGAAAAGGGCATCAAAGGAACTCTAGGACATTATTACTCTTGTAAGTTTATAAGGATACAATATGGTTCCATTGCTACCAACACATTGGCCCTAATTGGGGGCTGCAACTTTTGCTCTGTCCCATCCAGTTAGCACTGTGGGAATGGCAATCGGTGTTCTTGACTACTGACTGCACATTGCCATCATATGGACATGCTGTGGCCAACACAGCCAACCAGAGTTTAAAGGGCTGATCCATGCAGTGTCAGTAGCTCTTCAAAGGGACTAAATCAGGAAGTTTGTATGATGCACATATATGTAAAACTTCTTGAAAAAGTAATTTTTGCTTAGAAAAATTAAAGAGAAAATATGGTCTAAATGATCTTGTTTTATTCATTTCAAAAGTACTTATGGACCTTGTTTCATGTCATCCTGGTGAATGTGAGCTGATCACAAGCGTAGTCAATTTTTTATAAAAATGTTTTGAATCTTTCAGACTTGATATTGATAACTGAAACTGAAGAGAGAAACATTAGCATCTGGTTTTGATGAATGTGGTTTGCTTGTACTTTAAAGGAAAAGCATTCAGGAAAGTACTGGAAATTCCTGCTCAAAATATCAAAGTCCAATACAATTTTTCAATACCTGATCTTGTATGTTACAAGTGACTTTATTCTACCAGTTCCACATATTTTTTAGATTATAGCATTATGCTTCATTTTAAAATATATTTAGGTTTTTGTTCTAGGGTTTTATGGGATATTTGGTGTATACTTGTTTATTTTTTTGCCACATATACAAAAATTCTTGCTCAGAGAAAAATCAGATACTCTCATTTTTTAAATGAGGTGAATTGCTTTTCTTACCACAGGAAGATACCTGCTACTAAAATGAAAGTGATTTCTACTATTTCTTGTTAAACTGTCAGAAAGACATCATGCTCCAGCACAACGTATGGAGAGATTTACCAGAAGATTTGTAACATCTTCTGCTGACTATAATTTTTTAATGACATTAACCATGTCTATTCTTTTATTGTATATTCCAGAGTTTACCTAACCCAGGGCCTTGCAATTTGCAAAGCCTCAAATCAAATCAGAAAAATTAACACGTGATCCTTGAAATACCTGAATTTTAGAAATTTAATTACAAACATATTGAATAATTGTTTTAATAAAATAATTGCTTTAATTTCTAAGGGCTTAGATTCAATTCTATGTTCCTCCAAGTCTTTGATTTTCTTCCTTTCCTCTGTTATCCTGCTTATAATCAACACTACTGGAGAAGAAAAGGGGGAACAAGAATAAAAGTAAATGTTTAATCTTTTATGTATTACTTCTTCTGAAATAGTCTGGCAAAAAGCTGTTTTCAGAAAGTAATTAAAGGCAGTGACTAAAATGAGGCTTTGGGATTATCAATAGGCATCATTTATCAATGTTGTCCCTGTCCTACATCAAAAGAGATAATCAAGAGAGCATTTACCAGTGACTGCGTGTGTTGGCTGTGCTAAGAAAATTACTGTATTCAGCATGAAGGAAAAGTAAAATCATTTGTGCAAGCAAATATCAACCTGCTTATGGATTGTAGTATTTATCTTTCTATTTTTCTAATGAAAGCCATGGGATAATTTAAATTTATGTACAATATTGTGGTTCCAATGTTGAGTGCTGTAATAAAATGACCTTTTCTCTGTACTTCCACTAATTGGCTTTTAAGAAGCTTTTGATGTGGTTGAAAAGGTCAAAGATCAATGAGTGGCTTGTTAGTCCAAATCATTTATTTTATCAGGAAAAAAAATACAAGCTATTGAAAAAAATAGGATTTTAAAAGCAATACACAGTCTACTTGTCTTTGGCAAGCTCTACAATTTTTCTTTGGCTCCTCCAAGCATGAGATGGTCTAATCAGGGGATTATCAAGCAGACAGAAGAAATATAACAAAGTTTTGTGCTGCAGTAAATATTTGTAAAGCAAATTTTTGGAAAAATCCATGATATATTTTACCATTACTAATTTAAGAGATTCAAGATATTTCTTAAATTATATGGTAGCAAATTGCCCAAAGAAGTATGAGTCACACTGTCACTAGATAATTACTATCATATATTTTAGGAAACTGATGAAATTTTGTGCAGAGAGAAAAGGTGGCAAAAGAGTAACATAGCAGATTATTACATAAAATTTTAATCTCTATTTGTAATTTTTAAAATATTCAATTTTAAATAAAATACTTAAATATAAAAATATATCAATATAAAATGTTGATCCTTTGAGGAAATAGCCAATATGATCTGACCTCTTAGGACACCATGCTTAAATTTTTATGAAAATGAAAGACATAACTTATGTTATTGCCAAGAACCAACTCATATGTAAACAACATACGTAAACAACTGATTAAACTCACTGAAATCTGGGCTCATTATGTTTAAATAACAGAGATAGTGAGTGTTCTGTGCGCATAGTAGATTGTGCTTAAATTAAGCAATTATTATGGAGTTTCAGGACATAGAAGGGGAGACTAATGACCGATTAGGAATATTTTTTGGCCTAAAGCAAGACATTGGGTCATTAACCCTTAATGATCATTTATCCAAAAAAAATGTTCTAGGTCAAGGCTCTTAATTCTCTAAAAGAACACACAGGACCAAAAGATACATTTGACAGCAAGTATTTTAATGGTCACAGCCAACTAAGGGGCCTTTGCCTGGCCCTGTTGGGTTTGATATCATAGATTATTGCACAAAATAAATAGGCAAAAGTGCCATGCTGTCACTACCATGGCAGTACCCAGTTAGGTAAAATTTTATTTTGTTTCCTATTTATTTATTCCATTTATTTATTTAGTGTGTTCACTTGTTTATTCACTTATTCAATAAATAGAGTTGAGTACCTATGCAATGACCAAGATGTTGGATGCTGGGGAAAAAAATGGTACTCTCAAGGTATTTACAGTATAGCTTGGGAGAGACATGGAAAAAGGAATTATATACAGTGTTTTGGTGGATGATTTAAAATCTGCTTTGGCAGTAAATAGGAGGGCAGGTAACCCAGTGTTGGGAGAAATTAGCAGTTAGGGAGGACATGAAGTCTAACACTAAACTCACATGATAATTAAGAGTTAACTATGTAAATTTATTTCTAGTTAGGGGAAAAGTTACTACAGAGAGAAAAAGAGAGAGAGAAAAGGCTAAAAGGGGCCCCAAGTGAGAAATAGTTAACCTATTGGACTTTAGCTTTATTATCAAGCTATTTTAATTCTTTAGATTTGCTCTGTAGTATGATGAACAAATCATTTATATCCCAAAGTTCTAAAATACCCATGTAGCTATGAACTTTAAATAGAGCTAACAGTTCTATGGTATTTAATCTAAAATATATTTGGAGAAAATCCTAGCAGACCTTGACCTTTTTCATTGTGGCCAGCCTTCCCCAAACTTCTTGCCTCTGGCCTCCGCTTAGGAAATCTTGTCTTTTTAAAGATCATGGACAGACTAGGTAACCTTTGCTTAATAAGTGCAATAGTCATTAATTTAGCAAAAGTTGTGGGCATTTTACTTTAGTTTACGTCGGGAAATCTGACTTAGGCTTAGCATTTCATTAAGACAGTTCTTTTCCAACTGATTGTTTAGCTTTTCTTCCCACAGTAGAAGTTGTCTTTTATTTCTTTTATAACTAGTTTCTTTAGGAGGCAATGGGAAAAGAAATCAGAGATGCAAAGGGTAGTCCAATGTGGATAATATCACCAAAGTAGAGTAGATCAAATTTTCAGAGGCCTGGGACTACTGAGGCTACACTTCTTGGAAAATAATTACCACTATGAGGCAGATACAGTTGCCACTTGCGATTGCCTGAATGGAAAAATGGAGAAATGTGTAAAGAGCTGAAGTCCTTGCTGTACTCTTCTTAAAATTTTAGACCAATGAAACCTTGCTTCAATCTGTCTTTTCTATTTCCTCCTTAAGTAAAGATTTTTAAAAAATACATGAGTAACTGCACAAGAAAATGTTCATTTAATACACAGGGCACAGAAGTGTATTCATTGTGATATCAAATATGTTCCTACATCTACACATCTAAAGAAAAGCTAACAATGGGTCTACAGGTAATTTGATATCACTTTAGAAATACTTCTCAATATATCCATATTTTTCCACAATAAAAATATGTTTATAGGCAAAAGAATAATTAATTAATTAATTAATTAATTAACACACTTCTCTCTTGAGTTGTTTCCTTATAAAATTCTTACTACACTGCTAATCTTTTTCTGTGAGATATTGATTCATGTTCTCATAATGAATACCGAAAAATTTTTAAATAAATTCTGACAGTCTCGTAAGTTTTTATTTGGAAAAAGTAATTCTACTGCTAAAAACAGTTATTGTGAATTTCTGTAATTCTTTTGGTAACGGGTTAATTTAGAATACATATTTTGTGGCATTTCTTTTCTTCTTTGAATAGAAACCTTTGTCAAATGAAGTCTTATGAGGAACCTCAATGTATACAACAGCTAACGGTACAGTTTTGTGGTCCCAGGGCCAGAGTTTTCTCTCCTGGCCTCTCCCCCGCCTTTAGTTCAGCCCCTACCTCCTACTGAAGCTCTCTGAAACACTGGTTGAAAGCCTCTGATTTTGAATAAGCTATAATTTGTTCATGAATCTGTTGAGTTTAGAAATTTTAATCTGAATGAATTATTCAATCTAAAGAGTTTGTTTTTAATTTCAAAACTTGGATATTCTCAAAATTTTGGTTTTGTTTGCTCTTTCTGGTTCCCTGCAAAAAAATTTGTTCGACAAATCTTCTGCAATAGGAAAGGATTGCAATGGAAAGTAACAGACTTATTTACCATTAGCTGAGATTCAAAGAATACTTTTCCAAATACGTTGAGAGAGTAATACATGTGTTTATAGCTCTTGTGTGTGCCTCTGTATTCAAATTCCTAAAACATGTGAGCTCCACCAAAGAACCAAGAATAAGAATTTAATTCAGTCAGTTTCTCTCTCAACTACCTTTGCCTTTGCTTCTATCCTATCTGCCCTTCCAGAATTGGGTAAGAAGAGGTATTAGTGAGTCACTTCTGAAAGAGGGTAGGCAATCACACACTTGAAGGATATCATATGATCTTGCCTTTCAGAATCCAAAGGAAGAGAATTTGACTTAAGATGATATTGCTCTCAGGCACACTGGGTAAAGACAGAATGTCTAAGTGATTGAGCTGTTTTCAGCAAGATGCTGACCAGAGCTCTGGGGCTTTTGCGGGGCAACAAATGATATTTATCAACCTCTGTAGTTCTGTACAGAGAATACTAAAAATATTTTCTGGATAAATGAATGGATAAATGTGCAAAAAGTAAATAGTATGGTCTACTGATCTTTTAATAAAGTTATATTGCTAAATCAGATTTTAAATATCTGTCTCCATCTCTATCTATTTATATGTAACTTGCTTTTTTGACCAAGGTCAAGGAATCCATAGCTCCAGTATGGTTTGAAAATACCAATCTCCTGAATTTGAGGTGGCAAGTCATTTTTGCATATGCCTAAAATGAATACCTATATATTACAAATTATCAAAAAATCTAAGACTTTCTGGCACTCTGTTGCAATCACTCAGACTTAATGAATGACAATAGTTACAGAACTTAAATCATAATGAGACCTTTACACAAAATGATGATTTCTAGAAATAGAAATATTGTTAAGATGAGGGTTTATATTACATATTTCTGGAATTTAAAAAGAAACACTATCTGTGGAGAAAACCAAGGGACTTCTATTCAATTAAAAACAAATTGAACAGAAGTAAAAGATTTAGAAACCTGTGCCACAATTAGATTGGGACCCTGACTATAGAAAACAACGCTACATAATTTGCCTGGCATCTTTTGCAGCAAATAGTTGTTTAATAGGAAAGTAATTCCTATCAATATATTTTTTAATATTCTTAGCATTTCAGAAAGAGTTAACTGATTGACTGAATAACCATTAAATTTGTGCCTAAGTTGGAATCAGAACACCTTTACACAAATGCAGTGTCATTCATCTTGTTTACTGCTGCATCGTTTTGCATCAGGTAGTATAAGAATTAATGCCTTCCCAAAGTACCTTTATTCCGATAAAGGAAATAACCAATGGGGGAAAAACCTAGCTGCCAGAGTAACAGGAAAAATACACAGGAGCCTTGAATCTTTAAGAGGGACTATTGTAGCATCTGTTAGCTAATGCAGAATGCGTGAGAACTTCTGTGAAAGTATGTGTTGAGAATATAAATAGTGGAATACTGTAATTCATTACAATTACATTGTATAGAATAAAACTGAAAAAAATGTTTCATGACTGAAAGTTTGGAATGTTCCTATATCAATTTTAATAAGGAGAAATTCCCTTTCAAGTCCTACCCATAAATCAGAAAAAGGAATTTACACCAGCCTGGCCACGTACAGTCTAAAATATTATACACAAACCTCCTTTCTATGCCTGTCCAAAGAGCAAGCAGGCAGCATGCAAATACCAAAGCAATCCAGTTTGCTGGCATACAAATAATCGACAAACTTAGCTTTACACTGAATCATATACTCCCACACCAGTAGACTGTCACTCCAAACAATACAAATACATTTATAATCCTATTGTTAGAAATTAGAACATGAGGAACCTTAAGTGCTTCAGTACAGTTGCTGGCCAGATCTGATAAGTTAGTCATTATAACAAATCAAAGAAAGAAAATCCTTCAGTAGGCTGTAATGACTTTGTGCTCCAATTCTGCAGGCACTGGAAGGTCAAAGGCATACCTCCCTCTACAGCCATATATGGCCTGAGGGCCATTGGGTACTTTTTTTTTTTTTAAGATGAATGTTCTGGTATGAGCATGCTCCTAGAATCCAGTGACGTTCTTACTCAGGGTGGTCTGTAAATATTCTAAATCTTTGCTTACTATATAAAATTACAAGAAAGTGTTATCTTGCATCACTCACAAGCACTAGATTTCTTAAGCTATGCAAACCCTACTAAGCAAATCATTCCTTTTTTAATAAAAATAGGATGTTTTGCTTTATTTTTCTTTTTAATTTCTCTGCTTTTAGCTGTGAACAGTCTTTTTGCTGTACGTATTCTGGTTTGTATAAAAAGCATAAAATGTTACGCTTGTAAGTCAAGTTTATCACAGAGCTTGTGCTTTAAAATATATGGAAAGATCAGTTTTCTACATGCAATTTTGTCTGTCTTTCACTGACTGTTTCTTTGGTTTTCTCTTTGGCTTCATGCTGTGTTTGCCTCGCTCTGAAAGGAGATTTCTCTCACTTTACCTACTTTCTGATCTTTCATCTAAACCACCCTGAGAGCATGAGCAGAATCCCAGATGAAGATGGAAAAGATGAAAAGACATTTAAAATACATCCCAGTTTATCTGTAAAAAAAAGGGACAGTATAACTTGGGGAGAAGTTGATCCATTTTAAAGTAAAAGTATGTATAAGTGAAAACTGAAATTTTATCAGAGCTATAGTATTGATTATGTTAGGGTTTTTTTCATGTTTGTGGTCTAATTAATTGTGTTATTTTTCACTTGATGATGAGATGCAAACCACAATGTTGAATTAATATTGATACATGTCCCAGTTGTATCATACTGTAAATGTATGTGGCCATCTATGAGAATTCCCTCTCAAATTAATGTTATCTGGGGACCAAATGTTGAGAACCAGACCCATAGCTGTAAACTCTTTCATCTTCTAAAGAATTAAACTGATTTTCCTGCTTATGGCTTTAATTTTGGAAAGGCAAAATTGTACATTTTGCTCTAACACATGTAATGTTGTTTTGCCAAATCAGACATCTTTCTTCATGGGATAAGATTATAATGGCATTGCAAAGTAGTTCTCTTGAAACCTTCTAAAACAGATTATGTTCTTTAAAAACTTGATTCTTGACTTTGCATGTTTTAGCACTGCATTCCATTAAACCTGTGTTTGAAGTTACTAGGATTTGCTAAAATATTTGATAATGCCTAAGCAGATAAGAGATTATATACTTTATGTATATAGTGGAAGGATTTGTTCCAGCTTGGATACAGGGTATTAATTGGCCACCTACAGTGAGCAATGTTTAATATTTTGCCCCTACCCCCCTCGCCTCACTTCTTTCTTGCTGCTTTTTAGGCAGAAGATCATGTAAGTATTCACTGAACTAAATTTGCTAACTTTCTGGAACACATTTAAACAATGTGTGCTACTTGTGTCATATTACATTAACATCACTTCTAATGACAAGTTGTATATATCTGTAATAAATAGCCCCTCAGGGATCAGATCAAGATTAAGGGAGGGAAAGTACACTGTAGCAGTTAAGTAATTTACAATATCTCAGTAAATGCTTGCAAAGAAATGTTTGCATCAGTGGAGCTGGTTAACAGCACTTGTGGACACATGATTGCAGAATGTTAAACTTTCCAGTGGAAAGTTATAATCATTTGGGTCCAATTTTTAAAAAGTAACCTTTCAACTCTATAGTGTTTGATACTGTGTTGTCCGCCATATCATATAATGTTTATGACAAAACATCACCAGTTTTAAACAGAGGAGCATGGGCACAGGGAAATGGTGGAGGTTAAGGAGGAGGGAGATGCTGGGCAGGAATCGTTTCAGCAGTGGTCATGAAGTTGAGAATATCCTCTTTAAACTGAAAAACCTTCCCTGACATGTTTATTTCAAATCAAAGCATTTTTAACTGATCAGGATAACATACAGAAGAAAATATACAAATAATTTTGGGTAGAACACGGTCAAGTTGAGCAATTGGGTCTGATTAGCCAGGACACACACAGGGTTGTATTCGCACATCATGAAAAACTGCCTGGAAGACTGGTCCCTTCACTAATGTGTTATTAAAATGGTCCACAATGAGCCTTGCCAGTCACAGGCTTAGGGCCTGCTCAGATTCACCTGCAGACATGGACATTTAGTATCACAGGATTTAAAATTTTATCCTTTCCCCTTTCAAATTTGCCCAATGCTATTCCAGATCTGAATTTAAACATTGAGTCATCACTGGATAATTCCTATTAGAATGACATTCAGTGAATTTTGTATTGTGGTTTGAACAGTTTTCATTTACTTCTATGGCTAGTAGGGTAGTGATGTCCTGGGACCCAGAAAGCTTACCTATGTGTAGTCTTTCAGGAAAGTTGTGAGGGAAGCGATTTTTGTCAGTCTACTTGGGACATTAGTCAATTTCTATAAAGAGTTGAACAGAGGAAGCAAATAAAGAGCGGAAACAGCTTCCTGCCTTTGCTGGTTTTCTTTATTGCAAGTTTGTGTCCTCGAAGTGAGTTTGAAGTGAACTGATATCAAATGCATTCCTACACAAAAACTCAAAAATTGAATTAAATGCCTTTAAAATTATCAAAAAACTGATTATAGCAAGGTCATATATAACCACTGCCTCAGATGTGATGGGAGGTATTGAAGTTTTTTATTAGCCTCATCTCACACATAGATACAGGGCTTTTCTGATTCATTTCAATACTTAAGGTGCCTAGGGTTACCTGGAAACATTGGGTTGGCTTTTGAGTGTCTCAAAGATATAAACAAGGGAAAGTCAAACATGAGGCATTCCCAGGAGGGCAATCGCTAGTCAAGGTGCTGGTTGCTGAATCAGATAAGTCCTCACCAAATAATTAGTGGGTGGTGGATCGTTCTTGCTCCTATCAGGGTGATGGGAGGTGACTCAGCTTATGCAAAGGGGTCCCACGGCCTTCTCTGCTAAGAAGTTTTGAATTCCTAGCTTCTTGGACCTTTCAATCTCGCTGTCACTGTGCCTCCTGACAGGATGCAAGGAATCAGAAAAAGAATTTGTGAAATCCATCCATATCTCTTCCCCAGTTTGCTTTTACTCAGTAGAAGATTTCAGAGAAACAACAAAAACTTTAGCCTTGAGGGACTCTATCTAGCCTGATATTTGACCTGCCTCAGAGGCAGCAACAAGTCTTAATGGCTTTAGGCTTCGGGATATTAGTGCTAAAAAAAAAAAAAAAAATCAGCAGTCTTTTTCCTTCCCTTTTCTTCCTTTCTTAACCATCCATGATGCAATGAACCACAACTCACAATCTGCTAGAAGGGGTTGAGGGAAGAAGGGATGAAGAGATTGGATAGAAAACTTTTATCCAGAAAGGATAAGAGTTATGCTCTTTAAAAAACTATGTCCTGGCCAGGTGCAATGGCTCACATCGGTAATCCCAGCACTTTGGAGGGCCAAGGCCAGCAGATCGTTTGAGCCCAGGACTTAGAGACCAGCCTGGGCAACATGGTGAAACCTTGTTTCTATTAAAAATACAAAATAATAATAATAATAATTAGCCAACTATGGTGGTGCATACCTGTAGTTCCAGCTACTGGGAGTGCTAAGGTGGGAGGATCGCTTGAGCCTGGGAGGTCGAGGCTGCAGTGAGCTATGATTGCACCACTGCACTCCAGCCTGGTGACAGAGTGAGACCCTGTCTCAAAAAAAAAAAAAAAAAAAAAAAAAAAAAAAGACTTCAAATCATTCTTCGATTTTTCCATAACACCCTTAGCTTGGATAATTGACAGCTCTTGGGACAAATGAAAGCTTCTCTTTTTTTACCAAAGTCTAGTCTTAAAAAATTGAGATTGTTTCCATTAAGGTTTTTGTTGGTTCAAAAGATTTTGAAATCTCTAGTGCAGCTCGATGAATATCTTGTACCTGAAAGGCAATGATTGCTTCTATAAAACATACCCCAGATTTATATCTTTTTAAGAGTTTAACTGTAATTGCCCTATTTTCTTTGAATTATTTTGATAAATATAAAACTATTTTTATTCTCCATTATTTATGAACTTTATTTTTTAAAAGCAATGAAATAAAGTTTATGCAAAGTAGTAAAGATCAACCTATTTTTTAATACCTGTTTGGACTAGATTTTGGGAGATCTTTAATAACTTCAAGACATATTATAAAATTATCATTTAAAACAGCACCTCCACTTAAAACAGACATGAAAGTATACTTACCTTTATATATCACTCTAATCTTCAAAATAAATTTATACCAAGGGAAGGTTTATGAGTCACAATAGTTTATACAAAAGCAACTAAAAAATGATGAAGTGTGACAATTTTAAAGATGTTGAGGATAATTGTTCCAAAGAATATAAACATCAATTTTACTACTTTTTTTCTAGTTTTTCCAATTAAGCTCCGACTGTTATTCTTCCCATTTTGTATTTTTTAAATGAGGTACAGAACTATAACGTAAATTGTAAAGCCATTTTTTTATTATTTTTATTTTTTTGAGATAGAATTTCACTCTTGTTGCCCAGGCTGGAGTGCAGTGGCGTGATCTCGGCTCACTGCAACCTCCGACTCCTGGCTTAAAGCAATTCTGCCTCAGCCTCCCCGTAGCTGGGATTACAGGCATGCGCTACCACACCCAGCTAATTTTGTATTTTCAGTAGAGACAGGGTTTCACCATGTTGGTCAGGCTGGTCTCGAACTCCTGACCTCAGGTGATCCACCCGCCTCGGCCTCCCAAAGTGCTGGGATTACAAGCGTGAGTCACCATGCCCAGCATTTGTAAAGATTTTAAAATGCATCTGCTTTTGGCAATACAAACCTCAAAGCTCCAAACTCTATATTTCTGTGTCATAATTTCTAGTTCTCACTTTGACTTTATATCAAATCACATTTTCCCAGGGGAATAGGTCATTTCCATAAAGAGAAACTATTTTTAGCGAATTCTGTTTTTAAAAGTAAATTGAGTTCTGTGATTTTTCAGGATCGATGGATTTTTTTAGCAGGCCAAATGAGGTTTGACAAATTTCTAATTTTGTAAAAATGCTCTCCAGTAATAGGTAAAGTATTCAATGCAACAAATAAAGTATTCCACACTATACACAAATGACATCTTTTAAGTCTGAAAAAATGAATACTTCCTGCAAGAGCTGACCTAATTTACTTCCAGTTAATGATATGGGGAGAATAATAGTGATTGTCTGGGCTCTCTTCATCTTCCTAAATCAGTAGGCAGTTCATAAGCTGGGCCTGGTTGCAGAACAAGACATTCCACTGGAGTCCAGCCTTATTTTTGACTCTAATGCTTTCTTTTGCCTTGAGTAAAACATTTAACTAACTGCTGTCCTTTCGGTTCTCCTGCTGTGAAAAGAAGATATGATAATAATCTTTTTCTTTCCTACAGTGGTGTTAGGAGCAATATTTAGCTAAAGCTTGAAAAGTATGTTGACAGTAATAAGATAACATTTCATAGCAGATTATTCATGCTCTTATGGCTGAACATCCACTGAAATGTCTCCATAGAATATACCCTAAGTAATTTTGGTATGTGAGCAAAGGATTCTGGTGATTAAATTATCCTTTTTGGGAGGGAAAAGGAGGGCAAAAATTTTAACTTCTTAGGAGCAAAAGAAAAAAGGAAAAAAATAATTAACATGTTGATTTTGTAAATATGCTAGAGTAGAGGTAGTTTTTTTTTTTCTTTTTCCTTATTCAAGGCCTCAAGGTTGCTAGGTCTCTGTTTTTGAAGGGAACTTAAAGTGGGGTATGACTATTGAATAAGAGACAAGGTATAATTTTTATGAGTTTCTAAGTGATATATTATGTTGGTGCAAAAGTAATTGTGGTTTTTGCCATAACTTTTAATAGTTTTACCGAATAGTTTACAAATTGGTATATATTCAACTATAAGTACATATGATATTTTGATGTCATTGTATCACTTTAACTTTGGGGCTGCAATCTTCATTGAAACCGGATTTTTCCATGTTCTCAGAGGTTTTCTTCCTTTTTTTCATGCCTACTCTGTGATGCCAATACAAACAGGGAGTCCCCTTGACCTCAAAGGGAGCTTTGTGCTTAGATTTCACTACTTTGGACAGGGAACAAGCTGAAAGAAGGGACATGAAGTTCTAAATTCCACCTGATTTAGTTGGCCCAGGGTCTTCAGATACTTCTCTAAACTGCTATATTTTTTCATAATTATTTCATTTTGTCATCAAAGTGAAAAAAGATGGATTTCACCGTATATACCCAATGCACAATACTTTGTGCCAATATGAGAATATTTTCAGTGTCTATGGGATCATGCATGCACCAGACTTAATCAGCATGTACATTTCAGAAACCTGTTCAATCCTAGTTGTTTTCTTTTTCAAATTTTAATGAAAATAGCCTTAGAGTTGTATCAAGTGCAACCAAAATAAAACAAAATAAATTGCTAACCTACCACGAATTCAAGAATTATGTGGACACCATCTAAGTTACTTTAACGTAAGATATAAATCCAGAGATTTCTCATGCCATCATTTTGTAAATAATTACAGTTCTGCTGAATCTGTTGTATAAAGTTTACATGGGAGGTTCAGTGCACCCTTGCTCTTGTTTAGAACATTCGGAACCACCAGAGAGCTGTTGATATATGGCTGTACTGTTTCAGTGCCTAAGACATCTACTACATGGGAGCATAATAAACAGGGGCATAAAGACAGGTTTGTGCAAGCAGTTTAGAGTGACCTTTTTGGCAGCTGAAATCCATCTTGAGTACATGGTGCTGATGTGGACAGACATGTAAACTTAGTCTTGTTACCACAACTACTAGTTCTACAAATATACTCAGATGCCCAAAATGTACATCACTCTTAGGAGAGTGATTTTAAATGGAGAGTTGTAGTTGAGGAATAGCAGTCCAGATAACATCAAAAACCATTAGAAATCTCTGTGATTGAATTAACAAAAGTGTTGAAAGCATGGAGTTAGGCAGATTTAATCCAAAAGCCTATATAATTAAGATCCTCTTCATAGCTCCTTTAGATAAAACAGGATGGCTGGATTTTTTGTTTTTAAGCAATAGAAATGTATGAGTTGCTTGCTTCTCAAAGCTAAACTTAACACAAGAATGGCCAAGTCAATGTATTTATGATAACAAGTTTAAATATAAGTGCATGTATACTTATCTAATAATTCAAGAAATACAACAGGTACTTTTGTACTGAATTTGGACAACACTTGAACTTTAATCCAATATTAAAATATTTATTGCCTAACCAATGAGGTCAGCTTGGTCTGTAGCTCCAACCCTGCTCTCCTAGTTAGTCTTATGTTTCTAGAAACATCTAGGGGAAGCCCTCTGATTTAGCAAGATGACTTTGATCCAGCAAAAATGACTTTCCCTGTGTTTTCCTCTAGCAGTAGTATACCAATGACATCAATTTTTGTCTCTCAATGTGGTTGATGTTCAGAGCACTTGGATTTCCTCCTTGTTGATTCAGTCAAGCCTCTTGCTGAATCTGCTCCCTGTTTCTTCTGAAATGACTCACACCTTTTCAGGAAAAGTTTTTAGGTTATCTTCAGTTATTACTTGTTAAAAAAGAATTTTAAGATGGTTGAGCAAGCATTATTTTGAGATAATAATAATAATATTATTATTAATAAGAGACCTGAAATCAGTAGAAATTTTAGATGGAAAACACTTTCACCAGGCATGTAAAAATGAAAATGATAATTTAGAAATAAGGAAGGGAGTTGTGTATGAGGTTGGAATGGAGGGAGTGTTTGTTTCCTACTTCACTGGTTGCCATGAGATGAGATTCTTCCCTGCATTTCCACTCTCTTGTCCCCAGGCCCCCACTCCCTGACCATCAGGAAAGTTGGAAAGACTAATCAGATTAATGAGCTGGGGGAAAAATTTGGACTTGTAGAAATGGATCCCCCTTCTCCCTTCTCTTTACCTAGGAGTCAATTTCTTGCAGAAAACATAGCTTCCACCTGCTTTTCCATGACTATGCTTACATGGCCAGGTCTCCATGTGGGATGACCTCCATTATGGTAGCCTTTGATTGTTGAGTCGTACCTGTGCCTAATTCTGCAATTCTGTATTTAAAACCTATTCTTCAAGCAAGACCTTAGCCATAAAAAGTGACTTTGTTTCCCCTTTTTTGTAACAGCTTTATTGAGATGTAATTTACATACTATGAAGTTCATTCTTTTAAAGTGTACAGTTCAATGGTTTTTACTGTATTCACAGGGTTGTACCACTATCACCATAATCAACTTTAGACTATTCTTATCGCTCCCCACCAAAATGCCATCCCTTTACCACCCCCAACCCTATCCTCCCATTGCTCCCTGCCCTAAACAGCAACAGTTCTACTTTCTGTCTCTATAAATTCGCCCTTTCTTACTATTTTCTGAAAAAAATTGACATTTCAATGTGTATCTGTCTTCATTCTTGTTGTTTTTCTTCTTTGGCAAACCTGCTGAGGAAAAGGTGTTCTATGAGAAAAGTGTATTTATTTCTGGGCCTACTCAAAATCAAGTAAAAAAAAACTGAAACATTATTGAGGTAAATGTATTTGTTGGTAAAAATTAAAATACAATTTTAAATAAACTCTAATGCATATTATAATCTATTATTAAAATTATCTTACTGGTATTCACAACTCTTCCAATAAGTAGGGTATCATCATGTTTTCATGAGAAAACCATTAATTAGTAAGTTGAAGAAAATGGATTGGAGTGATCGATCAGACGAGTCTTCCATACAGTGGTCAGCAAAAATCTGGATCTATGTGTCCCTCTGACTACTGTTGTTAGTTATATCAATTGAACAAAGATTATTTTCAGAGCATGTGGAAAATGACCAGTCTTTTTCATGTTTAGAAATAGATTTAAGTTCAGAGGAAATGGATGAGTTTAGCCATTCACAATAAGTAAGCTCTTAAAATAAGCTTGGCAATCTGATATTCTCTTTCCTAATTAGTTTTTCTTTTATATCTGTTTCCAAGGCTATGTTTTCTGTTTACTAAGCAGCACGTTAAAGCAAAACAGTTGAGAATTAAGCTAAAATGTTAGAGACATGAGAAAAGAGCCTGTGTATGTACACATGTGTATATATACATGTTTATGATATATATTGCATATATAACATACATGCATATTTATAGATAGATACATAGATACATAGATTATAGATAGATAGATAGATAGATAGATAGATAGATAGATAGTTAGATAGATAGATAGATAGATAGATAGATAGATAGATAGATAGACAACCAGTTTCTGATTAGGAAACTTCAATCTTTAAAGCCCCTAATGGTGTTAACAGCATCAGAAATAGCTTATTAAAAGCCTTGTAGTTATATAGTGCTCTGTTAAATAGGAAAGAAGCAAAATGGCATAAACTCAGGTTCTGACTTTTGTGTAGCTGATCTCCTTAAGCAAGGCCAAAAACTTTTAAGGGAAACGATCACTCTAAAACATGCCAGTAGGCAAAAAGACTGGGGATACAGAGTCCTTCGGGAATTATCACAGGTCCATAGCAATTGGTATGCAAATTAAGGGTGACTAAAATAATATAGGTGTTTGTTTTTCTCTCATGTCAAATAAGTCAGTGGGGGGAGGTGAGGGGGGGAAGGAGGGTAGGAAGTTCAGAGAAGCTTCCCAGGCTCCCCCATATCATTAGCACTCCATATTCCTCTTCTTGAGTACCCTCCTCAAGGTCATCTCCAATTTGTAAGGTTGTTTCTGTAGCTACTGTCATCACATCCACATTCTAGACAAGAACTACAGAGGAGCAAAAGAGCTGTTGGAACTATTAAAGAACTTTCCTGGAAGCTCCGCTCATCAACTTCCTCTTATATGTCCTTGTCTTCCCCTACCTATGAAGGAGGCTAGACAGCATCAATATTGAGTTATATTGCTTTAATAGGAGTAGAATAGATATTAGAGACCCAATATCTAATATAGCAGTTTCTGCTATAGAAACTGGGGACAATTTACTCAAGTAATGCTAAGACATTTCATGATAAATGATAATAATAACAATTATGACAACAAATATTCCTATTGCCTTTAATATGTGTTTAGCTCTAAAAGCCTTATATATATTAGGACATTTGTGGAAGAGTTCCTTAAATGTCTGACTAAGCTTTTCCATGATAAGTGAAAATGAGACAATGACACATGATTTCTAATGGCATCCTCTTTGTTCCTACTTGGTAGTATTATGATCAGAAACTGTCACGCAACTTCTAAACTCACAATGGAGACTTGACCTTGGTAATGCAGGGTGAACAAATCTTGATGGGCACAGAAGTCTAGAAAATGCCAGAACTAATTTCCATGTTCAAGAAGCATTTGAGAACATGGGCCTTGGCAATTTTTTAAAAAGCTTGGCTTCTCAACTGGTATTCATGAAAATCTCCAAGTTTTTAATGAAGGTTTGCTCAGTTGTGTCACCATTGACATCATCACAACCAATTCATTTCTCATTACCAATGGACTAAAACAGAGAATTGTGTAATAGGTCAATTTTTATTAAGACTATATTCCACAGCCATGTTCAGAGACTCAACAAAGAAAGTTAGACTCAGTCAATGTAAGATTTTCATTGGCAACATGGCTAAAAATCATCACCGATTTTTTTTTTCCCTTGATTTTCTTTGGCAGCACAGTATCTAACAGTGTGTTGATTGACCATGACACATAAAATTACATCCATGTCTTCTTTCAGCAGGCTGATGGATAGAATGAAACACCATTCTATCAAGCATTACTCTCAAAAACAAAGCAGTATTCATGCCAATCTTTAGCATGCAAACCTGCTAAATGAATTGATTCAGAGTCTTTAGCTAATTCTTCAAAATCACTTTTGCCATTAGTTAACATTAACTAGTAGGAGTGAATTTTAAAAGTCTATAATGCAGCCAATCTAACAGCATTAAAATGGAGATGGTTCCCTGGGTGAGACGTATGTGGAGAAGGGATGACAGCAGAAACCACAGTGGCCATTGTCTGTACAGTAAACCACACTGAGACAGCTTAGAAGGGGAAGAAACCAAAATATTCTGCAAGAGAATTTCAAATTAGGCAGTAAATAAACCAATAATAGGGAACACAGCAATGAGAAAAATTATTACTGCAGAATCCATGAACCCTGAAAAATTGAATGAAAGAGCCATTAGCTGTAATAGCTTTTGCTGATGGTGGTTACAGTTTCAAAACACAAGTTAGCCTTCAGGGGGGCCTCTCTTAAAGTAGCAGTCTTTTAAAGTCATATTTTGAGAATATGTCGGCTGTTCTAGCTTCAAAATAGAGGATATTTTGAGATAATATAGAGAATGCATATGTTATGTACATGTGTATTATATTAAAATAGAGGATGCATATATTGTGTATATATATACATATCTATGTGTATATATATTATATATTAATATATAATATAATATAATATATAAATTATATATAAATATAATTTGTTCATAAATCAAGATATCAAACTCTTCAGCCTGATGTCCCAGACTTGACATGCTTGAATAAACCTATTTAGACTTATATTTTGTGCAGTATAATTTTATTTTTATGCCATTCTTTTATGCACTGTTCCCAGAATAAATTCTTGATCCAGTCAGACTAGTCTCCTTCCTGTTATCAATAGGCCACACACACAGCCTGGTCAAAACTTTTCCAACATTATGTCCCTGGATAGAATGACCTTTTTTCTTTTCACTTGTTCAAACCCCTCTCTAACCATCCTGAAGACTAACTCTATGAAATAGTTTCCCTACTTTAATCATGTTCTGCTGTGATCTCTAAAAGAAATCTACTGTCATCACCATGCATTGGACACCAAATCAAACTGTACTGCATTTTTGTTTAGCATCAAGCCTACCTTTTCTTTTTTCCTCCAAATGAACTGTAACCTTCATATGGACAGAGACCATGTCTTAAACTTCTTTGGTACCTTACGGAACACCTAAGGAACAGCTATGCACATTCTATCAAGCATCACTCTCAAAACCAAAGCTTTTTTCCAAAGTGGTATTTTTGCCAATATTTTTTTTTCTGCTCTAACACTTGGACCTACTACAAGAGTTGATTCAGGCTCTTTGGTAATTCATCAAAATCACTTGTGCCATTAGTGAACATTAACTAGCAGGAGCGAATTTTGATGCATTTCATGGTGTTTTTCAAGGCATTTGACTTTATTATTACAAGTTAGCTCATAGTAACTCTATGAGAATGGCATAACAGATGCTATTATTTGCATTTTAAAGATGGGAATGTAAAACCCAGCAATATTAAATGCCTTGTGAAATAATATATAACTAGTTAATAGGCAAGGCTGGGAGAAGGGCCCATATTTTCCATTCTCAACATTACCGAAGATATTTGATATTAAAAATATAAAAATCAGCAATATACATCTGTAGATTTTTACTCAAAGTTTGCTCTGAATCTGCAAAGAAAACAGAATCAGAGCTAGTATTTTTACAAGAATTCCTGTGCAAAATAATTGATCCTCAATTATTCACTGATCAATTTCCTACAATTTTGGGGTTTTTTCCCCCAGGTTTACAAATGAAACTCACAGTTGGTGAGCTTTCAAAGCAAAGCTTCTTACATAGTTTAGTTATCTGGTGGCATTTAATAGCATTAAAACTGCCACTGATGATGATTTCTTTTTCAATTCGTTTCCACAATGCAAACAATGTTATTAAAAGTAAACTGTTAGAGATATGCTTACAAGTTGAGTCTCTCAAATCTTGCCCCACTTCCTTTAATACATAGGCATGAGAAGTCAGTGGGCAGAGGAGAGAGGTAGCTGACTCCTCAGAATCAACTTGCTGGCTCCTTAATGGTGCTTTGCATCATTAACTATCGTATCTTTGAAGCCTTCTGTGTTTGCACTGTCAAAGCTTCATTTTAACTTTCATTTAATTGACTAAATCAAAAGCAAAGGTCTAGTAGTGAGACTTACTATACACATATGCCCACCTACTCTTAAAGGATCTATTCCCTTTCACCTTTTATGACACAGGCAAAGAGCTCCATCCAAGGAACCCACATGGTTCATTGTCCACATCCTGTGGGAGTCCTAATGCTCAAAGCTATAGCAAGAAAACTAGAATTTATTTAGGACTGCCAGCTTAGATAAGAGACAGCCAGTTAAATTTAAACTTCAGATAAATAGTAAATTTTCTTAACATAAGCATGTCCCTTGCAGTATGTGGGACACACAAAAAAATTATTCATCATTTATCTGAAACTCTAACTTAGCTGGTTGTTCTGTATTTTTGTTTGCTCAATCTGGCAGTTCTAGATAAACACCATCCAAGATCTATCATGAAATTTTTTTCCCAATGGCCCCAAATCAGAAGGCCTTTTGTACAGTAGGTCCCCTTGCTGTGGCCTTGCCCTCTCACCTGGGTGCTGCCCTGTCAAGGAGGAGAACACATCAGAGTGTCAGTAGAAGCTTCTTTGCCTTCATCACTGCTCCACATTGACAGAATAGAAAGGCAGTCCATGTTTCTAGGAAGTACCACAAACATATAATTTTGTATGCAATACTTTAATTGTTATTGAAAATCTATTTGACTCTAGAGCACTGCTTGTGACAATCATTGGTTTTGAAAGTATGTATTACTTAACTCATAAATAAATGAAGGGTTTGTTTTTGTAACTTAAAATATATTTTTACCAATCTCTACTAAGAAATATAGTGAAAACAAATCTCACACGAAAATAAGAAACTTGGTATTTAGCAACATAACGTGGATTTTTAAAAATTAAGCTTGAATTCTAAGGAAATTACTGAAAGTGCCATTGAAGAAGTCAACACCTTACAGCAGTGATTTATAAAGAGTTAGCTTTCAATTTCATATGGGGATATTAAACCTGTGTGTTGATGAGAAGGATAGAAGTACCTCTCATTATGCTTACAATTTATAACCAAGATATATTACAGAGATTTGTCCAGTATCACATGTAGATATTGTAGAGCTTGGGATTTGATAATCACATCTCAGAAAGGTTTGCTTTCTGTCTTTTATTTTAAAAACAACAAAACCCCACATCTTCCATAGGCACAGAATATTTCTAAAATAGCTTTACAGATGATTTAAAAATTGAGATACATCTTATTTATGAAATCTACTTGAATTCCTCTGACAACTAAAGAAAACAAACCCCTAATTAAATGAAATTCCTTCATTCAACAGATGTTTACTGAGTATTCACTATGTGCAAGGCATTTTTAGGCATGGAGGATGTAGTTGTTGACAAAACAGATCAAAATTTCTCTTTCATAAAGCTTACCACTACTGAGAGACAGATGCTAAGTTAAATATAAAATTTGATAAATAGTATTAAGTGCTAAATGAAACATAAATGAGAATGCTTTGGAAATACAGATTTCCTACTAGTTTCATTATGTGATTGACCATTCATTAATTGGAAAATGCCACTTTAAGACCTTGTTGTTGAAAAGTTTCTAAATTATACGCACTGTGCTTTCAACAAATGTTTAGCACTATCTCAGTGATGCTATGCTGACTAACAGTCAGTCTGGCCCTGCTCCAGTGAGCTGAAAATCTTAAGACCTGACACCCGATGATGGCAAGTCACCTCCTAGCTTTCCCACCCACTTCTTCTTGGGTATGTTATCTACTGATTTTTTCATCATTCTCTCTCTCTCTTTTTTTTTTTTTTTTTTTGAGACAGAGTCTCACTCTATCTCCAGGCTGGAATGCAGTGGTGCAATCTCGGCTCACTGCAACCTCTGCCTTCCAGGGCTCCAGTGATCCTCCCACCTCAGCCCCCATCTGAGTAGCTGGGACCACAGGTAGCATCACCACGCCTGGCTAATTTTTGTATTTTTTGTAGAGACAGGGTTTCACCATGTTGCCCACCCTGGTCTCAAACTCTTGGACTCAAGTGATTCACCCGCTTTGGCCTCCCAAAGTACTGGCATTACAGATGAGTCACCATGCCTGGCCATTCTCCATTGTTAAGTAAAGACATTTGACCCTAAGTTTTTATGCTACTTTCCAACCTCAGCTGTACCAATAACTTGAGTGTTTTCCATCATCACTTGAATAAATAAATCATCTAAAACAGCAGCCCTGCGGTTCTTCAAAACTCACAACTCTGAAGACCACCACTCAGCGTGAGCAATCCTCTCCTCTTGGCACATCTTGACTGATGCCATTGTGAAAAGCTTCCCTAACTCTGAAATCTAAATCTGTAGCATATGCATCTGCCCAGACTCATGCCCTGATTTCCTGCTTTATATCCTTCCAGTGCCTTTCAGGATGATCAACTTACTCATTCTCTCAGCAAATGTTCATTGAGCGTCTACTGTGAGCAGAGTATGTGAAAGACACAAGATGTAGCAGTAAAAATGAGAAACATGCTCAAAGAACCTGGACTATCTCAGGGAGAAAGGTAGTGGGCAAGTAATTACAAGTGTGATGAATATTAGAAAATGGAGTGTAGGTGCAGGGGGAGCTTACCATGCCAGGGGCCTAAGAATCTTTCTCTGAGAAGTTTGTCTCTGAGGTAGTTTCCAAATTTATGTAGAAGCTAAATAATGACGAGCCAGACAAGCAGAGTGTAAAGAAGGGTATTCTCACAGAAGGACAAGCATATTCAAAAGTTCTGAGGCATGAGATATTTGCACTTCCAAGGAGAGCAGATGAAGTGAAAATACCCAAGTCAGTCTGGGGCACAGGAGAGAAAGAAGACTGGTAGAGCTCAAGCAGGTTAAATCACATAGGCTACAGGGCCACCAGTGTTTAAGGATGTTGAACTTTATCCTAACAGCAATAAAGAATGTTTGACTGGTCTAAAACTCCTAGTCAATCATATAAATTGCTCTTGCACCAATATCTATGACATCTTTGAACCACAAATCTGGATCGAATTCAACTCTTCCTTTTCTACTCTTTTTTCCTTTGTACTTCAGTGCTATTGAGGGAAATTACACAGCCACGATGATTACCATCATTTCAATCTCTTGTCTTCCCAACTCATTCAGAGTTTTTATACCACTTATATGTTTCTCTGCTCCTATTTGGTCAGCTCCCTAATTCCTCTCAGTTAATATTCCAAACCTTTGTAATCCTCTATTCCCTCTCCCACAGTCCACAGATGGTTTTGTTTCCAACACAATCAAGGCCATTGAGTAGAATCTACTCAATGACACACCTTCCCCTACCTAAACACACATCTATAGCCTCACTTCCACAACTACCTCCTTTCCTCTATTCATGGGTTTAGGGCCATTTTCCCTACTTACCACCTATTTCTCCCCTGTTACTTGTGAACATTTTCTCACATCTCGTGCCTTCATTTATCCCTTCATTTTTCTGAATCTGTAGGCTGCCTAACAGCCTCTATTTTGTTTCTGTATCATGTATATAAATGCTTTGTATCTTGCATCACATTTTCATGGGATATGTTTGTATATGTTTCTTGCCTTATGGATCATATCTTCCTCAGAGGTAGGGTTCATATGATTCATCTTCTGCCCCATCCATGGACATCACCTACTTCTCAAAGTAGGGCTTTCCTTCCTCTCCAGGTCATTCTGAAACAGAACACAAGGTGACGGTTTATTCCATATTCTATACATGTTTTTGAGGTTTTATAGAAAGAAATAAGAAAAAAACAAAGAAGATTCCCAGGTCCAGGAAGGAGGAAATGTTTAGATGCTAATGATCATCTTAGAGCAGTCGCCAGGCATGCTATGCAGGGGGTCTCCTGGAGTTTGTTTACAGGCTGCAGGGCTGGGATGAGGAGCAACTGGGGAAGAATGTGGAAGTCATGAGAAGATGAGAAGTCTGCTGAGATGCTGCCTACTGGACTTGGCTGTTTGCTTCCCAACCTTGAGTGTCCAGGCCCCAAATAGAAGCCAGGGAGAATCAGAAATGTAGTTAGAAGATGTGAAGATACTAAGAAGCCATGGCTCTATAGCGCTGAGAAGGAAAGAGAAAAGAGGAAAGAAAGGCACACTAATCACTCACATGGGAGCTGTTCATAATTAAGGGACATGTAAGAATTTTCTAAGTTCAGTGAAGCAGCTTAAATATCATGTATTTATGTTCTGAACCTGCAGTAAAGCAAAAATTTTGTTTCACTTACAGGAATGCTCCAGTTTGGATAGCTTCCTATCTGCTGTGTTATCACAGCCTCTACTGGGACTGCTGCATACCATAGTATAAGCCACCAACAGCCCTGGAATTTAGCACACCAGGTAGACAATATTTCGTTATGTGCTAGCTTCCTCACAAGACAGTAAGCCTCACAAAAGCAAGGAACATGTCCTCAGTCTTTGTCATCCTTCTGCCTCTAGTACATAGTAATAGCTAATATGTATTGAGGTACCATTATTATTACTCATTTAAAGATAAGACAACTGAGTCATTAAAAGGTTAAGAATCTCATCCAAGGTTACACAGCTGGTAAGTGTTGAACTGTGATTCAAAACTTCAAAGGTCACTGTGGTTTTTTTGTTTTTTTGTTTTTTCCTAAATATTATGCCTGCTACCTCTGACAGTACCAGGCACCTAGCAGGTTCTCAATATAAGGAGAAATTATGTGTGGACCAAAAACAGTTACCTGATAAATGCTTTGGGAAGTGATCGGATGAGGGATAGTAATTCACATTCAGAAAGAATGGCTAGCAAGGCGCCATGGTTCATACATGAAATCCCAGTACTTTGGGAGGCCGAGAGGGGTGGATCACTTGAGGTCAGGAGTTCTAGACCAGCCTGGACAACATGGTGAAACCCCATCTCTACTAAAAATGCAAAAATTAGCCAGGCATGGTGGTGTGCACCTGTAATCCCACCTACTCCAGAGGCTGAGGCAGGAGAACCGTTTGAACCCCAAACCTGGGAGGCAGAGGTTGCAGTGAGCCAAGATCATGCCACTGAACTGTAGCCTGGGCAACAGAGTGAGACTCCATCTCAAAAAAAAAAGAATGTGTAATGCTCATTAATTTTAGGCTTTAGTCTAGGAAAGAATGATTTTGTGGTGAACCTAGAGTCTTCATGTCGTCTGTAACTAGTATTAGAGTGGCTGCTTATCTCAAGACAGAGTTCAACCCTGCTGAGAGAGGAAAGATAAACTTCAGCAAGAGGGCAAAGGAAAAACAGAAGGAAACACCTGGGCAGAGACCACTGAAGAGAGTGGAACCTAAGAGGAGAACAGAGAGACAGTAATGCTCCCCTCATCCTATCTTGGGAAATGTAGTCAGGTTGAGCTGGAGGTAAGTCGTTTTTAAAAGTGTTGTTTACGAAGTAATCCTTTTCAATACTACTATCTTAATCTTCGTGACTCAAAGTTCCAACATTTGATTTTTTTTTTACCTTATTGCCTATGAGAGTAAAAATTCTCAATCTATGTGCATCCAAATGGTATAGTTTATACTCATGTTCCTTAGTATGTGCACACACATTTTCAACAACACTAAAGAAAATCAATTCTGGCAGAGGCTGACCAAAGGAAAGTTGCAAATTACACAGCCTAAGAGCTAACCTCACAAGCAACTGATGCTTATTAATAATAAAAGTCATTTATTTCTTAAATCTCATCTGTTTTTGGTAGAGTTACTTTTGCTTCTGGACTATTTTCTTTGGAATTGTTTACTTTCTTCTGCAACGCAGACCCCACAGATGCAGGCAGAGGCCATTTTATCTGTGTTGTGTCCATAGGGTCATGTCCCTATTTCCAGAAGTTGGGTGGATCACAGATAAGCAGCTAGACACGATGCAGCAGTTGATCTAATTCTTTCAAGCACTCTGACTCAGGAAGGATGGTTCAAAGAATCTACTTAAGAATGCTTTATGCCCCGGTGTGTGATGTTCCCCTTGATGGGTGCAGCACACCAACATGGCGCAAGTATACATATGTAACAAACCTGCACATTATGCACATTTACCCTACAACTTAAAGTATAATAATAATAAATAAATTTTAAAAAAAAAAAATGCTTTATGCTCTCGATGATGTGGAAAATATATTCATGAATAAAACAGAAATGAAAGTCATCACAAGGATGAGTGAAACCTTGTGGTTGAGGGGTTTTGTTTGCAATGCTTTTGGTTTACCTTGGAAGCAGCTTTTTATTATGCAGTTAAAGTTATGTAATCTAGCAAAAGGAAGTTTTAATTAGCAAATTCATAATGGGCTGTAGGTTATCAATAGGCGGATTCACTTGTCTTCCTGTGAGATTTTTAAGACATAGGCTGTTGACAGTTAAAATTGCTTCGATACAAGATGGCTTTGATTGAGGGCGACCTTACAACTCACCATATTAAGTCACAAATGTAACTGATATAAGTGAACCTGCCCTCCTCCCTGGTGGGCAAGAGTCACAAAATCACCACGTAATATTCCCCAGTGTAGACCGAGGGGCTGTCCTTTCTTGAGCAGCCAGGGGGTCACTGCAGATGAGGGCTTTAAAGATTTTAGGCAGAGCTTTGTGTAGACACTGGTAAAGAAATCGCCTGCGTTGTTCTGATGTTAAACAAAGGGTGAATATAGGCTGCTAATTTGAGTACTTCCTAAATAACCAGCTCACAAGATCACATACTGAAGTTTGTCAAATAGACACTAGGGAGACTGTTCATGGACACAAAAGTGATGACCATTCAGCTTCAAATTCCTTCAAGATCCTAACGGCTACCTGTCCCAGAGTCCTGAGGAAATCACTGGAACCCACCTCAAATATACTTTCCTTCTGGCTAGACTTTACTTGGAGGTAGGGTAATAGTTATGGGGTTGTGAGGGGGTGTCACAATTTTAGTTGCCTGTTAGACTTCTACAGTTATTTAAAATTACAGCACATCTACATACTTATTTAAAATACAGCACAGTTTTAAAAAATGCATGTAAAAAAAAATTCTTCCTTCTCGCCAATCTGCCCCCTCCTGCTCGTCTCCCCCCCACACCACACTCCCCGAAGAGACTGTTTAACATAATGAGCTGCAGTTCCTGGATGTGATAGCAGTTGCCTGCTAATAGTTGTGTTTAAAATTCCTATTTCTTATCTTATTTACTGATTGATGGGAACATGACTTGCAGATCTTCCTCCAGGACCCCATCCCTCTCCTGGGCAGAGTGAATCATTTGACACAGGGAACATTAGACAACACGTTTGCTTCCTCGTTAAATCCCGTTTGGCTACGTAAGCTAGCCGGATGCACGGCCCCCCAGTTGCGTCTGCATTGTGTCTTATCGGAACCACCTGAAGAGCCTGGCCACACAGGGTGGCCTGCCTTAATTTAAAATCCACAGAGAAGATTTTGTTTTTTTTTTTGTTTTTTTTTTTTTTGGTCAGCAAACTCCAGCATATGACAAAAAGCATGCCTGTGACTTTATTTCTTAAATGGCTACTTTTCTTCTTAAATCAGGCTCCCTGATTTTAACTAAAAAATAAATAAGTAAACAAGAAAACACTGGGTTACTCTCAAAGAGATCACACTTTTTAAAACTCAAATGATTTCCTACAGCCAGTCTGTTTTGCAGTGTATTTTTTTTTTCTTGTTTTTCTTTTTGTGCTTTTTTCCCCCTGTAGATTCTGAAAAGAAATAAGCGGCTGTAGGCATCGCCTGTGGCTTGCTGGTCGCACTCCTTGGGTGGTCTGAGCCGACTTTATGATTTATTCAGCTAATGGGAAGGGAGCATGACCCCCAGTGGCCACAGAAAGAGAGCTGCATGTGGGTTTAATGCTTTCACCACAAAAATGTCTGCTATGACTAAGCTCTGCGGCTGAAGTCACTGTCTGAATGGTGCTAAAAAGGAACTTAGGCATTAAGTGTGCACTATTTACTATAGATCGGCTCTTGGGATTAGGCCAAGGGGTTCGTACTCAGTTTCAAAGAATAGCATGGAAGCTGCTAGGAAAATTAGAGCTGTGCAATTTATTTTTACCAGTCTCCCTGGTGAGTTACTCAGTGAAGGATTTACCTCATATGCTTTTTTTCTCCCCTCTGTTACTAAAGAGTCATTTAAAATGTGTCAGTTTGTGCATTTTACAGAGTTTTATTGTGGAGGTATCCCTATTTTTTTTTGTTTATCACAGCCATGAATCACTGTTATTGTACTTTAATGTTAATTTGAAACTATAAAAGAATGCCTAATGTTGAAAGAAAGAAAAAGCAAGAGAGAAGGAAAGGGAACGAGAGGGGCTGTGGAGTCATGTTCCTTCACCACACACTGCCCTGCGAGAGAGGCCTCTTTGATCCAGGGAGTAGTCCCCCTCCCTGACAGCATCGTTACTGGTACAGAGGAATGAACACATTTTGCTTCATGTTGATTCTTTTACCGTGAGGGAAAGGGATGGATGGAGTGGGTAGGAGGGAGACAAGGAGACCTGTTTGTAATTTGGACTAAGATGGATGATTTTTACAGTCAGTGTAATACCTGCTGTCGAAGTTCCAGCACGTTTGCTTCTGGTGGACTCTACAAATGTCCAGAATTAAGAAGTGAATCACTTTGATGTCTGTAGCTCAGGTTCCTGGGTCTAAAATGCTGCCAGCCTTTTCAGAATATGCCTCCATAGTATAAAGTCACTGGCTTGAAAACATTGCACCTATGAAAGCCCAGCATTCCTTTGGTGCTTGGTGTTTGCAGCTTAAACCAATTGAAACTTAGAGTTTAGCTCAGCACTAGCCAGAGTTAATTACTAGAGAAGTATGGAACGCTTCACCATTCCCCC
This sequence comes from Papio anubis, assembly GCF_008728515.1. Classification (NCBI taxonomy): domain Eukaryota; kingdom Metazoa; phylum Chordata; class Mammalia; order Primates; family Cercopithecidae; genus Papio; species Papio anubis. The sequence goes on from NC_044978.1 coordinate 44,935,258, forward strand.
AGATGTACCAAGGGACTTTATTTTCAGTTATTGCTCTGAACTTTTCCTTGTAAAAACATTGTTCTTATAGCTTGACAAATAAATGGCATTTCTTATAATAAGGGTTAAACACTGAGAGAGACTTCAGGACTGAGCTCCATTCTCCCATTCCCCTTGTAAGTCTTAGTCTTAGTTTTATTATAGGTTAGTCAGGGCTCTGTGATCCTAAACAATCATTCAGCAGGGCAGGGCTTCATTTACCCCATCTGTGAAATGGAAATAGCAATCCAGGGCTGCATCAGACTAAATGGCTATTGAGCCCCTGAGATTTACAAGGTTATCATCAAAAGAGACTACTTGACCTTTTATTTTCCCAGGGCTAAAAAGATAGGGAGGGTCAGAAAAACCATGTTCCTAAGTCATGCTGTTCTCCCTGCAGATAGATTAAAAATTCCAAAATAAAAGAGGTTTTTCCCATTGTTTCCCACTTTACCTTGTTTTCTATCTCCTTTCTAGCATTTTACAGATTCAAAGGTGAGAACTTCTTTCAAGAAATGGTGATACCATATCAATAGGACATCGAGAGTAGAGAAATAGCTCAATTAAAACCAAGCAAACCTAAATTCCATGTGACATCCTAGATTAGATCTTAGGATGGAAACAGAACATTAGTGGAAAAACTACCGAAATCTTAATACAGTGTGTCATTTGGTTAATAGTATTGTTCCAATGTCAATTTCTTAGTTTGGATCAATGTACCGTGGTTATATATGATGTTAATATTAGGAGAAGCGGAGTGAAAGACCTACTCTCTCTGTACTATCTAGCAACACTCTATAAGCCTAATATTATCTCAAAATTAAAATGATTTTAAAAAAACCCAACAGATGATTATTGTACAAAAATTGATCTATTTGAGATCCTGAGGAATAGCTGCTGTCTCTTCCCCACACCCAGATACTTCCATACTCCAGTCCATTTTCCAAAGCTGTATGGAAAGTTCATTTGGGTAATACCCACAGTTTAAATGGCTATGAAAGCATCCGACTCTGAATATCTTATTCTCCCAGACCAGCTACTCTTTGCCTGCACCATGTTAGGCACTGTGCTGAGCAATTTAGACTCAATATGTTCTCCGTGGAAATTGCTCTATATGAGAGAAAAATAAATAATGCTGTAGATAAAAGCAGCAGAATAAAAATGGCAATGATATTAAATGTTACATTGTTTTTGCAATACACGATGCAGGTATTTTTTACTTCATTCATCAGTGAGTTCTGGCGAGGCCATTTTGCCAGATGCTGTACCTCCAGGACTTAACACAAAACCCAGCATGTTAGTATTTAATAAATACTTTTGGAATGAATGAAACTCAGCACACATTTCACATGAGCAGGAGTTCACAGCTGTAACATAAAAGACACACGTTTTATGACAAAGGTTCAGTTTGCAGTGAGTATTGTATTGTTTTTCTTTCCATTTGTCCTTCTAGCCCAAAGTAAAAAGGCAGGATGAATAATGATGAAGGGAAGATACCACCTGAAATACGACTGCCTTTCAGGGCTTTTTAAGCAAGGGTTGTTTTTGGCATTGTATATTCATCCTTGGGTAAAGCATTAGTGAGAGAGAGAAATGTGAGAAGAATTGTAAGGGAATGAGGATAATGAGGACCAAAGGAATCTTTCTTCTGGTGTGGGTTTCCCACCCTAATTGGTTACCACTCTAACCACCAAGTGAAGCACGCTGGGCAGATGGAACTGCACCAGTGCTGTGCCTGTCTACATCTGTGTATTTCTGGCACACAGGTGTTTCAGCTTTATTCAGTCAGGAAGCAGCTTTTTCCTCTTCTTTTTCAGGGGAGGGAGTTTTGGGGAGATGGGAACACCCACGATTGTTTCTCAGAATAAGAAGGAGGTAGGGGTGGGGGGAGGGAACACAGCCCACCCACTGCTTATAGATTCGGTCGCTTTCCCGCCGGTCAGCCTTATGCTGCAAGGTGTAAATCAGAGGGCAGATGCATGCTCTGGGAAGTTTTCCAGATGCACACTGCACAAAGGCCCATGTGTTCTCATTGTACGGAAATAACATGCCATCAGAGCAGTTCTGGGACACCAGACCTGTGTTGGGACATGTCATCCTGTCTGCATGTCTTCCACTTAGCAGAGAATGATGTTGCAGACGGAGTGTTAGAACTCAAAGCCAATGGAGTTGACAGTTTGAAAAGCCACCCTGTCCCCTGGTGGAATTTGCAGACAGGTTTGATGGGCTGCTCCATGAAGCCCAATGCCAAACAGTGCCTGCCAGATGTGCTTGTGAGGTGTGGACCCACCAAAGTCCAAGGAAGCAGCTCCAAACAGGAGTCCTGATCCTCTAACATTAACTAGCAGCAGCACCAAGCAGACAGAAAAGACAGAAAATGTGTAAAGTGGCACTTCTTGCTCTTTCTATCTGTAATCCACCCTGACTCAGTTAGACCTAGGCAGTGAAGCTGCTTGTGCGTATTTATCTTTTACTCCCTCTCTCATTTTCTGAAGTGGATTTTCTGGGTGGAATAAATCTGAGGGTGTATTGTTTCCTTGAAAGTTATACTAGGAGGTGACATTAACTTCCAGATCATTTGGGTGATATTTGGTTACTTCCTGTGCTAGGAATGAATATTGCATCCAGAAACATTTTAAGGGAGGACTTATTCATAGAGAGCATTCATTTCCAGTTGTGTTAACTTATCTCTTATTTGAATCCTTTCTTTTTTCTTTTAACCTAATTCTTTCCTCTGTTGGTTTGGAGTAGCAACTATGTATTGTCACTGTTTCCTCTTGTTTGCATCAGACTTTCTATGGTCTGCCTCTGTTTTCTTTTAGTAATTGCTCTTCCAGAGTTTGTTTAAATTTTTACTCTTAGTTATTTTCACTACATGGGTAAACATGCTTTCAGTGACAGCTGGGAAGGTGAAAACTTACATTTCTGCTTAACTGTCTTAGTTATTCTTAGGCTAGTGTCATGGTACAAGTATTTCTTTCCTTAATAATGGAAGCCACCTTAATTCATTTTAGGAAGCTAGCATATAAAACACAATTAATTAGTGAAGCAGGAATACAGGGTACAGACAAACATGGCAGGAAATAGAACAGGGAGTCTACAGAGGATATTGCCCTCAGCCCCATGTCTCCAGAAATAGCCAATAATAAGATTGTGAATTATGAAAATTCCATTCTCTGGAACCCAGTTGAGGTCATAATTCAACTGGAAATTATCTTGGTTTTTCTGGCTTATTTTTCCCACCCTATTTGCAATCCTGTTTTCTAGTCTCACTTAAAACCACTAAATAAATTCCAGACATATAACTCTACTAAGAAAAATAAATTCTTATCCACCTGTTAATTGGACTCAAATGCTAGGGAGGTGAAGACCTGAATATGCCCTTCTTCACCTTGCTTTCTAAGCCTAGCAATAAAGGGTAGAGGAGGAATGTTAAAATGGGACTTTTTTATATATTTTAAGAAATGTTAACTCAATACCATTTACAATTTTTATTCTTTTCTACAAAAGAAAAAAATATTTTTCTAAACCAAAAAATGCTACTACCTGGTACCAAAATTAGAAACCTGTGTTAAAGTTACAGCGTTAATAATAGTGGGTTTTTTTTTTTTTTGGTCAAAGATTAAGATGACATGATACAGTAGATACTTTATTCAAAGCCACAATTCAAATGAAAGGTATTAAAAATTGGGCAAGTGTGATGAGGCCAAAGAGGAAATAGCTTTTCAGTGGGATGATCTTGATGGTAGTCAAAAAAACAAATAGAAACTAGGAGGAAAAAAATTTTTTTAAGACTTTTTTATTATTTGTGATTAATAGAAAAATTCAGCCACATTATAGTCCATAATTCATCAAGGGAATAAATAAACTGTTTTGCATTTACTTAATAGACACTACTATCCTTTGGGTTTGTAGTATGCAAAGCACTTTTTCACATATTGTTGCTTTCAGGTCCAGCCACATATTTATCAACATCTGTATCATCTCTTCCAACATGAAGAACAGTGAACTGCACTTTTTGATATCTGTGAATGCAAATTTGCAATATCAGCACCCTGAAAGTGATTCGCAAAGTTCACGGCGTGTAGTAATCCCTAATTTCGCTGAAGGGTATATTTAAGGAAGGCTTTGGAGTTGAAGTTGAAGTCACGTCTTGGCTTTGTTACCAGTGAAGAGTGAACTTGAACTAATTAGTCAACCTTTTAAGCCTGTTTTCTCATCTGTAAAATGGGTTAATAATAACACCTAACTCATAAAGTTATTATGAGGATTAAGTTAATAAAATGCAAAATAAAATGCATGGTGCAGGGCTTGGTGTTTAGTGAGTAGACAGCAAAATGTAAAGAAAGTATAATAAATAAATTTCTTTACATTTTGCATGCATCAGCTGTAAGTAATGAGTCTAAGTGAGCACGCATCATGGATTGGGCCAGCAGATGTAGCACAAATAAAAAAATTATAGCTTTATTGTTTTCTCCTTGACATGTAGATTGTTTCATAAATTAATAATAAGTATTTTTTTAATAAAAAAGTGGCCCTGAAAGGAAAAACAAGAGTTTGTTTGTTGAGAAAACATAGAGAAGCCTAAAGAAGTGACAGTTTTCAGCCAGCAGGTAGAAATAAAGATGAATCATAACAGAATGCTGATTCATTTGTGACTTAGAGCCATGCTGCAAATACCTCCATCTTCTACTTCATTTGAGAAAAAAAAGTAATAAGTAATTTATAAAATTATTTCAGTAACCACTCCAGCCAAGAAAAAGGCTGTAAGGGTGAGATAAAAGTTTAGTGACAGTGGAAAAGGTAATTAATTTATGGTGTGAGATTTTGCAAAAGAAACATGTAACTTTCAGCAGAAATAAATCTTGGAGGATACATGAAGCCTGTCCAATGTTTTCAATTTACAAATTAGGGAACTTTGATCACCTTAGTTATAGCTACCATTAAACCATCAGATACATGATTATTTATTGATCTATTACATTTTCAAGCAACTGCATTAATAGTTATTTATCTAAGTGCTGAACACCTCTAAGATGACAAAAGAGTGACCACAACTTCTAAGGCAGTGATTATTCAACAAATTGGCTTTTACTTTGCATATATCCTTTATCCAGAGTTATTTTTTAATAACATCTGTCTTAGTCCATTTGGTGTGCTGTATAACAAACTACCATAAACTGAGTAGCTTATAAACATCAGACATTTATTTCTTACAGTTCTAGAGGCTAAGTTGAAGATCAAGGTTCCAGCAGATTTGGTGTCTAGTGAGGGCCTGCTTTGTGGTTCAAAGATGATGCCTACTAGTTGTGTTCTCGTGTGGTAGAAGTGGGGAGGCAGCTCTCTGCGACCTCTTCTATAAGGTTACTAGTCCCCTTTATGAGCATTATGAATTCATGGTCTAATCACTTCCCAAAGGCACCACCTCCAAATACCATCACACTTGTGATTAAGTTTCAGCATATGAATTAGGAAAGAAAAGAAACTTTCAGACCATAAAAACACCCCATGTCCCTTTCCCAACCAAATCTTTCTCTCTGTCCTCATGTTTGCAGAGAAATGATGGTAGTAATGAAAGATGCAGCAAAAGGAATAACGTAGGCAACAAAAGGAACAGTTGAAATCACGGAATGGTAGGGTTGGAGGAAACCTGAATTATCTACTTTGACTTCTCAACTTTGCATATCAGAAGGTGTTGGCCCTGAAAGAGAAGTTGACTCTTCCAAAGACACAAAAGTTTATGTAATATCTGACATTAGAAATCAGGATTATTGGATTCAATATTCCAAGCTACTTCACTTCAGCTTAGTATCCAACAGGTCCGGTTCCACCTACATGGGACCCACTACGCTTCTCGTATTCTGACTTGGTTGCATTTTTCCATTGCATAGTTAGACTATGACCCAAAAAAAACAAGTGAGAAGCTGGATGATTTAGTTAATCTCACATATTTATCAAATTAGTGAGCATGCAACCAATTTGAATGCTTTCTCATCATAAGTTTATTAAGGAAAATAGTTGTTTTGACATTCAATTGTTCTAAACTGGATATTTTTTATTTCTTTATACATTTGAATTCTGTACCCTTTCCTATTTTTTCAGTAAGTGGAATACAGATGTCAATATTCATTTAGTCCATAGTAACTGGTGACAGAAAGTTGAAGGCAGCAAAGTTATATACATGATAGTTCTCAGTTCTTTGAGGAGTATATTAGCATTCTTGTATAGTTTTTGCTTTTCCCTGCTGTTATGTGAAAATCAAGAATTTCAAAAATACTTAGGACTAAGTTGCTAAAAGAATATGCCATGCTTGTGAAATACTTCCAAAAATTATTGTGAATCGTGTTGATGTGAGTGATTTACAGTTATGTCTTCCTTTGTTGTCTTACAAGTTTTCTGGTATAACACTGTCATCTGTCATGGCCGGAAGGTTTATTATTTCTTCAGACTCCTCTCTCTTTAGTTAGTATTTGTCACTGTTAAATGTGACGGGCCTCTCCCAGATGTGACTTTCATACTTCTGCATCTCTGTGACTTTTCTTTACTATCTTATTAAGTTCTCCCAAAGGAAATGTTTTTTTGGTTGTGGATGACAATTCCATTCTTCTGCTTTTGCTTTTTTTCACCATGACACCTTTTGTGGAACCACACAAGCAAGCAGCAATTTTTATTAAAAAACATCAATATGCTGTGGGAGTCCCTCAAAAGAGATTGTCTGCTTCTTTCTATTTTCTCTTAAAAAGCATTTCCTTCTTTACTAACCTGAATCACTATTTGGAAGACTGAGAAGTATGTTATTATTAATGAAATGAGTGAAGATTTATTGAGTGTTTGCTATTTGCTGGCCACTCTGCTAAGCACTCTAATCTAATTTAATCCTTATAACAACCTAAGAGATAGTAATGTTAGCTCCTTTTATATATTAAACAGGTATTTTGCCTAGGATTCTTCAATATTGGTAAGTGGCAGAGCAGGTTCTGAAGGCAAGCCTGACTCCATTGTTAGTGCTTTGAACCACCATAATATACGCTTCCCCACTGGGTTGCCTTATCTCTGCTGGGGTGTTTCAAAGTTAAGTCATTACACCAGTGGTTTCAGTAGGGAAAGTGTAATATTGATGACAATTGTGTTCAACAGTGGCATATCTACAAAAACTATACAAAAGGTATTTGAACTTCAAAAAAATGTTTTAATGTTACATTTGAAGTTATATAGGACTCACTCAATATATATTTTTGTAAAGAAAAAAACTCACTGTCTTGAATACTGTAGCTATAGCAGTTCTTGAAATCCATGTAAATATTCATCTTTGTTCTTCTTTTACAATATTTAGTTTATGGCCTTTTTAGTCCTTTTGTTTTTCAATGTAAATTTTAGAATTACATTGTCAAGTTGTAAAAATTAAGTAAAATCAGTTGAAAATTGTAAAACAAACCAAAAATATGTATATTTTAAATAAATTATATGAATAGGTAAATAAATACATTGTGTATATACACAGTTTCTTGTTACTTAATAAACTTGGTGAAATCTTTCTGTGTTTCACCACTCCATCCTCGTATAAGTACACAGTGTAAACTCAGTTTTAAACAAAAAGCATCTTTGAAAATAATTAACTCCAAATAATGAGTCCCAACATTTTCATTACATTTTATTGTGTCTATTCTGAAGAAACCCTTGTATTAAAGGTTTTTCCCTCCCCTCCTAAATTATACTTAGTAATGACAGCGTATTAATTTCATATATTTAAGTGGTTGGGCAACTGTGAATCAGAATCAATAGATAGCATGATTAAGAGCCACAGAGTGTAGGTACCGGTGCTTTGTATAACATAGAGACTTATTAATTAAATAATGAAACAGAACATTTTAGTTTTGTAATCGGCTACAATGGATTCAACTTTTTCCCCTGCATTCGTATGGAATGAAAGACCCTACTGGAGAACAAAGATCTCCCTAATTGCCTCAGTTTCCTGTGGTGCACACCCTAGGAGGGCTAACACCATTTCAGGACTGGCTGTGAGTGATAAACGAAGAAGCTAAATAACTCATTCAACTGACACAAAATTATAAAACTTCAGTTGGCCCTTTTAAGGCTATGAATTAGCTTGGCACTAACTCCTTGGACAGGAGCTGTGGGGCTGTGCCCTGTGTGGGTGGAAAACCAGCATTAAATCACCACCTTTGTGACTCTTTGTAACCAGCACTCAGAGGATCTAGGACCAGAAGTTTCCTTTTTTCCTTGACGTGGTTCCTTTTATGAAAAGCATGGAGAAAGAGGCTGGGCAATGTGCCTGAATACATTATTTCACCACCACTTAGTTCCTACTTACTTCTTTCACTAGAAACAAGGACTCTAAAAAAAAAAAAAAACAAAAAAACAAAAAAAAACACACTGGGACCAAGCTTTCCCTTCCCTTCCTTGTAGTGGGGCAATAAACATGAAGAGATGAATCTTATGAAAGCCAGTGTAAGAAGAGATGGGGGCTGGAGATGGATGTTTCTCCTAAGAGTCCGTAGAAAAGCTGTTCCTTATAAATAGAGCAGTTGCTGTTATGAAGTCCAAAACCCCATTGTTCCTTTCTTGAGTTCTGAATGGAGTTGGTTAAGCTTTCAGTGTTAAGTGTGAAAAAGGCAGGAGAAAGAAGAACATATCCTTGTTAAATGATTCTAAATAAAAGAAATTGAGAAGGACAGTTGTGCCAGTTATAAAATGTTTAGAATTCATGAATGAGAATATGTGGTTTTAATTTTTGAACGATAATCTAAAAGGAAGTTCACCAAAACGATAATACTATAGCAAATTGAATGTGCAACCTCTCAGCACCAGGGAAAATCAGAGTAACATCAACACTCTTTTCAATACCCTGATTTTAAAAAGTATTCAAATTATTAGCATTTGTCAGTCACTTCTAACTTAGTCGGTCTGGGTAGCATCAAAACACAGGGCCAGGATCCTAATTATCTAATCCTATCCCAATGTTGAATTTCTTAAATGATGTTTGCAAAACATACTCCAAGGCAAAAGCATACTTCATTATTGGTGCTCATTCATTCATTCATTCATTCTTACTAAGGATGCCAGATATATTATCTCCTATGTGACATTCTGAGAAGAACCATTCTTCAGCTCCTTCACCCTTTAGCACAAAATCGAAGTTAGAGACAGGCCCAGGCAGCTGGCTCAGCTTTTCCATGTGGGTCTTTCCTCTGGCTCCTGCTTGGCATTCAGAAACACAGCTTATGTGTGAGAGTTGCCTTTAGGCCCTAACATATTACTTTAGTTTCACATTTGGGAAAGGAAGAAAGCACACAAGAAAAGTGGTTAAAATCAGATAAGTGAGAATCTAATTTCCAGTTTAACTTTAAAGGGGTAATCTCTTTCCACTTCACACTCAAAGCTTCATTCACTATGACAGTGACCCAGTCATGAGTCCCTAATGACTCCATCTGGAGACAAAGAGAGGTGTCCTTGAGTGCTTTCTAGTACAGAGTAGAATGTCCCTGATTAATCGTTCACTTTTATAGGATGTATAGGTAATTAACATGTTCATAATACAATAAATACTTTTTGTAGCATACATTTAAGGACTTATAATGAAATTTTATTATTAGAAAATGATTTTATAAAAACATAATTCTACATCACTCATTAAATTTCAAAGTCAAACATATTCTAAATATTCCAGAGTATAGGTATGATGGAAGTGAAATTTCTACAGTGGAAGTGTGTGAACCTGTCTACTGTGTTAAACATATAAGAAAGACAATAGTGAACATTTCCTAGGAAAAAGGTATCTGTTTTTAATATGAAGTTATATATGTGAGAAAGAAGATTACCTGGTGGTAGTGGTGAATGGAAAAAGATTATTTAATTTGGTATTCAATAGTTTAAGCTGCTAGATGCTACCAAAGGGCATTTTAAAAAATTGATATAATAAAGAGACACTCCATGATGGGCATAAATGTCCTCATTTGCAAAATGAAGATAATAGTGATGTCTACTGCATGAGGTCATTGTGAGGAATGAATGAAATAATACATATAAAGCATTTAGCACAGTGTCTAACACATAGTAGTTTTTAAATTACTGTCAGCATTATTACTATTGTTATTGCTATTATTACAAGAGAAATAGGATGTCATTGTAAAGCAGAGTCTTGATTAAATGCCCATTGGAATAAAAATTTAAGACTAAAGATATTCTGGTAAAATCTGTACTCAAATAATATTTCTTGACTGACCAACTGATTGACTGATGGACTGCTGAATGAATTAATGAATGAATTGCCATCAGCTCAGAAACACGGTTTTTAGAGATTATCTCATGCTTCTTTTTGCTCCATTTGGAGACAAAAGGGAGTTTCTAAAACAGGTGGCAATAGTGGATCTGGATGAGGAACTTCCATGAAATTTTATGCAAGTACGCTCTTAGAGGATGGCCTTCTTGGCACTACATAAAAGAGGTAAGGGTAGAATACTGACTAATATTAATATATTTAAATATTTTATGTATAGCCCAAATTCCTCAGGCATTCCATTGCATCATTCATTCATTTGGCGGGCTTTTATTGAGCGTTCTGTATGGAAACTGTTGAAAAGGACACAAAAGAAATGTTGCAATTAAGTTGTAAGTTGTGGCAGTGCAAGCTGGTGCTTTATAAGACATTCATATAGAATAGTTAAGAAGCTATTAAAGCAACATAATATATACTGAGGGATTCAGAGAAATGGAAAACACTCATGAGCTGATAATCAGAAATGTTTGTTTTTGATTTTTTTTTCCTGGGCTTTGAAGAATAGGTGGTATTTGGATAGTGATATAGTTTGAATGTGTCCCCTAAAGTTCATGTGCTGGAAATTTGATCCCCAATGTGGTGATGTTGGGAGGTGAGAGCTTTAAGAGGTGATTAGGTCGTAAGGGCTCTACCTCCATGAAAGATTAATGTGGTTATCTCAGGAGTGAGTTCTTTATGAAAGGATGACTTTGGCCTCCTTCTCATTCTCTCTCTTTGCTCTTCCACCTCTGACATGGAGATGATGCAACAAGAAGGCCCTCACCAGTGGCTAGCCCCTTGATCTTTGACTTTCTAGTCTCTAGAACTATGAGCTGATAAGTTTCTGTTCATTATAAATGTCCTAGTCTGTGGTATTTTGTTATAATAGCACAAAAGAGACAAAGATGGATAGAAAAAGATTACTGTTGGGGTAGGTGTGAATATGTACAGGTGCAGAAGGTATATATGGAGTGCATTTCTGAAAAAGTAAAGAGGAGAAATGCTAGAGGCTCCTACTGGTGAGTAATGGCAGCTATTTGTTAATGCATAAAGGAGAGGATAGTTCCATAATGGAGATTGTCAGTAGAAGAGATTAGATTTGCCCTTCTGGGTATGAAATAAATATTAGAGTTTTTGGCATCAGAAAATGACATAATAATTTTCCCAATGTTTAAGGTTGATAATGAAAGGAAGATGTGGGAAGCAAAAAGTGTAGGTAAAAGACGACTGATACAATAAAGAAGATTTGTTGAGGCTTATATTGGTGCTTTGGCTATAGGGAGAGAAGGAAAGAGTCAAGTGAAGAAAACATTCAGGGAAGGCTCCAAGATTTTGAACCACCTAAGACACTGGGAAAATGTGTCAGCACTGGTGAAAATGTGGTTCAAATGTAAGGTTTTAGAGGATGTGGTAGTAGAGAAAATGGTCAGATAGGTGTTATTTTTTTAGAATTCAAATTTATAATAGATCTTATTTTAAAAAGCAGAGACTTATTATTTTTGTGACAGAGGTGTTCAAATGTCTGAAAAGAAGACTACATTTTAAATTAGGAGACAAATTTGACACTGTGTGTGGCATTGAACAAGTCACTTCACTTCTTGTGACCTGGGTTTCCTGATACGTCAAATGTGGGAATTGGATGAGTCACCTCTGGGTCTCCTCCAGTTCTGACATTCTATGGATCCATGAAATAGGCTTGGCACCTGTTTTCAATTTAAGGTCTAACATGAATTTCCTTATTCTTTAAACCTGCCTTTCTAGTAAGCTGCAACATTTATTACCAGGCTTGTAGTCATTTCCTTTTATTCTAAAGAGAACATACATTCAGTTTCTTAGCTCTAGGTTTTCTGCATTACACTCTCGTTGTGTTGAAACCATTTTGTGGGAACAGCTGCTAAAGTCATCTTTCAGTTTTAGACGTGGTCATGGTTGTGAAGTGACGCTAGTCAGGCTGCCATTGGAACATTCACCCTGAGACAGTGGTTTCCCTGCTTTGACGAGAATTCAAAGTGATGTTTTATACCATTGGAAGCTGTTTTAACTTATCTGGAACAATAAGGCATGCCTCGTGACAGCCCTTTATCCTGGACTTCATTATTTCCACCTTGGACTTCCTCAACTCTAACTTCCACCATTCTAGTAGAGGTCTCATTGCAGGACTTAAATAATCTGTTTCTCATTACTCACTTGTTTCTTTTTTACTTCTTTTCTTTATGTTCAGTTACCACAGCCTTAACTGTCATCATTATCAGTCATCCAATTTAGCCCATGCTTTCAGCCAAGCACCTAAGAAAAGTGAGGATAGGCTTAGAGGAAAAATAACATCAGGCCTAAACACATTCTGGCAGAATTGGGTGGGGAAGGGGAGAATTCTGACTCTCTCTTTACATGGCAAAGAGATGCTTTTGGGGGGTCAGACAAAAGTACAATATGACCCCTGACGCACCCACAATTCCTAAATAGGAAATAGGCAGGGATCTTTGGCAACCTGTTGTAGATGGAACTTGCATCATCATAGTCACTAGGGAAGATTTCTCCTTGTGGATTCTGAATGTACCTGACTCTGATGGATAAAAAGATCAAAGAGAATTCATAGTAAGGCTGTCCTGCCCATAAGGTGTCTTACATATGTACCCTTTCCCAGGCCCCCTAAACTATCTGATCTATCAACACGTCATGCTACGGAAAAACATAAAAGCATCTAAGAGAACAGTTCTCATCTTAGGCATTTACCCAGACCACCCACCCTCTCATCCCCTCAACCCACTACTCCCTGCTCTTTGATGCTTCTTATTGCATTCCAGATCCCCATGTCTGCCCCAGGGCTTCCTCGGTGCTTTGGTGACCCTCTGATATTCCAGGTCTGTTTTAGTGAATAGACCGCTTCTAAAGGTTAATATTCAAAATATTTAGCAGTACCTTTTGTCAGCAGCACTGACCAATTTGGACGCTGTCTATAAACAGCCAAACAGCAACTCAGGAGGTTCCCAGTAAATACTCTCCATTTCTTCTACTGGGTCCTGGTTCAGGCTTCTCCTCAGTTCTTGGAAAAAAGCTGTTCCCTTCTTGAGTCTCACAGGACAGCTACCAAGTGCCCTGCATCTCCTCTGTCGACTCTCCATCTTCATCCCCCAACAGATAAGATGGGTGTTACAACACGAACATTATAATATTATCAAGTTGCCCTATTCATAACTTTACTTATGTGGCACATAGGGGTTCCTCCTCTCACTCCTGTGGGGAAGCATAGCAGATGCTTTTGACTCCCACGCGTGTGCCTTTGGGCCTCACGGTTTCCATGGGAACCGGCTTGACTTCTGCTGCTGGCAGTGATCTCTTTCACTGAAGACTTTGGAGGATGGAGTCTGTTACGCCCTGTGTGCATGGCAAAAAGGCAGGGCCAGAAAATAAATGTCCCTCTCAGGACTTGGTGGATAAAAATCCAGACTCTCTAGCCTCTGGGGGCGACATCGCTGAGGCTTGTAATCTTCACTGGTTCCCGGGGACCTCCGGTGGACTTAAGCATGAGGGTTTGAAAACACTCATCATAGACTGCCTTCGCTTCATGTCTTGCTTCCCCATTCCCCTGGCAATGTTTACCGGGATCATTTTCCAAATAAATTACTTGCACCTGGATCATTGGGTTAGGGTCCACTTCTAGGAAAGCCCAAATTGAGATAAAAAGGGCTTTTTTTATTCATTCGTTCAAATGTTGGGCATGTACTAAATATTATATATTATTTGATGATACAGGAGTGAATAAATCAAACAAAAACCCCTACCTTCTCAGAGCTTATAAAAAATATAATAATTTATATATAGAATGCCAGAGGATTGTGTGTTATAGGAGAAACTGAGGCAGAATAAAGGCATTGGGAAGTGTGGAGGTAGAGGTGTGGGTTGCCAATATTAACAAAATAGTCAGAGTAGGTGTCACTGAGAAAGGGACATTTGACTAAATACTTCAAGGGGGTGAGACACCCATTTCGATATTGCAGACAAATCACTATGGCCTGAGAAAAGAGCAAGAGCAAAGACCCTGAGGTGAGGACGTGTCTGTCATGTTTGAAGAACAGCAAGAAGGCTGATTTTAATAAGCGGTGAGTGAGGGGGAGAAGAGTAAAGATGAGATATGAGAGGTAACAAGGGCCAGGTGACAAAGGGCTGGAAGTCTTCTTGTAAAGACTGAGTGAAATGTGGAGACATGAGGGTTTGGAGCAGAGCAACAAGGTAATCTGACTTACATGTATTTTAAAGGCATTATTCAGACTGCTGTTGGAAAAAACCATGGGCAGGGATGTTACATACAATCATGGAGGTTGCATTCTATATGGTGACATTCAATCTCAACTCTGCTTGCCCCACCATGTACCCTGTCATGGGATTATGTCTGTCTGGAGGAAGAGGCACGTTTTCCTGATTCTTAAAAAGCTGCCAAACCTAGCCGTAGCTGACTAGGTGGACAAGGCAAAAGAATAGAGAAGAGTGGATAAGAACAGGTAGAAGACTATTGAAATCATTCAGAATGGAGATAATGAAGGCTAGCAACAGGTGGTAGTAGAAGAGATGGTAAACAGTGATTCCACCATGGACAGATTGAAGGTAGTGTCTATGACAGCATATTTCCTCAGGTTGGAAATGAGTGTATTAGTTCTCTATTGCTGCTATACCAAATCATGACAAATGTAGTGGCTTAAAACAGCATAAACTTATTATCTTACAATTCTGGAGGTCAGAAGTCTAAAATCAGATTTATTGGGCTAAAGTCAATGTGTCAACAGGGCTGATTTCATTTAGAGGCTGAGTGGAGAATCTGTTCCTCACCTTTTTCAACTTCTAAAAGCCACCTGTATTCCTTGGTTTATGACTCCACCTTCCATCATCAAAGCACATCACCCAGGTCCCTCCTTCCATCATCACACTGACTTTTCCTCTGACCATCTCTGCCTGTATCCTTCCTGCAAAAATTACTGTGATTACACTGGCTCCACCCAGATAATCCAAGATAATTTCCCCATCTTATTATAGTCACATTTGCAAATTTCATTTGCCATAAAAAGGTTCTGGAGATTAAGGCGTGGACATATTTGGGGGGCCATTATTTAGTCTATCACGTGGAGTGTAAGAGGAAGAGAGCTTAATTTCATGTTTTATTGTCCTCAATAACTGAAACGATGGATTTGCCATTCTGTTGTAGGAGTTACTAAGAAATTATTTTAGGCAGATAGAGAGGAAAAGGGGTCCTTGGAAAGTTTTCATTTTAAAAACTGCTCCAGAAACTTTTCTTATAAAGCCCTGGCTCTTAGAGCCAGGCTGGCAACCTTTAATATGCAAATACCAGCTGTTAGAAACTGGGTCCACCCAACATGGCGATTCCCCTGGCCTTCTGACTCTTGCCCTACATGTTCCTGGCAACATGGCCGCCCTCACATATCCCCATGTGTGTAGAACATCATGGTGCCCTGTATTTGCATATTAAAAGGCTAGGGTGGGAGGGCCAGCTTTCTGAGGGCTACACGAATGACATGCCTTGTCAAACCAATCCCCTGAGCCCTATGCAAATCAGACACCACATCCTCCAGACTATATAAACCTGGCTGGTATCCATAGCAGGTGGGGTTCCCTCTCCCGGCTTTGGAGCACCCCATTCTCTGTCTCTGTACAGGAGAACTTCTTCCTTCCCCCTTCCTTCTTGCCCCTTCTTCCCTATTAAACTCTCTGCTTCTTAAAACCATTCCTCATGTGTTCGTGTTGTCTTATCTAATTTGATGTGAGACAAGAGCCCTGGTGTTCCTCCACTCATCAGAGCTGTATCAATTGCAGGTGAAGCCAGTTTGTGAAGGGGCTGAGTGGAGGGAAGACTAGGTGTTCAGCAGGGACATGTTAATTTTGAGATGTATATGTTACACATCTAAGATGGTCTTCAGCTGGGATGGGATGGCCTGGTTAGGCCCTTAGTTATTCAACTGTAGGGGGGAAATGATTTCTTTCCCTACCCATCGAAGGGTTCTTGGCTGACATCTCTATAACAAAAGAAGACGAATGAGAGTAAAGTGTAAAAATTTATTTGCTGAAGTTTTATGTGACATGGGAGCCTTCAGAAATGAAGATCCCAATGACTGAGGAAAAACTGCATGTTTATGCAAAGTCATGCAGAAGTATGATTGGAAGACAAAAGGGTATGATCTAATGATAATAAACTGGGGGGAACTTAGCAAGACCTGTTTGTGCAGATTCTTTCTGGCCTCTCTGTGTGACATTCCTTTGCTCCAGGTATAGGGTAGAATAGGGCAGGGAGAGAGACTGTCAGAGAGTGACCTACCTAGGTTTTACAGCCTGCTTCAGGGAAAAAGGAGAGAGGGGAATTTCAATTTCTCTGGCTTGCTTCAGGAGAAAGGGGGTAGGATAAGGTCAGAAAGACCTTTCTGTTTCTGTGGTTTACTCAACTTCTTTCAACTTAAAATATTTAGAATGCCAACATGCCATATATTGGGGTAGTGTTGGCTGCACCCCATCACGATTAAACATTAATCTAAGTGTTGTTATGAAGGTATTTTGTAGAAGTGATTAAAGTCTATAACCAACTGACTTTCATAAGGGAGATTATCAGAGAAAATCTGATTGGGCCTAACTCAATCAGTTGAAAGACCTTAAAAGCATTGCTGAGACTTTCCTGATGAAAATAATCTCTACATTGTCCTGCAATTTCAGCCTCATAGGAAAGTTCTAGCCTGCCTTTCCTGGTGATCTGCCCTGTGGATTTCCGATTTGCCTTTTTGGCCCTTACAACTGCATAAGCCAATTCTTTGCAGTACATCTCTCTCTCTTTTTTTTTTTTTTTTTTTTTTTTTTCTTTTTTGAGACAGAGTCTCACTCTGTCACCCAGGCTGGAGTGCAGTAGTGTGATCTTGGCTCACTGCAAGTTCCGCCTTCCATGTTCAAGCCATCCTCTTGCCTCAGCCTCCCAAATAGCTGGGACTACAGGTGCCCATCACCACACCCAGCTAAATTTTTTTTGTAGTTTTAGTAGAGATGGTGTTTCACCATGTTGTCCAGGATGGTCTCGATCTCCTGACCTTGTGATCTGCCTGTCTCGGCCTCCCAAAGTGCTGGGATTACAGGCGTGAGCCAACGCACCCAGCCTGTACATCTCTTAATATATAGCTCCTACTGGTTCTGCCTCTGTGATTGAAACTGACTGATACAATGTTCAAATGCAGATGTTGAGACAGAAGTGGGCTAGATGAATGTATAGTTCAAGGGGAAGCTTCAGACTGCAGATATATGTTATTTTAGCATAATAATCCATTAAAAAGTTATGCAATACCTAGTGATTAACAATAGCGAAAGAGAATTTGTGTGAGAGCATCATTCAGAAAAGTGCAAAAATTCAGGGCAAGAAGTTCAGTCAGCTTTGGCCACAAAAGGATAAAAATGGCACTCTGGCTTCTGGCCTTTTTGAGTAGAGTAAGGCATGGGGTAAAGGTGGAAACAGAGTGTTGGGGTGGGAAAGAAAGGAAGGAAGGGACCAAGCAGGGAGAGAATTATTGTTGTTTATGAGGTGGACTCTAGGTGGGAAAAGTCAGGAAATGTTTCCTATTTCCCTTAAACTCAGAGTATGTGCATAATTTGCTATCAAAGAGGTTATATTATTTCTAGTAATCACCCAAACCTGCACTCCTTTCCATATGTCATGAAGCAAAATGGTGGTTTTTACTTATATTTTCTCCAGGAGTAGCATCTGGGCAAGAGAAAATGGGGGTTTGAAGCGTGAAGTGATGGGAGAGAATGGTGGCATTGATTCTCTCAGATGGAAACAGTTACATTAGGCAACTAATTAAATGTGGAGAGTGAGGAAGGAGAAACTGAGCCTTGTTCTCTCTAGCCCTCAAGAACCAACCAAAGGGACCCAGAGTCATGCAGTGATCTGCCAGGAAGAGGTCCTGGATCCAGGCTAAAGGAGCGGTTTTTACCAGGAAAACAGTCATTTGATACCAGGAAAAGCTGGGTCAGGAGGAACCCTGCATGCAGGGGATTAGAAGGGGAAAAGAAGCATGCAGAATGTGAGATTTAAAGTTAAAGCATAACAATAATAGTTTTGTTACCTGATGTGCAGTGAGTCAACGTACCAAGACACTGGATGTTGCAGCAGAGAAAGAGTTTAATAATCGTAGGGCTGCCAAATGAGGAGACAGGAGGAAACCTCAAATTCACCTCCCTGAGAGATTTGCAGATGGGCCTTCTAAGGGGTCTGGACAGGTGATGAGCTAAAATGTGGGGATTGCTGATTGGTTGAGAAGTGAGGGGTAAAGTCATAACACAGGGAGATGAAGAAGAAACCACATTCCTGTGCTGAGTCAGTTCCTCAACGGGGGTCTTCAGGCCAGTTAGCATCTGCTGCTCTACTGGAATCCAGGTCTGAAAAACACCTCGAGCAATTCTTGGGTAAAAAGGTCCAGCCTATAGATAGAGATTCTATCCATAGGAACAATGGGGGAGCAGGTGGTCAGTGTGCTACATGACTCTTGGTTAGTTAGCAGCTGCATGGAAGTGTGCTGAAGTGCACCAGTGCACCCTGGTCAATGCCTAACTGTCATTCTGCCTAAAGCCTGGCTTGTAATTCTCACTAACCCTGTGAGGACAATTTGAAAAGGAGTGTGATGCCACATGAGTAAGACAGAGCAGAGAGAATACCAGATCCATGTTGGCAGCAGGCAGGGAGACTGCTGTTGTTGGCAAAGCTCCAACAACTGGGGCAATAACTTGTCCTCTCATGTGACCCTTCACCTTGGACCTGCACTGTGCCCTCCCTTGCAGCTCTCTGTTGGCTAAGGGAAAACTCAGTGTACGAGGTTCACCCAGGTGAGATGCAGGAAACAGGTTACCAGAATAAAGCCAATGGGTTTATTTTTACATGCATTCAGCTTGAGGACACCCACATGATACCAGGAAGGGAGATATGGAAACTTGAGAGGATTTAGGGATCTTCTCAGCACCCCCATTTCCACAAGACAATGGGTAAACTATTTATGATAATTTTATTTAACACATGTAGCTTCACAGCAGTGATTAATAAAAACTTTAAAAACTAGTGTCATCTAAAAGAAAAGTGAAAATACAAAAAGATCTGAGAGTGAGAAAACTCAGATAATTTATCTAGGCTCTGTCTCAATTAAGCTGTGTGAACTTGTTCTAGTCATTTATATTTTGGGGTACAAGTTTCTTCATATGTCTTCTGTTCCACAGAAGGTTGTTAGGATCAAATGCAAAAATATATACAAAAGTTAGAGAACAGATTGCAAAAGTAAAGGTTGATTATTGTTACTATTTCTCTGTTTTGCCCCATCATGTCAGAAAAATAAACTCCACACCTTAAACACAAAACAAAACAAAAAACTAGGAAAGTTATGTTGTATTGAATTTTCAAATTAGAAACCTACAGAGAAAATTTATTGAATAATTACTCTAAGACCCCAATTAGTGAGCACTATTTAGAACATAAAATTCTGTTTGATGCAGTAGTAAAAACTCCATATTCAATCCTCCTTTTTAAAAATGTTAACATTTTCCCCCTAGTTGGTAAGTGGGCTCACTAAATGGAGGCCTTTTTTTTTTTTTTTTTTTTAACATGGTACTTTCCTGTTTTCTAAACAGAGCTGGTATGCATGCTCTCTGGATTATATACAACGTATTGTAGCTTTTTTAAAAAGCAAAACACCGTTATAAATTTCAAAGATAAAGCATTACAGAAAATAATTGTGTAAATTATTTTACATTTGCACTACATTTTCTATTATTTCTCATTTGTATTTCCATATGTTTTTAAAATAACCATGCTCAGACCCTAAAATTGTAATAATATCCTTAACAGATTTATTTACTTTTTGTTTTACAGACTAAAAGTTTATGAAAATGGAAGAATTTGCTTTGAGCTGTTAAACAAGATTTTGTGTGTGTTAAATTCATTTTAAGATCTTACTGTTTGAGAGGGTTTCAATGAATAGTGGAGGCAGTAAAACAAAACTGTATAATCTGAAATAAATAGTAATAACTTTCCTATTAAGATAATAAGAGAATCAATATTCATTTACTTCTTGTAGCCTGCATTTACTAAGATTAGAACATTATTTATTGTTGATTGCTGTTACAGACCACAAATAGAGCAAGAATGAATTGGTAACATTCAGATATCAAAATTCTGCTTTAGGTGACAAAACCAGCTGGAAAAATTAAGTGTCCCATAGAAATAAATTCATGCTTAAAAAGATCATTAAATTCTTATTTGCGTATACATATAGCAGTGGTCTTATTTTATTGTGGTTTTAGATCTGTTTTTCCTACAGTTCTGATATTATTCACACCGTTTTGCCAAAATGCGGAAGTGTCTCATAGGACAGGTTGAGATTGGGATCCTAGAGCTGGACAGGATGTGGTTCAGAAAGCATCTGTATCTAAAACTTTGTACAATGAAAAACCTAAAATTATTTTGGGGGTATCCCAGGACACAAAGAAGCATTGACCAGCTTCCCACGGAGCCTGCAAGCCTCACAGAGTAAACCAGTATTCATCATGGCATCTAAGCAGAAGAGTAGTAATTGTGAAGTGAACTGGTTAGGTGAAATGCACAGAATCCCATAACCCCTAGCGAGATGAAAAGGAGGTACTACACCCCCAAGAGGAACACAGAGGTGGCTAAGAGAGGGCCAGAAGAGAAATCCTTCATAGATAGGGAGAGGAGAATAAAGAATAACCTATTCTTAGAAAACAGAGATTAAAGGGAAACATTCATTTTGATTTGGATGCTGTGGAGCTAGGTGTTGACAAGCAAATATAAGCAAGGACGGCACATCTTGGAACTCAATGGCAATGGACCAGATGCCTCTTACTCCATGAAAATAAGATTCCTAAATATGGAACAAAAAATAGTAGTCCAAGTAGTGCAAGTAGTCCAAGTAGTATGGACTGAATTGTATCCCGCCTGCCAAATTCATATGTTGGAGCCATAACCTCCAATGTGATGGTATTTGGTGACAGGCCCTTAGAAAGGTAATTAGAGTTAGATGAAGTCATGAAGATGGAGCCTACGTGATGGGATTAGGGCTCCTGTAAGAAGAAACACCAGAGTATTTGGTCTTTCTTTCCCTACCATGTGAGATCACAGTGAGAAGGAGACCATCTGCAAGCCAGGAAGAGAGCCCTCACCAGAACCATATCATTGCTGGCATCCTAAACTCAGACTTCTAGCTCCAAAACTGGGAGAAAATTAATTTCTGTTGTTTAAGCCACTCAATCCATAGTATTTTGTTTTGGCAACCTAAGCAGACTCAGACACTGAGTACCTAAGCAGACTCGTAACACTGACATTTTGAGAATGAAAGGGGGCCAGGGTAGGGGGGAAGAAAGGAGACATTAAAATTAATCAGAATTATACTGTTGAAATATTTATTTGTACAACCAATTGGCTATAGTATTTATATGGGCTGACTTGTAAAATAAGCTTTTTTGCAAAAATTATTTTTTAAAATAAAATTCTTTCTAAAAAATAAAATCATATATTTCCTTGTAAATTAATGCAAAATATTAAAAATTATATAGATTATCTGGACATTAAAATAGCACATCACATTTTTCTCTAAAACTGATTCATTGATATTTTTCTGTAATATGATTTTATATGCAATAATGTATTATTATTTCAATATGCTCTGATTCTTTTTACTTTTATTCTTTTTAATTTTTCAAAAATTGCCTGTAATCTTCTTAAAGTTACTTTTTATATGACTATATTTTAAATGGACACATGTTTACTTTTCTCTGTAGTCTATAACAATTTAATTGAGAAAATATTCCTATTTATGGGTGCCGATGTACCTAGTAAGCTCAGAGAAAATTCTATTAATTGGAGGATAGTCTCAATTCTAATTTTTATGAAATGTATAAATGTGCATATATTTTTATAGGTACTGTCTTTTTGGCCTCAATTTAGAGTTTCTCTTTTCCACAAATATTTTAAAAGGCAAAACTCATAAATTCTCTATTTATAATTCTTTTTAATGTTTTGCCAAATAGATGCTGCAAAATCCTAGGTCTTTCAATTTCATTCCATTCCAGTACATAATATAATCCAATTACAAAAAAGAAATGAGTTTGATCAAAAGATTTTTTCCTACAAGTCATTTCAAAGGCATTTACAGAATTTTAAAATTAAATCTTGTTCACTGTTTGAGGTCTCATCATTTAATTTGTTCATCTCCCTGCTTTTGTAGGGATACATTTTCTTTTGTTTGTAGTTATTGTGAAACTTGGAAGATTTCTGGCTTCCAATTCATTGAAGATTTTGATAAAAGATTTCCAGTCAATTATTTTTAAATGCAGAGTTATTTGAGAAAATGTGCAGAGCCATTGTGGAGACTTGCAGGTTGACTTACAAAGTAGGTCTCCATAAGGCAGAAACATTTATAAAATCTGACTGAAAATGAACAGAAAGAGAGAAAGCACATATGGTCATGCAAAAGGTTTGTTTGCTTGTATTTAACATAAAATGTATCATAATGCTTTTGTAGTCAGTTACTTTAATGCTTAGAAATCTTGATATCTACAGTTTCTATTTCAACAGATAGATTACTGCAGTTTGGTGGATATAGTTACCACAGCCAATCTCAAGAATATTTTTCTCTATATGTCTTAATTTAGTAAGACCATTATATTATTCATGATATGCTGCATTCTGCCACATTTGTATTCATATTAGTACTACAAAAATTTGTATATTAATGTTGAACTTTTTAACTGAAAACACTATAGATTCATCTTCAACAGATTGTTACATGAGCTTGATGAAAGAAATCTAACCAATAATACAAATAACTGATTTTCTATGAATAGCACCTGATTACACTTCTACAAAATGGCATTCTTTAACTGGTTACAGATGTTTTCTGCTATAGTGTGAATGTTTGTATCTCCCAAAATTCATATGTTGAAAACTAATCACAAATTGGATGGCATTACGTGGTGGGGACTTCAGGGGCCATTAGATTATAAGGTGCTGCCCTTATAAAAAGAGTCCCCAGTAAGCTACCTTGCCCTTTCCACCATGTGAGAACACAACCAGCAGGCACCATCTATGAACCAGGAAACAGGCCCTCACCAGACACTGAATCTGTCAGTGCCTTGATGTTTGACTTGCCAGCTTTAGTGCTGTGAGAACTAAATTTCTGTTGTGTATAACCTACCTAACCTATGGCATTCTTTTTTCATAACAACCCAAACAGACTAAAACATTTTCCCTTGCCAGTAAAAACAACATATTACAGCCATCACTTCACTATTCATGGGTGCACAAGAAACAGATCCAAAAGTGAATGAAATTAGAAGGACAGTTATTTGATCCAAATAAAAAGGCCTACTTCAAAGATATATATATATATACGTGTGTGTGTGTGTGTATTCGAAGATATATGTATATCTTCAAAGATATATATATATATAATATCTTTGAAGTAGGCCTAAATATATATATATATATGTATATATATATCTCAAAGCCCTCAAAGTGTATATATATAGAGAGAGCCCTCAAAGGTCTCTCTACATATACACACTTTCTGCAGATGTACCTGTGAAATTGATATATTTGGGTACAGGTTTCTAAAAATAGTCAATAACCTTTAAGTGTATGTGGTATCTTCAGCATATTTGTTTATTTCAGCTTTTATGTGATTAGTAATACCGATACACCTTCATAAAGTCAAAAATATTTTGTGCAATTTATATATTTGCCATTAACTCTCTTAAGAAATAGAAATGTACTATGTAATTATTGATTACATAGTATCAATATGTTTCTCAGGTGGATCACCTGAGATTGGGAGTTTGAGACTAGCCTGACTAATATGGAGAAACTCTGTCTCTACTAAAAATACAAAATTAGCCGAGCATGGTAATTTTACATGCCTGTAATCCTAGCTACTCAGGAAGCTGAGGCAGGAGAATCACTTGAACTGGGAGATGCAGCTTGCAGTGAGCCGAGATGGCACCATTGCACTTCAGCCTGGGCAACAAGAATGAAACTCCATCTCAAAAAAAATAAAAATAATAAAAATAAATAAAAATAAAAAAAAATATATAAGTAAAAGCTCAGGTCTTTCAGCTCTCAGATTAAGGTTTTATTATTATTACTTTTTGATAGAGAGTTTCTCCAATAGCCCTCAAAGCTCTCTTATTTTTTTTCAGAAATAACTTATTTTTTACAGCAACATGGCCAATGTTGGAAAATTAAACCCAAAATTTAACGGTGTAGGTAGCAGAATTACAATGTCAATTAAATTCACAGCTTTTCCAAATATGTTATGTGAAAGTTAAGGCATTGATTGGGCAGGAGAAGAACCTGAAATTTGGAATAAAGAATATCTGGCTGGATTCAGAGGAAGCTGTGATTAGGGATTCCCAAATCATGAGCCTTCTTTGTCTGTGAAATAGCTTGCTTCCCATGTCTGTCCCTATGTTTGAAAAGCCTATGACTTCACTTTGGGAACTTGTCATGCAAGAGGATTCTTGGTCTACTTAAGACCTATCTAAATTATCTGGTTGCCACTGTACTCATATCTAGGGCCAGATTTCATTGTGCTCCAGGAAAAATGAAAAAGATAACCTAGGAGGAAATAATTTATATACCAAAAGAAATTTTATATTGGCAGAAACATGGGAAATATGTGTTGGAATAAATTTTCAAGGTGTTAGACCAAGCAGGACAGAATATACCAACAGATTAGGCCAAATTTAATTATATGGGTTTACTTTCGAATGATTCCAGATTGAATGTATTAGCTCTTTACGGAGGATTTATACTATGCAAGCTTAGCTAGGCTGGAACTACATTTAGCAGAATTCTTTTTCATGGAGAGTTCTGGGACTTAGTGTGGGCCACAAGACACATGTGTGTGAGACTGTTAAAGTGGAGGTGAAGTAGCAGCCATCTTCTTTTTGTGCTAGGAAGTTTTGTACAGATCACTGTGTGCTATTGCAGTCCACTCACATTGTCACTGATCTGCTGAGTTACCTTGTTGGTGTGTGATGGTAGCCTGACCACAGCTCCTCTAGCTTCTATTTTATTTTCTCCTTTAGCTTCTCTGAATTTTAGATCAGTTGCCATGATAAAGGGCACCAACGTTTTGTGATTATACTCATAATCAAAGCTGGAAGCTTAGAAGTGATGGTGTATTACTTTTGTATCTCTGTCATAACAAATTACTACAAACTTAGTGTATTAAGAACACACAAATTTATTGTCTCACAGTTCTGTAGGTCAGAAGTCTAACACAGCACTGGCTGGACTGCATTATTTTCTAATGGCATGTATTTCCTTACTCATTGAGGTTGTTGGCATAGTTCAGCTCCTAGCTATCATAGCATTGAGGTTCTTATTTCCTTGCTGGCTGCCAGGTAAGAGTCACTTTAGTTCCTAAGGGATTTCCCTCATTCCTTCCACCATCTTCAAAGTGAAAAACAGTGGGTCTAGGCCCTCTCATGCCTCATCTCTCCTGCCTTTTTCCCATCACACCTCTCAATCTTAATATCTGATAAAATCTTAATATCTGATAAACAATCTTAATCCTACCTGCAAAGTTAATTCCCTTTTGCCATGCAATGTAACATAGTCACAGGGTCCAGGAGTTAAGATGTGAACATGTCTAGGGATGCCATTATTGTATCTACCACAGAAACCAACATGGGTTGCAACTCATTCTCAGAGATTCCAACTTTTTCTTGCTCATCTCTGCTTCAGTGTTTATCTTTTCTTCCCAACTTCCTCCCTATTGACATCAGGACCAGCACCAGTTGCAGAAGCAACAGTCACATGTAGACTAATTTTTTTCTACAATTCACTAAGGTCAGGTTTCTATAATAAATCTCATATCTTGAATCTCATTCCTACTTGTTCTGTTTTTTCTTATTGAAGCATTGATATGCTAATGCATATGGAAATGGCTCTAGCCATTTATTTGTCTAGTTGACTAAACTTTCAAAGATTTCTTTTTCAAGTTTTATTTTAGGTTTGGGGGTACACGTTCAGGTTTGTTACATGGGTAAGTGGTGTGTTGCTGGGGCTTGGTCAGAAAATTATTTTGTTACCCAGGTGGTGAGCATAATACCTGATAGGTAGTTTTTCAACCCTCACCATTACCCTCCCACAATCCTCAACCCTCAAGTAGTCCCCGGTGTCTATTATTTCCTTCTTTGTGTCCATGCATGTTCCAATGTTTAGCTCCATTTATAAATGAGAGAATGCAGTATTTGGAGTTTTGTTCCTGTGTTAAACTAGTTAGGATAATGGCCTGCACTGCATCCACATTGCTGCAAAGGACATGATTTCATTATTTTCTTTATGACTGCATAGTATTCCGTGCATAGTATATGTACCACATTTTCTTTATCCAGTCAACGTTTGATGGGAATTCAGGCTGATTCCATGTCTTTGCTATTGTGAATAGTGCTGCAATTAACATACAAGTGCATATGTCTTTATGGTATAATAATTTATATTCCTTTGGATATATACCCAATAACAGGATTGCTGGATTGAGAGAAATCTCAAAACTGCTTTCCACAGTGGCTGAACTAATTTACATTCCCACTAGCAGTGAAAAAGTTGTCCCTTTTCTTTGCAAATTCACCAAAACCTGTTATTCTTTAACTCTTTATTAATAGCCATGCTGACTGGTGTAAGACAGAATCTCATTGTGGTTTTGATTTGCATTTCTCTAATTACTAGCAATGTTGAACATTTTTTCATATGTTTGTTGACTGCTTGTACGTCTTCTTTTGAGAACTGTCTGTTTCATGTCCTTTACCCATTTTTTAATGGGATTGTTTTTTGCTTCTTGATTTGTTTAAGCTCCTTACAGTTTCTGGATGTTAGACTTTCATCAGATGCATAGTTTGCACATATTTTCTCCCATTCTATGTGTTGTCTGTTTACTCTATTGATGGTTTCTTTTGCTGTGTTAGAAGCTCTTTAGTTTAACTAAGTCTCATTGCCAAGTTTTGTTTTTGTTGCAATTGCTTTTGGGGACTTAGCCAAAAATTATTTGCCAAGGCCAATGTCAAGAAGGGTATTTCCTAGGTTTTCTTCTAGGGTTTTTATACTTTTAAGCCATACAGTTAAGCTTTTAATCCACCTTGAATTGATTTTTGTATATGATGAAAGGGTGTGGTCCAGTTTCAATCTTCTGCATATGGCTAGCCAGTTATCCCAGCTCCATTTATTGAATAGGGCATCCTTTCTCCATTGCTTGTTACTGTCCTGACAATGTTGTTGAAGATCAGATGGTTGTAGGTAGTAGTTTATTTCTGGGTTCTTTAACCTGTTCCATTGGTCTTCTTGTCTGTTTTTGTACCAGTTTTGTACCAAACCATACTGTTTAGGTTACTATAGCCCTGTAGTATAGTTTGAAGCCAGATAGTGTGAGACCTTTAGCTTTGTTCTTTTTTTCTTAGGATTGCTACGGCTATCTGGACTCCCTTTTTTTTTTTTTTTTTTTTTTCACAGTCCGACTCTGTCACCAAGGCTGGAATGCAATGGTGTGATCTCAGCTCACTGCAACATCTGCCTTCTGGGTTCAAGCAATTTTCTTCCTCAGCCTCCTGAGTAGCTGGGGCTACAGGTACATGCGACCATGCCTGGCTGATTTTTTCTTTTTTCTTTTTCTTTCTTTAGTAGACATGGGGTTTTACCATGTTGGCCAGCTTGGTCTTGAACTCCTGACCTCAAGTGATCCACCTGCCTCAGCCTCCCAAAGTGCTGGGATTACAGGTGTGAGCCACCAACCCTGGGCTCCATATGAATTTTATATTAGGTTTTTATAATTCTGTGAAAAATTATTTTGGTCATTTGACAGGAAGAGCATTGAATCTGTAAATTGCTTTGAGTAGTATGGTCACTTTTAACAATATTAATTCTTCCTATCAATGAGCATGGGATGTTTTCCCATTTGTGTCATATCTAATTTCTTTCAGCAATGTTTTGTTATTCTCATTGTAGAGATCTTTCACCTTCCTGGTTGACTGTATTTTTAGGTCTTTTATTCTTTCTGTGGCTGTTGTGAATGGATTTGTGTTCTTGATTTGACTCTGAGCTTGGACGTTATTGGTGTATAAAACTGTTACTGATTTTTGTACACTGATTTTGTATCCCAAAACTTCACTGAGGTTGTTTATCGGTTCTACGAGCCTCTGGGAAGAGACTACGGGGTTTTTTTTAGGTATAGAATCATATCGTCTGCAAAGAGAGATAGTTTAAATTCCTGTCTTCCTATTGGGGTGCCGTTTATTTCTTTCTCTTGCCTGATTTGCTCTAAGACTTACAGTACTATGTTGAATAAGAGTGGAAAGAGTGGGAATCTTTCTCTTGTTCCAGTTCTCAAGGAAAATGCTTCCAGCTTTTGTCTATTTAGTATAATGTTGGCTGTGTGTTTGTCATAGACAAATCTTATTATTTTGAAGTGTTTCTTGGATGCGCAGTTTATTGAGGGTTTTTAACATGAAGGAATATTGAATTTATTAAAAGTCTTTTCTGCACCTATTGAGATAGTCATGTGGTTTTTGTTTACATGATGAATCACATTTATTAATTTGTGTATATGAACAAACCTTGCATCCCAGTAATAAAGCCTACTTGATTGTGGTGGATTAGCTTTTTGATGTGCTGCTGGATTCAATTAGCAATCCTTTTGTTGAGGGTTTTTGTGTCTACCTTCATCAGAGATATGTGTGTGTCTTTTCTGTGTATGTCTCTGCTGAGTTTTGGAATCAGGATGATGCTGGCCTCATAGAATGAATTGGGAAGGAGTTCCTCTGTCTCCATCTTTTGGAATCGTTTCAGGAGGAAACTGTATAGTACTAACTTTTCTTTACATGTCTCATAGAATTCAGCTGTGAATCAGTCTGGTCCAGGGCTTTTCCTGTTGGTAAATTTTTATTACTAACACAGTTTTGAAACATGTTATTGGCCTATTCAGGATTTCAATTTCTTGCTGGTTCAATTGTGGAAGGTTTTTTGTTTCCAGGAATTTATTCATTCTCTTTAGATTTTCTAGTTTGTGTGCATAGAGGTGTTTGTAATAGTCTCCGAGAGTTTATTATTATTATTTCTGTGGGGTTGGTAGAAATATCACTTTTGTCATTTCCCATTGTGTTTATTTGGATCATCTCTTTTCTCTTTGTCAATATGGCTGGCAGTCTATAAATCTTATTTACTCTTTCAAAGAACCAACTTTTGGTTTCATTGATATTTTCTATGCCTTTCTGCTTCTCAATTTTGTTCAGTTCAGCTCTAATGTTGGTTATTTCTTTTCTTCTGCTAGCTTTGAGGTTGATTTGCTCTTGTCTCTTCAGTTCCTCTAGGTGTGCTTTCAGTTATTAATCTGAGATCTTTCTAACTTCTCTTTTAAATTATACTTTAAGTTCTGGGGCACATGTGCAGAATGCACACGTTTGTTACATAGGTATACATGTGACATGATGGTTTGCTGCACCCACAAACCCATCATCTACATTAGGTAAAAACTCTCAATAAACTAGGTAATAATGGAACATATCTCAAAATAATAAGAGCTATTTATGACAAACCCACAGCCAATATCATACTGAATGGGCAAAAACTGGAAGCATTCCCTTTGAAAACCAGCATGAGACAAGGATGCCCTCTGTCACCACTCCTATTCAACATAGTATTGGAAGTTCTGGCAAGGGCAATCAGGCAAGAGAAAGAAATAAAGGGTATTCAATTAGGAAAAGAGGAAGTCAAATTGTCTCTGCAGATGACATGATCATAAATTTAGAAAAACCCATCATCTCAGCCTATCTACTTGATATAGGTATTTAGTGCTATAAACTTTCCTCATAACATTGCTCTGGCTGTGTCCCAGAGATTCTGGTACATTGTAGCTTTGCTTTCATTAGTTTCAAATAATTTTTTGATTTCTGCCTTAATTTCATTCTTTATCCAAAGGTCATTCAGGATCAGATTGTTTGATTTCCATGTAATTGTATGATGTTGAGAGATTTTCTTGGGATTGATTTATATTTTTGTGCTGTAGGTTGAGAGTGTGATTGGTATAATTTTGGCTTTTTTGAATTTGTTGAGAACTGTTTTATGGCTGAGTATGTGGTCAATTATAGAGCATGTGCTCTGTGCAGATGAGAAGAATGTATATTCTGTTCCTGTTGGGTGGAATATTCTATAGATGGCTGTTAGGTCCATTTGCTCAAGTGTCAAGTTTAGGTCTTGAATATCTTTGCAGTTTCCTGCCTCAGTGATCTAACACCACTAGTGGGTTGTTAAAATCTCCCACTATTATTGTGTGGTTATCTGAGTCTCTTTGTAGGTCTATAAGAACTTGTTTGATGAATCTGGGTGCTCCAATGTTGGGTGCATATATATGCAGAATAGTTAAGTATGGTTGAATTGAATCTTTTATCATTATGTAATGCTCTTCTTTGTCCCTTTTGATCATTGCTGGCTTAAAGTCTGTTTTGTGTGAAATAAGAATAGTAACTCCTGTTCTTTTTTGTTTTCCATTTGCTTGATAGATCCTTTTCCATCCCTTTACTTTGAGCTCATGGGTGTCATTGCATGTGAAATGGGTCTCCTAAAGACACCATACAGTTAGGTCTTGCTTTATCCAACTTGCCACCCTGCCTTTTAATGAGGTGCTTAGGCCATTTACATTCAAGGTTAATATTGATATGTGATGATTTGATCCTGTTATTGTCCTGTTAGCTACAGTTTGTATGTAGACTTGATGGTATACTTGCTTTATAGGGTCAGTGGGCTATGTACTTTAGTGGGTTTTTGTGGTGGCAGGTAATGTTCTTTTGTTTTCCTGTTTAGCAGCTCCTTAAGGACCTCTTGTAAAGCAGGTCTGATGGTAACAAATTCCCTCAGCATTTGCTTGTCTTAAAAGGATTTTATTTACCTGTTGTTTATAAAGCTTCTTTGGGCTGGATAAGAAATTCTTGGTTGAAATTTCTTTTCTTTAAGGATGCTGAATAGAGTCCCCCAATCTCTTCTGACTTACAAGGTTTCTGCTGTGAGGTCTGCTGTTAGCCTGGTGGGGTTCCCTTTGTACAGGATCTACCTCTTCTTTGTAGCTGCCTTTAAAATATTCTCTTTCATGTTGACCTCAGAGAATCTGATGACTGTGCCTTGGGGATGGCCATCTTCTACAGTATCTCACAATTTCCTGAATTTTCAGGTCAGCCTCTCTAGCGAGGCTGGGGAAATTTTCATGTATAATATCCTCAAATATGATTTCCAAGTTGGTTGCTCTCTCTCCATCCCTTTCAGAAATGCCAATGGGTTGTAGGTTTTGACTCTTTACATAATCCTATATTTTATGGAGGTTTTGCTCATTATTTTTAAAATTCTTTTGTGTTTATTTTTGTCTGCCTGCATTGGTTTGAAGGAGTGGTGGCTGAGCTCTGAGATTCTTTCCTTAGCTTGGTCTATTCTGTTATTAATGCTTCCAATTTCATTGTGAAATTCCTGTAGTAAATTTTCATTTCCAGAAGTGAATTTGGCTCTTTCTTAAAATGGTTATGTTGTCTTTCAGCTCTTGAACCATTTTACTGTTTTCTTTGGATTGAGTTTCAACATTCTCTTATATCTTCATGAGCTTCCTTGCCATCCAGATTCATAATTCTGTGTCTTTTTTCAGCCATTTCACTGTGGTTAAGAACTATTGCTGGGGAGCTAGTGTGGTTATTTGGAGGTAAGAATAACCTCTGGCTTTTAGACTTGTCTGAGTTCTTGTGCTGATTTTTTCTCATCTGTGTGATGTTCTTTAATCTTTGAAGCTGCTGCCTTGGATGAGGCTTTTTGCCTTTATATTCTTTGATGCCCTTAAGGGTTTGACTGTGGCATAAGTTGGGTTTAGTCTATTGGCTTCAT
The DNA here is from genome assembly GCF_008728515.1 of Papio anubis. Lineage (NCBI taxonomy): Eukaryota > Metazoa > Chordata > Mammalia > Primates > Cercopithecidae > Papio > Papio anubis. Next base: position 44,967,504 of record NC_044978.1, read on the forward strand.
TTCTGGATGCTTTCAGGGGGCCAAAGCACAGCTCAGCACTCCTAGATGTGTGCTCTTAACCTAGGGGGCTGGGACTAGGTCAACAACTTTGTTTTCTAGCTTCTCAAGGTTAAGCATTTGCTGCACTGGGGGGGACTAGGTGTTCACAATCCACTGGCAACAACAATTTGGCTGGTGGCTGCTGACAGAAGTGTTCCAGTGGGATGGCAGGGGTCCCCATGCATGTGCATGGTGGCAGGGTGACAGGGGTGAGGCTCTAGATGAGTGTGCACTGGTGGGAAAAATCTGCAGCAGGTGTGCACTGGCGGGGTCTGTCTGCAAAAGCACTCTGGTAGATAGGCAGGGTCTGCTGGTAAAAGAGCTATGGAGGAGGCCTGAAGCAAGTACTTCAGCTGAACAGCTGAGGCTGAGCTGCAAGTGGGTGCAGCCAGGAAGGGACCCTGGGAGAGGCTGACAGACAGGGAGGTGCTCAGATCAGTTAGCCCTATCTGTCTGGGCCTGGCAGCTAACAAAGGCTAAAAGTACCCAAAGAAGCATAGCGAGACTTGGGGGATGGGTGTCCATGGCCATACTCCACTGCAACCATTCCTGCACCAAACCCTCTGGGTTCTGCACAGGCTAGAGTTCTGTCTCTGTCAACTGTCAGGACAAATTTCCCTACCAGCTCAAATGTTTGTGGGAGTCATGGCGTCTTCTGCAGCTAGGATCTCGGAGGTTCCTGGCAAGAGCAGACCACTCCATGCCCATTTTATTCACCCCTTCCGTAGGAGCCACTTGGGACCAGGAATGAGTCCTGGTACTTGACAACCACGTGCAGGGTTCCAAGCTTCCTCTTCTTACAGCCTGGGGTCTACGTCCTCCTTCCGTCCACTCTCAATGCCTTCTTTCCAAAGATCTGTTTGGAGTGTACCAGTCTATTTGATAGTCTGACCTCTCTCAGTGAGAGGAGCTCTTCTTGGTTCCATCTAGTGGGCCCTCTTGGCTTTTCGTTAACTAAACTTTAGACCCAACAGTGGCCCATGCCAGAACTCCTCTGGCCTAATGTAGATGAAGAAATTCAAGGGTGTCGGGAGATTAAAATTTTAGAGTGGAATCATTATGTGCAATCTGCACTTCTACTTCTCAATTCTATCCTATAAAAAGGCCCAGTGAATGCCTCTTTCACTAATACTTTGAGAAAAATAATTACTGAGGAAAGCACCTGCACCCTTGAAAAGATGTCTGGTATCTGTTCTCTGTTGTTTAGATATGATACTGGGGATGCTGCCATCAAAATGGGCACCCTGATTTCAATCCAAGGGTAGCAGAGGTCAGAGCACTTAAAAGCCAAAGACAAAGTGGGTATATTTACAATAAAGGGAATGAGGGTTGTAGTGTAAGGAAAATGTTTTTACTACAGGAATCTTTGGAATTAACTAATTTGTCACAGTTTCTCTAAGAATACAAATATATACATATATTTGTAGCCTTCTAAAATATTTCTTCATGTATGTAACAGGGAAGACTCCAGATCTAGTAACTAAAATCTAACTTCAGTCATTACAATGGAGACTCAATGACCTCTTCCCAGTTTCTAGACCTATGCCAGCATACAAACCCATGTGTTTCTCCTTGATGAGAAAGCTTATTTCTTTGAGCAAGGAACCTGCAACATTGCTACAATTATATACTGTAAGTTACCTTCTAAGGAACCTTCAGCTATTTACTAGTGTGGTTGAAAAGGAAAAATATATATCCTTCATTGATTATTATATACCAACTTTGAAATAATGGTTATTTCTTAAAATTCAAAACACCACTCTAGTTCATTAATTACAATAGGAGTTTATGGTGATCAAATGACTAAAAGTAGTCTTAGCCTAAGTGTGAATCACAGTGGATCTAATAGGTCCACAAAGCCACCCTGTGGCTGGAATACATACACTTGACAACTAATAGAACTCCTACATTAGCCCCCTGACTTAGGAAGAACCAAGTGGAGGGTCTTGAACTTCTTCTCCCTACCAGGGCAGTAAATCAAGAGTACTATCACATCCCTGAGTGCAACGATGAATGCTAGCACCTAAGACCCAAAAGATCCATGGTGGTGATATCTATCATAGTCCCATTTTACTTGCTCATCTTTTCTGAGAACAAGGCAGATAAATCTTAGAGGATGTTTGTGGATTATTGCAAACTTAATTAGTTGATCACACCAATTGTAGTTATGCTTCAGATTTAATGTATTTACTGGAACAAATCAATACAGTCTCTGGCACTTGATATGAAGCTATTTCTTAGGAAATGCTCTTTTCTCTATACTAATGTGCAAGAACTCAAGAGACAGTTTTCTTTTACCTGGCATATCTAACAGTATCTCTTCATGCCCTTACTTACCACAGGGCTGGATCAACATTTTATTATCTACAATACTTTACTCTGCATGGATCTTGATCATCTTTACATTACACAGAACAGCCCACTGGTCCAATACAGTGATGCCATTATTCTGAATTCATCTAATGAGAAGGAAGTAAAAAGTTACTTAGATGCCTTAGTTACACATATGTAATACAAAGGATGGAGGATCAACTCTAAGAAAGTTAAACAGCTTTCAAAGAAAGCTGTTTCCTCAGAGAAATTTGGGGAGGTCCAGGAATCTGAAACATGTCTAGATATGCTCTTCCCAGTGAAAGATAATTTGTTTTTTCTTGTGCCATCTTCTGCTAAAAGTGGGGGACAATACATGGTTGGATTTTTTAAATGTTGAAGTCAACATACACCATATTTAAGTGTGAGATTCTGACTAATTAGCCAAGTAATTTATAACATGAACAGTTCTAAGTAGAAACCAGAGCAAGAGAAGCAGCTGCAGCAAGTCCACACCTAAATGCAAGCTGCTTTACCACTTGAGCCTCATAATTCAGCACCTCTGATATCTAGATTGTCTTATGGCAAATAAGGAGGCTATGTGGAGGCTCTGGAAGAATCACATCACAAATCTCTGGGTTTGGAAGAAAATCCATGCTCTCTGCTATAGGTAAATACATCAAGAACCCTATGACCCAAACTTCTAATAAACTGAGTGTTATTGACCATCACCAGCTGAGAAGGCCCTTCTTCTCAGAAATTTGAGTTTCATTGCATTGGGGCCTCTCTTATGTTTCTAAGTTTTAACAGTTCCAACTATTTCCCTTTGTTCCTTCAGTCTTAGGTTAGGTAACTATTTTCTCTACTTTCTGAGGTAGCTACCTCTATGTTATCTTATAGGGTTGGTTTTTTTTTTTTTCAACCTTTTCAATAACCTGGTTAACTATATACATCTAGTTAGCAAGTGTTTATATTTAAATACCTCTTCAGATAACTGGTGTGGTATCTGTTTCTTGGACAATATACCAAATAATACATTAAATAATTTGCTTTAGATTTACAATGTACAATAAATAGCAAAACTACCATGGCAAGAGCAATCAGAATGTTCTTTATATTCTATAGCAAGAATGCTCAACCTCTATTTTTTGCACATATTACATGATACTCAATGTATACACTTTTTCACACTTCCCATTCTGCTTCCAATGCCTCGAGCTGAGGGGCTGTGTGCGTAACAGCTAGTCAACTGGCTGTTACACCATGTGACCAGCAGGGGCAAATACTTTCCCTACTACCACTTGAGATATAAATGAGCTTACCTTCCCTAATTGCTCATGACTTGGTGCATTTCATTTTGTGGTAAGTGCCTCACACACTAAGAGGGATATGTTAGTTTCCTTCAGTCTGGGAAAGGTTAATAAAACAGAAGCAGGTTGTTACTGGTCATCTTTCAGATTTGTCAAATGTAAAGTGAGAACTCTGTTCATTGCACATGTGTCACAAGTGGGAGACCAAGGTAGAAGCTACAAGTACAAAGGGCAGTTCTGCCAAACTAATTTCATATTATTTTTACAAAATTATCATTTATAATACTTCATTAAAATGTAAAACTTTGGAATAATACCAAGTCAGATTAGACCCCAGGACAAAGAAATAAGCCAAAGTCACAGCAGGCAAGTTGGGGTATATATAATTACTATTTATATGCACACACACACACACACTCATACATGCATATATACTTTCCTCCTCACCTCCACCTACTCCACTTACTCAATAATGTGGATTATTACCAGAGAAAAATTCAATTGACAAGGTTTGGTTTGAACTGTCAAGATTAAATGTTGTACCATCAAAGGAAATGAACCCTTGAGAATAAAAATAAAATCAGGAATAGAGAAATTTCTAATGTATACACTTAATATTTATGATTGTGGAATTTATTTCTGCTATAAACTCTAGAATGATAAAGCATCTATGAATCTTTTCTTACGTGCTCTTTTTTCTTCTACCCAATTTCTCTACCATTGTCTTATATATATTCCAGACTGACTGGACTACCGCTATCTTTAGATTATACCAATTTATTTCTTTCCTCAAGGTATTTGTACTTACCATTCCCTCTGCCTGAAATTTCCTGGCCTTCTGTTTGGCCTCTTCTATTTTTCAGGTCTCTTAGCTTTAATGGAAATTCTAAAGAGAGGTCTTTCATAATTACTATATCTAAATTAGTCCTTAGACTCTTTTTCTTTATAAATAACTCCTTGTTACTTACTCTATGGATTTTTTTATCTTGATCCCTATTTTTGGTTTATTTATTTGTTCACTGCTCTATTATTTCTCTACCATTTGAATATAAGTTCCACTAAGGGTAGGAAAGTGGCACGAACCATGTTTTTCCAAAGCATTGTGAGATCTCCAGTGAATAGTGAAGGGCCCAAAACAGAGCAGGTACTAAATAAATACTGAGTGAATGAATCAATGAATTAATGCCCTTTAAGGAATCATTGAAGAAGTTGATTCCTTCTCTCATTCTCTTATTCAGCAAAAGCTACATGAAAGATTTTAATTCAGTAAAGAACTTCCTGACTTTATCAAGATCCATATTCTTAAGCTAGATTATTTTTTTGAGATCTCTCATCATGTATGTTTCATAGGTGTCTCAAAATCAATATATCTAAGTGCACTAATTATTCTATCTTCAAATCTGTTTCTCTGTTTCAACTCATGGTAGATGGTGTTGTTCAAGCAATGACAAAATCCAAACAATTCTTGCTCATTAATATCTGTTGTATTTGTCTATTGCTTCTTCATTTCCAGTATTCCCCCTTTAGTTTCTCCTAATCTGCAATGAATTCCTAATTACTTTTCTGCTTCCAGCTTTGTGTCTTTCTTATTGTTCCCCACTATGGTCTTTAAGGCAAACTAATGCACAAAGCTAATAAGCTTAAAACTCTATAATTATTTACCATTTCCCATAGGAAAAAAAGTACAAATTTCTTAGCATGGTATAAAGAACCACCAGGATCTGGCCTTTTACTAACCTCCCTGTCTTTACTTCTCAAGACTTTTACCTCTTTCTATTCTCAAACATATCTTATAATTTTGTCCTACAGAACTACTTTCAATTCTCTGATTTTGCTGTACCCTTTCATGTTCATATCTGTACTCATCTTCCTCTCTATGCCAAAAATACCCTTTTTTTGGCCTGGGGAGAGATTTGCCTTTCAAGATTTGACCTAGACAACATGACTTCACAAAGTTTTGATCTCTCATGGAGAAAACTACAGTTAAAGATGGAATATACTGTTTTCTAAGATGTTATATTACTGATGTTTAAGAATCAATGTTAAAAGAACTAAAAAGATTATTGAGCCAGTTGGTAATTAAAGTCTCTTCATTTTCTTAGATTCTGGGACATTCAGCATCAACAAATTATCTCAGCATCAAAATTAAAATACAATGAGAAAAGGTATGGAAACAATCTGCTGAAAACTCTTTTAAATGTTGTTGTAGGCTCACATACATGGATGACCACTTTATTGCTCAATCACATTAAAAAACTTAACGAAATGTAACAGTAAAATAAAGTTGAAATAAATGAATAAATCCCCTGGTACCAACAAGAAAAATTCAAATTTCTAATGAGAATTTCAGCCCTATACACTGGATACTGTGGGTTTTCACAATCTTAAGGGAATGATTGATGTGTTCTTAAGCCCAAGAGATGTAGGGAGCTGGAATTAAGCTTCTTGCACAAAACCAAAAACTTTCTAGGCATTGAACCTGGAAGGAAAGTTTTCCCACTGCCCAGGAATTCAACAATGTAGGCATCCATCTGAGAATGTGGATAAGGAAAAAAAAAAAAAAAAAGAAACCAAAGGGCAACCCCTGGTCAGGCTTAGGGACTTGAAATAATACTATCATAATTGAGTTGAGTCTCAAGACAAAAAATAGTATAAAATATATACTTAAAAAGAAATAATATAAAATGGAATACATAAGAAATTAATGTAAAATATGAAATTACCAGATCGGGTAAAACAATCTTGAAAACAATTTCTAGGGCCATTCACACAACCCAGAGTGTGGGACTTTCACAGATTTGGAAAAAAGAGATAGAGATAGAGATAGAGATGATAGAGAGACAGAGAGAAAGCGAGAGAGACAGCTCACAATAAAAATGTGTCAACCACAGTAAGATGTTAATAACAATGAAGGAAAATTAACACATTCAATAGACAAGATAGTCCCACAAGAACTAATGGTATAGAATAATCTGTAAACAATCGTTGTGGGAAGTCAGGGACCCCAAATGGAGGGACTGGCTGGAGCTGTGGCAGAGAAATATAAATTGTGAAGATTTCATGGACGTTTATCAGTTCTCACATAATACTTTTATAATTTCTTACGCCTGTCTTTACTTCAATGTCTTAATCCTGTTATCTTGTAAGCTGAGGATGTACGTCACCTCAGGACCACTGTGATAGTTGTGTTAACTGTACAAAGTGATTGTAAAACATGTGAGTTTGAACAATATGAAATCAGTGCACCTTGAAAAAGAACAGAATAACAGTGATTTTTAGGGAACAAGGGAAGACAACCATAAAGTCTGACTGCCTGTGGGGTCGGACAAAAACAGCAATATTTTTCTTCTTGCAGAGAGACTATAAATGGACGTGTAAGTAGGAGAGATATTGTTAAATTATTTTCCTAGCAAGGAATATTAATATTAATACCCTGGGAAAGGAATGCATTCCTGGGGGGAGGTCTATAAACAGCTGCTCTGGGAGTGTCTGTGTTATGCAATTGAGATAAGGACTGAGATATGCCCTGGTCTCCTACAGTACCTCAGGCTTACCACGGTGGGGAAAAAACTCTGCCCTGGTAAATTTGTGGGCAGGCTGGGTTCTGTTGTTTAAGATGTTTATCAAGACAATACGTGCACTGCTGAACATAGACCCTTATCAATAGCTCTCCTTTTTGCCCTTTGAAGCATGTGACCTCCTCCCTGTTCTTACACTGCCTCCCCTTTTGAAACCTCAATAAAAAACTTGCTGATTTGAGGCTCAGGTGGGCATCACAGTCCTACTGATACATGATGTCACCCCCAGTGGTGCAGCTGTAAAAATCCTCTTTTTATACTCTTTCTCTTTGTCAGCAGGCCGACACTTATGGAAAATAGAAAGAACCAATGTTGAAATATTGGGGGCGGGTTCCCCCAATAAACAATTATGTACTAAGTTTGCTTAAATTATGGTAAAGGTAAAAATTAAATAGAAACAAGGGTGGAATAATTAGTCTGTATGAAAAACAAAAAGACAGATTTGAAATAGAACCAAACTGAACATTTAGAAAATTTTTTACAAAGGTGTGTAGTCACTGAAGTTGAAAACTTATAAAATGAGTAAAGAAGTAAATTAGACGTAGCTGAAGAGAGAATTAGTGAACTAGATGATAGGTCTTAGGAAATTATATAAAAAAACTAAATAGCACAGAGAAACAAAAATATGGAGAATGTGAAAGAGGTGCTAATAAACATGAATAGCAGAATGATCAAATCCAAGTTATGTTTAGAAAGAATTTCAGAAGGGTAGAGAATGTAGAGAATCTGGGAAGGCAATATTCAAAGAGATAATGAGTAAGCATGATACAGAGTTGGAAAAAAATAGATAAATAAAAACAGAGAAAAGGTAAATCACCTACAAAAAAGGTGCTAGGGAGGAGAGAGATCATCATGGTGGATGGGAGGCAGGACTATATTGCAGCTCCACACAGAGGAGCATGTGGAGGCTTGCATTGTGAATTTTAGCTCCTGATCAGCTGCAAGAACAAACCAGAAATCCTGAGAGGATCACAGACCCTCTGAAAGAAGCAGACTGCTCCTGCAAGACTTGGGAGATATACCAAATACTGTGAGTACCCCAACTGTGGAATTGGGAAAGGGAGACCCTACTCTCCTGAACAAACACTCCCACTGGAGAAGCTGAAGTTCTGTTAGCAGGAAAAGTCTCCAACTTTACCTGGAGCTGAGTCAATTTGGGGAGCCTAGTGAAATACAGGGGTAGAAGAAGCAGCAGAAAGGCCCTGGAAGCTCACTGGGTTCCCTAGCAGGCCATTCCTGCCTGGCACCACAAGGATACATCCAGAGGGCAGCTAGGGTGGCAGAGAGCAAAACTCCATAGGGAGAAGAAAATCACTAGCTGAACTTTGAACAATTTGAATGGGATGAGAAGCCTCCTGGCCAGAACTTGGGAAGGGCACAAATAGGGTGCACAGACTCCACAGGTGGGTGAAAAAGCAAGTGCTTTTCTTTCACAGCTGGGAGACAGATAGCCTGGGGCAGGCTTTTTAGGCCATCTTGCTCTCCATGTAGAAACAGACTCAGGGCTGTTGGCGGGGCATGGTAGGAGTGAGACTGGCCCTTCAGTTTGCATAGGAGCTGGGTGAGGCCTGTGACTGCTGGCTTTTCCTCACTTCCCTGACAACCTGCATGACTCAGCAGAGGCAGCCATAATCCTCCTAGGTACACAACTCCAGTGACCTGGGAATCTCACTGTCATCCCCCAAGGCAGCTGCAGCAAGACCCAGGCGAGGAGAGTGTGACCTCAGACATGCCTAGCCCTGCCCCCACCCGATGGTCCTTAACTACCCACACTGATAACTGAAGACAAAAAGCATATAATCTTGGTAGTTCTAGGGCCTGCCCACCACCAGTTCCTTCCCATACTACCACAGCGGATGCTCTTTGGAAAGTATCACCTCCTGGCAGGAGGCCAACTGCTCAATAATAGAACATTATACAACCAAAGATAAGAACCCTACAGAGTCCATTGCACCCCTCCCCCACCATCTCCACCAGAACAGGTGTGGGTATCCAAGGATGAGAGACCAAGAGATGGGTCACATCACAGGACTCTGTGCAGACAACCTCAGTACCAGCCTGAAGCTGGGTAGACTCACTGGGTGGCTAGACCCAGAAGAAAGACAACAATCACTACAGCTCAGCTCACAGGAAGCCACATCCATAGGAAAAGGAGGAAACTACAACATCAAAGGAACACCCCGTGGGATAAATAAATCTGAACAACAGCCTTCAGCCCTAGACCTTCCCTCTGATAGAGCCTACCCAAATTAGAAGAACCAGAAGGCTCTTCAACATCCCCCCAAAATAACACTAGTTCACCGGCAATGGATCCAAACCAAGAAGAAGTCCCTGATTTACCTGAAAAAGAATTCAGGAGGTTAGTTATTAAGCTAACCAGGGAGGGACCAGAGAAAGGTAAAGCCCAATGTAAGGAAATCCAAAAAATGATACAAGAAGTAAAGGAAGAAATATTCAAGGAAATAGGTAGCTTAAAGAAAAGACAATACAAATTTCAGGATACTTTGGACACACTTTTAGAAATGTGAAATGCTCTGGAAAGTCTCAGTAATAGAACTGAACAAGCAGAAGAAAGAAATTCAGAGCTCAAAGACAAGGTCTTTGAATTAATCCAACAAAGACAAAGGAAAAAGAATAAGAAGATATAAACAAAGCCCCCAAGAAGTGTGGGATTATGTGAAACAACCAAATCTAAGAATAATTGGTGTTCCTGAGGAAGAAGAGAATTCTAAAAGCTTGAAAAACATATTTGGAGGAATAATTGAGGAAAACTTCCTGAGTCTTGCTAGAGACATAGATATCCAAACACAAGAAGCACAAAGAACATCTGGAAAATTCATTGCCAAAAGATCTTTGCCTAGGCACATTGTTATCAGGTTATCCAAAGTTAAGACAAAGGAAAGAATCTTAAGAGCTGTGAGACAGAAGCACTGGGTAACCTATAAAGGAAAACCTATCAGATTAACAGCAGATTTCTCAGCAGAAACCCTACAAGCTAGAAGGGGTTGAGGGCCTATTCTCAGCCTCCTCAAACAAAAACAATTATCAGCCAAATATTTTGTATCCAGCAAAACTAAGCATCATATATGAAGGAGAGATACAGTCTTTCTCAGACAAACAAATCCTGAGAGAATTTGCCATTACCAAGTCACCACTACAAGAACTGCTGAAAGAAGCTGTTAATCTTGAAACAAATCCTGGAAACACACCAAAACAGAACCTCTTTAAAGCATAAATCACACAGGACCTATAAAACAAAAATATAAGTTAAAAGGCAAAAAAAAAAAAAAAAAGGAAAGTACACAGGCAATATAGAGCATGATGGAAGCAAGGGTACCCTCATTTCAACAGTAACATTGAATGTAAATGGCTTAAATGCTCCAATTAAAAGATAAAGAACCACAGAATGAGTAAGAACTCACCAACCGTCTGCTGCCTTCAGGAGACTCACCTCACAAATAAGGACTCACATAAACTTAAAGTGGTGAAAAAAGGCATTTCATGCAAATGGACACCAATAGCAAGCAGGGATAGCTGTTCTTATATCAGACAAAACAAACTTTAAAACAACAGCAGTTAAACGAGACAAAGTGGAACATCATGTAATGGTAAAAGACCTTATCCAACAGGAAAAATATCACAATTCAAAACATATGCATCTAACACTGGAGCTCCCAAATTTATAAAACAATTACTAATAGACCTAAGAAATGAGACAGACAGCAACACAATAATAGTCGGGGACTTCAATATTCCATTGACAGCACCAGGCACATCAAGACCAAAAATCAACAAAGAAAGAATGGATTTAAACTATACCTTGGAACAAGTGGACTTAACAGATAAATACAGAACATTTCATCCAGCAACTACAGAATACACATTGTATTCAACAGCGCATGGAACTTTCCCCAAGATAGACCATATGATAGGTCATAAAATGAGCCTCAATAAATTTAAGAACATTAAAATTATATCAAGCTCGCTCTCAGATCACAGTGGAATAAAACTGGAAATCAACTCCAAAAGGACACAAATAAATGGAAATTAAATAACCTGTTCCTGAATGAGCATCGGGTCAAGAACAAAATCAAGATGTAAATTTAAAAATTATTTGAACTGAACAACAATAATGACACAACCTTTCAAAACCTCTGGGATACATCAAAGATGGTGCTAAAAGGAAAGTTCATAGTCTTAAATGCCTACATCAAGAAGACTGAAAGACCACAGAATGACATTTTAAGGTCACACCAAAGGAGACAGACAAACAAGAAGAAATGAAACCCAAACCCAGCAGAAGAAAGGAAATAACCAAGATCAGAGCAGAGCTAAATTAAATTGAAACAAATAACAACAGCAACAAAAATTCAGAAGATAAATGAGAAAAGCTGGTTATTTGAAAAGATAAATAAAATTGATAGATTATTAGCAAGATTAACCAAGAAAAGAAGAGAGAAAATCTAAATAACCTCACTGAGAAATGAAACAGGAGATATTACAACTACTACCACTGAAATACAAAAGATCATTCAAGGCTACTACTGAGGGGTGGAGTTGGCAGGACTTCCTGGGCCAGTTCAGGGACGTTTGCAAAAGACCCCTGTGACTCAGGGTTTTGAGTTTTTAACCAATTGAGTGAAGGATTCAAAATTAACCACTCAAAGGGAGGATTGAAAAAAGAACCACTCTCAATGGACAAAAAGAAAGAAAGGGGAGGAGGTAACACAGGGATATAACCCTAATCACCCAAGCCAGCAATGGCAACCCTTCCAGATCCCCTTCCACCACGTGGAAGCTTTCCTCTGGCTTTGTTCAATAAACTGTGCTGCTGCTCACTCTCCTGGTGGACTCTTTTGGAGCTGTAACACTCACTGTGAAGGTCTGCAGCTTCATTCTTCAAAGTTAGTGAGACCGTGAACCCATTGGCAGGAAAAAACTCCTGATTCACTATGAACACCTTTACACACATAAACTAGAAAACCTAGAAGAGATGGATAAATTCCTGGAAAAATACAAACCTCCTAGCTTAAATCAGGAGGAATCATCCAATTCAGGCTATCTACCCTGAACCAACCAATAACAAGTAGCAAGATTGAAATAATAATTATGATAATTAAAAAATTACCAACAAAAGAAGTCCAGGACCAGACAGATTCACAGCAGAATTCTACAAGACATTCAAAGAAGGATTGGTACCAATCCTTTTGACACTATTTCACAAGATGCAGAAAGAAGGAACCCTCCCTAATTCATTCTATGAAACCAGCATCACTGTAATACAAAAACCAGGAAAGGACATACCAAAAAAGAAAACGGATATCCTTGACGAACATAGATGCTAAAATCCTTAACAAAATAGTAGCTAACTGAATCCAACAACATATCAAAAAGATAATCCACCATGATTGAGTTGGTTTTATACCAGGGATGGTTTAACATATGCAAGACAATAAATGTGACCCCACATAAACAGAATTTAAAACAAAAATCACATGATCATCTCAGTAGATGCAGAAAAAGCATTAGACAAAAATCCAGCATCCCTTTATGTTTAAAATTCTCAGCAAAATTGGCATACAAAGGACATAACTCAATATAATAAAATCCATCTGTGACAAATTCACAGCCAACATAATAACCGGGATAAGTTGAAAGCATTCCTTCTGAAGACTGGAACAAGAGAAGGATGCCCACTCTCACCACTCCTCTTCCACACAGTGCTGGAACTCCTAGCCAGAGCAATCAGACAAGAGAAAGAAATAAAGAGCATCCAAATAGGTAAAGCCCCAAGTCAAACTGTCATTAAGTTCTCCTCCAGAAACTCCTAGAACCGATAAAAGAATTCAGCAAAGTTTCCGGATACAAGATTAATGTACACAAATCAGTAGCTCTTCTATACACCAACAGTGACCAAGCAGAGAATCAAATCAAGAACTCAACCCCTTTTACAATAGCTACAAAAAAATAAAATACAATACTTAGAAATATACCTAACCAATGAGTCAAAACACCCTTACAAGGAAAACTACAAAACACTACTAAAAGAAATAATAGATGACAGGAATAAATGGAAACACATCTCATTCTCGTGAATGGGTAGAATCGATATTGTGAAAATGACCATGCTGCCAAAAGCAATCTACAAATTCAGTGCAATTCCCATCAAGATACCATCATCATTCTTCACAGAATTAGAAAAAACAACTCTAAAATTGATATGGAACCAAAAAAGAGCCTGTATAGCCAAAGCAAGACTAAGCAAAAAGAACAAATCTGGAACTACCTAATTTCAAACTATACTATAAGGTCATAGTCAACAAAATAGTATGGTACTGGTATAAAAATAGACACAAAGACCAGTGGAATAGAACAGAGAACCCAGAAATAAACACAAATACTTACAGCCAACTGATCTTCGACAAAGAAAAAAAAACCAAAACATAAAATGGGGAAAGGACACCCTTTTCAACAAATGGTGCTGGGGTAATTGGCTAGCCACATGTAGGAGAATGAAACTGTATCCTCATCTCTCACTTTATACAAAAGTCAACCCAAGATGGAATAAGGACTTAAACCTAAGGCCTGAAACTATAAAAATTCTAGAAGATAATATTGGACAAACCCTCTAGACATTGGCTTACGCCAGGATTTCATGACCAAGAACACAAAAGCAAATGTAATAAAAGCAAAGATAAGTAGCTGGGACCTAATTAAACTAAAGAGCTTTAGCACACCAAAAGGAACAGTCAGCAGGGTAAATGGACAACCAACAGAGTGGGAGAAAATCTTCACAATGTATACATGTGACAAAGGACTAATATCCAGAATCTACAACGAACTTAAACAAATCAGTAAGCAAAAAACAAACAATTCCATTAAAAAGTGGGCTAAGGACATGAATAGACAATTCTCCAAAGAAGAAATACAAATGGCCAACAAGCATATGAAAAAATGCTCAACATTACTAATGGTCAGGGAAATGCAAATCAGAACCACAATGTGATACCACCTTGCTCCTGCAAGAATGGCCACAATCAAAAAATCAAAACACAGTGATGTTGGTGTGGATGCAGTGAACAGGGAACACTTCCACACTGCTGATGGAAATACAAACTAGTAGAGCCACTATGAAAAACAGTATGGAGATTCCTTAAAGAACTAAAAATAGAACTACAATTTTATCCAGCAATTCCATTACTGGGTATCTACCCAGGGGAAAAGAAGTCGTTATTCAAAAAAGGTACTTGCACATGCACTTTTATAGCAGCACAATTCACAATTACAAAATCATGGAACCAGCCCAATTGCCTATCAATCAATGAGTGGACAAAGAAATTGGTATGGGCAGGCACCGTGTCTCACACCTGTAAACCCAGCACTTTGGGAGGCCGAGGTGGGTGGATCACAAAGTCAAGAGTTCAAGACTAGCCTAACCAATATGGTGAAACCCCATCTCTGCTAAAAATAGAAAAATTAGCCCGGTGTGGTGGTGGGCACCTTTAATCCCAGCTACTCAGAAGGCTGACGCAGGAGAATTGGTTGAACCCAGGAGGCGGAGGTTACAGTGAGCAAGATGGTACCACTAAATTCCAGCCTAGGCGACGGAGCAAGACTCCGTCTCAAAAGAAAAAGATGGAATACTATATGGCCATAAAAAGGAATGAATTAACAGCATTCACAGTGACCTGGATGAGATTGGAGACTATTATTCTAAGTGAAGTAACTCAGGAATGAAAAACCAAACATCGTATGTTCTCACTGATGTGTGGGAGCTAAGCTATGAGGAGGCAAAGGCATAAGAATGATACAATGGACTTTGGGGACTTGGAGGGAAGAGTGGGAGGGATGAGAGGAATAAACAACTACAAATATGTTGCAGTGTATACTGCTGCTTGGGTGATGGGTGTAACAAAATCTCACAAATCACCACTAAAGAACTTACTCATGTAACCAATACCACCTGTAAATACCAAATACCACCCCAATAACTTATGGAAAAAAATAATAATACTAAAAAGAAGGTGTCCTTTATATTGATGGCAGACTTTACATCATAAAAGACAATATAACTTTATCTTCTAAGTTCTCAGGGAAAATAAATTTTAATTAAGAATTTAAGCCCCATGAAATTATCACTTGATAAAGGTAAAATGAAGACCTTTTTATATAAGCACTAAGAATTTTTATCACTCACAGGCAGACCCTTACTAAACCAACAAACAAACACTAGAAAATATATTTCAGAAGAAAAAAAAGATGCATCTCAGAAAGGAGGAGTGAAATGCAGGTGCAATAAATTTATGTCAAGTATATGTGCCAAAAATAGATCTGGGTTGAGTTACCAGCTGTGGGACTTTATGCATTCAATTGTTTTTTCCTCAAAATGAGATTGTGCCAGATTATGAGTTAGTTACTATAAGGCCTTATCTGGTGTGATATATGAAATTACCAGAAAAGAATTTATGCTTGTGAAAAAAAGAGCATTTTAGAATTATAAATAGATACTCACATTTGTAAAGTATCTTAAAGGTTATCGAGTTCAAACTACTGTTGATATTTTAGTCTCCTCATTAGTGGCAAATGCATATTAACCTTAAATAGTTTCTTGGCCATACCCCATACTTAAACGTCATTCCTAACAGACTCCAAATTGTTAGTTCATGGAGGATTGGTGTTGGAAAGCAAGGTCATAGTGAAGCCTTTCTCTAAGTAAAAGAAATAGATTTCCTTCTGAAAGTTATGTGAGGAAGTCTTCTGCAAGTGGATCAGGGATGGGTTTGGAAAGTCACTTTAGAAGTGCAATAAGTAGCTCCCACGCCTTTGATGCTTTATTATAACCACACTGAATCTATAAATAAGGTTATGTTTGTGATGAAGAGTGTCCATCTTTGAAAGTTTAGAGAAAGGAAAGGCTCAAAGACATACATTCTTACTGAGCTCTAGTGTTTTCTGACAAAATCTGCAGAATTTCCAAGAGATATGAGTGCTACAGTATGAGGGGTAAAGCCGTAATTCTCTATCAGACCTTAAGAGAGGAAGACTTAGGGCAGGTGAGTTTTAATGGTGAAAAGGAATTTAGAAAAGATTAGGCACATTGGAGACTATAAAAGTCAGGCCTACATAAGAGCCATGGTGGGCAAGGAGGCAGCTTTACTTTATATACTTTGCACAAAGACTCTCCTGAAACAGGGTGTGTCTTATATGTGGACAGGAGAGATCCTAACGACTGTACATACTGATACATTAACATCTATCATACTGAGAGAATTGCTTCATATCTTCATTTAACAAATTTGCATCTTTCGTAACTCGTCTGACAAGCTGGAGGACATGTGAATAATTTTAGTAAAATTGTTGCTTTCTCTTGTGAAATCACATAGCCATTTGATAAGATTTTTGCTAGTACTGCCCCAAATATAAAACCAATTTGGCTATGCTTGAGGACATAATTGGGATTTATCTGTTATTTTCCTCTGAAAATAAAATTATTCTTTTATACCCTTTAATGCCTCTCAAATTGTTCTGTACTCACAGCTAAAACTGTAAAGGAAAAATTGGGATCTTCTAAGACCTTTGTCCAGCCAGGAATATGGTGGCACGTACAATGAAAGAGGAATTGCATTTGAGGACAGATAGAGTCATTTAGGAGCAAACTAGAATACAGAAATAAACAATATGCATACAGAAAAAACGGAGAAACATTAATTTATTTTCCCAAAATTATTCTGTGAAAAGACCTGCAAACTGGTTTAAATACGGATTTGGTTTGCCATGGAACTACACATTTTAATTTGTTCTTAATTGAATCAATGAATTAAAATGTCTATGTAGAAGGCTTTTGTGTATTTTCAAAATACACAGAATTTGAAAATCTGTTGTGAACTTGGTAAAATCGTGGTGGTTTGGTTGTGAGCTTTTAACCAGAGCGACCACAGGCTGCCTAAAATATGCCTAGACTATTCCTTCTAACCCAGTTTTTGTACCAGTGGTTTGGAATTTCAAAGCTCTTTACCCACCCTTGTCTGCATGTAAACAATGAAAAGCTTCCATTTATCAATACTTTGATAACCTATTCCAATATTTTTCTTAAGACTGCCAAAACTAAGCTTACCACGTCTGGCCAATTTTCCAGAGCGAGATAACCAGTCTGCACCTAATTATGATATTACTTGCCATTGGAAATAGCCTGGTATTAGCTTAACTTACAACTGGAATTAGCTTAACTTACAACTGGAAAAAGAGTATGGATCTTGAGAAAATCTTCCCCCTTTCCATATTTTAATAAATGAAACATTCATTGTAACTATAAGGAATACTTTACATCAACATAATAAACTGTAGGATTGTTGTCAATGCTTTTAAAATGATCATCAGTTCATAGCTGACATAAAAGGCAGTATATAAAACAAGGAAAATACATCATTCCTGTCCTCATATAGTTACATAACATGGAAAAGATGGGTGACATAAACATTTTGGAGCTGTTTCATATTTTGAGGGAATTATTTTGAAGCTTTTAAAATTGTGAGCAAGATTGGAAGGGATTTTAAGTATTATTATCTGTAGTGTTTCACTCAAAAGTGGCATTGCTCTTTGGGGAAGGTGCATGGGAAGAGCATGTCTTTATAGATCTCCTTTCTTTTTAAATCGCAGTCTCTTATGGGAGGGAGAATGAGTGTCCTTGAGTCATAGCATCATTTTTCAACCACTGGATAAAGTGATATCCAGTCAAGAGTTTGGGTGGTGCATTCTTTTTCCTAACACACTATATAAAAATGTATAGAGAACTATATCAATTTTATTTTTGCAGGTGGAGGGAGGGTTTTGTTGGCCCTTGAAAAAGGATGCCGTGACTAATATGACAACATTTGGTCCCCCACAAAGTCAGCTCTTCTACTTAGGAAGTGGCAGCTGTGAGAAAAGCAAGCGTCTTTCTAAGCACTAGTGCTAAGTTCATTTTTGCTTATGGAAAGTATCTATTATTAAGAGGGTTGGGAGAGAGGGTATAGGACTGATAACATCTGAAGACCTCCAACTGTGGTGCTAGCTGAGGATGCTGAAAATCTAACACACATGCAAGGGATTTGTTGATTTGTTTTTGAGCATTTCATGCACTGCTGTCCAAAGTGGACAGAGAACTCTAGAGGCAGAGTCTGTTCAACACCAACCCTGGCAAACACCAAACCTGACAATACTTTACGGGATGTCATTTCCCCGTGGGTCTCAGCTCAGACTCTTTCTTCTCAGCTCAGGTTTTCTCCCTGGCTCTGATTCGTATAAATAAATACCTCTTCTCCTCTTCTTCCATCAGCATTAGTTATATCCAAAGGATGAATGTAACTATAATTTGGGAGCAGAGAAAGGGCACTTCTGCTGATGAGCAAACTGGTGGGGACTCCTAGGATACATCAAGCCTAGATTAAATACCTGCACTCAAATCTTCACATAAGGTGATCCACTTTTGACAGGCACAGTTCCGTCTCCTTTCAGTTACCATAGGCTTTTCTAGGGAGATGGGAATCTTTTTACTCTCAACAATCTTTCAGGGTTTCTGTTTGTTAATTTACTGTGGTCCTTGGATGTGAGCTGAGACCTCTATTCCCAGCTCAGTTAGCACCTCAGTGGAGGGTGGGCTGGAAAGTGAAACTCCAAGCTAGCCATTTAGCAGCTCCAGAGGTGTGGTGGGAACGAAGGGTGAAATTGATGACTAAAATGAGGCTTGAGAATTCACAAAGGACCTTCATTAGCCATGTTCCCCCAACCTCATGGATAAGCAGCAATTGGCTGGAGTCAGACCACTTCCTGGGGTCTGAGAGGGAGACCAGAATGTTAGGAGTCAGAGGGGCAGTGGAAATGTTTTCTCATGGCTATCAAATTTCCGTAATGATCCATTTGCACCCCACTGTTATTCAGAATAGAAACGTCTTCTTAGGCGTATTTTCTAAAAGAGGTGTGAGTGTTAACATTTCACTTTTCCTTCATACCAAAATTCATCTGGTCTCAGGACACGTCTGGTCTTGCTGTTCCTTTCTGAGCAGTAGAGAGCCTGTTTCCCACTTAATTCAAAGCATTTTTTGTCATTGGATTTTAGCCTGGGAGGAGGCTAGGTCTGGCAGAAGAAAAATGAGTCTGAGTTGAAAATGCCATCAGGGCAGCTCTGCCCAGGCAGGGTCAAGAGTGTGTGCCCAGAAAGACTACCAGCTGCAGACTGCAAGGAGATAAGAGAAAAAAATGGGGAATCCTGGGAGTGAGAGAGGTGGTGACAATGACTTCAGACAGTCTTGCTCTGAAATTACATCATTCTTTCTGAATGGCTCTGGTATGGTAATTACAAATGGCCCTTAAAAAATTTAAACTACACCTAACTTGTCTGCACTAGTTAGGTTAGGCCCAACATGGGCCTATCCCAGAAAGTCAGCTAAGAGAACGGTGCCAGTTCCCTTGCCAGCAGACCACCACACCAGATAGAGTTTCCAAAGGTCCCAGAGGTAACTGGACGTTTGGGCAGTCACTGGCCTGACTACCCTCTTACAAGTCAGGGAGTGGTGAGATATCAACATTATAGGGTCAGATTTTTTTTTCCTATATACTTTTTGCTTTCTTGTGGCATCCAAACAGCAACTATAGGATGGGAGCATAGCAAAACAAAACTCTCCGAGGTAGAAAGGAGTCTCAGGGGAGTTAGCAAAGTTAGCAAGTTGTGAAGGCCCTCATCTTGTGACTTGAAGACTTACATAGCTACTTGAAAAAGTTTCCTAAGAGCCAGATAAAACTCACCGTCATAGACAACCAACTTTTATTGTGTACCTACTGTGAAGGAGGCACAGCCAGGCACTCCATATACTAACATGATGAAAATAGTCATGACTCTTAAGAAACTCACAATAAAGTACAGGATAAGACATATACATACATATATATACACATATACATATATAGATATACAGTTATATGTATATGGCAGTGTATATATGCATAAAGGTGTGCATATATGTGTGTATGTATACATACACATGACAGTAAATATACACACATATATGTATATGTTTATACACTGCCACTATATCAGCGTTGCATATGAACTGGTGTGCATTTCCCAGTAGCTTCTTCCCTAAGGTCTTATTCTCTAATTGCTATATTTTTAAATGGCATCCAAGGTTTCTAATGCCCTTGGATATCATTGCCACAGTAAATGCTCCCTGGCTTAGCTTCTAAAACTAGCCACTCAAATGGGATTGCTTCCTATGGTTAGTGGTTAGAACTTTCTTTGGTGGCTGATTATTGGTCTTGGCCTCCTCCCTTGGAATTAAAACTTTTGGTCTTCCTGAGCCTTCCTTTAACCAGGAATCAGACTTAGGTTCCACTTCCTCTGCACTTTAAAGTTTTAGGCCAGTGCCATATTCTTCAACATCAAGACCCCAGCCCTCAAAGAGCAGAGTTTCAAATCTTTTCAGAGGAGGTTCAGAAGAAGTGAGGGTGGGCCCTTGCAAAAGTCACTCCAATTCTCTGGGCCTTAGTTAATCACTTGTGTGAAAGAGCAAACAGATTAATTATTATGTAAGATCCCTTCCAACTCTAAAATATTGGACTTCTATAGAAAAAAAACATATGATAGTGATCCAATCAGTGGTAGAAAAAGAAAGTCCTAAAGGAAAATGAGAGTGGGCTAAATCTCCCAGGGCTGGGTCTGTTGGAGGCAGTGTCCATGAAGGTGGTGAGACTCGAATTTGATTTTGAAGGATGACTAGGCTGAGGCAAATGGGGAGGAATCGGGGAGGAAGAGGATACTACACAGGCAAGCAGATTGTGAACCAAAGTAGCATGAGGCACAGTAGGCAGGCATATTAATAAGCTAACACATCTGTTTGCCTTAGACAGTGAATGACAAGAATGGAACTTTTGGTGGGCACTGCGCATCAAGCATGGCTTTGAGATTGACTCCTTTGGGCCCTGAGAATGAAGAGCTGCTAGAAGGACAGCATGAACTGTTATGGGCACTGTGGGCAAGGGTGACCGGGGATGGCACAGAGTGAAGTGCTTCCTTATTGGTGGTGTATAGTCTCTTCAGGTGATAGCATTCCTGGGAGCAGGACTGTGGGGAACAGCAACTTCTCAGGGAGAATTATTCTGCCCAAAAATAGATCCAGCTGGTAAGGTTGGCATCTCAGAACAATTATAGCACCCTGTAAGAAGCATGGGATTTCTTGGAATGTAGTGATTGTGGTAGACAATGGATACAATATGAGCTAAGTATGGCCGAACAGCTGTTGCTTTTCGGCAGCAGGTCAGAAAGGAAGACAGATGTCTTCAGGATGACCTTCTTGAATGAGTGTGTTTGTGAATATAGGAATTCCCTTGGGGGCTAAAACATGTCATTGCTTGGTAATCACTGTGAACAGTGAAGCACTACATACCTCAGGTGCAAACAAACCATAAAACTCTGACAGGATGGCTGGAGAGACTATAGCAACCAGGTTTAGGAGGGTGGTGAGTACAAATAGATTTTACTGAAATAAATAGGGAGAGAGGAATTGAGGAAAAAAGCAAAGAGGCTGAAATCACCTTAGGAAGGATTATGAAACACAGAATTCTGTAGATTTAGATAAGACAAGAAAACAAAAACTGAGGGCAAAACTGAAAAACTAAACTGTAGGTAAAGTTAAAACTGAGACAGAGTCTTGAAGACCTCAGTTGCATTCACTTAAATGAAATGGGATCATCTCACAAGGGAACTATTGACAGCCTGTCTCAAGGCTACATAAAAAAGGAGAGAATTTCTTTAGTCCAAATTCCACGGACCACGTTGTGTAGTCCCATGTAATACCTTGATCTTAATCGTGGCCACAGCCTGGGAGGGCATCCATTTCTCATGTAGTATATCCAAAGGCTTTAATGACCACAAAGAAAAGAAACATTGAGTCTCCTAATCATCTAGAGATGCTAATGCATCTAAAAACTGAAAGTGCTACTATACATTAACCAACATTTATGTAAGTATATTCTGATTTTACTTTAAATTTTAAACACATACGTATGCAAATCAAATTTGCAAGGTAATTCACATTACAATAAGAATTTCTCATTTCACAAAAGGGATAGTTAACGCTCTTAAATTTCCAAATATTCTGCTTGTACCTAACTTTTCAACAATGCATCTGTCATTAAAATCATGTAAACTTGACTTTCTCTGTTCTATTTACTTGAGTAAAAACTGTTTAATAAAAATAGTCATTTATATGCACACATTTCAAAACTGATATGTATTTATCATCTATACCTATGTTATTAAAATAATATAGATTATTTTTCATTTTGAAGGGTTGTTATTTGATTTTTATTCTTCATTTCAGAAGTGCTAATTTTATTATGAATCAAGAACACCATGTAATTAGTGTGTTTAATACCTCATTAAAGATCAAATTAGATTTCTTACTACTTATAATCAAATAACATTAATACTACTATACATACTAACTTTTCTGCAAAAGTGGGAGGCATAGAGTTTTATATTTTAAAAGATACCCAGTTTTTCAGTTGGAATTGAAGAGTATGTATAATAAAACATAATAAAGGGTATTGTATTAGCAGGCATCTACCTAGAACGTAGTCATTTCCAGTTATTCATAAGTTCTTTATGCATAATGACTCATTTAATCTTTACTACAACTTTGTGAGGTAGTTACAATATTAATTCTTTTTACAGAAGAGACCATGAAGACCCAGAGAGCTTAAATTCTTTGCCCAAGTTCACAGAGCTAGTCAGTGGCAGATCTGAAATTCACATCCAGGGACTCTTGCCCTGATATACATTCTCTGAACAACACTCTTCTGCCTCTAGAAGTTTGTTTGTTTAGCGTTTTTAAAAAGTAGTCTGTTACCTTCAGTGTATAGAAGGTACCTCTTCCTTATTTTTGCTTTCTGCTACTGAACTAAATGTTTCTAGATACAACTGGCATTTTCTAGTATGTTTATTCTCTTTATATGTAACATTAAATAAAATGACTAGAAATGGAACCAGGACTGGTAGAAATGGGATCTATTTCTCCATCTCCTCCACAGCTGTTTCTCCCAACATTTTCTGAATCAGAACAGATCCGTTTAAGAGGAGCATATGAGCATTGTTCCTGCTGCATTTTCTTCAGGTTTTTTATTTGTTTTGTTTTGTTTTGTTTTTTTCTAAGCCTCCCTTATCCCTTAGGCAGAATTTCTTAAGACTGACCCCAAGTACAGCTAAATGCCTGAGACGGGTATAGGAGACTAAGGAGACTAATGTCCATCAGCTAAGGCAGCATATGCAAATCCTATTTTGACTGTCAAGAGTTTTCTCTGCATTCCTTCCCGAGTACAACATGTGCATTGCATCAAGAATGGTAATGTTCCGTGAGTCCTCCTTCCTGGGACACTGGCTACCATTGACTGCACATAGAAATCTGCCAACAATTCTTTCCTTTCCCCTGCTCTCTAATTTAGCCCACCTCCAAGGGAATAATAAAGATGTTGTAGTTTGTGGCAGGAAAATCAATTTCAGGGGCGTAGCTTGTGACACAATCTAGTATTAGTACTGGTGTAGTCCCTATGCCAGCCCCTGCCCTTGTACCATTTACTTTTTGAAATGTTTATCATCAATCTTCTTTCTTCATTTAGCAAAAATGTAAAGCTATCTGCTGGAGATTCCCATTGTAATACACTCTGCCAGCTAAACTTTATATTTAGTTCTTATAATTTCCAGGGTTCTTCTTCTAATAGTGTGTCATTTAGTTTAGCCTGTGATTTACTTTTTTTTTTAAATTTAATTTCTCCTTCCTTTATTTTCATCAAGGAAAAATGTGACATTAGTTATCAATGTGAGTAGAACATGCTTTCTCTTCATACATGCCTACTGACAAAATTTTAAAATAACCAACCCCCAAAATAAACATATACATTAATGAAACAGAATTGAGAGTCCAGAAATAAACTCTTATATTTAAAATCTATTGGTTGCCAACAAAGGTGCCACAGCAACTTCACTAGGACGTTTGGATGGCTATATGCAAAAAGGTAAACTTATCTCACACTATACACAAAAATTAACTCAAAATGGATTAGAGTTAGAAATAAACCCATGCATTTATGGTCAATTAATTTTAGACAAGGGTGCCAAGAAAATTCCAAGGACAACTGAATATCCACATGCAAATGAATAAAGTTAGACTCCTGCCTCACACAATATGTAAAATGAATTCAAAGTGGAGGCAACAGCTAGATGTTATACTTAAAACTATAAAACCTCTAGGAGAAAGTTTATGTGTAAATACTTGTGTTCTTGAATTAGGTAATGGCTTCTGAGATATGACACCTAAAAAATAAATAGACTTTGTCAAAATTAAAAACACTATTAAGTCTTTGCTTGTCTGTGAGTGTACTAAAGAATAAAAAAGTAAAATAAAATTTAAAATTTAAATTAAAAATCAAAAAATGCTATGAAGTTCTTTGTGAAAAGATAACCCACAGAATAAGAGGAAATATTTTCAAGTAATATATCTGATGAGGATCTATTAATGGTACCCAGAACATATAAAGAACCTTTACAACTGAACCATAAAAATAAAACCCAATTTTTAGAATTGGTCAGAAGATTTGAATAGATGCCTTTTCCAAAAAATATGTAAAAATGGCCAATAAGCACATGATACAATGCTCAACATCATTAGATGTAAGAGAAATTCAAGTCAAATCCACAATAAGATACTACTTCACATCTACTAATTATAATTTAAAAATAGGACAGTACCAAGTGTTGATGAAGACGTAGGGAAACTGGAATGTTTGTACACTGGTGGTAAGAATATAAAGTGAGTCTGGGCACAGTGGCTCATGCCTGTAATTCCAGCACCTTGGGAGGCAGAGGCAAGAGGATTGCTTGAGATCAGGAGTTCAAGACTAGCCTGGAAAACATAGCAAGACACTGACTCTACAAAATTTTTTTTTAAAAATTACCTGGGCACAGTGGCACAACCCTGAAGTCTCAGGTACTGGGGAGGTTAGATCAGGAGGATCTCTTAAGCCCGGGAGTCTAGGTTGTAGTGAGCAATGATCACACCGCTGCATTCCAGCCTGAATGTCACAATAATACCCTATCTCTTAAAAAAAAAAAAAAGTAAAATGGCACAACCACTTTGGAAAATAACTTGGTAGTTCCTGAAAGCTTAAAGATAGAGTTACCGTAAGACTTAGCAATTCTACTTCTAAGTATATGCACAAGATAATTGAAAATATATATTCACACAAAAACTTATACATGAATATTTATTGTCACATTAGCCATAATAGCCAAAAAGTAGAAATAGCTCAAATGTCCTTCAACTGATGAATGATTAAACAAAATATGGTATAGTCATACAATGGAATATTATTCAACCGTAAAAAGGAATAAAGTACTGATATGTACTACAAAGTGGGTGAGCCTTGAAAACATTATGCTACATGAAAGAAGACAGATTAAAAAGGCCATGTATGGTATTATTGTATTATTCCATTTAAATGAAATACCTAGAATAGGCAAATCCACCTAAGAAAGTAAATAGAGTTTGCCTGGGGCTTGTGTGGGAACAGTGATTAGCTGACAATGAGTATAGAGGATCAAATTAGAGTAATGAAAATGTTCTAAAACTAGATTTGGTTTTGGTTTTACAACTTGATAAATTTATTCAAAATCATTGAAGTTAATACTTAAAATGGGTACATTATATGGTATGAACAGGATACATCAGTAGAATTATAGAGAAACAAAACAAGAACCAACTCTGAGGGAATGCAGGAACGAGAGATGCCAGCAGACCCTGGAGTACCTGGAGTATCCCTCAGAAATGAGGTGTGCATCTAGGTCAATGGCTAATCCTTCCTGGCCCAGGAGGCAGGCAGAGGCTAAAGGACAGGACCTCATCAGGCCCGGAAGGGAAGTTAGAATGTGGTTAAGTTCTGCACATAAAGAATTTTGCTTGTATCTCCAAAAAACTCCCAAATAATAGCTAATATTAAAATGCATTTATTAAATTCTTTATGTGGATTATTTTATGCAATCTAAAACACTATGAAGTAGACATTTTCTATCATTTTCATTTTTCAGAAGAGGAAACGGAAGAAAGAGATGCTGAATACCAAAAACCATGCAACTCGCAAGTAGCTTACCTGAGAATCAAATACAAGGCAATTTGATCCCAGAGCCACTGAACCTTTTTGAGATGTGACACAGATGCATAGTTATTCAGTAAATCATGCTTTGGGCCTTATTAGGCAAAAAACATGGTCCATGGCTCAAACAAGTTTAACATGATGGGCTCACCAAGAATGCCCTTGGTGAGATCTCATTTCAGAGGCATTGAATAGTTCTCTAAATCATTTTTTAAAGGATAACAATAAAAATGACTTTTAAAAAATTAACTGTTATGTACAATGAAACCATGAATCATTTTTTGTTTTTTTATATATATATATACTTTAAGTTCTAGGGTACATGTGCACAACATGTAGGTTTGTTACATATGTATACATGTGCTATGTTGGTGTGCTGCACCCATTAACTTGTTATTTACATTAGGTATATCTCCTAATGCTATCTCTCCCCCCTCCCCCCTCCCCACAACAGGCCCCAGTGTGTGATGTTCCCCTTCCTGTGTCCAAGTGATCTCATCGTTCAATTCCCACCTATGAGTGAGAACACGCGGTGTTTGGTTTTCTGTTCTTGCGATAGTTTGCTGAGAATGATGAAACCATGAGTTTAGCAGAAAGCAAGTTAGGCTGGACAAGGCAAGGTAGAATCTATTACATTAAGTAAATGGCAACTCCCAGCCTGCCTGCAGTGGCCACAGTGACCTCCTGTGCCTCTGTCTCCTTGCTGGTATTTCACTTTACTGTGATTCATATCCTAAAATTCTGTTTGTAGGAGAGTTGTTTCAAGATTGGAATACATACACACTTTTTTATAGAAATAGTGTAATACATGCGAACACACAGATAACACACCAAACTATACAATGCATTGCAGATCCACAAGAAATGCGGATATTTTTAGAGACAGAGTCTTGCTCTGTCACCCAGGCTGGAGTGCAGCAGAGCAATCTCGGCTCACTGCAACCTCTGCCTCCCGGGTTCAAGCAATTCTCCCGCCTCAGTCTCCTGAGTAATTGGGACTACAGGCGCACGCCGCTACGCCCGGCTAATTTCTGTTTTATTTTAGCAGAGATGCGGTTTCACTGTGTTACCCAGGCTGGTCTCGAACTCCTGAGCTTAGGCAATCCGCCCCCCTCAGTCTCCCAAAGTACTAGGATTACATGTGTGAGCCACCATGCTCGGCCATGTATTTTTATAGTTTTTTTTTTTTTTTTTTTTTTTTTTTAAGAAAACACTATTATAATCAATAATGGAAATAATAGACTTTAAGGTAGATTGTTAAATCTTAAGTGGTAACTTAGTTGCCCTGTAAGATTTACTTACATGGTCAATTTACCTAACTTCTCTGAGAGTTCCTCATAAAAAAAAAAAAAATTAAAAAGGAAATTACCTGCATCACAGGGTTAGTTAGGATAAAGATGTACTTTATTTAATTACCATTTCCAAAAAGACATATATGATGGATAAAACACATAAAGCACTTAGCCCAGTGGCTACAATAGATCATGAATCTAGAATAAATACAAGTTTTCTTTCTTCTTTCAAACAATCTCATATAATAGAGGATTAAGCTTGAAGTCAAAGGACTGGAGGTTAAATCCTAACTCTATAATCATGGAAAAGCCACTTTTCCTGGCTAAATCTGTTTCTTCAGAAGCAAACATAAAACCTCTCTGAGGAATTTATCTTCGACTTCAATTATCTTTCGATTTTTTTAATACAGTGTCCAACACTCAATAAAAAGGCATATGTTCGACAGATACACATTGAAATATTTACAGGAGGTAAGGAAGTGGGTGGAGGTATAACTGAAACAAGTTTGGTCATGACTTGGTAGTTGTTGAAGCTGGGTCGCAGGTACATGGATATGTTTAACATTAGTAGGTCTATTTTTGTTTATGTTTGACATTTTTCATAATGAAAAGTTTTTCAAATAACCAAAGCATTTTCAACCCAAAGCTTTCTTTTTCCTAATGTAAACAAGCATACCACGGGCACTATGGTTAGAAGATCAGGCATGACTGTGTGTTTTCCAGATGGAATTAACACATAATAATTCTATTCAGAAGGTTAAACTATCAAAAACTAAAACTCTCTTACATCCAACGTACAGTTTCTCCTCATTCTGTTTCAGATTCATGCTTTCCATTCTGACCTGCTCACAATCTCTCTATTTCAATTTGTGTGTTTCAGGCTGACTCCTCTGGCCTCTTGGTATCCATATATCCCTGTCTAGGTTCTAAGCAGTACCACCTCATCTAAGCTCAGACTGTTCCTATGTTCCTTACAACACTCCATGATGACTCTCGGGCCAAAGACTATACACAATACAGGCCAAGTAACAGAACTGTAACCCACAGTGGCTTCCAAATGACCAAGGTAGGCCAGAGGCCTGACTAGTGACAGAAGATCCACGCCTCCTGTCCATGTCCCGACACTAAACCACAGACCACTGGACTCTAAAAAGAGATACCAGAGAAGGGAGAAAAGCCACTTAGCCTCTTTGAACCCGTTCATTCATTTGTAAGGTGGAAATAATTCACTTTTCTAATGTAACAGAGTTTGTGAGCAGCACAGAAGGTAACAAGTGCGACAACTTTTGAAAGCTAGAAAGCACTGTAAAAAACCAGGTCATCATTATTCATGTGTAACACATTTCATGAATCTAATCTGATCTTGCTCCAGACTTCTACTATACACAGATTTCCTTTTCAAGCTAAGTTTAAATCTGGCCATCATCATTACTGAACATCAATTTTACAAAATCAGACCTGTCCAAAAACATTGCCATCATAATTCAAAACTTTGGAAAAGTAAATAATGTATGGCATTGGAAAAACTAAACATTAAATCTTCCATCAAAGTTTTATTATTCACCTACCAACATGAAAAAATTTCCTATAAATACCTTTTAACCAGGTATTACTTTTTCTTTAAAATAAGTTTAAAGAAATTAATATTCTACTATCAAAGGGAAAGCTGAATATTCCTTAACATCCCAGTTAAGCTTTTGTTGGTTTTCTTTATCTTCTGGGATTCATACCTGTATTTAGTGGTAAGACAAAGACAACCTTTATTTGACTTTTGTTCCTTGGGGGGATACGGGGGCGAGGAATGAAGTTCATTTGCTGGTATCTGGAGAATTTTAAACCTCATTCTTTTATTTTTTTTTTTATTTTCCCCCAAAGATTAGTCTATCCCCTTGTGCCTTCTTAACCCCCTTTCCGTGGAATCCCTGTGTGTTCACACAAGTGTTAGAATTTGTGTGGCTGCCCCTGCTTCAGATTATTTAGTGCACATTGCAGAACCAACGTGTGTATTTTACTTGTCCGTGGGTCATTTCATTGCCACATACCTAAGCAGCTAGAAAGAACTGACACTCAGTGTTGGTAATTCACTCTACGTGATGTTTGCATTTATGTCTTTTTTAGTAATTTAAAGGCTAGTTTGGGGGTGAATGTCAATTTTAGAAACTTCTTTTCAGCCAAATTTAATTTGATTTATTTGCTTTTTGGTATACTTACCTTATCTTTAATTTTCATTTATCCATTACAAACAAATATTCTCATTAAAAGTATAGATTATTGTGCATTTTTAGCTGAAAAATTAAAAGAAATTTGTAGCACTGTGATAGATCAGAGGACAAAGATGCAAATAAGAAAAATAGGCCAATATTCGATCAATAAAATTCATTTTTATTGGATACTGTACATTGATCTATATTGACAGTTACAGGTAGAGCAGTACATCTCTAACAAGTTTAGAAGCAAAGAGAAAAGTACACATAACTCAATTTTGAGCAAGGTTTTACGAGGAAAGTTTTTATATGAAAAGCAAAATAAAGCAGAAAAAATAATTTTAAAAGCATATAAAGTTTTCCACTGAATGAGTTTATTCTTAACATACAATCACCATCAATATTTTATTTTCTGTATGTGTGTATTTCTATAATCTATTTTGGCTAATATAGCCCTATTATTAGTTAAGGCAAGCATGCTTTTACTTGTGTATATATCTAGCTCTCCAACTTTATTCTCATTTAGACTATATATACATATAGAATATATATTCAACATATATACACACATATATGTATGTGTGTATGTGTGTACATATATGTGTGTGTGTGTATGCCAAAGGCAGATCTATCTATCTAACTTCCTTTGATTTGACTTCTGTTGTAAACTAGGTAATGTTCATAATGTTAAGTCATCAGTAGAACATTAGGGAAATTGTGCATGGAATTGCCCCAGTTGTTCTTTGGCTGTGTCTATCTCCCCAGCCAACAATTTGGACCCTCTTTCACTAACAGAAGATCTATTCAGTCAAATCATTCGACTTATTTTTCACCAAATTGATGAGCTTACATTTCTTTTTCTTGAAAAATTTCTTGAATAGCTTAGTTGCCTCATTCAACTAAATCAGCCAAGTAGATCATACAACCTATGGTGAAATCTATACAATTTAAATATTTTTGGAGGGAGTTGCTTGTCAGAGTTGGGTATGTGATGTTTCTCTAGTGAAGAGCTCTGGTCTCTCTCTCTCTCCATGTCTCTGTTCTTGTTCCAGTTCCAGCTTCTGGGAGACAGTGATTCCGGAGAATCTAACTTGGCTAATATAACCCTATTATTAGTTAAGGCAAGCATGCTTTTACTTGTGCACATATCTAGCTCCCCAACTTTATTTTCATTTAGATGATCTCCTGTTTAAAGTTTCAGACAAGCCTAAAAAATCCTGCTGAATTATTTATGAACCCAACACAAATTGTCAGCAATTTGTCTTTGATTCGTTAGCTTGCAACGTTGTTCTTTCCAATTCTGAAAAGCATTCTGGAAAGTTTATTCATAGACAAAGCAATCAAAGCTGTGCTTTTTTAGTTTTGAGCGGTTTTTGTTTTCTTGGGGCAGGACTGCCACAATTTCATCATAAAAATATTTCCAAACAAAGTTGTCCTCTATGGTAAAAATGCCTGTTTGCCCACATCCATGTACAGGTAATTACCAGAGTTAACCAGTAATGTTACTTAAGTAATCATTTTTTATTGAATAATTATATAATTGTGATTATATGTAGCATATTATTATAGAGGTTTCCAAAAGCACATGGCTTTTCAGTATGGAGAGATAAATTCGAGCTTGAGGATGTAATTGGAATCATCCAAAATCATATGAAATAGTCTCTCGGAGAATCTCTGTTCTCTCTCTTTTCTTTCATTTATTTTTTAAAGTTTCTATTACCCAGAATAAAAATATCTGGAAAACTTACCCTTCACTCAAAAAGGAGAAGAGAGATTCTGAATCTTTGTATGTTTCCATTGACACAAAGATGCAAATTAGCAAAAATATATATGATTTGAAAAATATTTCTAGACACTTATTTTCTAAAATGTAATCAAAACCTTAGATAAGATCAATGAGATCAGAATAGATTAATGAAGATAGAACTGAGAAATAATCATAGATGCTTAGGCTAGAAAGCTCTTTCCCTGTACTTTATCTTTCCATGTCTTTTGTCAAGAAGGTGGATATCATCCCCAATCTTAAAGAGTTCTCACCCTAACAATACTTCCAATCATTGTGGGTGTCTTTCTACTAAATCAATGTTTCCCCTGCTGTAAGAGCCAACTCCTCTACCCTCCCCATCCCCTAGGTCCTTTAAGAAAATGAATTTTATTAAGCACATATATTCTCTTAACCTGATTATGAAGCATTTGGAAAAGATAAATTGATTTGAAATTGATTGGCATCTTTTTTTTAGTCTTTTTTTCTTTACAATACAAATATTTAGTTATATATTTTCATACAAGACGTGGTATTTGAAAGTTTTTAGGAGTGTGCTTAAACAGTGCTTCGTGCCAGTGTTTTGATGCATTTATCAATTTAAAGTGTAAATATATAACTAAACAATAAACATCTTCAGTTTTAATATGCTTTATAAAATACGCATTTCTAATCATTGCAACACCTCAGATTCTCTAAATTCCTATAGTGGGTTTTCGCAACCTCTAGGCTCTTTTCCAAATTTCTCTTCTCACATATTTTTATTGTATCAACTCTAAGGAGAAAAAAAAGTTAACTCTTGCAAAACAGAAATGTGAAGATTAGAGAAACGGATTAATGAGGCCACTTGATTTCTCTTTCTCCTTCACATCTATTAGACTATTCAAAAATATTTATAATACTGATACTATAGCCTAAGGATTAAGGTCTGTGTTTAAATCCAAGCCTTAACAAGTACCAACCTTGGACAAAATACTTAATATCTCTGGGCTTCCATTTTTCCCCTGCGTATTGGGGCACAAGGTCGTCCTCCCTTTGTGGTTGTACTGGGACGAATAAACGAGTCACAGGGTAGAAAGTACTCAGAAATATGACTAAATACATGTTATATGTATTATATGTAATATGATTAAATACATGTTAGCTATAAAGTAACAATATATTTGCATGGTAATATTTTTCCCAATTAACTCTTGCAGCATGTTGAAAATCTGAATCATGGATGTTACATAGGCACCTACCAACAAATGTCTCCTTATTCAGTGCTCTTTTCTTCCATTCTTCTTTCAGTCAAGCAGAGCATTCTCCTCATTTGCTCACTCATCTGTTACCCTAAGTCTATGCCCCTCCCTGAAGTCTTGTCCCCAATCCCATTTTATTCACTAAATCTGTTTTACCCCTTTTGTGGGTGCTATTTATTTTATTCCTGTTCCATAAAATCTTTCAAACAGGTAAGAAACTTTTACCTATTCATTGTTTATTCAATTGGATACAGCAGTATAGTTACACTCATATTTGTTTTACAATGTGTGTGTACATGCATGATAGGTGCTCATGTAGTATCTGTCTAGCTTCCTTTTTAATCTGGGACAGCAATGTTTCTACTGTAGACTGTGTGCAGAAGTATCATTCTAGAAGTCAAACTAGATCTTGTATAATCAACCCATCATCATCATAGTCTCAGAAATGGAAGGAGCAATCGGACATCTTTTTAAACTTTAAAAATGCACATTTGCATATGCTCTATATATTACAGTTATAAAATAGAGGTTTCCAAAAGCCCATGGTTTTTTTTTAATATATCTAGATAAATATGAACATGATGACGTAATTGGAATCATCCCAACTTAAAAGAGAACAATAAATACATTTATTAACCATATGGCCTCATTTATTGTTTTAATATGAAGGAGGTTTTCTTGCTTGCACATTCAAGTTATCACAAGTATTAGAGAGAAGGGTAGTCATTTAGGTTCTTTTGTATGGGAACCAGGGAAAACTAAACAAAGGAAAAACAGCAACTCTAGGAACTTGAGCAGTAGGATCTTGGGTCTTCTGAGTCTCAGCTATCCTCAGCATATTTGCTCCTTTCTTGTGCTGACTGGCTCAGAATTTACAAAACCTCATTCATCTGCATTCCACCACCACAATTTTTGCCGGGTCAGATTACCAACTGCTCTATTAGTCACTTAATATTTTTCAAAAAGCAACCCACTTTTTGTTTTCACCTTAACAAAATAATTTTTAAAGGACACTACATTTTTATTACCATAAATGGAAAAAAAATGCAGTACATTTGCCTTACTAAACAGGAAAATTGAATACAATGGCATCCTAGGCCTATGGCTCACTTCCATCTTCATCTTGATGGAGGGGAGGGAATTTGATGAAGGTTCCTCTCTGTCTTCTTTCTCCTAGCAGCAGGTTCCAGCCTTAACTGCATATTAGAGTCAGCTGGATGATTAAAAACAATGTACTTATGCCTGTAAACCACCCCCAGAGATTAATTGCTTTGTGGTAAGCCTTGAGCATCAGTAGTTTCAAAGCCACCCGAGGTGATTCCAATGTGCAGCCAAGGTTGAGAACCACTGCCTGAGAAATTACTCTACTTTGAATGAACTTTAGGGATGAGTCAAGACTGCAAATCACAGATAAAAAAAGTCAGGCAGGCTGAATGTACCCTGCCATGGTGTATACCACTCGGGCCATCTGGTTTGGTAGCAAATGGTGTATATACTATAGTTTTAGAAATGTTGGGATGGTTTCGTTCTCTCTGTGTATTCTGCTATTGTTTTTCTACCTCGTGGCTTGTTTCTTCCTAGCTTCCACCTCTTCTTAACTTGCATAACTATCATAGTTCCAATTTGTCTCATGAATTTTTCCTGTGCCTCTTCAACACTAGATCCCTTGGCCCAGGGACTCCATTAACTCTGTTTTCTAATGCAAAATGCTGACAAAGAGTAATTGATTGTTGTGGCTCATCATTGTAGGATGGTCTGCATTACTATTGATCTTAGCGTTGCCAGCATGTGGATCCAGTCAGCCTCTCTGACACATGGAGAGAGGGCAGGGAAGTAAAGTAGTCCGCCATCCAATAGGGCCACCTCTGCACTGAGGCCCAAAGATTCTCTGCAAGGGCTTGGCCCTCACTTGGGTATTGATTGGTTTGTCCTGGGCAACTACACTTGGCCCATCCATCATCAAAATTGATGCAGGACCTTGAAAGTTTTCGTTCTATCCTCCCAAATTCTAACTCAGTAAGCCTGAAGGGGGGCCAGACTTTGAGAATTAAAGTAAAATTTAATAGTCACTTTGAATTGGGAACTCTGGGTTAAGTAATCCCTATGATTTTTTATTCTACAACTCTATGGTTCAAATAATCTCTACAATAGTGATATTAAGATCCCAGAAAGCAAAGACCACAGCCTCTATTTATTGAGATTTGTGGAACGTGAGTTCTAGGAAATATTAATTAGTGCCCGGACAACAAAGGATAATAAAGGGAAATGGTGAATATTAAATGCTCTTCTTGGATATTAACAATGTGCTAGAAGATTAGAGATCCTGAGAAGGCCTGTTGTAAAAGAAATTTGTCTTTTAACCATTGAACTAATAGTGACATTGAACTAAAAGTGACAACTTTGTCTCAGTAAGTCTATTAACACTTATTTAAGTTATTTTCCCTAAATGGGATTTGGAGGCTCCAAGCCTCCACATTGTCCTGTATATGGTGATTTCTCAATAAAAGCTATTGATTGACAAATGGCTGGTAGAAGAAAAGCATAAGACTGAAACTCAGATTCATCAATTTTGTTAATTGTTAGCAGCCCTGGTAAAAGTTTTGATAAAGAGTTCAGAACTAATGGTTCCAATGAGGTTTTAGTATTAACTAAAGTTTCATTCATCTTAGCTGCCAGTGTATTTGATTAATCTACACTAGTATCTCCTCCCACCCAAAGAGAATAATAATTTTGTTTCTATACCATATGGTGGTAGAACAAAAACAGGGCTTACAAATGTGAACTGTAAGCCATTCATCATCCTCTTCAATCTCATTTGCATTTCAGAGTTTCAAGTGCAGTAGAATTAATATCCATTAATCAAATACACTGCCTATCCAGTACCTGTACATAAGTAATATCCAATAACGTGTTTGTTAAATGAATCACTGGTAATTCTTGCATCTTTGCTCTCTGGATTTTCTTTTTCAACCACACCTAAACCAGATACTGCAAACAACTAGGTGAATTAGCATTATTGATATAAGGGAAAGGGAACTAGTGTTTGCCAGAAGTTGATCTTTGCTTCGGGTGGATTAATCACAGCTGAGGTCAAGGTGAATAAATCTACATTCCAGAATGTCCTGGTTACAGTTCAAGACTAAAAGAAAACAGAGGAAGTTAGAGGCTAGAAAGAGGAAGGAAGTGAAAGACTCTCGAAAAGAAAATACAGATGTTCTAAGAGTCTCATTATTGTTATAATTTGACTTTGCAAAAAGTCCAGTTGGATTTAGTAATGTTTGCTCTTAACACGCTGTATTGTGTCAATTCCATTATGTGACAGACAGGATAATATCTAGGGGTTAGTGTTATTAAAAATTACATTTAATAAAAAGGAATAAAGTATTTTTAGTACTTTTATGTTAAAAGTTACATATATGTAAGTTATATATGTATGTTTTATATAGATATATAAGTTATACACACACACACACAGAGTTGCTATAACACTTGCTCCCTTCTACAGGAAAAATAACTCCTTTGAAACTTTTCATGCTGTTCATCTTCAAAATAAACTAGGACTGTGAATAGCTATTTTTTTTTAAGTCACTAGTTTAGGTAAAAACAGTTTAAATAGCTACTTGCAAATGCACTTAGAATATGTTTATAACATAGAAGATTCATTTTCAGTGGTATCCCACTAAAGCAGTTGCTTACATTATTGAAAATCAGGTAGTTTTTGCTGCTAGGGTCAGTCCATTTTCATCTCTGACTACCCAGAAGCATGTGTGAATATTAACCCTTCAAGAGCCTACCCAGATTCATTGTCCATGGATTTCAGTTGAATGAAGGTAGAAAATGTACTTGTTAGAAAGATTCTAGTCTGGGTGTCTAGATAGCATGGTGATAAGCATCATATAAACAAAGAGAGGGATGGAATTTAAGTTACCTTTATCTGTATCTCCTTTCATATACAGTATGTGCCATAGACAGACACCAGTGTCTCATTACATGACCACCCACAGAACATTACCCAATGTGACATTCTTCAGGGGAAATTAACAGAAATGTTTTTACCACATCAGTCTCTTCCAAGAACACTGACTCAATAATGGTACTTAAAAAGTGACCAGGGGACCATGGAAATGTCTCTCTTCCATGGTCTTGACTAGAGGGCATAATAAATACTCCACATTCTAAAACTACTTAAAGCAGAAGGATACATAGGGAAACACTTCCCCCAACACAAACAGACTCATGGATATGCACACACAGATATACATGGATGTCAGCTTATTCTTTAGCTGGTATTTCTGATTGTACAGTATTTTCTCACTCTAGGTATGTAGCTATCCTAAAATTTTTCTACTAATTGTATGTCATCACAGTAAACTTGTAATAGTTTATTGTGGTTCTTTCCCCTTTAAAAACATTTTTAAAATTCAAGAGGCTCATTGGATTTCAAAGAATAATGATCACAAATGAAGTCCCAGACTAGAAATGTTGAAGAATAGAATTAGTATTAGAAATCTTAGATATCTGAACTTTTATAACCTAATAATTTTTGAAAAATCACCATATATAAAAAATATATATGTGTATTTCATTATAGTATTTTTTTAGATAAGGAGGATCTGGCATTGTTTTTGATGCATATTGGTTTTCCAGAGAAGCAGAACTTATTTGAGGGTTGACATATTTACTGATCATTAATTGGAACATCCATGGTAGAAATGAAATTCAACCTTCAATCTCATTTTGTTTTCACATAGATAGTATATTTTATTGTGATCTACCACTGTTTATTGGACATATCATGAAAGACCATGAATATTTCTCATGTGTGTGTATGTGTGCGTGTGTGTGTGTGTGTGATGTTGTATGAGCTACAAGATGAAACTGATTTCAGGGCTTCATGTTTGTCAGCTTCGTAAGCTGTAAAAATTGGTAAAACAAGCTAACCTGTCCAATACCACTGAGTTGAATTAAATTTACATGCACTATGAAGAACCTTGAAAGTCCACGTGGCTGGATAAAGAGTCAAAGTGCATTCTCTTCTCTAAATAAGCCTATAATTATAGCCTCAACTTTGGGGCTATCATTTGTGTCCATTATCAAATAGTTTTTCACTCAAAGTGAAAAGTAAAGGTCAAATGGGAACATAAAGACATTTTTTATTCTTTTTGGCTTGCTGTTATCAGATGGCCTAAAAATAATGGATAATTTCATTTATTTCTAATTCCTCAAAATTGAAAATTTCTCAAGTTGTTTTTTTTTTTTTTTTTTTTTTTTAATTCTTAAAACTGACTACTTTGGAGGTAGGAGTATGTTAGCAAGAAACTATTTTGGTTGTTTGTTCAGAGTTCTCTACATGTAAGTTAAGTAATCTTTAGAAGAACAGGAGGTGCTGATAGAATAATTGTGTTTACTCTTCCCACTTCATGATTTCTTTCTTATAAACATCATTTGGCATTATTGGGCTCCACGTTCCTTTTTCTCATCTGATGTTTTACAAATATTTTTCTAATTGCCTGAGACAGTGTGGTCCAATAAAGTTAAATTGACTTTGGGTTGAACTTGTTTCTCTGATCTCTTGCCAGAGGTTATAGTCACCCACTTGAACTGACTTTCACTCTGTTTGTTGGTCTCTGTCTCTTTCTCTCTCCCTTTTATGTTATTTTGCACTAGTTATCTATTTTTTTGTCCCTCTAGCCTAATGTACAACCCTCAAAGTAATTCTCAAGATTTCCATAAACAGAAATTATTTTTAAAGAAATTTTATCTATCATCTATCTATCTATCTATCTATCTATCTATCTATCTATCTATCTATCTATCATCTATCTATCTATTCATCTTTACACCTCTCCACTCATTATCCATCTAATTACTTTAGCCACCTAAATCAACAGTTCAAAGTTTCAACCTAAGTCACTGGAAGAGGTGGACTAAATGCTTAGAAAACAAGAGCGCTTGGAATAGCCCAGTTGTTTGACGTCTGGAAACACTTTACAAACAACCTCCAGGAAAATAACAAAGCAAATAGCGCTGGTCTACCGCAATGGAACAGATACGGTGTGTGATCAGTTAGCTGCAACCCGCAAATAAACACAGACAGGCAATCTAGCAAGCAAAAACAGAAACCACATTATTGTCCACCACAGGCTGAAGACTTTAAAGTAAACTTAAAGCCTCATATGTGTGACTTCTAGACTCTGAAAAGGAGGTTGCAAGCTTCAAGGACTCTTCCTGGTTTTGTATAGTAAGCTCCCGAGTTTCCTTTTAACCCCAAAGATCAACATTTATTTTAACATCTACCCACTTTGACCAAAGCCTGTCTTGGAAGTCCTCATTCCTGTAGTTCTCTCTGACTGAATTTAGAATAGAGATGGCACTGCAGACCTTGACTTCTCTTGGTGCAGTTATAATTCCTTTGTCATATTTCAAACAGTTAGACCTAGGACTGGTCCATGAAAAGCAAAATGGCACCATGAGATATGAACCATTTTAATGCATTCAACTTATTTTCACATGAAGTTGAAATTAGTACCTCTGGGCTACAGCTCCACTTTTGCCAAGAGTAATAAGCATTCACAACTTTTTTAGAAATTACAAGTAATTTTTTTTCTTTCTTTAAGGTGTACGTGTTGGATCTATTATAACTTTTTTTCTCTCTGTCTCTCAGGATAGATGATCATCCTCATCTTTGCATCATATATTAATTAGAAAGGTGAGTTGTTCATCTTGATTCTTTTTTCCCCATCCCAAATCATAGATGAGGATCATCTATTCTCATCTGAACTTATCTGCAAAGTAAGATTAGTCATAATTTAGGAAGAAAGAATCTTTTTTTTTTTTTTTTTTGAGACGGAGTCTCACTCTGTCACCAAGATAGTGTGCTGTGGTGTGTTCTTGGCCCATTGTAACCTACAATTCCCTTGTTCAAGGGAAAGAATCATTTTTGTTTCTGCAGAGCCTGAGATAATAGTGTGCTCAGTCTTCCAAAATTTCTTTAAAACTTTAGTTCCTTTTATTTCTCTTCAGCACGCCACCTGATTACTGTACTTCTGATTCTTTTCCCACGGCCTACACTCATAGATTAGGTTCATGGAGCATGGAATAATACTCCATTAAACATTAAGCAGAGGGAAGAGAGAAAACATTTTATCTAATATGTTAAGATGAAATTGGCCTATAATTAGGGTAGACAAGATGATACCCGATGAGTAACTAACCTATTTACCTAATTGAAGTTAGATAAAGACAGAGGGATGGTCATCATCTTTTACTTTCCTTGATGCTTCTCAAATGACCAAGATCCTACAGCTGGGGAGCAAATGGCCAACCTGATGTTCACCTGTATTCAATGTTAAAGTTATATACGAGAGAAAAATAATAGTGGTATTATTACTGCTCAGAGAGAACAAACTCTGGTTACCTCTGACCACCCTTATTAGTGTTCTGGCAAGAAATGGCAGCACCCAATTTCTCCTATCCCCACAAATTTACCAGAATGCATCAAAATAATTCAATCAGAACTATCTTCATGCCCTGGCTAACAAAGAAGGAAGACATTAAAAGTCAGTGTAGCCCTTGGTTGATGCCACCAGTTTCCAGAGAAAGGAGGAAACAACCTGATACTACTCACAGGGCTCTCCGTACCACTGGGCTCTCCACAGACACAGAGCTCTCCACAGACACAGAGTTTATAAGAGCGTATAAGAAATTGTGAAATTTACTGGGAAGGGCCAGAGTTATGCAAATTAGAGAAATATTCTGTCTTCAATATATTGTTGACTAAACGGTAAATACTGCTTATCTTCAAAAGATTACAAAATGAGTCTTTATAAGGATCAAGGATGTTCACACTCCTTGTTAGTCTGGACACTGAAGCAGAAATAGGAGTCCTATGTTTATTTTTGCTCATGAACTGGAGCCAATACTTACCACCATTAGTTTTCTCTCATATATAATTTTAACACTGAATACAGGTGAACATCAGTTCTTATTCTGCTAACACATGGGATGTTACTGTAGAAAACTTTCACCCAGGTGTGAAATAACCTTCTTAAGAGGGCAAGGGATGGAGGTGCTGGTGGGGTGTATATTAAGAGACTGGAAGAAGGAATGCTTGTAAACAGCTAAACCTGAGGGTTAGAGAGTCAGGTCAGAAAGGGACATAGCATTGAGAGTAACATCATCCCTCAGAACGTCTGCATCAAAAAATGACTGTTTTTATTTTTTATTGTTAAAAAAGACTATTGTTTGTTTATTTGGTTAGAATTCCTTCATTCTACAAATATTTATTGAAGAGTTACTATGTGCCAGCCATCATTCTAAGTGCTGCTAGAAACAAGACAATGTCCTTGCACACATGGGCACGTTTTTTCACAATATAATGAAAGCAAAAATGGAAAATTTTACACATACACACACAGGTGTGTGTGTACATGTGTGATTTCAAATTGTAATACATTTTATGAAGGATTAATAGGGAGCATTAGGAGATAGAAGGAGTATGGTAGGGGAGAATGGCAGACTTAGCTAAGTGGTTCACACAACATCTATTCCAACCTCCTTCCACTGTTCCTTCTAGCTGCAAAGACAAAAAAAATAAAATTTTTGTTTTTAGACTCTCTTGAAGTAGAGTTCTGGATGTGATATAGCTTCTACCAATCTTTGTACTTACAAAATACTTGAATTCAGACATGAGTTAAGCATGAGACAGTCACCATGAGGCAACAAATTTTGCTGCTGAGGATCTATTAAGTGCTGAGTAGCTCTTGAGCCAACATTATGTCAGTTATATTCCTGCAGGTAACAACTGCAGTATTCACTTTCTGGTTCTTGGATGTATGGCTAAGATAGTGTGATTTTGAAGCCAGAAGTTCGGAGTGTGCTTTCTGATAACCCAGTTTCCAAAATGTAGCAAAAATAATAGTCTGTTGGTAGATGTTTTTATAATCATTTTGGAGGCCTAGCATGGAACCTCCTACCCTGTCATTCCAATAATTTGGTAAGTCCCTAATGGCTTTTCTTTTATTATAGCAAGAGTAATTTTTGCTTTTTGCAATTGATTCTGGCTATAATAAGGCACTGCTTATGCTGTGTGGTCAAGAATCACGTCTCTGAGGAAAATTTGAGCTGATACCTGAAGCACTGGAAAGAATCAGCCTAAGAACAGCCAAAAGAAGGGAATTTAGGAGGAAGACTAGCAAGTGAAAACATCTTATGGCAAAAGAGCTTGCACGTTGGGACTCAAAAAAGGAGACTTTTAGTACAAGATGAAATTAGAGAGATTGGTAGGAACCAACTTATGCCAAATAATTTGAAGATTATAATATGTGTGATAGGAAACCATTAGATGGTATGAAGCAGGAAAGTGCCATGATCTTTTTTAAAAGATCATATTGGCTAATGTAGAGAGAATGAATTAAATAGGGAGAAACAGGGGCATCCCCTAAAAGGCTACTTTGAAAATTTATGCAAAAGTTGGTGATATTTTAGAGGATCAGAGTAGTCAAAAAATTCAAATTGGTAAAAATGACATATTTAGGAAATACCTTGGAGGGAAAGTTGATAGGAATTGCTGACAGATTGGATAAAGGTATTTAAAAAGGGGGAAATAAAATTGATACCAAGGTTTTCAGTTCGAGCAACTGGGTAGCCTTGAGAGGAAAAATACAGGATGATAATCAGATCTGGGTAGGGGAATAAAGAGTTAAATTTGGTACTTGTTAAGTTTGAGATACCTATAGACTCTGTAGCAGTTATCTTTTATTGTCTAACCAACCATTTCAAAATAGTGGCTTAAAACAATTTATTATTTCTTAC
Organism: Papio anubis; assembly: GCF_008728515.1. Classification (NCBI taxonomy): domain Eukaryota; kingdom Metazoa; phylum Chordata; class Mammalia; order Primates; family Cercopithecidae; genus Papio; species Papio anubis. The sequence continues at coordinate 45,010,229 of NC_044978.1, forward strand.
AATTCTGTGGGCTGGTTGAATGATTCTTCCATTGGTCTCACTTGACCTCACTTATGTTGCTGCATTCAGCCAGCATTTCATGATCTGGAAGATATGAGACTATTTCATTCACACATCTTAAAGTTGGTACCTACTGTTGGCTTTTCCTCTGGGTGTTTTATCCTCCAGTAGGTTAGACTGTCTTCTCACCATGAGAAGGGACATGAGTGCAGGATATTATCTTGTTCGGGGAGCATGTAGAATGATGGCTGGCACTTAGACTGGCTTTTTACATGGAAGTCTCTCAGGTTAACAGTCTAAGAAAATGAAAGCAGAGACTGCCAGGCCTCTTAAGACAAGAGTCTGATAATTGTATTTCTACCATACTCTATTCATCAAAGCAAGTCAGACCAGCCTAGATTTAAGGCAAAGGAAAATAGACTGTACTTCTTGTTAGGTGCACCATGGTCACAGGGCAAAGGATCATGGGAAAAATTGTTGCCATGGGAAAAATCTTCAAAAGGAATCTGCCAGAGGCATCCTAGTAGAAATATGATGTAGACAGTTAGATAGGGTCTGAAACTAGAAGGAGAAGACTCAATTCACCTATGTGACTCTATTGCCAAGTAATTATCCAGGAACTAAGTACAAACTCAGTTACTGATCTGTTAGATTAAATGTTACTAATCGCAGGCTATCTTTTCTCACTCTAATGCTGCTGATTTTTCAGCATTGTATAGGAGAATTAGATAATATAAGTACTGTATTAATCTTTTATTACTCTGTATCAAGTTATCACTAAACTTAGATTAAAACAACAAACATTGATTATCTCACACTTTTGCTGGTCAGTATTTTAGATAGTTCTCTCATGGTCTTTCATGAAGCTGCAGTCAAGCTCATGGCCAGGGCTTCTATCATCTGAAGGCTTAACTGGGGCTGATGAATCCACTTTTAAGATATCTTATTCACATGGGTGTTAATAGAAAGTATTAGTTCCTTGCCATATGAACCTCTCCACAGGACTGCTTGAGTATTTCCAAGTGTAGCTTGTTCAAGAAAGGGCAAGAAGAAGGCCAAAGTGTTTTCCACAAGCAAGTCCAAAATGACACACTGTGACTTCCACCATATTATGTTTGTTAGAAACAAGTCAAAATACAACCCTTGTTCAAGTAGTGAGAAATGATTTTGTTCTCAAAGAGGAAATTCAAATAATTTTTGGAGAAAATTTAAAACCATCAGAAGTATAGATGTAGGTGTGTATATTTGGTTGGAAAAAGGCAAAAAAAGTTCCTCTTTGATTGTAATTTGTCAGATTTCCTGGTGCAAAGCAAGGGAAAATCCAAATTAACTAGAAATTTTGTTTCTCCTATGTCTTTATGTCCTTCTGAGATTTCACTTGCCATAGAGGACAAGATGTTTATATTTTGCAGCCCAGAATGTTATACTGATGGGCTTAAAAGAGACAGAGAAGCAAGAGCAGTGAGTAGTATACACAGCTGGCAGGAGATGCTTTAGCATGTTTTATTATCTCTGAAAACCCCTATGTGCCACTCCAAATAAGCACACAATAAAAATAGTGTTCCTGGTCTGCAACTATGACTTTTAAAACACAATCTTAAGTCCCTTTCCTACTCTTACTTTCTTGTCATATTTCCACTTTTAACCTGCTTCAGTGCAGGCATTCTGGAGCTGCCTGTGGTTTTAGGGAAAATGGGGTGTGCTCTATGCCATCTCCTGGGCTCCAGAAGAGAAGGGGCTCTTTAGGCAGTTCAGAGTTTCAGTGAAGACACCTACCTTCTTGTGGATATCTAAGATAAAACAAGAAAGAGACAGTAAGAGCAAACCTCCTGATTGCCTTTAAATTATCAAGAACACCCTAAATAGTTAACATCTACTCTAAATCTACACCCAGCATTAGATGCTGAAGTATAAAAACTTCTGCCTTCTAAGAGCTTACAGCACAATATAGGGAGCTGGAATACATAAACTGGTAAGTATACAAAATTGTACACTATGATCGATATCTCTGTAGTGGAAGAATGTGGAGGTGGAGTGCCTAAAAATTTTCTTAGAGGATATTATATTTGAGTTATTCTTGAATATAAGAAGGGCATTTAGGCAGAAGAGCAGGAGGATGAAACATGAAAAGAACTGACAATCTCAAATAGAATCGTGGGGATCACAAACTTTGGAATCAGGTAATATTGGGTTTCACTAACTACTACTTTCAAGATTCAGCCAAGGGAGGGAGCAAGAGGGATATTCGTTTAGAAGAAGAGATTAGATGGTTTTCTATGAAGGGAAGAACTAATCTCACTTATTTTAATGGTTCCTCTTAAGGTAAGTCCATTCAGATCAAAAGGGTACGCATTCAAATGATTTTCTTTGAGATGTACATTCAGGATTTTTTGTAAGAGAAGAAAGGCCATATCCCATCATGTGGGACTCATTTCTTGAACTTGTAGAGAGTTTTTATATTTTAAGGTATATGCAACTGATTTAGGTAGACTATACCTCTTCACTGAAATACCGCCTATGCCTGACAATGAGTAATATTACACTTAAGTAAATGGGTTTAGGAGTAAATTTTCTACTTATATTTAATTACAATAGATGTTCCATAAGCCAAATTCATGTAAACACAGTACATAAAGAAAATATGAAGGACAGACTTTAAGATTTGTGGAGACCATTCCTGATAAAATTTCCCTAAGACTCTTTTTCAAAGCCACTATAATTCCCATCAAAAAATTAAATACTGCTGTAGACGTTAAGCCTTCTTTTAAAAGATTCAATTCAGTTTAGGTGCATTGTAGCATATTTATTATATTTATTTTTTATTAATCTCAAATTATTTTCATTATTAAATTAGAATAATTTCTTTAAGATGCCTTTAGGCTAAAGATGAAAATTTGAAGTAGGTTCCTGTCTTTCTTGTAATCATCTTCCTTCTGATTGGTGTTATGTTTTATGTTTTTCTTATATAGTCATGTCCTTTAGGGAAGGGGTTGGTAAACTATGACCTGTGGGCTAAATTCAACCTATTGACTGTTTTGGTGGCCATGAGCTAAGAATTATTTTTTGTATTTTTAAAATGGTGGAAAAAAATCAAATGAAGAATAATATTTTGCAACACTTGAAAACTATATGAAATTTTAATTTTAGATCCATAAATAAAGTTACATAGGAGCACAGTCATACTCATTCGCTTGTATAGGGTCTATGATTATTTTCATGCTGTAACAGCAGTGTTGAGTTATTGGGAAAGACATTGTATGGCCTGCAAGGCTATATTTATACCTGGCCCTTTGCAGAAAGTTTGCTTTTCCTTGCCTTAGATGATAGATTAAAATGCATCTCCACTAGATTGCATTGTGCAGCCCTTATATTTGGTATTTTTAACTATACAAATTAAGTGTTCAAAGTGTTGCCCTTCTTCCTAGCTTCAGAGGATGAAAAACTGGAAATATAAGAAATGAAGTTTCTTGGATCAAACTTATTAATTTAAATTTTACTATCTGAATGGACCTAATCTACTGAGGTTAAATTTAAAAAACTGTAATCTGGTTTTAGGACTAGGATTTTCTATGATTGTAGCATGAGTGTTGAAATTTTGTGCCTACACAGAATGCCAGGGGGCCACTCCTGAGCCCATTTGGATATAAATAAAGAGGATTACAGTGTTTTGCACACTTTTTCAGTCCGAAATTCTACAGTGCAGTAGATGAAGCATAATATGAATTGTTTTGGCATTGCTGGATTCATATAAAGCTCCATGCATTTACACATCTGTGTCTGCAAAAAGAAGAGATAATTGTTCCACTCTATTGCTGTTTATGAATCAGAAGAACAAAAAGGCAACAGAATAAACAAACTGTCATGTCCATACAAATCTTGATTAGGATAAAATCATCTGGCTGGCATTGCCTGTGTACAACATCGCCAACAGGGCGCCAGCCCATGAGGGAAGCCTGCATAAGTCCCCTGTCTTGGGTCTTCAAAGCTTGGGAAAGCTTATTTGAGGGTTTACAGAAAAGCTAGATCTACCCCAAACAGTCAAGATTTAGTCTCCAAGTCTTTGCTATTATTAACCAACTTGTCTTTTAAAATCCCTGAAGTCTCAGGAGATTTCATAATAATTGCAGCATTCAGTATAGGGTGCTTATAAAAATATGCTTGATTAATATTTAGATCAGGGTTGCTCAACTTCAGGACTATGGACATTTTGGGCCAGATAATTCTTTGTTATGAAGGTCTCCCCTGTGAACTGTAAGGTGTTTAGCAGTATTCTTAGCCTCTTTCCTCTAAATGCCTATAGCATTTTCCCAGTTGAGACAACTTAAAATGTCTCCAGACACATGACAAATGTACCCTAGGGGGCAATACTTCCCCTAGTTGAGAACCAGGATTAAGAAAATTTGTTTCACACCTCAATGGAATCAAAGGAGCTCTCAGCAGCCATGAGAACAGAATTAGATTTAAAAGACTCAGAGTCTGAGTTTTAGAGACATAAAGCAATTATCTAAAAATCAAAATAGTAATTACCTAAAATTTATTTTAAAAATCTGATTGTACATTTAGATTTCTAAAACAGTCTTAGATTTGCTTATAGAGAAGATAAAATCAGAATACATGGTAGCTCTTTTACCTATTCTAGTGTTTTACATACCCAATGGATGCAAAGGCTGAACCAGTATGCTGTCTGCAGAATTTTCTGTTCATTTATTCACCTAACTGATAGTGACTGAGCATCTTCTGAGGGCTTTGACAGGCTCTCTGCTGGGTAGGGTGGCCCATAGGTTATGGGGTCACTTTTTGATAACATGACCCTGGTTTCTGCTTATAAACCTTCCATGGCTCCTCTCAGCCTAGAAATTAAAATTAAAATTAAAATAAGTCCTTTATGGTTTACTCTGTCATTACTCCCCCCAAATCCATTCAATTTCCAATGATTCATCTAAGTTGGAGTTTCTCAATTCTGTCTATAGATTAGAATATCTTGGGGAGATTTTTTGACTCAATTACCAAGACTTAGTCCTTATTGAATGTCAGTTGTTGGGGCATCAAGGTTTTACCAAAACTCCCTGGGGGATTCCAGCATGCAAACAGTATTGAAACCCAGTGGTCTGAGCCATGGGCAGTGATTCTATTTCCCCTTGTCAATGCCTGGTTTAGGAATGAGCACAAGACCAGACAGCCTAATGGGATATGTGGAGAAGTCTGTGTATGTAGGAACGTGATTCTCAGAAAATTGTCCTGTCTTCAAAAAATAATCTTGAGGAAAATGACCTTTGGGCCCTGGGTGATGTTAGATCTGGATCACTCATCTGGAACAAGATGCAGGGCTACAGTCTTCTTGTTTCAAGCCTGAGGATGAAGTCAACCTGTGGAAGAGGAAAGAGACGAGAGACTTCGTCACAAAGATGCCTTAGTGAATACGCTTGGAGCCTGACTCCTCGGAACTTCCTCTTTCGCTAACTGCCTTATTTTTTAAAAGCCAGTCTGAGTTACCTGTTAGTTGCAGCCATAGCATTCTAACTTCTATAACATTCCAGAATCTGCTCAATCCTCCCTGAGCCAACACACTCAGTCATTTTGTCCACACAGACATGCTGATGCTGCAGCCACTTCTGATTGTTGCCACCTTCTCGTGACATTTCCATGGCTTTACTAATATTTTCTCTCAGTAGAATAGCATAGTTTTTCACACTACTTCTAGTATTGTATTCCAAATATATAACTGCTAAAACTCAATAGAACTTTATTTCTTTTTCACTGAATAGTCCAAAAAGGTTTCTTTGATGCAATGAATCAGGAACACAGACTTCATCCATCTTAGAACTCTACCATTCCCAGATTCTTGACATTTCCACTTGCTTGCAGCCAGCAGAAAGATAAAGAGAGAATGCACAAAAAGAAAACACCCGCTTCTGAAATCCTTAGCTCAGCAGCAGCACATATCACGTCTGCTCATAGAAAAAGTTGTCTTATGGCTACACGTAGTGCTAAAGAAAGCTGGGAATACGGCCTTGCTATGTGCCATGAACAAAATAAAATAGGGATTTCGTGAATAGCTAGGAGTTTCCGCCAGAAAGATGCGTGTCAAATCTCACCTTCCCAATCACTCAGCCATATAGGATTTCTCTTCTGCCTATGGCCCTGTGCACTCAGGGAGGTAGCACTAGTTGTGCTGGAATCATGAATAATCTTTCCACCTAGTTAACATTTTCTCCCACTAGATTGTAAATTCATTGAGAATAGAAACTGTTTTTATGGTCCCCTTTCCTGTCCATGGTATCTTTATCCTGAAGCAATGGTTCTGAAACTTGGGGTACAAGAGAATCACCTGGAGGACTTGTTACAGCACAATTGCAAATTCTTATCCCCAGAGTTTCTGGTTCAGTTGGTCTGGGATAGAGCCTAAAACTTTGCATTTCTAACAGGTTTCCACATGATGCTGGTGAAACAATGGACTTATGTCAATTCTTACTTGATTTTGTGGTTAACAAATGGTAAGAGGCACACTTCTGAGTTTTTAGTAGTAAAAGGGAGGCCCCGAAGTCAGGTTTATGCTACCTTCTGAGTCTATACCAAAGTCTATACCAACTACTTCTCTTTCTCTCCTCCAGATCCCTCTTATTTTTACTTGTGTACCTCCCATCTAACTGGAGCAAAGCAACCCGAGGAGAGAACCTTTTGCCATTTTCAAAAACATATATAGTTTTTGGCCGGGCGCGGTGGCTCACACCTGTAATCCCAGCACTTTGGGAGGTCGAGGCAGGCAGATCACGAGGTCAGGAGACTGAGACCATCCTGGCTAACACAGTGAAACCCTGTCTCTACTAAAAATACAAAATAGCCGGGCGTGGTGGTGGGCGCCTGTAGTCCCAGCTAATCAGGAGGCCGAGGCAGGAGAATGGCGTGAACCCAGGAGGCGGAGCTTGCTGTAAGCCGAGATTGCACCACTGTACTCCAGCCTGGGTGACAGAGCAAGAATCCGTCTCAAAAAAAAAAATATATATATATATATATATAAATATAAATATATATATAAACTTTTAAAAACTGTATATATATAGTTTATATATAAACTATATATATATAGTTTTTAAAATAGGATAAATTTAAAAATCTAGTTTGAAAAATAATTTGAGTTAAAAGATGTTAATTTAGTTTAAAAATCCTCAAATTTGTCCTGAGAAAGGAAGAGAAAATACTAATAAATTTATGACAGTAAGAACTCTTTTGAATCACTGTTATTTATCATATTAACAATAAAATTTCCAATTAGGAAAGTCAATTGTCCTTTGAAGTGACAGTGAATTTTAGGTATATTTTTAAAATTAGCATTTTTCAAATATAAACTCAATAAAGTTTTATTCCACACAACAAGGTGTTCACTTTTGAAAACTATATCACTGGGTGCAAAATTTTCCCTTTAAAATAATAAAGACATTTTTAGTCTGACAAAACATTTCTGACATTTTAACAAATTTACTGTCTTATTTTGTCTGCAAGACACAGAGTAAAATAAAAAAAAATTATGGGTCAAATGAGTTGCTATGTTACAGCAAATCAAAATGGAATCTTGTTGATTTGAGTCATCTGAAGTTGAACCAAACCCTGGGATGAGTAGAAGAAAGGGGTACAATATAGCATTAGTTAAAAAGAGGCATCAGTGAAGCATGCTAATTGGACTTTCAGAATTTGAACAATACTTCACTCTAATCCAGTGAATTTACCAAGCATCAGCCCAATATTTGCTTATAAGCCTAAAGTGGAAGGAACTCCAAAGAAGTGATCATTATCAGAGGTGAGGAAATGTAATCCCTTTTCCTAAAAGTAAAACTGGCTTACATAGTTTTAGTGTTGGGTGCAGAAAACCTGTAATGGATTAAGACAATGGCTACAACCTGCTTTAAGTAGAAGGGTCAACTTAACTTTGGTTATTAAAAAAATCTGTCTAAATGGAAGTTTCATTTAAAATATATATGTGTCACCTGCGAGGGATGGAACATTTACGTCAGGCAGAGCTTGGAGTAGAATAGTTGGTCCTAAAAAGTAAGGACTGAGGGCATTGCTTTCTGGGCAGGTAATTTTGCTAGAGAATGAGAAGTAAGACAAAGTTTCTAGTCAGTTGAACTCCATAGTTTGGGCCCCAAGCAACAGAAGCACAATGGATCCTGGGAGGGCAGAAGCCAAGAGAACCCTGACAGGTAGGATGATCAGAAATATAAAGTGGAACACTTTTATGAGTAAAAGGAGGTATTATTAATAACATCACCAGGAATATAGGCGTAAACTGGGACTGTCTCAGAAAAACTCAAGTGTATGTTTCCTTAACTAATAGGTGAAGAATACTAGATGAATTTTGGGAGATTAAGATCATTGAAAGAAAATTAAGACAAACAGTTCATTAGGTTGGTCTTAAGCCTAGTAGTGATTTTTTTTTTTTTTTTAATTATCTGAACTAGTTTAAAGTCCTGATACTTTGGGGGTTTATGAGCATTATTAGTTCTCTTATATAATTAGAACTGTTTGGCTTACAGAACACGTCCCAAACAACATGTCGGAGGCTGTACTCCACAAGGGTCAGCATGGCCTCAGTATTCACACACACCTCAGTAGGGAATGTAACTCTGTGTCCGGAATTGGTGGGTTCTTGGTCTCACTGACTTCAAGAATGAAGCCACAGACTCTCATAGTGAGTGTTACAGCTCTTAAAGATGGTGTATCCGGAGTTTGTTCCTTCAGATGTTCAGATGTGTCTGCAGTTTCTTCCTTCTGGTGGGTTTGTGGTCTTGCTGACTTCAGGAGTGAAGCTGCAGACCTTCACGGTGTTATAACTCAAAAAGGTGGTGTGGACCCAAAGAGTGAGCAGCAGCAAGATTTATTGTAAAGAGCAAAAGAACAAACCTTCCACAGTATGGAAGTGGACCTGAGCACTCTTGCGCTGGCTACCTTGGGCAGCCTGCTTTTATTCCCTTATCTGGCCCCACCCACATCCTGCTGATTGGTCCATTTTACAGAGAGCTGATTGGTCTGTTTTACAGAGATGATTGGTCCATTTTACAGAGAGCTGACTTGGCCATTTTGACAGGGTGCTGATTGGTGCGTTTACAATCCCTGAGCTAGACAGAGTGCTGATTGGTGCATTTACAATCCTCTAGCTAGACATAAAAGTTCTCCAAGTCTCCACTAGGTTAGCTAGACACAGAGCACTGACTGGTGCATTTACAAACCTTGAGCTAGACACAGGGTTCTCATTGGTGTATTTACAATCCCTTAGCTAGACATAAAGGTTCTCCAAGTCCCCACTAGGTTGGCTAGATACAGAGTACTGATTGGTGTATTTACAAACTTTGAGCTAGATACAGGGTGCTGATTGGTGTATTTACAATCCCTTAGCTAGACGTAAAGGTTCTCCAAGTCCCCACCAGACTCAGGAGCCCAGCTGGCTTCACCCAGTGGATCCGCACAGGGGTTGCAGGCGGAGCTGCCCACCGGTCCCATGCCATGCACCCGCACTCCTCAACCCTTGGGCGGTGGATGGGACTGGGTGCCATGGCTCAGGGGGCAGCGCTTGTCGGGGAGGCTCAGGCCATGCAGGAGCCCACAGCTGGAGTGGGAGGCTGGGGCATGGTGGACTGCAGGTCCCGAGCCCTGCCCCATGGGGAGGTAGCTGAGGCCCGGCAAGAATTCAAGCACAATGCTGGCAGGCCACACTGCTCAGGGACTGGGGCACCCTCTGCAGCTGCTGGCCCAGGTGCTAAGCCCCTCACCAAGGGCGTGGGCCAGCCACTCTGAGTGTGGAGCCCGCCAAGCCCACGCCCACCGGAACTCGTGCTGGCCCGCAAGTGCCACATGCAGCCTCAGTTTCCACCCGGGCCTCTCCCTCCACACCTCCCCGCAAGCAGAGGGAGCCAGCTCTGGCCTCAGCCAGCCAGAGAGGGGCTCCCACAGTGCTGTGGCAGACTGAAGGGCAGAGTGGACGACAAGGCCGAGGAGGCACCGAGTGAGGGCCGCTAGCATGTTGTCACCTCTCAACTCTACTACTTTCTGGTTTTGTTTTGTTTTGTTTTAATTTTTTTCTTTTTTTTTTTTTTCTTGTACTTTAAGTTCTAGGGTACATGTGCATAACGTGCAGGTTTGTCACATATGTATACTTGTGCCATGTTGTTGTGCTGCACCCATCAACTCGTCAGCACCCATCAACTCGTCATTTACATCAGGTATAACTCCCAATGCAATCCCTCCCCCGTGCCCCCTCCCCATAAGGGGCCCCGGTGTGTGATGTTCCCCTTCCTGAGTTCAAGTGATCTCATTGTTCAGTTCCCACCTATAAGTGAGAACATGCGGTGTTTGGTTTTCTGTTCTTGCTATAGTTTGCTGAGAATGATGATTTCCAGCTGCATCCATGTCCCTATGAAGGATACAAACTCATCCTTTTTTATGGCTGCATAGTATTCCATGGTGTATATGTGCCACATTTTCTTAATCCAGTCTGTCACTGATGGACATTGGAGTTGATTCCAAGTCTTTGCTATTGTGAATAGTGCCTCAATGAACATACGTGTGCATGTGTCTTTATAGCAGCATAATTTATAATCCTTTGGGCATATACCCAGTAATGGGATGGCTGGGTCGTATGGTACTTCTAGTTCTAGATCCTTGAGGAATCGCCATACTGTTTTCCATAATGGTTGAACTAGTTTACAATCCCACCAACAGTGTAAAAGTGTTCCTATTTCTCCACATCCTCTCCAGCACCTGTTGTTTCCTGACTTTTTAATGATGGCCATTCTAACTGGTGTGAGATGGTATCTCATTATGGTTTTGATTTGCATTTCTCTGATGGCCAGTGATGACGAGCATTTTTTCATGCATGTCTTCTTTTGAGAAATGTCTGTTCATATCCCTTGCCCACTTTTTGATGGGGTTGTTTTTTTCTTGTAAATTTGAGTTCTTTGTAGGTTCTGGATATTAGCCCTTTGTCATATGTCTACTCTACTACTTTCTAGTTGTGTAATCTATCTCAACCTATATCCTCATCTGTAAAATAGGTAAAAGAATAACTACTCTCTCAGGATGTTGTAAGGATTGAATTAAATGATATATGAGTGTTTGATACAATGTACTCAATAACTCTTTCTATTAACTCTTGTGCTACAGAATTTTTTAAATCCCAAATCCTTTTATAAAAATATTAAGATTCAGAGGGTACACGTTCTTGTTTGTTACATGGGAATTAAATGTGTAATGGTGGCAATTTGGATTCTAATGTAGTCATCACCCAAATATTGAACATTGTACCCAATAGATAATTTTTCAGCTCTCACTCTCTGGACCCTCTCCCCACTTTTGGAATTCCCAGCGTCTGTTATCACCGTCATTATGTCCATGTGTACCCTTTGTTTAGCTCCCACTTATAAGTGAGAGCATGTGATACTTGATCTTCTGCTTCTGAGTTAGTTAGGATAATGACCTCCAGGTCTGTCCACATTGCTGCAAAGAATTTATTCTTTTTTTATGGCTGCATAGTATTCAACGGTGTGTATACCACATTTTCTCTATCCAATCAACCATTGGCAGACACTTAGGTTAATTCCATTATTTTGCTATTGTGAATAGTGCTGCAATACACATCTGAGTGCAGGTGTTTTTTTATGTAATACATTCTCTTCCTTTGGGTAGATGCCCAGGAGTGGGATTGCTGAGTTAAACAGTAGTTCTATTTTTAGTTATTTGAGATATTTCCATATTGTTTTCCATAGAGGTTGTATTAATTTACATTCCCACCAACAATGTATTAGCATTCCCTTTCTCTAAATCCATGCCAACATCTATTATTTTTTGACTTTTTAATAGTAACCATTCTGATTGGCATAAGATGATATTTCAGTGTAGTTTTAATTTGCATTCCTCTGATGATTAGTGATTTTGAGCATTTTTTCATAGGTTTGTTGGTCACTTATATTTCTTCCTTTAAGAAATTTCTGTTCATGTTCTTTGCTCAATTTTTAATAGGGTTGCTTGTTTTTTCTTGTTGAGTTGAGTGCCTTGTAGATTCTGAATACTAGTTTTTATTGGAGGCATAATTTGCAAAGATTTTATCTCATCTGTAGATTGTCTGTTGATTATTTCTTTCACTGTGCAGAGCTTTTTAGTTTAATTAGGTCTCGTGTCTATTATTGCTTTTGTTGCATTTGCTTTTGGGGTCATTGTCATGAATCATTTGCCTAGGCCAATGTCCAGAAAAGTTTTCCCTCAGTTTTCTTCTAGGATTTTTATAGGTTCAAGTCTTCCATTTAGGTTTTTAATCCATATTGGGTTAATTTTTATATATGATGAGAGACAGAAGTCTAGTTTTATTCCTCTGCATATGGCTAGCCAATTTTATCTGCATTATTTATTGAATAGTATGTCCTTTCCACATTGTTTACTTTTGCCCACTTTATTGAAGATCAGTTGGTTGTAGTTATGTGACTTCATTTCTGGATTCTGGATTCTGTTTCATTGATCTATGTGTCTATTTTTGTACCAGTACCATGCCATTTTAGTTACTAGACCCTTGTAGTATAATCCGAAATCAGACAATGTGATGTCAGGGGATTTGTTCTTTTTGCTTAAAAGTGCTTTGGCTATTCAGGCATTTTTTTTTTTTTTTTTTTTTTTTAGCTCCATATGAACTTTCCATGCTACAGAATCTTAAACTTAGAAAAGACACAAAAATCATGTTTCAAATCTTTTGTTCTAATTTATTTATTTATCCAGTAGATATTTATTGAACCCCTAATGCATGTTAGGCATAAACTGTGAAAGAACAAAAGCATGTTGTTATCAAACTCAAAGAGAGTCTAGAATACTGAGGAAACAGAATATCAAATAAGGAAGCAATCACACGTAAAATTTAACTGGGATTTCTGCTGTGAAAGTTAGCTATCTGTACTTACTTACAAGAGGAATATTTGACTGATTCTTTGAGAATGAGATGGATTTTTCAATAGTTGAGAAAATTTTTGTATTGAAAAGGTAACTTTGAAATCCATAACAGAGTGGAGGGGTATCAGTGTACTACCCCTCATTAACCCAGGAAAGAGATGGTTCTGTATTTTTTCCCTCAGAAAATGAGGCGATTATACCACCAAACCTATAACCTGCTTATGAGGTGGCAGTTTATTCAGATTCATTGGATCAAAACAATACATCTATGTATTTAGTATTTGTGTGTTATATAGATGCATAAATGGGTCTTATGCATGTTTATGGTTAAAACAAATTTTCTTAGAATACCATTAGTTTATAATTGTGTGCTATTTCTTTGCTTTTTAATCATGTAAAATTTATGAGCAGGGGAAAAATTTAGGTGTGTGAGTTTAAAAGCAATATATTTTCTTTAATATATTGACTTACTATATGCAGGGAATATGCATATTACATGAGCCAGATACTCAAAGAATCTTCACCTCAGACTGTCTTCAAAATAAATTCTCATGAAATTATTTTAAATGTAGGTCCTCCTCAGCAACTCTCCCTAGTAAAATTTAACAATTTTATAACTTTGATAATGGCTTAATGTAAATTTAATTCCAGAAATTGGGTGCAAAATACTAGCTTTTTTCAAACTCATTTAAAAGTTTCAGCTCCCTTAACATGTGAATGAAGACACTGTGTAGCCAATATCGAGAGTGTGGAGATGGGCAAGGCAGAGCATGAGGCAACACCAAGCTAGAAAACTTGATTCAATGCAGCATCTGCTTGCACTGGTCCTGCTAAACACCTACTTTATTCAATGCTCATCAGCAAAATATTTTCAAAAAGCGAAAACAAACAGTAAAACAAAGAACCTCAATGCAGTCAATGTTTTATTAAATGCTTAAGAAAAGAAAACATGTACTCTGCCCATATGCTGTTACCAACTTTCATGCTCTGTTGGTGGGGGTCCCTGATTGTCAAGAAGAAAATTAAATTCTGAGAAGAGTCTTTTTCTGCACTTCTTAGACATGTACCAGTTACTTAATGCTTTTCTTTTCTTTTCAATAAGACTCCATGTATATGAGACTTGAAAGTCTTGCAAATCATACTTCTCATTTTAAAGAGCATTACAGCCAGTTGTTTGTAAGTTCAGAGTGAGGCAGATCTGAGTTTGAACTCTCCACTCATTTATTATTTGACCCTGGGCAAAATACTTAACCTTTTAATCTTCCATCTCTCAAGCAGCTAAAAATGAAGAAAGACACCTGTTTCCTAGGGTTGTTAAAATAACTAAATGAGATAATGTAAGAAAGATTCTTCACAATAACAAGCACTCATAAATTAATAGTAATAAAAACAAAAGTGGGCCTTCATTATTAAAGTGTTACAAAATATAGTAACTCTAAAAATTACCATAGTATAACTTTTATCCAGGAATATTGCCATTGACTTTTCGTCCAAGATGAAAGACTGCAAACTCTGTTTTTGCTTTGTTTAGGATTGTATCCACAGTGACCAATACAGTGCTCAGAACATATTATTTATAGTTAGTTTAGACATAAGTAGTTGGGATGATCAATCTCTTATCACTTTAAACTATTGTTCTAATGGGTGTCATTTACACAGTAGGTTAAATCTGGATAAAAGCCTTCTGATGTCTATTTCTCAGCCAAATATTCATTGATATGAGAGAGATAAAAGAAAATTTGCTTTTCACATTCAAGTCATTGTGCTTGTCTGCAGCAGCCAGTGCTTTGTTGTTTTCATAGTGTATTGTCCCTCGGGCGTTACCTGTAGGCAGAGCTCTCTGTACAGTGGTTATAACTTCTCTGGTCTTGCAATCGAGGTTATCACAAGTTCTGTGATAGTGATGCCAGGGCTTGCTTTCACTCTTAATTCTCATCTTGCTTTAACATGGAGGGCTTCAATTAACTTCAAAGACCGTAGAAAAACTCTGATGAAGTGGAACAAAAAATCTCACTTAATGTTTGAAGTTCATGGGAATGTTAATGAGAAGAGAACATAATTATCACTGTGTTAAAATAAAAATGTCTAGCTCAATTTATATATATATTCTTCATTATTTGTCACAGACAAATTCATGCAAGATATGCAAAGACAAATCAATACAACTCAGTAAGGTATCTTCTAAATTTATTTACATTGAAAAACACCACATGTTTGATAACCATTCTCTAATTAGGAAAATCGTTTCTAACTTCTCGCTTTGTTTCAAATTTGATACACATTTGTTTTCCATTATAAAATAGTTTGTAAAATGCAGTGAACCAGAAATTTAACTGTAAGCAAATTGTGCTTTCACTTTAGTCCAGCATTGTTTGATAAAGTGTTTCACAGACAATTTTACCTATTATTTCCAAGCAGTATGAAAAAGTGCCCTTTCCCTCTGATTTCCCCTAAGGAAAGTCTGCCTTTTACAGAGGGGAGTAGAAAGAGTAATATCAGATCTGAAATAATCTGTGAGAAATTTAGAACATTGGTATCATTAGACATATCCTTTAAGTAGAAAATAATAGTAAGGAGAACGTATGTAGGACATACTCATTCATTTTATATTTTGTTGCACTGTTTGGAACTATTAATAACACATAACAGACTGATCATGTTTTTCAGCCAAAAGATGATGGATATGAATTATGATGTGTGTAGAGCAGTTTCACATTTCACAATGAGATTTTTATCTCTGGGCTCTAATATGATTTAAGGAAGACAAATCAATATGCCAGACATGAGCCTGGGGAGCCAGTCTACTGGGCATAGCTATGATGGTGCCCTGGGAAGAAACCTGAGCTGAGAAGAATGTGGGAATTCCCTGAGATCCACTCTCAGTTCTATCACTTACTGCCTCCTGCTCCTGTATAGGAAGAGGTTATTTTACTTCTCTGATTGTTACACAGTCTTATTGCAAAATAAGTTATAATATAAATGAAAGTGCATTGGAAACAATATGATTGTTCTTTTAACCAAAAAAATGTTGCCCTTTAAAAGTTAGCCATAAGCTTTTTCACTGGCATTTAATTTTAACCTTGAGCAGTAAATCTTTCTATTGAAGAGTAAGGTGTACCTTGAAGTTTTGCTTAGCCAAAGTGTTTCACTTGAAATTTTGTGAGATACATATGTTTTATAGAATGACATTTATCCAGGAAGATGAAACATAATTGAAAATTATATTCATATATTGAAAATAAAGATAGAAGTTTAGAAGTAAAAAGGAGCTTAGATGATAAGTAAAAGTTACTGAGAAATCAAAAGCTAAGAATATATTATTTAAACCATTTATTCAGCAAAATAATTCATAAACATCTGCTTCGTGTAAGGCTCTGGAGTCAAAAAGTTCAGATTCAAATCTTTCTCTGTCATTATTGTCTCTGTAACTTTAGGCAAGTTACTTAAACCTTCTTAGCCTTAGTTTCCTTATCTGTGATACATGAGGAAGCTATGTGAGAATTCAATCAAATGTGATATATAAAGTGCTTAGTGCAGTAGCTATTACATAAAATATATTTAATAAATATAATTGTTATTCTTATTATCATTATTACTGCTAGGTTTTGTGGTCCTAAATAATAAGTACTCAATGAGTATTGATTGACCATGACAGATAAATGTAATATAATGGCATTTACATATAAAGAAAGGTTACATAGAGGCACTACCGTAATGGCAAGCTTAAAAATCAGGAAAAGAGGGATTAAAAGGCCAAAACAATAAGAATATGCCTAATAAAGGCCATAAAATAAAATGTTAGAAAAATTAAACTTATGGTAGATTGTGCCCCAGGCAGTTTAGATGAAATACAACTTTTCGAAAGGTCTGTAGTTAAACCTTTCAGATTCCAAAACTTTGGAATTTTTGACCTATTTATTCTTTGTAAAAATTTGGGCTAACATCATCATTAATATCAAAGGCTGATGTAATTAAACTTTAAATTTAGAATTTTTTAAATAAAATGCTCTTAGGCATTATCCCTTGGAAATTAATAATTAATTTATGTTAATCACAGTATTATACAATACTTACGTACACATAAGTAATTGTAAAGCAATTTTAGATATTTATTATTGCTGTATCATAGTTATTCATATTTTGGGGCCCGTGATGTTTTGATATAGGTACACAACTTGCAATGATCAAGTCAGAGTAATTGAGATATTCACCACCTCAAATATTTATCTTTACTTTGTGTTGGAAACGTTGCAATTCTTTCCCTACTATTTTGAAATATATACAATAAATTATTGTTAACTATAATTTCTGTACTATGCTATCGACTACTAGAAATTATTCATTCTATCTAACTGCATTTTTGTATTCATTAGCCAATTTCTCTGCATCCTTCTCTCCTTCATTCTATTCCTTACCTGTAATAACCACCATTCTACTTTCTACCTACATGAAATCCACTTTTTTGGCTCCCACATATAAGAGCACATGTGATATTTATTTTTCTGTACTTGGCCTATTTTACTTAACATAATGACCATCCATGTTGTTGCAAATGACAGGATTTTATTATTTTTGATGACTGAATAGTATTCCATTGTGTGTCTATGCCACATTTTAAAATTCATTCATCTGTTAATGAACATAGGTTGATTCCATATCTTAGCTATTATGAATAGTTCTGCAATAAACATGGGAGTACAAATACCTCTTCAATATATTGATTTTTCCCTTTAGATATATAACCAGGAGTGAAATTGCTTGATCATATGATAGTTATATTTTTGGGTTTCTTTTTTGAGGAAATTTTGTATTGTTTTACATAAGGGTTGTACTACTGTATATTCCCACAGACGGTGTATAAGTGTTTCCCTTTCTATGTATTCTCATCAGCATTTTTTATTTTTTGTCCTTTTGATAATGTATATTCTAACTGGGGTAAGATGATATCTCATTGTATTTTTGATTATTTACATTTCCTGGATGACTAGTGATGTTGAGCATTTTCTCATATACCAGTTGGTCATGTGTATGTCTTCTTCTGAGAAATGTCTATTGAGGTCTTTTGCCCATTTTTAATTGGATATCTGGGTTTTTGGTTTTTCTTGTTTTTTTTTTTTTTGGCTATTAAGTTGTTTGAGTTCCTTATATATTCTAGTTATTAAACCCTTATCGGATGGATAGTTTGTAAATATTTTCTTTCATTCTGTCGTTGTTTTTCTTCACTTTGTTAATTGTTCTTTTGGCTGTGCAGAAACGTTTTAGCTTAATGTGATCCCATTTGTCTGTTTCTGCTTTGATTTCCTGTGCTTTTGATCTTTTACCCAAAATTTTTTGCCCACACCAATATCCTGTAGCCTTTCCCTAATTTCTTATAGTAGTTTCATAGTTTCAGATTTTACATTTAAGTGTTTAATCTGCTTGAGTTGATTTTGTGTATGGTGAAAGATGGGAATCTAGTTTCATTCTTCTACATATGGATATCCAGGTTTAACAAGCACCATTGATTACAAAGGCTGTCGTTTCCCCCAGTATAAGTTTTTAGTGCCTTTGTTGAAAATGAGTGTGTGGATTTATTTCTGGTTTCTCTATTCTGTTCCACTGGTCTACTTGTCTGTTTTTAGGTCAGTATCATGCTGTTTTGGTTACTATAACTTTGCAGTATAATATGAAATCAGATAGTCTGTGCCTCCAGCTTTGGTCTTTTTGTTCAGGTTTGCTTTAGTTGTTTGGGTTTTTTTGTGGTGCTATACAAATTTTAAGATTTTTTTTTCTATTTTTGTGAATAATATCATTGATATTTTGATAGGAATTGCATTGAATCTATAGATAGTTTTGGGTAGTATAGACATTTTGACAATATTAATTCTTCCAATTTATGAGCATGAAATATCTTTTTAATTATTTGTGTCCTCTTCAATTTCTTTCATAAGTGCTTTATAGTTTTCCTTGTATAGATCTTTTACTTCTTTGATTAACTTGATTTCTAAGTATATTTTTGATAGATTTTGTAAATGGAATTGTGCTCTCGATTTCTTTTTCAGATTGATCACTGTTACTGTACAGGAATGCTACTGATTTTTATACATTGATTTTATATCCAGCAATGTTACTAAATTCATGTATCAATTCTAAGAGATTTTTTCATGAAGCCTTTAGTTTTTTCTTAAAAAAATCATGTCATTTGCAAATAGTAATAATTTGACTTTTTTCTTTCCAATTTGGAAGCACTCTATTTCTTTGTCTTGCCTAATTGCTGTAGGTAGGACTTCAGTACTATGTTGAATAATGGTGGTGAAAGTGGGCATCTGGTTTTGTTTCAGATCTTAGCGGAAAGGCTTTTACTTTTTTCCTGTTATAATATGGTAATATGTAGCTGTGGGCTTATCATAAAAAGCTTTTTTGTGTTGAGGCACATTCCTTATATACCGTTTGTTAAGGGTTTTTATCATGAAGAGATGTTGAATTTAACAGAATGTTTTTAGCATCTATTGAAATCATCATACAGTTTTTGTTCTTGATTCTGTTGATGTGATGTATTTTGTTTATTGATTAACATATATTGAGTCATCCTTGCATCCCTGGGATTAATACCATTTGATCATAGCTAATTATCTTTTTAATGTGTTGTTGAATTCTGTTTATTAATATTTTTCAGGGTTTTTACATATATGTTCATCAGAGATATTGGCCCAGTTTTGGAATCAGGGTAGTAGTGGCCTCATATAATGAGTTTGAAACCATTTCTTCCTCTTCTATCTTTGGAAATAGTTTGAATAGAATTTGTATAAGTTATTTTTCAAATGTTTGGTAGAATTTAATAGAGGTCCTGGCTTTTTCGTTGGTGTGAGACATTTTATTACTTCTTTGATCTTAATACTCATTATTGACCTTTTATGCTTTCTATTTTTTTCATGGCTCAATCTTGGTTGGTTGTATGTTGTCAGAAATTTATCCATTTCTTCTAGGCTTTCCAATTTGTTGGAGTATAATTGTTCATAATATTCTCTAATGATCCCTTGTATTTCTGTGGTATCAGTTGTGATGTTTTATTTTTCATCTCTGATTTTATTTATTTGTTCCTTCTGTACTCTATCTAAGTTAATATAGCTAAAAGTTTATTGATGTTTATCTTTTCAAAAAAACAATTTTCCATTTTGTTGGTCTTTTTATTATTTTTGTCTCAATTTTATTTTTCTGCTCTGATCTTTATTTTTTTCATTGTACAAACTTTGGGTTTGATTTATTCTGGCTCTTTTAGTTCCTTGAGGTGCATTGTTAGGTAGTTTATTTGCTACCTATTTTTTGATGAAGGCATTTGCTGCTATAAACTTTCTTCTTAGTACCATTTTTGCTGTGTCTCATAAGTTCTAGTATATTGTGTTTTCATTTTAATTTATTTCAATAAATTCATTTACTTTTAAAAATATGCTCCACATAAAAGTAAATAAATTTTTAAATTTCCTTCTTAATGTCTTCATTGACCTATTAATTGTTCAGGAGAATGTTGTTGAATTTCCATGTGTTTGTGCAGTTTTCAAAGTCCCTCTTATTATTGGGATTTTTAAATGTTCTTTTACTTTGTTGTGGTCAGAAAGAATGCTTGATGTGATTTTGGTATTTTTAAATTTATTTGGGATTGTTTTGTGACCTAACATAGGGTCTGTCTTACAGCATGTTCTATGTACAGATGAGAAGACTGTATTCTGCAGCAGTTGAATTAAATCTTCTGTAAATGCCCATTAGGTCTATTTGGTCTAGAGTAAGTAGTTTTACACTAATGTTTTTTTTATTTATTTTCTGCCAGGATGATCCATCCATTGCTGAAAGTAGAATGCTGAAGTCCCTTACTATTACTGTATTTCATTCTATCTCTTCTTTTGGCCCTATTAATATTTGCTTCCTATATTGGGGTGTTCCAATGCTGGTTGCATATATGTTTACTATTTTTATATACTTTTACTGAATTGACCTCTTTATTATTATACAATTACCTTTTTGTCTCTTTTGACAGTTTCTGACTTAACATCTGTTTTATCTAGTATAAGTGTAGCTACTCCTGTTCTTCTGTTAGTTTTTTATTTGCATGGAATACCTTTTTTTGTTCCTTCACTTTCAGCCTATGTGTGTCTTTATAGGAGAAGAAAGTTTCTTGTAAGCAGCATATAGTGAAGTCTTGGTTTTTATTTAAAGATTAGGTCTCATTATGTTGCCCAGGCTGTTCTCACACTCCTGGATTCAAGCAATCCTCCCACCTCAGTCTCTTGAGTAGCTGGGATTATAGGCATGCCGCCATGCCTGTCTGAGTTTTTTAATCCATTCAACCACTTTATATCTGTTAATTGGAGAATTTAGTCCATTAAAAATTCATTGTTATTATTGATAGGTAAGGCCTTACTACTTCCATTTTCTTGCTTGTTTACTAATTATTGTGTAACTCCTCACATCATTTCTTCTCCTTTCTTCTTTTCTTTGTGGTTAAGTGATTTTCCCTGATAGTATGTTTTAATTCATTGCTTTTTATTTTTAGTGCATCTGTTATAAGGTTTTGCTTTTGTTTACTGTAAGGCTTACCAAAAACATATACTTATAACAAATATTTTAAACTGATACCAACTTAACTTTGATAGCCAGAAATCAAAGAAACAAAGCAAAAAACAAAACAAAACAAAACAACAAACAAACAAACAAAAACCACCCAAACTAGTACACATTAAATCTTTTCTTCCCCCATATTTTGAATTTTTATGTCATAATTTACATACTTTATATTACCTATCTCTTAACAAATTGTTGTAGTTGTTATTATTTTAAATTGTTGTATCTTTTAGTCTTCTGACTAAAGATATAAGTGGTTTAAATACTGCAGTTACAATATGAGCATAAAAATTATGTTAGTGACCTTTTCTTTAGATTTGAAGAAATCCCTTTAGCATTTATTACAGAACAGATCTAGAAACAATAAATTCCCTCAACACTGTTTGTCTGGGAAAGTCTTTTTATCTCTCCTTTATTTCCTGAGGGCTAATTCCACTGAGTACCATATTCTTGGTTGCTTTTTTTTTCAACACTCTGAAAATATTGTCCCACTCCCTCTTATATGTTATTTTCTTCTTTTCTCTCACTGCTTTCAGGGTTTTCTCTTTGTCTTTGACATTTGCAAGTTTAATTATGATATGTTTTAGAATATTTTTATTTGGGTTGAATCTGATCAGTGATCTTTGACTTTCCTGTACCTGTGTATTTACATCTTTCTCTAGGTTTAGAGGGTTTTCTGTTATTATTTTTTAAATAAACTTTCTACTTCTTTTTCTTTCTCAGTTTCATCTTTATCTCCAATAATCTGAATATTTACTCTTTTATGTTGTCCCACAGATTCTGTAAGCTTTGTTCATTTCTTTTCATTCTTTTTTTTTCTTTTCTCTCCTCTGTGTATTTTCAAGTAGTCTCTCTTTTAAATCATTGATTCTTTCTTCTGTTTGATCAATTCTGCTGTTGATGCTCTCTATGGCATTTTCAATTTCATTCATTATATTTTTCAGCTCCAAAATTTCTGTTTGATTTTTTAAACACTATTTTAACCTGTCTGTTAAATTTTTTCAGATACATTTCTGAATTGATTCTCTGTGTTTTGTTGAAGTTCATTGAGCTTCCTTAAAACAGCTATTTTGAATCCTTTGTCTGAGAGATTACACATGTCCATAACTTAGGGTCACTCTCTGCTGCCTTGTTTTCTCTATTTGGTGAGGTCATATTTCCCTAAATGTTTTTGGTACTTGTAGAAGTGTGATAATGCCAATAATGCCTGTGTATTGAGGGATAAGGTATTTCAGTTTTTGAAGTCTGGCTTTCTTTGTGCCTGTGCTCCACCAAAGAACTTTCCAGAGATTCTAAGGTGACTGACTTTGGTCTTCCCATATCTTGTGACCAACTGCAGCCATCTCAGTGCTGAGGAACACTTTAAGCCCAGGTCTGCTACAGTTCTCATTAGGACTTCAAGGTTCACACAGCCTTCCAGCCTAGATGAACCTTAATTTAAAGACTTCCACAGAGACTTTTGACTGTGGATGGATACAGAATTCGTTGTTGAGGAGGGGAAATATGAGCAAATTCCCTTCTACTCTGCCATTTTTTGTAATGTCATGCCTCATAATTTTTATATGCTGAATATTTATTATAATATTCTGATTTCTTTCAAGTTATGTTGTATTTCATTCAGTCAATTTACATTTATAACTTAGAAGTACTCATGGAACAAAACCATTGTTTGCCAAAATTTTTAACCCAAAATACAAAAATCTATTTATTTATTTATTTATTTTTTTGAGATGGAGTTTTGCTCTTGTTGCCCAGGCTGGAGTGCAATGGTGCAATCTCAGCTCACTGCAACCTCTGCCTCCAGGGTTCAAGTGATTCCCCTGCCTCAGCCTCTCAAGTAGCTGGGATTACAGGCACCTGCCACCATGCCCAGCTAATTTTTTGTACTTTTTTTTCTTTTTTTCAGTAGAGACAGGGTTTCACTATGTTGGCCAAGCTGTTCTCAAAACTCCTGACCTCAGGCAATCCACCTGTCTCGGCCTCCCAAAGTGCTGGGATTATAGGCATGAGCCACTACACCCAGCCCAAAAATCTTAAATGTTAATATATCTCTCCTTTGGATGACTTCTAGGTTTCTGACCTAGGTAACTTAATGTTTTCTAAAATTTTGTTTTTTTCAGGAGTGATCTTTTGGTTCAATGGAAACAGTAAAGTCTTTCTTCCCATACAAAACCCTAGAAATAATATAGAAATATGTTAGTGACTGTGTCATAATTTTTCACATTAAAAAAAGAATAAATCTTAGAGAACCAGAAACATTGCGGAAAACACAACCTAAATCTACTACAGAATAGCAAAGCAACATCAAGGTCAAGTTGTGTCTGAACATGGCAGAAGAAGGGGGCAGAAAGAGACTGAGGGGAAATTAACAAGTGTTTAGTTGGAGAACTGTGGCGATATGAGCCAAGGCAATTTACCCCTACAAGCATTAACACCCCCGCGCACTAGGAAGCTGCAACAGAGCTATATGTTTTCAGATGGTAGAAGTGCTTAAGGCAAATTGTAGAGCAGTGGTCTGATGGCTCCTGAGACTAGGAACAATTTAGTTCAACTCAGAAATACATCTGCAAAGATACTTCACTAAGCAGCATACCTCATCAGTCTATCCCTTATACCAAAAAATAGCAAAAAACAAAAACTCCAACAGTCTCTTTTACCATTCCTCTCAGGTAGTCTGGTCAAGAAGGGGATTTCAGTTGCAAAGTATGGAAAGAAAGAATAAATACGCACTTCTCCTTCATCTTAGGACAAAGCCATTTTTAATATACTTGAAGTTTATCATTTTATCATTAGCACTTTGAAAGTAAGGAAGCAAACAGAAGAACTTATACCTGAGAAACACAGATAATAAAGCATCTAGAATTAAACTTTAGGTAAATATAATTAATATTTTTGGAAAGAAAAAAGATATCGAAGAAGAATGAATCAACTGACAAAAATAAAAATATAATTGTTAAATTTATAATTCAAAAACATAATAGATGAGATGAATAGCCTAATGGATGTACCTGAATAACAAATCTTTCAGCTACAACTTCAAATTGAGGAAGAAGAATGAATCAAGAAACAATGGCAATCAAATACATTATTTAAGCTTACTGTTGTCTAAATAAAATTGATGAACAAGAGAACCAGTGGGGACTGGAGAAGGGAGTAGAGAATAAAGATAAATAAACATAGTAAGAAGGTTCAAACAGAAATGTTATTGTCCCATAGTTCTGGAGTCCAAAAGTTTATAATCAAGGTGTTGGCAAATATATATTTCCCCTGAAATCTGTAGAGAAGAACCCTTTCTTGCCTCTTCTTAGTTTCTAAGTATTAGCATTCCTTGACTTATAGGTGCAGCATTTCCATCTCTTCCTCCATCACCACACAGCACTTCATATGTCTGTCTTCTCTTCTAAGGACACCAGTTATATACTTGATTAAGGGACCTCCCTCATCCAATATGATCTCCTATGAACTTAACTAATTACATCTGCAATGATCCTATTTCTAAATACGGTTATATTCCAACGTACTGTGAGACATTTTTTGGTGGGGAGAACACAATTAAATTCACAACCTATGCCATATGCATGGAATGGAAGTGTCAATATTGTTAAAATGCATTTGTCCCTAAATTGATCTGTGTATCTAATGCAATCCCAATCAAAATCCAAGTAGGATTTTTTTTAAGAAAGTGACAAGACGAAATCTTATACAGAAATTTTAAAAAATGTAAAATTTACAAAATCATTGTGAAAAACAGAGGTGAAGTCAGATGATCTATGCTACGTAATTCCTAGACCTTGTAAAAAGCTGCAATATTCAATGTGGTATTGACAAAACGATAGAAAAGTAAATCCATAGAATAGAATCAAGAATCCAGAAAGGTATCCAACACATAAATTTTTTATGAGAGTACCAAATAAATTTAGCAGGGAAAGAAAAGGTTTTCAACAAATGGTGCTGGAATAACTGGATATTTATATTTTAAAAAACCTTCTTCATACCATACACAAATGAACTCAAATGAATCATAAATTTAAATGTAACAGCAAGAGCTAAAAAGGAGAATATCTTCATGACCTTCGGAGCCCCTGTGACAAATTCTTAGAAAAGATACAGAAAGCACTAAATAGAAAATTGATAAATTAGACCTCATCAAAACTTAAAACATTTGATTATTAAAAGAAACTGGCTAGGCATGGTGGCTCATGCCTGTAATCCCAGCACTTTGGAGGACTGAGGTGGGCAGGTCACTTGAGGTCAGGAATTAGAAACCAGCCTGGCCAATATGGAGAAACCTTGTTTCTACTAAAAATATGAAAATTAGCAGGTGTGGTGGCACACACCTGTAATCCCAGCAACTCAGGTGGCTGATGCAGGAGAATTGCTTGGACCTGGGAGGCAGAGGTTGCAGTAAGCCGAGATAGTGCCACTGCACTCCAGCCTGGGCAACAGAGCAAGACTCTGTCAAAGAAAAAGAAGAGAAGAAAGGAAAGGAGAGGAGAAGGAAGGCGACAGGAAGGGAGAGGAGGGGAGGGCGGTGGTGGGGAGGGGAGAAGAGGGGAGAGGAGGGGAGAAGAGGGGAGAGGAGGGGAGAAGAGGGGAGAGGAGCGGAGAGGAGGCGAGGCCACAAATGAGAAAATATTCATTCACAACACATATCAATAACAGAAAGTTTGTATCAAGAATCTATAAAGAACTAAACTCAATAATAAAATAACAAAGTTTTAAAGAAAGAATGAGGAAGAGTAATCTGTTTTTAGAAAGATCAAAAGATTTGGAAAAATACTTTACAAAAATATATATACAGATATCTAATAAGCCTATGAAAATGTGATCAACATCATTACTTGTCTGAGAATTGTAAATAAAATGACAAGACAGCATTATACATTGAGTCATGGCTAAATTTTAAAAGACTGACAACACCAAATTCTGATGAGTCTGTGGACCATCTGGAACTTTCATAAACTGCTGTTATGAAAATAAAATGTTAAAACTGCTTTGTAAAACTATTTGCCAGTTTCTTAAGCAGTGAAATATGTATCTGTTCTATGACCTTAGTTGTTTAACAAGAAAATGAAACATATGTCCACAGAAAATCTCCTTAATACATTTTCATAGCAGCTTTATTCATACTGCTAAAAAATGAAAATAGCCCAAGTGTCTATCAACCAAGAATGATTAAGCAAACTATGGAATATTCATATTACAGAATATTACCTAGCAACAAAAATGAATGGACTACTGGATATTCAATGATATGGTTAAATCTATAACACAGAATATTGAGCAAAAGAAACCAGGCACAAAAAACTTATAAAGTGTGTGATTCCATTTATATGAAATTCTAGAATACATCATAGAAAACAGCCAAGGATGATAGGAAACAGAATAGTGGTTGCTTCTGCATTGGAGGATTGACTGGGAGAGAAACAATAGGAAACTTTCTAGAGAGGTGATAGAATTTTTCTGTATCTTGATGGATGTAGATTACATTTGTATGTGTTTGTCAAAGTTGATCCAACTATTTACTTAAGGTATGTATACTTCACTGTAAGTTATACCTTATTTTTTTTTAAGGACTTAAAAATCAACAGTAATGATTCTCATAACGGTCACTGGTGACCTTAGGCAGACACATTAACAAAGCATTGTTTACCAGACTGTGGCTTCAGTGAAAGTTGAGTTTACAAAGACTTCTGAGACAATAGGATGGCTATTGGTAAAAAGCTGATAGGCAGAAGAGACAGATAGGGAGATTTTTTTTACTAGGAGATCTTGCCAAGTTTGTCAAAGAACAGCATGGAATGGAAATGGAAAAGAATAAAATTCTCTGCAAAATTAACTTTGCCTGCTGAACAATTTTGTCTTAGAAGAGAGTTTATCAGCAGCAGCAGCTTCATGGCAGTCACCATCACCATCAACATCACATCAGTTCTACTAATCTCAGCCTTAAAATCATTGATCTTATGTGTATTAAGTAAGTCTACTAATTTCAAAGTCTACCTTCAAAAAACAACAGGATTTCTCTGGACAAATGGGATATTAATTCCAACTGAGGATATTAGGGACAATGGACCTGGACAATACTCTCATTGTCACCTGACACTCTTGATAGGCAGGTAAATTAAGAATTTAGTGCTTCAAGGCTTGTTTAAATCATTTCCTCAACATGTGTTCATCTTTCAGGTATTCTGTTAAGTGGTCAGAATATAATGATAAATGAATATCTAGGAACATAAAATTCAGAACAAGAAGCCTGAGGTAGCTAAAAGCTGTGAGTATAGGACTGATACTCTCTGGAGACCTAGAGAAGATAAGAGATAGGATCTGAACAGAATGAGAAAGTATATAATTTGAAATGAATCCCAGGAGATTATAAAATAACTAGCTTTTTCTTTTCATATTGTTTTGGCTTTTTGTCTCTACCAATTCCAAGTCTTGCCACCACTCCAAGCCAACACTACTCACCATTGCACATTCCACTGACACATTGTGGTAGAGTCAGGAATGGTGCTCTGATGGGAACAGTGGTATAAAGAGTCAACTTACATATTCTGATGCAGAAAGAAGAGAGATAAGGGACATGGTTTGCAAGTTGAGAAACAGGATAAGAGGAAGAAATTATGGCAGCAATAGGTAGTAATACAAGATTTACCTTTTTCTCCTCTTTCCTTTCCTATTGCTAGTTCCCATATGAAGTCATTATTTCCTCAAGTTTTCTAGAGTAAGGAGCATCAGTGATTGTGCAAAAAGAAACAGTAATATAAGACCTAGTCAGAAACTTGAGAATATTAATAGTGTAATCAACAGTGACCATGAGCATATTTCAAGGGCAGGGTTGGCAGTGATCACCGGGGTTGGTGGCAGAATTGATAGGCCAAGAGAAAGAGGAGTGGTAAGGATAAGAAAGACCAAAGTTTTTCTCTCATACTTAGCATAGAATACTTTTGTAGGAGGATTTCTACACATACCAAGCAATTCTGCAGCAGCCACAAGCTGGGTGTCCTCTCATTCAATTCAGTTCTGACACTATCTACCTGGAGATAGTATAAGATCCAAAAACCAGCCCCCATGTCAGATGCCTATTGCAAGCCCCAGGTTGTGACCTGTGCTTCTGACTAACTGGCTATAAATTGGGTTTCAACTTTCTTCTCATCTTTGAATAATTTGCTAGAGCAGCTCACAGAACTCAGGGAAACACTTTACATACATTTACCAGTTTACTAATAAATGCTATAATGAAGGGTACTCACAAACAGACAAGTGAAAAGGTATGTAGGGGAAGGTCTGGGAGGGTCCTAAGCACAGGCACTTCTGTGCTCATGGAGTTGGGGCATGTCACCTTCCCAGTATATGGACATATTTGCCACCCCAGAAGCTCTCTGAACCACACGGTTTGGGATTTTTTTTGGAGGCCTCATTACACAGGCATGATTGCATATTAACTCCATTTTTAGCCCTTCTTCCCTCCCTGAAAAATGCGACGGTGGGGCTGAAAGCTCCAAGCTTATAATCATGGCTTGATCTTCCTGGTGACCAGCCCACATCAAAAAGCCCACCAACAGTCACCTCATTAGAACAAAGGGTTCTCTTATCACCTAGAACATTCCAAGGGATTTGGGAACTCTGTCAGGAATTAGGAAGCCAAAAATCAAATATTGGAAGAATAGATTCTGTTAGCACCCTTATTGTTTAGGAAATTGCAAGGATTCTAGAAGCTCTGGGCCAATATATAAAGACAGAGACCAATATCTATGTTTCTTAATACTTCATAAGGAGACGTGAGGGGAGTTGCAGCTAGAGATAAGGTGTCACAGAAGCCACTGGATACCATTGAGAAAGTGAGTCTTTAGCTGGGGTATGTATGTGGTGATACTTACACACATATGTAATTTGTGTGCATGGTGATTCTAACAAGTGTTCAAAACTTGAGATATTATTGTATAGGAAGGCAGCAATCAATGTTTTTTTATTATTTTCATTGTTCTCTTCCTACAGGAAATATAGCAGCTTTTAGAGGCTATGTGACACTAGGCCATATAGCTTAGACATGGCTTGATATCTTTTAAACGAATCTAGTTCTTTCAAGATTAAGACTTAACCAATTTTAATAACTGAGGTTTTATATTTAATAGAATTTTACCTGAAATTGTTTTCAAATAGTTTTTAGTTTAATGGCAGTGATCACCGGGGTTGGTGGCAGAATTGATAGGCCAAGAGAAAGAGGAGTCTTAAGGATAAGAAAGACTAAAGATTTTCTCTCACACTTAGCATAGAATACTTTTCTATGTTTAGGAAATTGTGACTCTACGTAACTCATATGTGACTCTATCACAATGTGTCACTCTTTCCTAGTGCTTTTATAACTTAGGCAAGGCTTTTTCACGCTCTCTCCTCATCAACTGTCTGCAAATAGTACTTACACATACATGTGTGTTGGATGGCAGAGAGGGGAATTAACTATTTGTTAGCTCTATAGGAGAAATCTTGGAATTATATAGTCATTTTTAATATTTTTTATCAATTTACATTGTGTACATATCTGTTTGCCATCCTAATCAACATTTGGACCTGCCATCACATTGTATCTTATTCATGACCCTATGCCTAATGCCTTACTGATTTCCAACCATAGAAGAAGCTCAAGTAGTCACTATTAAGTTGCAAAATGGGCCCCTTCCTTTTGGCAGAAATAACTCCAAGTCAGAGCACATTGTTGGTGAGCCAGCAGGAGATGAATTTCAGTCCCACTCACCCCTACAGCACATTCCTTGGTGCAATAAACAACCTGTACATCATATGTGTTGGTCCAAGGATGGACATGGCAAATATTTGTTCAATGAATGTTTACATTTCTATAGAGCTTTATAATGTACAGAACCCCTTTTTGACATGTATTAACTTATTTAATTCTCATAACGATATGCAATAAGCAGGAAAGGTACTATTTTCATATTACATTTTAGAAAATAATGTTCTCAAAGGGAATTTCAGTAGCAAAAAAGAGACTACAAGAAAGCGTCAAGTGGAAATGGTAGAAATAGAAATCATGAAACAAGGAATACACAATTTATTTGACAGACTTATAAAAGGCAATACACTGAAGAATCAATAAAGTTTAAGATAGATCAATATAAATTATCAAAATTAAAACACAAAGAGAAAAACAAGTGAAAAACAAAACATGCAAAAGCTGGGGGACAATGTCAAATCATCTGATATGTGTAGAATTACAGTGTCAGAAGATGAGAAAGAGAAAGGCAAGAATAATTTCTGAAAAATTGATAGTTAAGATTTTTCTAAAATAATAAAAGGCTAACAGATACAAGAATCTCAGAGAACCTCAATCTGGATAAATACAAATGCATGTATAGACACACACACCTAGACATGTAATAGTTAACAAAAAGCAAAGATGAAGAAATACTGCATACAGAAGTTAAAATAAATATTAAAATAGAGTTTTCACAGAAACTATGGAAGTTAGAAGATAAAGTAAGATATTTAAGTATAGAAGGGGAAAAATGAATCTAGAACTCTATTTAATACAACTTTAAAATAAAGATTAATATATATATATTTACAGACAAGTAAAAGCTGAAAACATTAATTGCTAGCAACTCCACACTACAAAAAAAGTTAGTAAAAGATTTTCTGAAAGAAGGAGTACAACAAGAAGTGGAAATGTATATCAATACAAAGATATGAAGATAACTACAATTGGTAAAATAAGAATAAAAGGTAATTTGTCTTATATTTAAACTTTTTAAAAGATGATAGTCTAAAGCAAAAGTTGTAGCATTATATAATGGTGCTGGTAAGATTTGTAGAAGTCAAATTCATGATAATAATGGAGCAAATGATGGGAGGTAGAAGAGAGAGGCATACTGTTGTAAGTTTCTTAAAATAAACATTAAATGTTACAACACTATTTGAAGGTATACTCTAATAAGTTAAAAGTGTAGTTTAAAGCCTAAAAAAAAAAAACAGTAAAATACAATAAGGAGGTATCACCAACAAACAAATTGTGCAGATAAAATGGAAAAAAAAAAAAAAAGGGCGGAGCAAGATGGTCGGGACACAGGAACAGCTCCAGTCTCCAACTCCCAGCACCCATGCACACAGAAGACCCAGTGGGATTTCTGCATTTTCAACTGAGACTCCACCTCTGGGGACAGCGCACAGCCACACAACAACAACAACAACAACAACAACAACAAATAAAAAGCAGCAGAAACCTCTGCAGATCTAAATCCACTTGGTCTGGATAGCTTTGAAGAGAGCAGTGGATCTCCCACACCTGGAGGCTGAGATCTGAGAACGGACAGACTGCCTGCCTGGGCGGGTCCCTGACCCCTGAGTAGCCTAACTGGGAGCAGGTCTCCACTAGGGGCAGTCTGACTTCACACCACAGGGTGGGAGTACACCCCCAGAGGAAGCCTAAAGCAAGAATCAGACAGGTACACCCCTGCTGTTCAGAAATATTCTACTTCTGCAGCCTCTGCTGCTGACACTCCAGGCAAACAGGGATCTGGAGGACCTCAAGCAATCCTTAACAGATCTACAGCTGAGGGTCCACTAGAAGGAAAACTATCAAACAGGAAGGACACTCCACCAAAACCCATCAGTACATCACCATCATCAAAGACCGAGGTAAGCAGATAAAACCACAAAGATGGGGAAAAGCAGGGCAGAAAAGCTGAAATTCAAAAAATAAGAGCACATCCCCCGCAAAGGAGCTTAGCCTTCCATCGCCAGCAACGGATCAAAGCTGGACGGAGAATGACTTTGACGAAGATGAGAGAAGAAGGCTTCAGTCCATCAAATTTCAGAGCTAAAGGAGGAATTACTGCACTAACGAAAGGAAACTAAAAATCTTGAAAAAAGTGGAAGAATTGACGGCTAGACTAATTAATGCAGAGAAGGTCCCAAACGAAATGAAAGAGATGAAAACCATGACATCTAGAAATATCAAAGGATGAAATGCACAAGCTTCAGTAACCGAATTCGATCAACTGGAAGAAAGAGTATCAGACATTGAGTGGATCAAATGAATGAAAACGAAGCAGAAGAGAAACCAAAAGAAAAAAGAAGAAAAGAAATGAACAAAGCTCGCAAGAAGTATGGGATTATAAAAGACCCACCCACGCCTGATTGGGGTGCCTGAAAGTGAGGGGAAATGGAACCAAGTTGGAAACACTCTTCAGGATATCATCCAGGAGAACTTCAACCTAGTAGGGCAGGCCAACATTCAAATCCACAGGAAATACAGAGAATCCACACAAAGATACTCCCTCGAGAAGAGCAACTCCAAGACACATAATTGCTGTAGATTCACCAAAGTTGAAATGAAGGAAAATCTTATGGCAGCCGAGAAAGGTCGGGTTACTCCACAAAGCTGGGAAGCCTCCATCAGACTCACAGCAGATCTCTCTCGGCAGAAACCTCTACAAGCCAGAAGAGAGTGGGGGCCAATATCTAACATTCTGAAGAAAAAGAATTTTAAAACCCAGAATTTCATATCCAGCCAAACTAAGTTTCATAAGTGAAGGATAGCCAACAAGTTTTTACAGATAAGCAATGCTTAGAGATTTTGTCACCACCAGGCCTGCCTTACAAGAGACCCTGAAGGAAGCACTCAACATGGAAAGGAACAACCGTACCAGCCATTGCAAAACATGCCAAAATGTAAAGACCATCGAGGCTAGGAAGAACTGCATCAACTAACGAGCAAAATAACCAGTTAATATCATAATGGCAGGACTGCCCACGCTAACAATCTTAACCTTGTGTAAATGGACTAAATGCTCCAATGAAAAGACACAGACTGGCAAATTGATAAAGAGTCAAGATTCCATCAGTCTGCTGTATTCAGGAGACCCATCTCACACGGCATACATACATATATAGCCCAAATAAAGGGAAGGAGGACATTTACCAAGCAAATGGAGAACAAAAAAGCAGGGGTTGCAATCAGGTCTCTGGATAAAACAGACTTAAACCATCAGCAACATCAAAAGAGACAAAGAAGGCCATTACATAATGGTAAAGGGATCAATCTGGGTGGAAGAGCTAACTATCCTAAATATAGGCACCCAATACAGGAAAAAACCTAGATTCATAAAGCAAGTCCTTAGAGACTTACAAAGAGACTTAGACTCCTATACAATAATAATGGGAGACTTCAACACTCCACTTCGTCAACATTAGACAGATCAAACAAGACAGAAAGTTAACAAGGATATCCAGGAATTGAACTCATCTCTGCAGCAAGCAGACCTAATAGACATCTATAGAACTTCCACCCCAAATCAACAGAATATACATTCTCTCAGCACCATCGTGACTTACTCCAAAATTCGACCATATAATTGGAAGTAAAGCACCTCAGCAAAATGTACAAGAACAAAATTATAACAGTCCGTCTCAGACCACAGTGCAATCAAACTAGAACCCAGGACTAAGAAACTCAATCAAAACCGCTCAACTACATGGGAAACTGAACACCCTGCTCCTGAATGACTACTGCACATAACGAAATGAAGTAGAAATAAAGATGTTCTTGAAACCAATGAGAACAAAGATACAACATACTGTGAATCTCTGGGACACACGGTGAAGCAGTGTGTGAGTGGGAAATTTATAGCACAAATGCCTACACAAGAGAAAGCAGGAAAGATCAAAATTGACACTCTAACATCGCGAATTAAAAGAACTAGAAGCAAGAGCAAACACATTCCAAAGCAGCAGAAGGCAAGAAATAACTAAGATCAGAGCAGAACTGAAGGAGATAGAGACAATAAAACCTTCTCCAAAAATCAATGAATCCAGGAGCTGCTTTTTGAAAAGATCAACAAAATTGACAGACCAACAGCAAGACTAATAAAGAAGAAAAGAGAGAAGAATCAAATCGACTTAATTAAAGTTTAAAGCGGGATATCACCACCGACCCTGCGTGAAATACAAACTACCATCAGAGAATACTATAAACACCTCTACGCAAATAAACTGGAAACCTAGAAGAAATGGATAATTTCCTGGACACTTCACTCTTCCAAGATCTAAACCAGGGAAGAAGCAAGTTGAATCCCTGAATAGACCAATAGTAGGCTCTTAAAATGAGGCAATAATTATTGCTTCAACAACCAAAAAAAGTCCACAGGACCAGATGGATTCACAGCTGAATTCTACTACAGGAATAAGGAGTTGGGTACCATTCCTTCTCGAAACTATTCCAATCAATAGAAAAAGAGGGAAGCCTCCCAACTCATTTTATGAGGCCAACATCATCCTGGATACCAAAGCCTGGCAGAGAGACACAACAAAAAAAAGAGAATTTTTAGACCAATATCCCTGATGAACATCGATGCAAAAATCCTCACGCAATACTGGCAAACCGATTCAACAACACACCAAAAGCTTATCCACCATGACCAAGTGGGCTTCAACCGGGATGGCGGTTCCAACATTCTCGAAAATCAATAAAATACAATCCAGCATATAAACAGAACCAAAAGACAAGAACCATGATTATTTCAATGAGATGCAGAAAAGGCTTTTGACAAAATTCAACAGCCCTTTCATGCTAAAAAACCAATAAATCTGTTGATGGAACGCATCTCAAATAATAAGAGCTATTTATGACAAACCTACAACCAATACTTACTGAATGGGCAAAACTGGAAAATTCCCTTTGAAAAACTGGCACAAGACAGGATGCCCTCTCTCACCACTCCTATTCAACATAGTGTTGGAAGCCTTTCGCTAGGCAACAGGCAAGAGAAAGAAATCAGGGGTACCCAGTTAGGGAAAGAAGAAGTCAAATTGTCCCTGTTTGCAGATGACATGATTGTATATTTAAAACCCCATTGTTCCAGCCCAAAATCTCCTAAGCTGATAAGCAACTTCAGCAAAGCCCCAGATACAAAATAATGCAAAATCACAAGCATTCTTATACACCAATAATGACAAACACATACACAGAGCCAAATCAATATGAATGAACTTCCATTCACAATTGCTTCAAAGAGAATAAAAATACCTAGGAATCCAACTTATGCGGAGCAAAGGACCTCTTCAAGGAGTATAGTAACCACAAACCACTGCTCAGTGAAATAAAAGAGGACACACAAACAAATGGAAGAACATACCATGCCCATGGATAGGAAGAATCAATATCGTGAAAATGGCTTACTGCCTAAGGTAATTTATAGATTCAATGCCATCCCCATCAGTTACCAATGAGTTTCTTCACAGAATTCAAAAAAACTGCTGTCTATATGAACCAAAAAGAGCCCATCTCAAGACAATCCTAAGTCAAAAGAACAAAGCTGGAGGCATCACGCTACCTGACTTCAAACTATACTGCGCTACAGTAACCAAAACAGCATGGTACTGGTACCAAAACAGATATAGACCAATGGAATGAACAGAGTCCCTGTAGGGCCAATACCAGCACATCTACAGCCATCTGATCTGACAAACCTGAGAAAAACAAGAAATGGGGTAAGGATTCCTATTTTAATGTTGAAATTGGCTAGCCATCAGCAGAAAGCTTAAACCGACCCTTCCTTACCTCTTTATATGAAAATTAATTCAAGATGGATTAGAGACTAAATGTTAGACCTATCACCATAAAACCAGAGAAACCTAGGTAGTACCATTCAGGACATAGGCATGGGCAAAAGACTTCATGTCTAAAACACCAAAAGCAACGGCAGCAAAAAGCTAAAATTGACAAAACATTCCACTGAACCAAAGAGCTTCTGCACAGCAAAAGAAACTACCATCAGAGTGAACAGGCAACTCCACAGAATGGGGAGAGAAAATTTTTGCAATCTACCTATATCGACAAAGGGCTAATATCCCAGAACCTACAAAGAACTCAAACAAATCACAAGAAAAAACAAACAACCCCACTCAAAAGTGGGCAAAGGATGAACAGACATTTCTCAAAAGAAGACATTCACAGCCAACAGACATATGAAAAAATGCTCATCATCACTGGCCATCAGAGAAATGCAAATCAAAACCACAATGAGATACCCATCTCACACCAGTTAGAATGGCGATCATTAAAAAGTCAGGAAAACAACAGGTGCTGGGAGAGTGATGTGAGAAATAGGAACACTTTTACACTGTTGGTGGGATTGTAAAACTAGTTCAACCATTATGGAAAACAGAGTATGACATTCCTCAAGGATCTAGAACTAGATGTTCATATGACCCAGCCATCCGGCCACGGGTATATACCCAAAGGATTATAAATTATGCTGCTATAAAGACACATGCACACATAATATTGCAGCACTATTCAGCAATAGCAAAGACTGAATCAAACCCAAATGTCCATCATGACAGATTACTAAGAAATGTAAGACATGCTACACCATGGAATACTATGCAGCCATAAAAGGATGAGTTTATGCCCTTGTGGGACATGGATGCAGCTGGAAACCATCATTCTTAGCAAACTATCACAAGAACAGAAAACCAAACACCGCATAAAACTTTCACCTCATAGGTGGAACTGAACAATGAGATCACTTGGACTCCAGGAAGGGGAACATCACACACTGGGCCTATCATGGGGAGGGGGAGGGGGAGGGATTGGGAGTTATACCTGATGTGTAAATGACGAAGTTGATGGGTGCAGCAGACCGACGATGGCACAAGCATACATGTAAATAAACCTGCACCGCTATGCAATACGCAATCTCTCAACTTAAAGTATAATAATAATAAATAAATTTTAAAAAAAATGGAAAAAAAAAGTTAAAAACTCCAATTAATCCAAAAAAGTCAGAAAAAGGAAAAAACACTTTTTCCTTTATAAATGACCTGACGGAGCTGAAAAATACAGCATGAGAACTTTGTGAAGCATACGGAAGTATAAATACCTGAATCAATCAAGCAGAAGAAAAGATATCAGAGACTGGAAGATCAACTTAATGAAATGAAATGTGAAGACAAAATTAGAGAAAAAAGACTGAAAAGGAACGAATAACGCCTCCAAAGAAATATGGACTATGTGAAAAGACCAAACCTACGTTTGATTGCTGCACCTGAAGAAGGAGAGGAGAAACCAAGTTGGAAAACATTTCAGGATATTATCCAAGAGAACTTCCCCAACCTAGCAAGATAGACTAACATTCAAATCCATAAAATGCAGAGAACACCACGAAGATACTCCTCGAGAAGAGCAATCCTACATATATATCACAGTATTCACTCAAGATTGAAATGAAGGAAAAATGTTAAGGGCAGCTAGAGAGAAAGGTTGGTTTACCCAAAACGGGAAGCCCATCAGACTAACAGTGGATCTCTCTGCAGAAATACTACAAGACAGAATAGAGTAGAGTTAATATTCAACATTCTTAAAGAAAACAATTTTAAACCCAGAATTTTATATCCAGTCAAACTAAGCTTCATATGAAGGAGAAATAAAATCCTTTCCAGACAAGCAATGCTGAGAGATTTTGTCACCACCAGGTCTGCCTTACAAGAGCTCCTAAAGGAAGCACTAAATATGGAAAAGAAAAACTGCTAAGAGCCACTGCAAAAACATACCAAAGTGTAAAGACCATCAACGCTATAAAGAAACTGCATCAACTAATGGACAAAATAACCAGCTAGTGTCATAATGACAGGATCAAATTCACACATAACAATATTAACCTTAACAGTAAATGGACTAAATGCCCCAATTAAAAGACACAGACTGGCAAATTGGATAAAGAGTCAAGACCCATTGTGTGCTGTATTCAGGAGAGCCATCTCATGTGCAAAGACACATATAGCCTCAAAATAAAGGGATGGAGGAAGATATACAAAGCAAATGGGAAGAAAAAAAAACAGCAAGGGTTGCAATCCTAAAACAAGCTTTAAAAAGATAAAAAAAGACAGAGAAGGACATTATATAATGGTAAAGGGATCAATGCAACAAGAAGAGCTAAATGTTCTAAATATATATCCATCCAATACAGGAGCACCTGGATTCATAAAGCAAGTTCTTAGAGACCTCCAAAGAGACTTAGACTCCCACACAATAATAGTGGGAGACTTTAACACCCCACAGTCAGTATTAGACAGATCAACAAGACAGAAAATTAACAAGGATATTCAGGGCTTGAACGCATCTCTGGACCAAGCAGACCAAATAGACATCTACAGAACTCTCCAGTCCAAATCAATAGACTTCTCAGTACCAAGTAGCACTTATTATAAAATTGACCACATAAATGGAAGTAAAACACTCCTCAGCAAAGGTAAAAGAACAGAAATTGGGGGCATGCCCAAGATGGCCGACTAGGAACAGATCCAGCCTCCAGCTCCCAGTGTGAGTGACACAGAAGACAGATGATTTCTGCATTTTCAACTGAGGTACCGAGTTCATCTCACTGGGGCATGTCGGACAGTTGGCGCTCGTCCATGGGTGCAGCCCAACGAGCAAGAGCTGAAGCAGAGCGAGGCATCGCCTCACCTGGGAAGTGCAAGGGGGAAGGGAATTCCTTTTCTTAGCCAAAGGAAATTGAGAAACACAACACTTGGAAAATTGGGTAACTCCCACCCCAATACTCTGCTTTACCAAGCGT
Organism: Papio anubis; assembly: GCF_008728515.1. Lineage (NCBI taxonomy): Eukaryota > Metazoa > Chordata > Mammalia > Primates > Cercopithecidae > Papio > Papio anubis. The sequence continues at coordinate 45,049,339 of NC_044978.1, forward strand.
CTTAGCAAATGGAACAGCAGGAGATTATATCCCACACCTGGCCCAGAGGGTCCCACGCCCCTGGAGCCTCTGTCATTGCTAGCATAGCAGTCTGAGATCTAACTGCAAGGTGGCAGCAAGGCTGGGGGAGGGGCACCCACCATTGCTGAGGCTTGAGTAGGTAAACAAAGCCACTGGGAAGTTCAATTGGGTGGAGCCCACCACAGTGCAAGGAGGCCAGCCTGCCTCTGTAGATTCCTCCTCTGGGGACAGAGCATAGCTAAACAAAAAGCAGCAGAAACCTTGGCAGAGGTAAATGCCACAGTCTGACAGCTTTGAAGAGAACAGTGGATCTCCCAGCACGGAGGTTGAGATCTGAGAATGGACAGACTACCTGCTCAAGTGGGTCCATGACCCCTGAGTAGCCTAACTGAGAGACATCCCCCACTAGGTGCAGACTAACACCTCACACCTCACACGGCAGGGTAGACCCCTGAGATGAAGCTTCCAGGGCAAGAATCAGACAGCAACACTTGCTGTGCAGCAATATTCTATCTTCTGCACCATCTGATGCTGATACCCAGGCAAACAGAGTCTGGAGTGGACCTCAAGCAAACTCCAACGGACATACAGCTGAGGGTCCTGACTGTTAGAAGGAAAACAAACAAACAGAAAGGACATCCACACCAAAACCCCATCAGTACATCACCATCATCAAAAACCAAAGACAGATAAAACCACAAAGATGGGGAAAAAGCAGTGCAGAAAAGCTGGAAATTCAAAAAATCAAAGTGCATCTCCCCCTCCAAAGAAACCCAGCTCATCGCCAGCAATGGAACAAAGCGGGACAGAGAATGACTTTGAAGAGTTGAGAGAAGAAGGCTTCAATCGATCAAACTTCTCAGAGCTAAAGGAGGAACTATGTAACCAGCACAAAGAAACTAAAAACCTTGAAAAAAGAATGGCTGAATGGATAACTAGAATAATCAATGCAGAGAAGACCTTAAAAGAACTGGTAGAGATGAAAACCATAACACGAGAACTATGTGACAAATGCACAAGCTTCAGTAGCTGACTCGATCAACTGGAAGAAAGAGTATCAGCAATTGAAGATCAAATGAATGAAATGAAGCAAGAAGAGAAGTGTAGAGAAAAAAGAGTAAAAAGAAATGAACAAAGCCTCCAAGAAATATGGAATTATGTGAAAAGACCAAATCTATGTCTGATGGGTGTGCCTGAAAGTGATGAGGAAAATGGAATCAAGTTGGAAAACACTCTGCAGGATATCATCCAGGAGAACTTCCCCAACCTAGTAAGGCAGGCCAACATTCAAATTCCGGAAATACAGAGAACACCACAAAGATACTCCTCGAGAAGAGCAACTCCAAGACACGTAATTATCAGATTCACCAAAGTTGAAATGAAGGAAAAAAATCTTAAGGGCAGCCAGAGAGAAAGGTCGGATTACACACAAACGGAAGCCATCAGACTAGCAGCAGATTTCTCGGCAGAAACTCTCCAAGCTAGAAGAGAGTGGGGGCCAATATTCAACGTTCTTAAAGAAAAGAATTTTCAACCCAGAATTTCATATCCAGCCAAACTAAGTTTCATAAGTGAAGGAGAAATAAAATCCTTTACAGACAAGCAAATGCTGAGAGATTTTGTCACCACCAGGCCTGCCCTACAAGAGATCTTGAAGGAAGCACTGAACATGGAAAGGAACAACAGGTACCAGCCATAGCAAAAACATGCTAAAATGTAAAATCCATTGATGCTAGGAAGAAACTGTATCAACTAGCGAGCAAAATAACCAGCTAATATCATAATGACAGGATCAAGTTCACTCATAACAATACTAACCTTAAATGTAAATGGACTAAATGGTCCAATTAAAAGACACAGACTGGCAAATTGGATAATGAGTCAAGACCCATCAGTTTGCTGTATTCACCAGACCTATCTCACATGCAGAGACACACATAGGCTCAAAATACAGGGATGGAGGAAGATCTACCAAGCAAATGGAAAACAAAAAAAAGTAGGGGTTGCAATCCTAGTCTCTGATAAAACAGACTTTAAACCATCAAAGATCAAAAGAGACAAAGAAGGCCATTACATAATGGTAAAGGGATCAATTCATCAGGAAGAGCTAACTCTCCTAAATATATATGCACCCAATACAGGAAAACCCAGATTCATAAAGCAAGTCCTTAGAGACTTACAAAGAGACTTAGACTCCCATACAATAATGATGGGAGTCTTCAACACCTCTCTGTCAACATTACACAGATCAACGAGACAGAAAGTTAACAAGGATATCCAGGAATTGAACTCAACTCTGCACCAAGTGGACCTAATAGACATCCACAGAACTCTCCACCCCAAATCAACAGAATATACATTCTTCTCAGCACTACACAAACTTATTCCAAAATTGACCACATAGTTGGAAGTAAAGCACTCCTCAGCAAATGTACAAGAACAGAAATTATAACAAACTGTCTCTCAGACCACAGTGCAATCAAACTAGAACTCAGGACTAAGAAACTCAATCAAAACCGCTCAACTACATGGAAACTGAACAACCTGCTCCTGAATGAATACTGGGTGCATAATGAAATGAAGGCAGAAATAAAGATGTTCTTTGAAACCAATGAGAACAAAGATACAACATACCAGAATCTCTGGGACCCATTTAAAGCAGTGTGTAGAAGGAAATTTATAGCACTAACTGCCCACAAGAGAAAGCTGAAAAGATCTAAAATTGACACCCTAACATCACAATTAAAAGAACTAGTGAAGCAAGAGCAAACACATTCAAAACCTAGCAGAAGGCAAGAAATAACTAAGATCAGAGCAGAACTGAAGGAGGTAGAGACACAAAAAACCCTCCAAAAATTCAATGAATCCAGGAGTTGGTTTTTTGAAAAGATCAACAAAATTGACAGACCGCTAGCAAGACTAATAAAGAAGAAAAGAGAGAAGAATCAAATAGATGCAATAAAAAATGTTAAAGGGGATATCACCACTAACCCCACAGAAATACAAACTACCATCAGAGAATACTATAAACACCTATATGCAAATAAACTAGAAAATCTAGAAGAAATGGATAAATTCATGGACATATACACCCTTCCAAGACCAAACCAGGAAGAAGTTGAATACCTGAATAGACCAATAACAGGCTCTGAAATTGAGGCAATAATTAATAACTAATAGCCTAATTAATAATTAATCCATCCAGGACCAGACAGATTCACAGTGGAATTCTACCAGTGGTATAAAGAGGAGCTGGTAGCATTCCTTCTGAAACTATTCCAATCAATAGAAAAAGAGGGAATCCTCCCTAACTCATTTGATGAGGCCAGCATCATCCTGATACCAAAACCTGGTAACAAAGACACACATATACACAAAACAGAATTTTAGACCAATATCCCTGATGAACATTGATGCAAAAATCCTCAATATACTGGCAAACCAAATCCAGCAGCACATCAAAAAGCTTATCCACTATGATCAAGTTGGCATCATGGCTGGAATGCAAGACTGGTCCAATATTGGCGAATCAATAAACGTAATCCATCATATAAACAGAACCAAAGACAAAAACCATATGATTATCTCAATAGATGCAAAAAAACAGCTTTGACAAAATTCAACAGCCCTTCATGCTGAAAACTCTTAATAAACTACTAATTGATGGGACGTATCTCAAAATCATAAGAGCTATTTATGACAAACCCAAAGCCAATATCATACTGAATGGGCAAAAACTGGAAAAATTCCCTTTGAAAACTGGCACAAGAGAGGGATGCCCTCTCTCACCACTCCTATTCAACATAGTGTTGGAAGTTCTGGCTAGGGCTATCAGGCAAGAGAAAGAAATAAAGGGTATTCCATTAGGAAAAGAAGAAGTCAAATTGTCCCTGTTTGCAGATGACATGATTGTATATTCAGAAAACCCCATTGTCTCAGTCCAAAATCTCCTTAAGCTTATAAGCAACTTCAGCAAAGTCTCAGGATATAAAATCAATGTGCAAAAATCGCAAGCATGCCTATACACCAATAATAGACAAGCAGACGGCCAAATCATGAGCAAACTCCCATTCACGATTGCTACAAAGAGAATAAAATATCTAGGAATACAAGTTACAAGGGATGTGAAGGACCTCTTTAAGGAGAACTACAAACCACTGCTCAAGGAAATAAGAGAGGACAGAAACAAAAGGAAACACATTCCATGCTCATGGATAGGAAGAATGAATATCGTCAAAATAGCCATACTCCCCAAAGTAATTTATAGATTTAATGCTATCCTGATCAAGCTACCATTGACTTTCTTCACAGAATTAGAAAAAACTACTTTATATTTCATATGGAACCAAAAAAGAGCCCACATAGCCAAGACAATCCTAAGGAAAAAGAACAAAGCTGGAGGCATCATGCTCCCTGACTTCAAACTATACTACAAGGCTACAGTAATCCAAACAGCATGGTACTGGTACCAAAACAGATACATAGACCAATGGAACAGAACCAAGGCCTCAGAAATAATACCACACATCTACAACCATGTGATCTTTGACAAACCTGACAAAAACAAGCAATGGGGAAAGGAAAACTGAAAATATACACCTTCCTTACACTTTATGCAAAAATAAACTCAATAAAATTAGATGAGAAATATTTCCTCCTCTATTTTCTGAAAATGTCCTTATAGAATTGGCTTTTGTTAAATTTCTTAAATGTTTGGACCCCTTATGGACCTCTTCCTTACAACTTATACAAAAATAAACTCAATATAATCAGATAAGAAATATTTTCTCTCTATTTTTCTGAAAATGTCTTTATAGAATTGGCTTTTAAAAATTTCTTAAATGTTTAGGTATATACCCAAAGGATTATAAATCACTCTACTATAATCGTTTTACTATAAAGACACATGAACATGTAAGTTTATTGCATTGCATCAAATTAAAGATTTAAACATAAGACCTAAAACCATAAAAACCCTAGGAAAAAACCCAGGCAATATCATTCAGCACATATGCATGCACAAAGACTTCATGAGTAAAACACCAAAAGCAATTGCAACAGAAGTCAAAACTGACAAATGGAATCTAATTAAACTGAAGAGCTTCTGCACAGCAAAAAGAACTACCATCAGAGTGAGCAGGCAACCTACAGAATGGGAGAAAATTTTTGCAATCTATCCATCTAACAAAGGTCTAATATCCAGAATCTATAAAGAACTTAAATTCACAAGAAAAAACAACCCCATCAAAAAGTGGGCAAAAAATATGAACAGACACTTCTCAAAGAAGACATTTATGTGGCCAACAAACACATGAAAAAAATGCTCATCATCACTGGTCATCAGAGAAATGCAAATCAAAACCACAATGAGATACCATCTCATGCTAGTTAGAATGGCAATCATTACAAAGTCAGGAAACAACAGATGCTGGAGAGGATATGGAGAAACAGGAATGCCTTTACGCTGTTGGTAGGAGTGTAAATTAGTTCAAACCATTGTGGAAGACAGTGTGGTCATTCCTCAAGGATCTAGAACTAGAAATACCATTTTACCCAGCAATCCCATTACTGGGTATATACCCAAAGGATTGTAAGTCATTCTACTATAAAGACACATGCACACATGTTTATCGCAGCATTGTTCACAATAGCAAAGACCTGGAATTAACCCAAATGCCCATCATTGATAGACTGGATAAACAAAATGCAGCACATATACACCATGGAATACTATGCAGCCATAAAAAAGGATGAGTTCATGTCCTTTGCAGGGACATGGAGGAAGCTGCAAACCATCATTCTCAGTAAAGTATCACAAGGACAGAAAACCAAACACTGCATGTTCTCACTCATAAGTGGGGGTTGAACAATGAGAATATATGGACACTGGGAGGGGAACATCACATACCAGGGCCTGTCAAGGGGTGGAGGACAAGTGGAGGGATAGCATTAGGAGAAATACCTAATGTAGATGATGGGTTGATGGGTGCAGCAAGTCACCATGGCAGGTGTATACCTATGTAACAAACCTGCATGTTCTTCACATGTATCCCAGAACTTAAAGTATAATTTTTAAAAAGATAGATTTCAGAATAATAAATATTATAATAAAAAGGAACACTAAATGAGGAGAAAGGAGATGGTTCATTGAAAAGATATAGCAAAATATACAACGGAAAAACAGAACTGAACGATATCCTAGATGGATTTCTGTAAACATGGTTGGAGATTTCAACACCGTTTTTTCAATAGTGGATAGAATGCATAACCAACCAACCAAACAAAAACATCAGAAAGGACATTGAAGACTTGAAAAACACTATCAACTAACTTGACCTAACTGATATTTACTGAATCTTTCAAACCATAATAACCGAATGTACAATATTTTCAAATGCACATGGGATATTTATCAAGAAAGATTATATATGGGACCACAAAATACACCAAATTTAAACAAATTGCAATCATACTGTGTAAGTTCTCTGTCCACAATAAAAATACATTTGAAATTGATAACAGACTAGAAAATGTTCACATATGTGTAAATTAAACAACACATTTTGATAATCCATGAATCAAAGAAGAAATCAAAAGGAAATTAGAAAATATATGGAGTTGAATGAAAATTAAAACATACCATATCAAAATTTATGAGATGGATCTAAAGCAGAGTTCAGAGAAAAATGTATAGCATTAATACTTATATTAAAATCTTAAATCCATGGTGTAAGCTTCTGCCTTAAGTGATGAGAAACAGAAGACAAATTAAACCCAGAACGAGAGTAAGAAAAGAAATTCTAAGGATGAGAGCACAAATCAATGAAAAGGAAACAGAAAAACAATAGAGAAATTCAAAACAAAAACTAGTGCTTTGAATCAATAAAACTGAAAAACCTCCAGTCAGATTGGTCTAGAAAAATCAAATACACACAAATAACCAATATCAGTAATGAAAGAAGGGGTATTATTATAGATCCTACAGATATTAAGAAGATACAGAAATTTGTGTGGGCAACATTTTTCAACAAATTTGGAAACCAAGATTAAATGGGAAAATTCTTTGAATGACACTAATTATTTGAAATTTGGCTGGCTACAAATCAAATTTGTAGTTAAAAACCTTTCTGTAAAGGAAAAAACAGATTCAAATAGCTTTACTGGTGAATGTATCAAACATTTAAGGGATATTTTAAAAGCCAATTCTATAAAGACATTTTCAGAAAATAGAGGAGGAAATATTTCTCATCTGATTTGATGAGACAGCATTATCTTGATACCAAAACCAAAGTCATACACACAAGCACACACACAGACACACATACACAGACACACAGACACACACACACACACACGGAGAGAGACCAATACTCCTCATAAAGATTTTTTTTTTTACTTAATAAAATTCTAGCACATTAAATTAACAATATATAAAAAGGATGATACATCATAATCAAGTGATGTTTATACCAGGAATGCAAATTGACTCAACATTCAGAAATTAATCAATATAATTATTTATTTAAACAGACTGAAAATGAAAAAAATAACAGGTTTAACTCAAAAGATCCTGAAAAAACATTTGGCAAAATCAATATCTATTTTTGATTTAAAACACCCAGCAAATTTGAAAGGGAAAGGAGCTCTCTGAATCTGCTGAAGGACATCTATGAAAAAATCTGCTGCCAACATTACACTTCATGGTGAAAGGCTGAGTGTTTTTTCCCAAAGATCTGGAACAAGGCAAGGATGTGTGCTTTCACCAAGTCTATTCAACAGGTCCCAGAGGTTCTAGTCAGCAGAAAAAGCTTTAAAAATAATTAAAGCCTATTCGTATTGGAAAGTAAAAGGTAAAGCTGTCTTTATTCACAGATGATAGGATTGTTCACTAGAATACTACCCTAATGCCTTTAAACCCAATGAGTTTAGCATTGCCAAAAATATAAGATCAATGTATAAAAATTATTTTTCTATGCATGTGCAAGAATCTTTAGAATTGAACATTTTAAAAACTGTATACCACATACAATAATATCTAAAAACATGAAATAGATATAAATCTTTAAAAGTTTGCTGAACACTACGAAACATTGCTAAGAGAAATTTTAAGAGACCTATATAAGTGGTGATACACATATTTTTGTTTTAGATCAAAAGACTCAATATGGTTAAGATGTCAGTTCTTTCAAATTGATTGATAGATTTAAAACAATGCTAATCAAAATCCCAATAGGTTTTTGTTTTTTTAATCCTCTCAAGAAACTGAAAAACTAATTTTAAATTTTATATGGAGAGAAAAAGGGACTTGCATAGCAAAAACAATTTGGGGGAAAAAAACAAAATTGTAAGACTCACATTTCCTGATTTCACAAATTAGGGAAATGCTACCATTATCAAAATAGTATGCCATTGTTATAAGAATAGCTATATATATATCAATGAAATAAAATTAAGAGTCCAGAAATAGACCCACACTTATGTGATCAATTTAATTTTGATAAAGATGCCAAGAATATTTGTTCTTTGTTTATAGATCACATTTTTAAAAAATAATGCTGGATTAAATGGACACTCACATGCAAAAGGAAATGAATCTTTATGTTTACTTCATGCCAGATACAAAAATTAATTTGAAATAACCATAGACCTAAATGTAAGAGCTAAAACTAAAACTTCTAGGAGACATTATAGAATAAAACCTTTTCAGCTGTGGATTAGGCAAAAGTTTCTTAAATTGAATACCTGACAAACCATACAAGAATAAAAATAAATTGGACTTCAAATTGAACACTTCCATTCTACAAAAGCCACTCATAAAAGATGAAAAGACAAGAAATTGATTAGAAGAAAATATTCAGAAAACATATATTTGACAAAGAACTTGTATATGCAACAGAAGAAGACAAACAACCAAATTTAAAAATGAGGAAAATATTAAACAAATGCTTCACCAAAGAAGATAAACTGATAACACATTTAAAGACACTTCATATTATCAATCGTTACAAAAGTTCAAATGAAAACCACAATATTCCACTACCCATCTAAAAAAATTACTAACTTTTAAAAAAATTAAAATATCAAATGCCAGGGAGGATTCAGCATATCCACTGATGAAAATCCAAAATGGCACCCTATAAAACATTAGCATTAACATTTCCTTTAATTTATGTTGAATTTTTTATTTTTAAATGTTGTGAGTACATAGTAAATATATATATGTATACGAGATATTTTGATATTTTAAATGCATACTAATCACATCAGGACAAATTGAGTATCCATCACCTCAAACATTTATCCTTTCTTTATGTTATAAACAATCCAATTATACCCTTTTAGTTGTTTTTAAATGTACAGTAAATTGTTTACTGCGGTCACCCTGTTGTGCTATCAAATACCAGATCTTATTCATTCTATCTAACTCTATTTTTGTACCCATTAACTATCCCCGTCCCTCCCCACTACTTTCCTACCCTTTCTAAAGGGTCTATAGTGCAGATTAAGTCACATGTTTCTTTGTTGATTTTCTATCTGAAATATCTGTCCAATGCTGAAAGTAAGGTGTTGAAGCCTCCAGCTACTACTGTGTTGAGGTCTATCTCTCTTTAGCTCTAATAATATTTGCTTTATATATCTCGTGTTAAATGCATATATATTTGTGTATTTATCCTCTTGCTGAATTGACCCCTTTATTATTATATAATTACCTTCTTTGCCTCTTTTGATATTTTTGTCTTGAAATCTATTTTGTCTGATGTAAGTATAACTCCTCCTGCTCTATTTTGGTGCTGTTTGCATATAATATATTTTTCTACCCCTTTATTTTCAGTCTGTATGTGTCTTTTTAGGTGAATTGTGTTTCTTCTAGGCAACAAATCATTATGCCTTTTTTTTTTCTTTTAACCCATTCAGTCACCCTATGTCTTTTGATTGAAAAGCTTAGTCCCTTTATAGTCAATATTATTACTGACAAGTAGGGAGTTACTCCTCCCGTTTTGTTACTTGTTTTCTGATTGTTTTTTGGTCTCTTCCTTCTTTTCCTTTCTTTTTTTTTTTTTTTTTTTTAATTTATTTATTATTATTATACTTTAAGTTGTATGGTACATGTGCATAACGTGCAGGTTTGTTACATATGTATACTTGTGCCATGTTGGTGTGCTGCACCCATCAACTCGTCATTTACATCAGGTATAACTCCCAATGCAATCCCTCCCCCCTCCCCATGATAGGCCCCGGTGTGTGATGTTCCCCTTCCTGAGTCCAAGTGATCTCATTGTTCAGTTCCCACCTATGAGTGAGAACATGCGGTGTTTGGTTTTCTGTTCTTGTGATAGTTTGCTAAGAATGATGGTTTCCAGCTGCATCCATGTCCCTACAAAGGACGCAAACTCATCCTTTTTTATGGCTGCATAGTATTCCATGGTGTATATGTGCCACATTTTCTTAATCCAATCTGTCACTGATGGACATTTGGGTTGATTCCAAGTCTTTGCTATTGTGAATAGTGCTGCAATAAACATACGTGTGCATGTGTCTTTATAGCAGCATGATTTATAATCCTTTGGGTATATCCCCAGTAATGGGATGGCTGGGTCATATGGTACATCTAGTTCTAGATCCTTGAGGAATCGCCATACTGTTTTCCATAATGGTTGAACTAGTTTACAATCCCACCAACAGTGTAAAAGTGTTCCTATTTCTCCACATCCTCTCCAGCACCTGTTGTTTCCTGACTTTTTAATGATCGCCATTCTAACTGGTGTGAGATGGTATCTCATTGTGGTTTTGATTTGCATTTCTCTGATGGCCAGTGATGATGAGCATTTTTTCATATGTCTGTTGGCTGTATGAATGTCTTCTTTTGAGAAATGTCTGTTCATATCCTTTGCCCACTTTTTGATGGGGTTGTTTGTTTTTTTCTTGTAAATTTGTTTGAGTTCTTTGTAGGTTCTGGATATTAGCCCTTTGTCAGATGAGTAGATTGCAAAAATTTTCTCCCATTCTGTAGGTTGCCTGTTCACTCTGATGGTAGTTTCTTTTGCTGTGCAGAAGCTCTTTAGTTTAATGAGATCCCATTTGTCAATTTTAGCTTTTGCTGCCGTTGCTTTTGGTGTTTTAGACATGAAGTCTTTGCCCATGCCTATGTCCTGAATGGTACTACCTAGGTTTTCCTCTAGGATTTTTATGGTATTAGGTCTAACATTTAAGTCTCTAATCCATCTTGAATTAATTTTCGTATAAGGAGTAAGGAAAGGATCCAGTTTCAGCTTTCTACTGATGGCTAGCCAATTTTCCCAGCACCATTTATTAAATAGGGAATCCTTTCCCCATTTCCTGTTTTTCTCAAGTTTGTCAAAGATCAGATGGCTGTAGATGTGTGGTATTATTTCTGAGGACTCTGTTCTGTTCCATTGGTCTATATCTCTGTTTTGGTACCAGTACCATGCTGTTTTGGTTACTGTAGCCTTGTAGTATAGTTTGAAGTCAGGTAGCGTGATGCCTCCAGCTTTGTTCTTTTGACTTAGGATTGTCTTGGAGATGCGGGCTCTTTTTTGGTTCCATATGAACTTTAAAGCAGTTTTTTCCAATTCTGTGAAGAAACTCATTGGTAGCTTGATGGGGATGGCATTGAATCTATAAATTACCTTGGGCAGTATGGCCATTTTCACGATATTGATTCTTCCTATCCATGAGCATGGTATGTTCTTCCATTTGTTTGTGTCCTCTTTTATTTCACTGAGCAGTGGTTTGTAGTTCTCCTTGAAGAGGTCCTTTACATCCCTTGTAAGTTGGATTCCTAGGTATTTTATTCTCTTTGAAGCAATTGTGAATGGAAGTTCATTCATGATTTGGCTCTGTGTTTGTCTGTTATTGGTGTATAAGAATGCTTGTGATTTTTGCACATTAATTTTGTATCCTGAGACTTTGCTGAAGTTGCTTATCAGCTTAAGGAGATTTTGGGCTGAGACAATGGGGTTTTCTAAATATACAATCATGTCATCTGCAAACAGGGACAATTTGACTTCTTCTTTTCCTAACTGAATACCCTTGATTTCTTTCTCTTGCCTGATTGCCCTAGCCAGAACTTCCAACACTATGTTGAATAGGAGTGGTGAGAGAGGGCATCCCTGTCTTGTGCCAGTTTTCAAAGGGAATTTTTCCAGTTTTTGCCCATTCAGTATGATATTGGCTGTGGGTTTGTCATAAATAGCTCTTATTATTTTGAGGTACGTTCCATCAATACCGAATTTATTGAGCGTTTTTAGCATGAAGGGCTGTTGAATTTTGTCAAAAGCCTTTTCTGCAACTATTGAGATAATCATGTGGTTCTTGTCTTTGGTTCTGTTTATATGCTGGATTATGTTTATTGATTTGCGAATGTTGAACCAGCCTTGCATCCCAGGGATGAAGCCCACTTGATCATGGTGGATAAGCTTTTTGATGTGTTGTTGAATCCGGTTTGCCAGTATTTTATTGAGGATTTTTGCATCGATGTTCATCAGGGATATTGGTCTAAAATTCTCTTTTTTTGTTGTGTCTCTGCCAGGCTTTGGTATCAGGATGATGTTGGCCTCATAAAATGAGTTAGGGAGGATTCCCTCTTTTTCTATTGATTGAAATAGTTTCAGAAGGAATGGTACCAACTCCTCCTTATTCCTCTGGTAGAATTCAGCTGTGAATCCATCTGGTCCTGGACTTTTTTTGGTTGGTAGGCTATTAATTATTGCCTCAATTTCAGAGCCTACTATTGGTCTATTCAGGGATTCAACTTCTTCCTGGTTTAGTCTTGGAAGAGTGTAAGTGTCCAGGAAATTATCCATTTCTTCTAGGTTTTCCAGTTTATTTGCGTAGAGGTGTTTATAGTATTCTCTGATGGTAGTTTGTATTTCTGTGGGGTCGGTGGTGATATCCCCTTTATCATTTTTAATTGCGTCGATTTGATTCTTCTCTCTTTTCTTCTTTATTAGTCTTGCTAGTGGTCTGTCAATTTTGTTGATCTTTTCAAAAAACCAACTCCTGGATTCATTGATTTTTTGGAGGGTTTTTTGTGTCTCTATCTCCTTCAGTTCTGCTCTGATCTTAGTTATTTCTTGCCTTCTGCTAGCTTTGGAATGTGTTTGCTCTTGCTTCTCTAGTTCTTTTAATTGCGATGTTAGAGTGTCAATTTTTGATCTTTCCTGCTTTCTCTTGTGGGCATTTAGTGCTATAAATTTCCCTCTACACACTGCTTTAAATGTGTCCCAGAGATTCTGGTATGTTGTATCTTTGTTCTCATTGGTTTCAAAGAACATCTTTATTTCTGCCTTCATTTCGTTATGTACCCAGTAGTCATTCAGGAGCAGGTTGTTCAGTTTCCATGTAGTTGAGCGGTTTTGATTGAGTTTCTTAGTCCTGAGTTCTAGTTTGATTGCACTGTGGTCTGAGAGACAGTTTGTTATAATTTCTGTTCTTGTACATTTGCTGAGGAGTGCTTTACTTCCAATTATATGGTCAATTTTGGAGTAAGTACGATGTGGTGCTGAGAAGAATGTATATTCTGTTGATTTGGGGTGGAGAGTTCTATAGATGTCTATTAGGTCTGCTTGCTGCAGAGATGAGTTCAATTCCTGGATATCCTTGTTAACTTTCTGTCTTGTTGATCTGTCTAATGTTGACAGTGGAGTGTTGAAGTCTCCCATTATTATTGTATGGGAGTCTAAGTCTCTTTGTAAGTCTCTAAGGACTTGCTTTATGAATCTGGGTTTTCCTGTATTGGGTGCATATATATTTAGGATAGTTAGCTCTTCCTGTTGAATTGATCCCTTTACCATTATGTAATGGCCTTCTTTGTCTCTTTTGATCTTTGATGGTTTAAAGTCTGTTTTATCAGAGACTAGTATTGCAACCCCTGCTTTTTTTTGTTCTCCATTTGCTTGGTAAATCTTCCTCCTTCCCTTTATTTTGAGCCTATGTATGTCTCTGCGTGTGAGATGGGTCTCCTGAATACAGCAGACTGATGGGTCTTGACTCTTTATCCAGTTTGCCAGTCTGTGTCTTTTCATTGGAGCATTTAGTCCATTTACATTTAAGGTTAAGATTGTTATGTGTGAACTTGATCCTGCCATTATGATATTAACTGGTTATTTTGCTCGTTAGTTGATGCAGTTTCTTCCTAGCCTCGATGGTCTTTACATTTTGGCATGTTTTTGCAATGGCTGGTACCGGTTGTTCCTTTCCATGTTGAGTGCTTCCTTCAGGGTCTCTTGTAAGGCAGGCCTGGTGGTGACAAAATCTCTAAGCATTTGCTTATCTGTAAAGCATTTTATTTCTCCTTCACTTATGAAACTTAGTTTGGCTGGATATGAAATTCTGGGTTGAAAATTCTTTTCTTTAAGAATGTTGAATATTGGCCCCCACTCTCTTCTGGCTTGGAGAGTTTCTGCCGAGAGATCTGCTGTGAGTCTGATGGGCTTCCCTTTGTGGGTAACCCGACCTTTCTCTCTGGCTGCCCTTAAGATTTTTTCCTTCATTTCAACTTTGGTGAATCTGGCAATTATGTGTCTTGGAGTTGCTCTTCTCGAGGAGTATCTTTGTGGCGTTCTCTGTATTTCCTGGATTTGAATGTTGGCCTGCCCTACTAGGTTGGGGAAGTTCTCCTGGATGATATCCTGAAGAGTGTTTTCCAACTTGGTTCCATTTTCCCCCTCACTTTCAGGCACCCCAATCAGACGTAGATTGGGTCTTTTTACATAATCCCATACTTCTTGCAGGCTTTGTTCATTTCTTTTTCTTCTTTTTTCTTTTGGTTTCTCTTCTCGCTTCATTTCATTCATTTGATCCTCAATCGCTGATACTCTTTCTTCCAGTTGATCGAGTCGGTTACTGAAGCTTGTGCATTTGTCACGTATTTCTCGTGTCATGCTTTTCATCTCTTTCATTTCGTTTATGACCTTCTCTGCATTAATTAGTCTAGCCGTCAATTCTTCCACTTTTTTTTCAAGATTTTTAGTTTCTTTGCGTTGGGTACGTAATTCCTCCTTTAGCTCTGAGAAATTTGATGGACTGAAGCCTTCTTCTCTCATCTCGTCAAAGTCATTCTCCGTCCAGCTTTGATCCGTTGCTGGCGATGAGCTGCGCTCCTTTGCCGGGGGAGATGTGCTCTTATTTTTTGAATTTCCAGCTTTTCTGCCCTGCTTTTTCCCCATCTTTGTGGTTTTATCTGCCTCTGGTCTTTGATGATGGTGATGTACTGATGGGGTTTTGGTGTAGGTGTCCTTCCTGTTTGATAGTTTTCCTTCTAACAGTCAGGACCCTCAGCTGTAGGTCTGTTGGAGATTGCTTGAGGTCCACTCCAGACCCTGTTTGCCTGGGTATCAGCAGCAGAGGCTGCAGAAGAAAGAATATTTCTGAACAGCGAGTGTACCTGTCTGACTCTTGCTTTGGAAGCTTCCTCTCAGGGGTGTACTCCACCCTGTGAGGTGTGGGGTGTCAGACTGCCCCTAGTGGGGGATGTCTCCCAGTTAGGCTACTCAGGGGTCAGGGACCCACTTGAGCAGGCAGTCTGTCCGTTCTCAGATCTCAACCTCCGTGTTGGGAGATCCACTGCTCTCTTCAAAGCTGTCAGACAGAGTCGTTTGCGTCTGCAGAGGTATCTGCTGCTTTTTTGTTGTTGTTGTTGTTGTTGTTGTGTAGCTGTGCCCTGTCCCCAGAGGTGGAGTCTACAGAGACAGGCAGGTTTCCTTGAGCTGCTGTGAGCTCCACCCAGTTGGAGCTTCCCAGCAGCTTTGTTTACCTACTTAAGCCTCAGCAATGGCGGGCGCCCCTCCCCCAGCCTCGCTGCTGCCTTGCCGGTAGATCACAGACTGCTGTGCTAGCAATGAGGGAGGCTCCGTGGGCATGGGACCCTCCCGGCCAGGTGTGGGATATGATCTCCTGGTGTGCCTGTTTGCTTAAAGCGCAATATTGGGGTGGGAGTTACCCGATTTTCCAGGTGTTGTGTGTCTCAGTTCCCCTGGCTAGGAAAAGGGATTCCCTTCCCCCTTGCGCTTCCCAGGTGAGGCGATGCCTCGCCCTGCTTCAGCTCTTGCTGGTCGGGCTGCAGCAGCTGACCAGCACCGATCGTCCGGCACTCCCCAGTGAGATGAACCCAGTACCTCAGTTGAAAATGCAGAAATCACCGGTCTTCTGTGTCGCTTGCGCTGGGAGTTGGAGACTGGAGCTGTTCCTATTCGGCCATCTTGCTCCGCCCCCCCCCCTTCTTTTCCTTTCTATCTTCCTTTTAGTGAATGTGATTTTCTCTGGTAGTGTGTTTTAATTTTTTGTTTTTTGTCTTTTGCATATCTATTGTATGTTTTTTGATTTGAGGTTACCATAAGGCTTGCAAATACTATCTTAAAACCTATTATTTTTAACTGATGACAACTTAACAGTGATTGTATAAGCAAACTAACAAACAAGCAAAGAGAAAATTAATAAAAACTCTACACTTTACTTCAACCCCTACCCCTAATTTTTAACTTTTCGTTGTTTCAATTTATATGTTATTATGCTATGTCTTGAGAAGTTGTAGTTACTATTTTTGACTGGTTCTTCTTTTAGTCTTTCTACTCAAAATATGGGTAATTTAGACACCACAGTGACTGTGTTATAATATTCTGTATTTTTCTGTGTGCTTACTATTAACATTAAGCTTTGTGCCTTCAGATAATTTCTTATTGCTCATTATCATCCTTTTCTTTCAAATTGAGGACCTCCCTTTAGCATTTCTTGTAGGACAGGTCTGGTGTTAATGAAATCCCTTAGCTTTTGTTTGTCTGGAAAAGTCTTTATTTCTCCTTACTGTTTGAAGGACATTTTCACTGAATATACTATTCTAAAATAATTTTTTTTTTCCTCTAGCACTTTATATATGTTACACCATGCTCTCCTGGCCTATAAGGTTTCCACTGAAAAGTCTGTTGCCGACATATTAAAAAATGCTCATCACCACTGGTCATCAGAGAAATGCAAATCAAAACCACAGTGAGATGCCATCTCACACCAGTTAGAATGGCAATCATTAAAAACTCAGGAAACAACAGATGCTGGAGAGGATGTGGAGAAATAGGAAAGCTTTTACACCATTGGTGGGACTGTAAACAAGTTCAACCATTGTGGAAGACAGTGTGGCGATTCCTCAAGGATCTAGAACCAGAAATACCATTTGACCCAGTGATCCCATTACTGGGTATATACCTAAAGGATTATGTAACTTATGCTGCTATAAAGAGACACATGCACATATGTTTATTGCAGCACTATTTATGATAGCAAAGACTTGAACTAACCCAAATGTCCATCAATGATAGACTGGATTTTAAGAAATGGCACATATACACCATGGAGTTCATGCAGCCATGGTTTCGCCGTCCGCCTACCGTCCACCATGGTCCTGCGGGAGCTGGAACAACGAGTAATCATTGCCGGACACAGGGCAGGAACAACGTCGGCACCAAGTAGGCTGGGGAAGGATAGCATTAGAGAAATACCCAATGCAAATGACGAGTTGATGGGTGCAACAAACCAACATGGTACACATACCTATGTAACAAACCCACATGTTCTTGCATATGCAAATTCTGGTGGAACTTTAAAAGTATAGAGAAAGAAAGAGAGGAGAGAGAGAGAGAGAGAAGGAAGGGAAGAAAGGAGCTGAAGGAAGGAAGGAAGGGGAAGGAAGGAAGGAAGGAAGGAAGGAAGGGGAAGGAAGGAAGGAAAGAAGGGAAGGAAGGAAGGGAAAGAAGGAAGGGGAAGGAAGGAAGCAGCTAAGAAAATGCTGAAGGAAGGAAGAAGGAAGGAAGGAAGGAAGGAAGGAAAGAAAGAAGAAGAAAAGAAAGGAAAAGAAAAAGAAAAGAAAAAGAAAAGAAAAAGAAGAGAAAAAGAAAAAGTCTGTTGTGACATTTGGAGTGCATGTTATTTGTTTCTTTTCTCTTGGTATTTGTAGTATCCTTTCTTTATCCTTGACCTCGTGCAGCCTACTATTGAACAATGCTTATGTCTTGCAAATCTTCTTGGTGTCTTATAATCTTCATATACTTGAATATTGATATCTTTCTCCAGATTTGGAGAGTTATCTATTATTATACCTTTTAATAAACTTTCTACCCCAATCTCTCTCTCTGTCTACTTCCTCTTTAAGGCCAATGACTCTTAAATTTGCCCTTTTGAGGCTATTGTCTAGATCTTGCAGGCATACTTTATTCTTTTTATTCTTTTTTATTTTATCTCTTCTAACTGTATTTTCAAATAGCCTGTCTTCAACCTCACTCACTTTTTCTTCGGCTTGATCAATTCTGCTGTTAAGAGACTCTGATGCATGCTTCAATGTGAAAATTGCATTTTTCAACTCCAGAGTTTCTGCTTGATTCTTTTTAATAATTTAAATTTCTTTGTTAAATTTATCTCATAGGATTCTAAAGTTCTTATCTGTGTTATGCTGAATTTCTTTGGTTTTCTCCACACAGCTATTTTGAATTCTCTGTCCGAAAGGTCACATATCCCACTCATATCTGTAGGTTTGCTCACTGGTACCTTGTTTAGTTCATTTGGCAAGGTCATGTTTTCCAGAATTATGTTTTGATGCTATCCAGGTCTTCATGCCATCTTCTGGATGTTCATCAATGTTTGGGCATTGGAGAGTTAGGTATTTATTGTAGTCTTCACAGTCTAGGCTTGTTTGTACTCATCCTTCTGGGGAGGGCTTTCCATGTATTCTAAAGAATTTGGGTGTTGTAATCTAAGATTCGGTCACTGCAGCCATATCTGCATTAGGCAGCACCCCAAGCCCAGTAACACTGTGGTTCTTGTAGACTTATGTAGGTACTGACTTGGTGTTCTTGGATAAGATACCAAATAACTCTCTGGATTACCAGGCAGAGACTCTTTTTCTTTTCCTTTACTTTCCCCCATACAAATGGAGTCCCCCTTTCTCTCTCTAATGAGCTGCCTGAAGTTGGAGAATGGGTGACACAAGCATCCCTGTGATCACCACCTCTGGAACTGTGCTAGTTCAGACGTGATGCCAGCACAGCACTGGGTCTTATCCATGGTCCATGGTAACCACTGCCTGGCTGCTGCCTATGTTTACTCAAGGTCCTAGGTCTCTACAATCAGCAGGTGGCAAAGCCAGCTAGGCTTGTGTTCTTCCCTTGAGGGTGGCAAGTTCCCCCTGGTCCCAGGCAGGTCCAGAGATGTTGTCTGGGAGTCACAGGCTAGAGTTAGAACCCCTAGGAATCTACTGGTGCTCTAGTCTACCATTGCTGAACTGGCACTCAAGTCACAAGACAGTTCTTCTCACTCTTCACCTTTCCACCATCAGATAAATCTCTCCCTACATCCACCATATCTCAGGCCCATGGCAAGTATTGCCAAGCTACTGCCAATGTTCATTCAACGCTCAGAGGCTCTTTAGTCAGGTTGTGGGGAATGCTTTCAGACCTAAGACTCGCCATTAAGAGCTATAGGCTTCTCTCTGGCCTAAGGTAAGTCCAGAAATGTCATCCAAGAGCCAAGGTCTGGAATTGGGGACCCCAAAAGCCCAATTGGTGCTCTACCTGACTGTGACTGAGCTGACACCTAAGCTGAAAGACAAAGCAAAGTCCCTTTACTCTTCCCTCTACTTTTCTCAAGCAGAAGGAGTCCCTCCCTGTAGCCACCACAGCTGAGAATGTACTGGGTCATACTGAAGCCAGCATGTTTCTGAGTCTCACCCAAGACCCATGGTGAGTACTTCCTGGCTACCGCTGCTGAATTTAGGACCCAGGGGCTCTTTAATAAACAGGTGATAAATTCTGCTAGGACTGGGTCCTTCCCTTCAAAGTAGCATGTTCCCTTCTGGCCAAGGGTGTGTCTAGAAATGTCATCCAGGAGCTAGGGTCTGGAATGGGGACCTCAAGACTCTGCCTGGTGCCCTGTCTTACTGTGGCTAAGCTGATAGCCAAGCAGCAAGACAAAGTCCTCTTTACTTTTCCCTCTCCTCTACTCAAGCAGAAAGAAGGAGCTACATTGCCTGGGGTTGGGGAGTGTACTCCCTTGGCTGCGCCAGCTAGTGTCTCACTGGGTCACATGCACCCCAAGTCCACTGGCGTCTGAGCTCATTACAGCATGAGGACTTGTCCAGGGATTACAATCCTTGTGGACTTTTCAATTGTGGACTTGAAAATCCTAGACTGCTTTTCAAGTTTATTTAAGACCTCAATGCATGTTAGCCCACAGTGATAGGGCTTTCCAGAACTCAGGTTCCAACCAGTGCAATGGATGAGTCCCTTCTGGTTAGGGCAGGTCTAAATTCTCCCTCCATGGTCATCAGCTGAGTTTTGCCTGGTGTAACTTTCCTCTGTGAAAGAGCAGCACTGAGTTTCAAAGCAAAGCCCCACAATCAATGCACTGTCCCTCCCCGAAGTAAACAGATTCTCTCTCTGCATCATAAGGCCACAGCCAGGATATGGGGGGTGGGTTGATGCCAGCAATTCAAGACTGTCTTTCTTATTCTCTTCAGTGTCTTTTTCAGTGATATGAAGTTAAAATCAAGAACTATGATTGTTCACCTGTTTTTTTTTTTTTTTTTAATTCTTACAAAGGTGCTTTTTTGTGTGGAAAATTGTTCAATTTGGTGTTCCTATGGAGAGAATGATTGGTGGAAGCTTCTATTTGGCCACCTTGCTTTCCATTTTCTTTAAAGCTAAGCATATAGATACCATATGACTGAGCAATTTCACTGCTAGGTATTTACTCAAGATAAATAAAAACATACTTTCACACAATGATTTTTACCTGAATGATTATAGCAGCTTGTTTATAACAATCAAAAACTAGACAGAGTTCAAATGTTCATCTATAGTAAGTGAATAAATTGTGAAAAATGTATATGAGTTTATGTTCAACAGCAAACAGAAACAAAGTACTGATACATGCAACAACATGAATGAATCTCAAAATCACTCTGCTAAGTCAAATAACCCAGACCAAAAGGACACATAATATCTGATTTAATATATACAACATTGTGGAAAAGATAAAACTAGAAGGATAGAAATCAAATCAGTGGTTGCCAGAGACTGAGAGGTGAGATGAGATTGATTCCTCCAATAAAGGACATAAAATCTATACTTTGACTTTGGTGGTAGTTCTATGGCTGTATATATTTGCCAAAAGTGATAGAATTGTACACTTAAAAGGATGAATTTTAACGTACATAAATTATACCACAACAAACCTGATGTTAAAAATAAATAAATATAGAAAACAGTATAGAAGTTCCTCAAAAAATTAAAAATAGAAAAACTACATGACCTAGTAATCCCACTACTGGGTATATAGCTGAAGGATTTGGAAACTGTATGTCGAAGAGATATCTGCCCTTCTTTGTTCATTGCAGCATTATTTTCAATGGCCAAGATATGGAATTAAGCTAAGTATCAACAGATGAATGGTTAAAGAAAGGATGGCATATATTCACCATGGGATACTATTCAGCCTTTAAAATAAAAGGAAAGAAATGCTGTCATTTGTGACATGAATGACCCTGGAGGACATTATGCTAAGTGAAATAAGCCAAGCACAGAAACACAAATACTGCATAATGTCACATACATGGGAAATCTAAAAAAGTTAAACTTATGAAAATAGAGAGTAGAATGGTAGTTACTAGTGGCTGAGAGTTGGGTGGAGTTGAGATGTTGGTCCAAGGGTAAAAAATTTTAGTTAGATAGGAGGAATAATTTCAAGAGATCTATTATATAGCATAATGACTACAGTTAATAATAATGTATTGTATCTTGAAAATTGGTAAGAGAGTATATTTTAAGTACTTCACCACAAAAAATTATAAGTATGTGAGGTAATACATATGTTAATCAGATTGATTTAGCCATTCCACAATGTATATATGTTTTGAAACATCATGTTACACACCATAAACATATACAATTTATATTTGTCAAATTAATAAACATAAATAGTCATATGCTGAATAAAAACCCTTGAAAATAAAATTACTTATATAAAAGAATGACTTGTGATAATCACAATAACTAAGCAAATATGAAAAAAATTAAAGCAAACTAAAAAATAATATATATGGAAGACAAAGATATGCTAACGTAACAGTATGTGGTATCTCAGAAGTGCATAAGGCACTTCTAATCTGCAATGGAAGATATATATTCAAAGATATTATAGAAGAAAGCAACCATGTCTGTGGTCACTAGTGGAATGTTTATTAAAATGATGATTATACACCTATTAAAATGGCTAATATGAATAATACTGAAAATACCAAGTACTGATGAAGGGAGCATTGAATGTTCATACATTGTTTGTGGGAATGCAAAAGGGCATAGCCTTTCAAGGGAATAATGCGGCACTTTCACCATGTACGTAAATTTATATACTTCCCATATGTTCCAGCAATCATACTCCTGCATATTTACCTAAAAGAAATGAAAATGCATATTCACACAAAAACATGTAAATGAATGTTTATAGCAATTCTATTCATAACAATTAAAATGTGAAAACAAGCCAAAAGTCCTTCAATGGGTGAATAGATAAACAGTTATATTCACATACAATTAAATACTACTCAGCATCAAAAAGAAATGTGTTACTGACACCTATGAAACTTGGATGAATCTCAAAGGCAGTATCCTGAAAGAGTCAGTCTCCAAAGAGTACATACTACATCATTTAATTTACATGATATTCTTCAAAAGACAAAACTATGTGGCAGGGAACAGACCAGTGGTTGTCAGGGGTTGAGGTACAAGGAGGCTATGACTATAAAGGCATAAATAAGGTAGACTTTTGGACCGATAGGACTTCTCTGTGACCTGATTGCAGTGGTGGTTACACAAATCTACAGATGTGTTAACATTAGTAGAACTCTACACACACACACCAAAGAGGCAATTTTACTATTTGTTAATTTTAAAATAATATTAAAACAGTGCAAAATAAGAAAATGAAAATAATAAAGAATTGTGAAGTGTTAGTAACTAGAACAAAAAATATAAACTAAATACCTCCAAGCAAACTTGAATTTCTGGGGGCCTACTTTCTACAGGAAGATTACAAACCTTTGTATTGCATCTCTTTCACTCACAGCCAGTGTAGGAATGTGCCATGATGAGTAACTTTACAGTTTCAAGTTTCAGCTGCAGCTGGATCTCTATGTCAGTAACTGTGACTAGATGGGTAATAATGAGCTCCATTTCTTATATACTTCTAATACTCATAGGCCCTGGAGTGAAGCATTATCAGAAAGAGAACTGACATTATCCTATCAGAATATGTCATTCTGCATTGCTGATGGCCATCTTGTGTAGATGATATTGCTTACAGAGATTTTTTTTCTTTCTTTCTTAATATGGATCTAGAAGCTATACTGTAATGTCTGTGTGAATTAATGTGTTTATCTTTGTGAGCTGTGTGTGTGTGCAAGAGCCTGCGTGGTATCTGTGGTGTGCTTGCATGCTTGGAATAACTAGACAGGTTCACCATTCTGCACCTACAACTGCTTGTGGTCATTTTAAGGAACCTTGACCTAAAGTGTCAAAGCTGACACTGGACTATCCTGCTGTGAGAAGTCCCTACTCCACCTCACCTCCCACCCCCAACTAGTCTACACTGCTATACTCCAATTTCAGAAACTAAGAATGTTTTTCTGGAAACATTGTGCATTTGGAAGGGTTAGATAGAAAAGAAGAATGAGGCACCAGGCAACAAAGTCCCAGTGGAAGGGATGCGAATGTTTCCTAAAGAAAAGTGTGGGGATGTTTTGGGGAAGTCTGAAGAGCAGTAGAAACCAGGGTCTGTCTACAAGGGTACACCTAAGGAGGGGTTCATTTTAATGTGTGTTCTTTCTTTTGGAAAGAGCTAGTGGAATATACTTATATACCATATAGCCTTGTTTTACAACCTTTGTGCTAGCTTCCCTAAAAGAACCCCATTTGTCATTGAAGTCTGAGACCCCCTCCTACATTAGCTTTGTATGACAAGGGACTACAGACAAGACAGCAGAAAGTAAGGGCATGAGCAGACAGCTCCTCACGCACTCTTGCACTGATGCTGGGGAGATGAAGCAACAAGCTGGGGAGGGAGACCGAGTTCAGAATGACTAGAAGGTCTATAGTTGTGAGGTGAGTGGTGGCCCTCAGCAAGGCTGGGGCCACAGAGAGAAGATGCTCAGTGGCTGCCTTCAGGAGCTGACTTGAGATACAACTCTTTCATTTCCTAAAATATACAGGGCAGCATTTCTTAAGGGACTGTCTACTGACCTGGGGACTTATGTTTTAAATGCACATTCCTAGGCCCTACATCAGACATGCTGACTCAGAATGTCCAAAGGCAGAACCAAGACATTTTACATTTTAAAATGTAACTCCCAGGTAATTCTCAGGCAGCATGAGTTTTGAAATTTTATCCTTGAGGTGACCCTTCAGTGAGTAGGTAAGCTGAACCTTCTTCATCTCTTTCTCCTCCTCCTTTTTCTTCCTCCTCCTTCTCTTCTCTTTCTCCTTTCCTCCCTCCTCCTTTTTTTTCCTCTCACTTCTCTTCTTCTTCTCTGCCTCCTCATTATGATGATGATTGTTACTTTTATTATTATCTTTACCAGAGAAATGAGAGGGATGGGGATTTTTTTTCTACCACAGGCTAATGTAGTTATGAGTTAAATATTTTTAAAGAACTATGAAAACAGTGTTTCCCAGGGCCTTCCCTCTATCCTAATTAGGGATAAAAAAGTACACTATTTCATGCTCCCCAAAGATAATACTTCTCTATAGTTAGTAATGCTGTGAGCTGCCACTATGGAAAAATTGTTTACATACAAAGTTTCTCCCCTGCTGAAGAAGATTCATATGAGTTATGTGAACCCAGTAAAAATGTATCTGTCAGCAAGAAGAGTAATAATTCAGTTTACATGTATTTTTATATGTAGTAATTTCTATAAACTAAGTTTCACACTCTGAATATGTTGCTGTAATGCAGGAATGTTTTATAATCTGAACATTTCCCAAGTATTTTGGATTGGTAATGCCACTTTTTTTTTAACATTGTAAAACCCATCTTCACTCTTCCCCTGAGTGACTCAGATTATAAACTTTGACAATATTCAGGGCAGTTTTACTACATTTTTTTATTTGAAGTCTTATATTTTTTAATGGTTAAAAATAAATCTTTGGTCCAGACAGAGAAAAAGTAATAAAAAGATGTAATAGTTGAATTCACAAAGGAAGAAAGTTAGATTCTCTTCTACATGTGTAGATTTCCAAAGTTAGTTTCAAAATTCCTCATTATTCTATGGTCTATTTATAAGAATATGCACTCATCCATTGTATTGAGTCTCTTTTAAATACAGTATATTAGAGAAAGCTTTTCAATATTACTTTGGAAAAAATATCTTACTTCAAAATAATATCTTTATATATTTAAAATGTGTTGGGTTAGAGAATATCAATTCGGAAACACCCTGTTTTTTTTCTCTCCAACTTTTACGTTCAAGGGATACAAGGGGTACGTGTGCAGTTTTGTTACATGGGTAAGTTGTGTGTCAGGGGGTTTGGTATGTAGATTAATTTTGTCACCCAGGTAATCAAATAAAAGCCAATAGGTAGTTTTTAAATCCTCACCCTCCTCCACCCTCAAGTAGGCCTTGATGTCTATTGTTCCCTTCTTTGTGTCCATGTATACTCAGTGCTTACCTTCCACTTATAAAGGAGAACATGTGGTATTTGTTTTTCTGTTCCTGCATCAAATTGTTTACTATAATGACCCCCAATTCCATCCATATTGCTGCAAAGGACATGATTTCATTCTTTTTATGACTGCATAGTATTCCATGGTATACAGAGACATCTGCTTTTATTTTAAAATTACATCTTTGTGTCTTAACCTTGACATTTATTGACTCCATTTTATATACTCCATAAAACATTCAAGAAATGGGTGTTTGTGAGGCAACTAAAAAAAATCCTGCATGTATTAAATGCCACCCACTGTGAATTAATTCTTTATCACAACACCCTAACATTCTATTTATCCCCATTTTACCGATAAAAATACTGAAGTTCAAAGAGGTTACACAACTTGCTCATGCCCACATAACCAGTAAAGGAGGCAGCTAAATCTCAGGCTGAGGTCCTCATGACCTCCAAGCTTTTATGGTTCCCAATATGCCAGTGACTTCTCAGCTGCAGGTAAAATGATGCTGAAGTAAATAAGCCTGTTCTGCTGCAAATCTACTTAAATGCATTATTTAGAGACAAGTTTCAAATACTTTAAATAATTTTATTCATATCACTCTTATTATTGAATAAATTATGAAAATACTGCTTAGTGTCTTATGAACACCACTCCTGAGAAAAAGTATAGAATAAAACAGCATAAATTTTCTCTACCTTAGGATTTTTAAATCTTTTTAATAATCCCTTCTAATTTCTATTATTTTATTTTTTTACAAAACAGAAGAATATGAATTTAATAACTATTTTTATAGATTTAAGAATTTCATTATTTAAAATTCTAACTGAAGCAGAACAACTAAATTTACATGACTGTGACCTGTCAGAACCTTGTCAATTACTCTAACTCTGTCTTTTTAACCATTTGAAATTGTTCTGTTAGTAATTATTACAGTGCTATTCTAGCAATAAAAATGATAGAACCCATGAGTAGTTTTATTTTAGCATATGTTTATATTATATTTTATTATATGTTCTAAAATTATAAGATTTTTTTCAGAAAATAAAGCATACATCGTGTGACTTTTACAGTGGGACCTTTGTGTGAGACCGTACTGATTGACCTTTGGGAAGGACAGACATACTTGGTCATGAATCTGGGGTTACAGCTTTAGAAACTGTAGTGATCGTACCCCTACTTGATTCTTCTCTTTCTTAGATCCCTACTGTGTGAGGATCAAGGCAACACAGAAATGTATATTTACCTTGAGACTCAAGAGTTATATATACAAGAGTAACTGTTCAAAGTCTTTTTAATTTCTAAAAAATCTTTCATATATTGATTTTATTTGCAAATTTCTAGTCATTTTTATACTTATATAAGAGTTGTATATATAAATTAACTGCTCAAAATCTTTTCTATTTCTAAAAAATCTTTGATATATTTATTTGCAAATTTCTAATCATTTTTATATTAATTTTTCATGACAAAGTAGTAAGCTTAAATAAACTGTAGCCACAAAGCAAATAAGTAGCAGAATAGAGATTCAAACCCAGGTTTATCTAACTACAAAGCCTGTGCCTTTTTAGGTAGACCTCTCTGCTTTTGTGATTATTTTTAGCCCTTCTATTCTATGATTTCACTAAGCCCAGGGCATATTTTGAATTTATTCTTTTAATCTAATAAATTCCTGATAACTTCTGTCTTTGCCCCTTTCTCTAAAATGCCAAGTGATGAAAAATAATCAGTTAGTTAACGGTTTCAGACCCATTAATCAACTTTTTGTTCATATTAAATAATCAAGCAATTTACATAGGTTGGGAGTAGGGAGTGGGAAAAGGCAGAAATATAAAATTTGCTTAAAATACCAATTGCTCTAATTTTAACCCAGCAATGTGGGATTTAAAACATAGAATAGCTATTTCATTCAGTCAGGCTTTTCTTTGTTAGTTTTTAACAATTTGGTTTTTTTTTTTCTCTTTACAAAATAATAGAGTTGATTAGTTCTGTCTAGAAGTAGGTGATTAGTTCTGTCTAGAAGTAGGTTTTTGTCATAAGACTATGTGAAAATAATTTTCTTTTTTTTTTTTTTTAAACTGGTTTTGTTTCTGTTCAGTTCTTTAGATTCTAAAGTTTAGGAGATGTAAAAAAACAATTATTTATACATAGAGAATGAATTGTAAACATACTAAAAACAAGGTATCCCATAGAGATATGTAATGTAGGAAAAATAGCAATTATGATGAAAAGTCAGAGTTGACACACTGCTAACAAGATGATGAACGATTTCAAAATGGTGGTCAGTAAACCAGGGCACTCCTG
This sequence comes from Papio anubis, assembly GCF_008728515.1. Lineage (NCBI taxonomy): Eukaryota > Metazoa > Chordata > Mammalia > Primates > Cercopithecidae > Papio > Papio anubis. The sequence continues at coordinate 45,077,383 of NC_044978.1, forward strand.
GCTCAAGCGGTCTCTATTTATTTAACTAGGAAAAGCCCAGTAATCCCAAACAATATGTCTCAATGAATCTATGAATGTCATTAGTTTCATAATATGTTTTTTGTTTTTTTAAAACAAAGTGTTCTGGTGTTCATTTCTCTTTTACTATCTGTGTTTATGTCTCATTAGGCCATACAGGAAATCTGCTACTTGTTTATATTGCTCTGCCTTGGAAAAAGACAAAAAGACAACATTTTTTCCTAAAATACTTGACATATTTTAGTCTCTCATTATAACTTCAAACAATTATCTTTGCAAAGATTTGTTAAAGCTTTTTTACTTCAAAAGAATAGTAATTTACCCAATTTGAATTTCTTTTTAAACATTTTAATTGAAGAAACCAAAGCCATGTTAGACGGTTTTATTTAATTTGGGAATAATTTGGAAAATATTTCTATTCTATACTTTATGCGGGAGAAAACTACAACAGAATTCAGCAGAAGTAAAGTGAAAAAAAGGACAAATAATTTTTCTGACTAATTAGGTACTTATTAAAGAATCTTTCATCTAAGACATTTCCTGCCACTTCCTGTAATACAGCCTTCTCTTAAAATAAACAAACAAACAAAAAAAACAAAAAAACTCTTTGAAAAAATGCCACTTTCTGTTATCTCTGTTATCTCTTTAGTCTAATTCTATTTGGCTTCAGTCATTTTAGCCTACCACCAAATCTAATAAACAGCCCTATTTGGCATGTTTTTTTGTGTTTATGCATTTATAACTTTTTTAACTTTTTCATTATTTACTTTTGTGTTTCTCCACATTTTAATGTATTTTATGTTCTGTGAAGAAAGGGACTTTGTCTTTTCTTGACTTTAAAAACTTGAGCTTAAAAACTTGTCTATATATGATATTCTCTTCATCTGTTATTGAATGATCAAAAAAACCATATTTCATATCTTCAAGTAGCAGAAGTCAACAAGGAAAAGCCTACCTACTTTATTAGAAGAGAATTTATTATCACTTTTAATCATTTGATTGAGATCTTTATTTTTATCTTGCTAGATAAATGTTAGGGTATAGTCTTCCAAAGAAGAAGTCACAGTAACTACTATAGACACAAGTTGTTTAAAGGAAATATAAAATTAAAAGACAAAATTATATTAGAAATTCATTATAAAAATAAATATAAAATTAAAATATAGGGCCGGGCATGGTGGCTCACACCTGTAATCCCAGAACTTTGGGAGGCCAAGGTGGGTGGATCACCTGAGTTCAGGAGTTCAAGACGAGCCTGGCCAATATGGCGAAACCCCATCTCTACTAAAAATACAAAAACTTAGCTGGGCATGGTGGCAGGCACCTGTAATCCCAGCTACTTGGGAGGCTGAGGCAGGAGAATTACTTGAACTTGGGAGGTGGAGGTTACAGTGAGCTGAGATTGTGCCATTGTACTCCAGGCTGAGCAACAAGAGCAAGACTTCATCTAAAAAAAAAAAAATTGAAGGACAGAATTACATGAGAAATCCATAAGAACTGTAATTTTACACACATATATACACTGTGACAAACACACACAATGTGTAGTCATTCATAGGAGTTTATGTAATATAAATCCTTCTAAAACTTAGCCAGTTTTGTTCTAAGATGGATAATGTGTTAGCAATATAATAGAAGGATTTTGTGCCATGTAAACCAAGAATTCAGAATGCAAACCATTGGACCCACAGGATAAGTTTGTTTTATCTGAACTTGGAAGAACAGGACCTATGAAAACAAACCAATTTGCTTCCAATCCAAATTATCAACTGGAGAGATTCTTCAACAGAATACCAGAAACAGATGTGAATGCCTTTTCTCCATGACTGCAAGCCAGTAAATAATTTCTTGCTATTTTATCCCTTTATGATAAAACCTCAAGCTCCCATTCATACCAGGAGAGAGGAAAACCCTAGGAGAAATATGATACCATTTGGCTCAAATTTTTTCATCTCTCCTGTAGATACTGGATAGGTTACCAGGTCTCTCAACTGTGTGTTTTACACTGACAGTGTTTTTAGGATATGGCCTCATTAGAACATACTTTCTCCAGTCTGCAAAATAAGCTTAGTTTCTGAATTGTGAAGAGGTGTCACATTAAGCATCCTTCCACTTTTGAAACAAAGGGGGCTTATGTAGTAATGACTTTATGTACTAAAATGACTTAATTTTCTTTTGAGAATGATTTATTTTTCTGGAGCCCGTATTTTCCAGGAGAAGCTAATGTGCTAGCTTTTGTATCCTTGGAAGCATGAGTTCAAATTTGGCCCATGGTAAGCAACAAGCAACAGTGTTTGGCCTGGTCTCAATCTATTCTCTGGGCTTCTACATCATCATCTCCCACGCACAACTCAACACCATTAACACAACTGGAAACATCTGCTGGACAAAGAGCCCAGATTTGAGTAGAGAGGATAGCCAAAGACTCCCAATACTGCACTATGAGAAAACCAAAACTTACCGCTATAATCAAAAGCAAAGTCAGGAAACTATTTGAGATTTACATAGATTAGGAGGAGCTGGCCAATGGGTTCTAGAATTCCTTATAGAAATCTGGACTTTTAAAGACAACTGTGCTGTTCACTTACGTTTACAACTATTTGCCTACTTGGGTGGGCCCCTTTCGGAAGATAAATTCATGGAGCCACATATTCTCCAAATGTACATAGGTTGTAGATTTCAAGCGGTGTAAAATGTCCTAGATCCTTATGAACTTAAACACAATCACAGATGTTCTGGAATGAGGAAAAGGTCATGTTTAAAAACACTAGCAGGTAGAGCAGTCAGTTTAAACCAGTTTAAAACGAAATGGAATCATTTTCAAAAACTTTCTTGCTTTGTCCCTAGCACCTCATTCCCCACCTCATTCCCCTTCTTTTAACAAAAGAGAAAAAAATTAAAAATTTTATATAATGAAAGATATCACTATGATATTAAAAACAAAATTGTTTCTCGAGAGAATTTTTTAAGTCTGCTATTTACCTTAGGTACAGCATTCATCATCTGATAGCACCCTGTGAAGGCACCTGAACTCTCAGCTAAGCTGCTCCTAATTAATCCCATTTTACAGACTGATATTTCCAGTTTGTATTGTTTTAAAATCTTGTAATAAATATATACTGTAGTTTATGTGATCAATAATATTTAAAAGAAAAAAAATGGTAATCTTTTTTAGGAAATTGATCTTGAGAAACAAGGTTATACATGAATGCTTAAGAAAAGGTTTGCAGGAATGTGTGTTTTTATGACCAAGTAGAAAGGAGGAGAATTCACATGCCAAAGAGTTTCATCCAAAAGAACGATACCAACAAACATCTTCAATAAGATGTAAAGTCATCAACTGTTGTATTTGAGGGTGGAATATGAGCCAAATCCAAGAGAGATCATAAGAAAATATAGTAGAAAGATGATCTCCATACAACACTCATGTTAAGTTTACCCCAGTTAGGTTAAATACAGAATCTAACAGCAACATATTTTTGACAGGCACAGTTCGGTTTGGAAGAAGCAGTCATATTCTGCATCACCATCTGTTCCTTGGTGTAGACTAAGTAAGAAGAAACAGATACAGAGTAACTGCAGCAACTTAGTCTATCAAAGAGCTTCATACAAAATTCCCACTGCTTCACAGTAGCCTTAAGAATGAGAATGAGCCATGCCTAAAATTGACTACTGCTGAGGCTTGAGACTCAAAAGGAAGGTGCAAAGCAAGTTAGTGATTCCTGACTAAAAGCAGGCACATGGTTCCAGGAGTCTTGCCAAACCTCTAATCATAAAACCTAAGGAATTGGCTGGACGCGGTGGCTCACTTCTGTAATCCCAGAACTTTGGGAGGCCAAGGCAGGTGAATCACCTGAGGTCAGGAGTTCGAGACCAGCCTGGTCAAGGTGGTGAAACCCCATCTCTACTAAAAATACAAAAATTAGCCAGGCTTGGTGGTGTGCACCTGTAATCCCAGCTTGTCTACTCGGGAGGCTGAGGCAGGAGAATTGCTGGAAACCGGGAGGCAGAGGCTGCAGTGAGCCGAGATCGTGCCACTGCACTACAGCCTGGGCAACAGGGCAAGGCTCCATCTCAATCAATCAATCAATCAATCAATCAATCTAAGGAATTTTAGAGGCAGAGAGAATAAAAATTACCTAGTCTTATCTTTCAACATTTTACTCAAGGATACAAAATGGAAAAGGGACAGAGCCAGTTCTAGAATCCAGGTCATCCAATTTCCAGTTCAGTGCTGTTTCTACCACACCATCAGGCCTACGTGACTTAGCAAACATTGAGCCAGTGTCAGCCTTGGCTAAACCCTGGCTAGTGCAAGGTTGGTCCTACATGGCTCTGTGCCTTGAAGCTTCAAGTAAATGGAGTGCTCACATCCCTAAGTATCTCATCTGCTTATCTGAGTTTCTTTTGTGTAGTACTGGAATATGCCTATTTTTCATAGCTTTAGGAAGCTGGAAATAACTGCAGTTTGAGAAAGAAAAGCACAGAATAAATACTAAATAGTTTCACAAAAAGCCTCAAAAATTAATTTACAAAGTATGGGTTTGTCAAGTATTCTATAAATACTTTGAGTTGGGCCTGAGTTAACTGCAGACAGTTTTCAGCAAAGGTAAAATGAAGTAATTCTATTCACCTTTGGGTGTGTTGTAAATTCCAGCATTTCTCTTGAGGACCATCCCTACCATGGTTTGAACCTGTCCCCCAAAAAATGTGTGTTGGAAGCTTAATCCCTGATGCAACAGTCTTCGTAGGTACGGCCTAATGAGAGGTGGTTAGGCCATGAGGGCACTGCCCTCTTGAATAGATTAATGCCATTATCTCTGACTGGGTTTCTTATAAAAGGATGAATTAGCACCCTTTTTGCTCTGTCTCTCTCACCTTCACATGCCCTTCTCCCTTTTGCCAAGGGATGATGCAACACGAAAGCTCTTGTAACATGTCAGCTGCTTGATCTTAGACTTTGCAAAGTCTAGAACTGTGAGTCAGTTTTTGTTCACTTTAAATTACCTAGTCTGTGGTATTCTGTTATAGCAGCACAAAATGAACTAAGACAGCCTTCAAAGAGGAGATGTGGGCAGCAACTCCTGGGCTGAACGTGGGTGTGATTGCGGGGCAGGGTTAGTTGCTCAGCTGCCACAAGAGTCAGAGTCCAAGCCCTCTTCTCACTGTTTTCTCTACCCAACACCCACCCATGTACTGCACAGAGTCATGGAACAGAGTTCCTGAACAGGTCACTTCTTCTCTAGGTTAGCAGAGGGTTGGATATGTTTTACATGTCCAGAATTTTATAAACAATAACTTATTAATTATTCTTGGCAGACTATTCTTCCAACCCAACTGTACTTATATTTGCTATTCTATGAATTGATTATTCAATGACTGGACTACTTCTATGAATGGAATTAAACCAAAAGCTACATATCATGAGAGTCAGGCATGTGAATTTTTCATCTGCTCCTTTATCCCCTTGTTATAAAGTAATGACAGCACATAACAACATTTCCTTGAGTACTCTATCATAAATCCTATCTGTTTTGCATGGATGATGAGGGAAGGGATGGATGGATAGCTGTGTGTAAAAAATTCAATAAAAATAAAAAGCCTGGCCGGGCATGGTGGCTCATGCCTGTAATCCCAGCACTTTGGGAGGCCGAGGTGGGCAGATCACTAGGTCAGGAGATTGAGACCATCCTGGCTAACATGGTGAAACCCTGTCTCTACTAAAAATACAAAAAATTAGCTGGGGGCACCTGTAGTCCCAGCTACTCGGGAGACTGAGGCAGAAGAATGGCGTGAACCCGGGAGGCGGAGGTTGCAATGAGCCGAGATCGTGCCACTGCACTCCAGCCTGGGTGACAGAGTGAGACTCCATCTCAATAAATAAATAAATAAATAAAATAAAAAGCCTTAAGTTGTCTGTCTGCTTAATTGAATAAGCCATGGAATAATAAGTTTAGAAAAGCCCTAAAACTTTTCCATGGTCTACAATGAAGTTTTCACTAGAATGAGGCAAAGTAAGGAAATAGTGAGTTTTTGCAAAAGCTAAATTTTCTGTGATTTCAAACATTTTATTTCTTAGGGAGCAAAATGTCATTTTATTTAGTAAATATGGAAGATAGTAGAAAGTGGACTTGTTTTTAATGTTACAGTTGGCAAAATAAAATACTAGCTTTTCTATTTAATAGTAATTTAACCACTCTGACTCAATTTTCTTATCCATAAATGCAATAATAACATCCTTATACACCTCAAAAAGGTATTATGAGTCAATTAAAATAACATCTGAGTAATGTAAATGAATGTAAATATCTAATTTGATATGTAGTTGTCAATTATCCTTGTCATTATGGCAATCAATTAACTGTGTACAGTAAGCAAGGGGAAGCAATGGAAAAAATTCTGACTGAGAAAATAAAAAATAGAATAGCTTTAACTCCATTGGTAGGATAAATGCATTTGGAATTTTTAATGTGTTGGGGGGACACGTTTTTCGTTAAACTTGTGGAAAAGCTTCATGGAGGCTACATGGTCTAGTAATGTTTTGAATTTGTCTACAGATATAGGAGGAGGTATGCTTTTCCACCGAACAGAAACTCAAATATAAAGACAAAGAGACAGAAATAAGCAAACTTTCAGTGGAGAATGATGAAGGACTGGCCCAGCTGAAGGGGGAAGTTCAATATTGGGAGAAGTGGGAGAAAAGTTTCAATGCATTAGGTGAAGCCAATTTGTGATGGGCCTTGAAAGCCAACCTAGAGCATTTGTATTATGTTGGAGGGGAAAGGAGTGGCATATGCAAAGTGATATTTATGTTTTATCAAATAGGACATGGTATCTGCTAAAATATCAGCGTAAATGAATAACTGGGGAGATCTCTCAGGGTCTCCCTTTTAGGAGATGAAAAATGTATCCAACAAAAGTATAAGAGAGTGGATCTAATAATTAACTGACCCAGAAATACAAAGGGAGGACACAATGTTGTTAATATGTAGACTATAGTTTGAATTACATGATAACTTTTTAAAAGGTCTTAAGAACTTCCACAGCTTTTTCAAGATATGGATTCTATGCCCAGTCTTCATGCATAAGTTGAACTAACAATATCTTGATATTGGACTTCTTTGGTGCATTTTTGCAATAAATATATATTTCAAAATATTTATTTACTCAGATGAAAGAATATATAAATACTGCTCATATCTTTCTTACCAGATAATTATTTAGAGAAATATATATAAATGAAAGACTAAATTATAATATTCTTGAGATTTTTCATCTCATTTGATTCTTTCTCTTTCAATTGATGAGAAATAGCTGGTACACTAGCAAAAGTCCCAAGTTGGAAGGCAGAATAACACGTAAGTTCCTATTCCAGTTCTGACACTAATTAGGTGATGATATGGTTTGGCTGTGTCTGCACCCAAATCTCAATGTGAATTGTATCTCCCAGAACTCCCATGTGTTGCAGGAGGGACCCAGGGGCAGGTAATTGAATCATGGGAGCTGGTCTTTCCCGTGCTATTTTTGTGATAGTGAATAAGTCTCACAAAATCTGATGGGTTTATCAGGGATTTCCCTTTTTTACTTCCTCCTTATTTTCTTTTGCTGCTGCCATGTAAGAAGTGCCTTTTGTCTCCAGTCATGATTCTGAGGCCTCCCCAGCCATGTGGAACTCTTAAGTCCAATGAAACCTCTTTTTCTTCCCAGTCTCGGGTATGTCTTTATCAGCAGCATGAAAATGGACAGTAAATTGGTACCAGTAGAGTGGGGCATTGTGAGAGGGACCCAGGGGGAAGTAACTGAATCATGGGGGCCGATCTTTCCCGTGCTATTCTTGTGATAGTGCATAAGTCCCACAAGATCTGATGGGTTTTTCAGTGGTTTCTGCCTTTGCTTTGCTCCTCAGTTTCTCTTGCTGCTGCCATGTTAGAAGTGCCTTTCACCTCCGACCATGATTCTGAGGCCTCCCCAGCCATGTGGAACTGTAAGTCTAATTAAACCTCCTTTTCTTCCCAGTCTTGGGTATGTCTTTATCAGCACCATGAAAACAGAGTAATACAGGTGATAAGGAAAATCATTGACTCTTTCTATGTTAGTTTCCTTTTTTAAATGATGAGGTTAAGCAAGTTAATCCCTAAGACTTCTTTTAAAATTACAATCACCTCTTGGTATCCTGGCCCATACCAAAATCCACAGATGTTCAAGTTTCTTATGTAAAATAACATTTGCATATAACCTAGGCGCATCCTACCATATACTTTAGATCATCTCCAAATTACTTGTAAAACTTAATATAATGTAAACACTATGTAAATAGTTATACTGTATTTTAAATTTGTATTTTTTTCTTAATATTTTTGATCTGCGATTAGTTCAATTGTGGATGCAGAATCTGTGAATTTGGAACCTGCAGATATGGAGAGCCACTGTGTGGGGTTAAACAAGTTACTGTCTAAGAGTTTTTCTAGCTGTAACATTCCCTAATTGTAATTTCCCAGTCCTGTGACATTGCAATGAGTTCTTGACTACCTAGTTTAGGCATTTATAGATAAAAAATACTTTGGAGTAAACGAAAAAGAAAACATGTATAAAACTGTAAAACAGGGACTTTTTTTACTTTGTGTAAAACCATTTTTACGGATTGGATTCAGCATTATTTAGGAGATGAAAACCATGGGATTGAAAATTTTAAATAAGTACTAAATCCCATTTGTATCTGTGGAGACATATGCTAAAGGAAGGAAAGAATATTTTTAAAGTACAAGTTATAAATTCCAACCTCAGTGAAACCTATAGTTAGAGCCTTTGTTTCCACAAATTTTGGAGAATATTTTTTCTCTAGAGAATATTTTACTTTTAGAGGATATTTTTTCATTCAAGATGTGTGTGTAGTGTATATACATATACATTCAGAAACTGAACACATTTTCAAAGTGTGTGTGTGTGTGTGAGAGAGAGAGAGAGAGAAAGACATTATGCTATACACATATTATAGAAAATAAAATCTAACAGAGTACCCTTCATCTTTGAAAATATAAGACCTACCAAACTGCTGAATAAAGAGAGAATCAAATAATTATGGACACAAATAGGTTTCATTCTATTATACTCAGAAAAGTAAAGTCATATATTTGCACATTGAAGTTATATTTTGGGAGTCAAATATTTATTGATAGTTTACCTTACTTTTATAAAAAATTCAGTGTTTCCCAAATTTAGACACTTAAGAATACATCTCATGCTTATTAGCTCTTGGGAAATTATTATAGGAGTGTGACCCAATCAAAAATTCAGAGATTAATAGTTGTTAATAAGCTGAATTAAAAGATGTACTTCTGCTGTTATTTGGTTGGTTCTTATGGTGTTATTTAAGGCAAGAAACATGATACTAAAAAGTTTAACCTAGAGCTATACTTTGTAAGCATGAAAGGTAAATATCTAAAATTCATCACATCAACTATCACAGCATTGGATATAGCTCTGTACTGTACAATTTAAACTGGTGTGGGTGATTTAGATCTATGTGTTCTTTCTGAAGAGGGTTGGGCAGTACTGTATTAGTCCATATTGGAGAAAAGCTAGGGGCAATATATTAGTAAGAAGCATATATTCAGAAACTGACTACAAAATATTAATCAAATAAACATTTGCCCCACCATCTTTCTAACACCTGGATGTTCTGAACACCTATACCTATTGATATCAGGAAAATATGCAATTGGGTTAGCTCCTAAGTAACCACAGACACCAAATGTCACATAGTTAACAGCAGGAGCATTGCTTTCATCACTCCATGGTACAGACACAATGCACTCATCTCCCAAATGCTTTTTGCAAATCCACACAAAGACATCAAATTAAATAAGATATTACAGAATTTAACTGAACGTGCCATATGAAATAGAAGTTGCTGAGGAGGGAATCTGAGGAGTTGGCCAAGGTTTTACACTGAAATTTTCCCCTCTTGTGCACACTTTTTCCAGGAGAGCTATGTCCAGAAATCATCCTTGCTTGCTTTCTATGAGGCCACCGCATCTCATTAGCTAACAATTAGAGCTCTGATAGGAACATGTTAGAGTAGTTAAAAGGGTGAAGCTTTGAGTTGTTTCCTAATTACAAACTGGTATCCTGAGAACGTAGAACACTTATTAATAAACAAGTACATTGCGAGAGCATATTTTCCATTTCTTAAATCAAGAAGATTTATGACGCTATGTGGTCATGCCTTGTAACTGATGTTTCCAATGAAGACTAATCTAATTTCCCAGTGCAAATCACACTGATGTGACCTAGAGACATTTCTGTTATGTCACAACAGCATTTAATATGAGCTGAAATTAGCCAGAATTACACCATGTTTCTGGCAAATAGTATGCTCCAAAAATATTACCATAGTAACATGTGTATTCTATCAACAATTCCCCTTTCATATTTTAAGGTCACATTCTATCAATAATTTTGAAGTGCATGAAAAAAAATTGTTTTGGAACACCAATCTGTTGCTATAAGGTATTTGTAACTCAATTTAAATGGCATATAGGATTTTTTTTAATATTTCTCTTCACTTAAGGGAACATTTACTTGCTCATTAGGCCAGATCAACTTTGCAGATGTAGTGAGAGCTTCCAGAGATGTTTTATATGACCAAGTGCTGAAATTCATTTTCTTTTTACTGTTTCTTTCATCACCTTCTAAGAAATTATATGTTCATTCCAAGGAGTTAAGTCTCAACTGACCATGGAAAGGTAATTTTTTAAAGTTTGCTTCTTTAAGCTACGAGGAATCATAGAGGAAACATTGCAAGTTCATATCCTCAAAGAGGCTTTAGTTCTCACTTCAGCAATTGATGGAGAAATCTCTTTTGATTTTGTATATATATAAAATCATATATATATATGAATGAAATGGTTATAACTGGCCCTTCACAGGTTTAAAACCATTCATTTCCTCCTTTCATCAACTAGGTTTGGTATGCTAAATGTTTATGTAAGTAACAATTTGTATGGGGTGAATTTAAAAAATGACAACTAAATTTATTATAATACTCCAGGTTGATGTGTGGATGGTTAAAAGAGAAAAAAAAAAAAAAAGAAGAGAAAAGAAGAAAGTGAAGACAAAGGGAGAGAGGGGATAATATTTCAATGCCATCGGTTCTCACACAATGGACATTGTACAAGTAACAACTGGGTTTTAAAGAAAAAAATGACTTTTTTGGTTTTCCTGAAAAAGGAGCCAAAATTGTACGATACTGAACATGGGCGCTTGTGGGTGAAAGGCAAATAATGATGCCAGAGGATGGGAAATAATTTCAAAAAGCTGTAATTTGATAAAGGCTTAAAATTCTCTTAAATGAAGTAATGGCCTGTCATGTAAAGATCATGTGTGAATACTTCAGTTTTCTGTATATAATAAGCTTCAGCTTGATACCATTAGGAATGATAAAAGGATTGTTTTGTATAAAAAGATGGCATTTGATTAATCATATTCAGGGTACTGTATATGAACAATGAACTTTTCAAAGATGTTAGCTCTATCTTTATGTTTTTGTCACCATCTGTAAATTAATGATCTAGAAAGCAAAGCATTTCATGTAAAGTCATTTATTTTTTAGTTTGACTTGAACTCCTGAACTATATTGCAACTCTATGTTGGCATTTTCTCTCATAACAACATACTTCGTGTGCTCTATTGGCCTCATTTGAAATAACTTTTTGTTTGTTTCTCTCTGTGTTTGTTATCTTTCTGGTTGCTTGTATCGTGTTTCATTAAGTTTATACCAATGTGGACAGTGACCTATATTTTAGTTTTTTTCAGTAGAATTCTTCATTCTTTGATAAACAACCATTTATAACTTGTGGGAAACTTTGGCACAAAGAAACAGGACCATATTTTGTTTAAACTATGACAACAGATAGAATTTCTTTGATATGGCATTCACTTATTCAACACTGTTTAATTAATGACTATGCTGTTCTAGGTGTTGTGCATTTCAGTGGGTGGAAATGTGTAAACAAAATAGATATGGTGCCTCCCAACTTAAACTGATAATCAAAAAACAAAAACACATAGCAACATTTCTAATAATGAATATCAATAGGTGTTATAAACAGTATGTAAGTCTAGAGAACAAGAAGATGGGACACAATTTAGATTGGGGAGCTAAAAAAGGTCTCCCTAAAGTTTAATCTGATACTTGAAGATTTGTCAAAGAAAGAGAATTTGTGTGATGGTGGCTGGTTAAAAAAACAAAACAAAACAAAACAAAAAAAACCCTGTGTATTGCAGGGGTCGGGGCAGAGTACAAGATGGAGGGAGCTACAGATCTGCATCACAAGGAGTTAGGACAGAGCAGTGACAGATGATGTGAAAGAGATGGACTGGGGTCAGAACCACAACCCAAAGGCCTTACTAAGAGGTTTGAATTTTATTGTAAGGGTGATCTGGTGTGATTTGAGACGATTAAGACTGACAATGTGTGGGGCCGGGCGCGGTGGCTCAAGCCTGTAATCCCAGCACTTTGGGAGGCCGAGACGGGCGGATCACGAGGTCAGGAGATCGAGACCATCCTGGCTAACACGGTGAAACCCCGTCTCTACTAAAAATACAAAAAACTAGCCGGGCGCGGTGGCGGGCGCCTGTAGTCCCAACTACTCGGGAGGCTGAGACAGGAGAATGGCGTGAACCCGGGAGGCGGAGCTTGCAGTGAGCTGAGATCCGGCCACTGCACTCCAGCCTGGGCAGCAGAGCAAGACTCCGTCTCAAAAAAAAAAAAAAAAAAAAAAAGACTGACAATGTGATGTTTTCAAAAGATGACTCTAACTACTTTCTGAAAAATGAAATAGAGGGAAGGAAGAGTAGATATAAGGAAACTCAGAAGACTAAAAGACTAAAATCCAAGCAAGATATTATGGTCCATTTGATCAGATACTTGGCAGTGAAGATAGAGAAAGGTAGATAAATTTGAGATATATTTTGGAAGCAAATCAACAGGACTTGATGAGATAACAGATCTTAGAAAATTATTCTCAGGTTTCTGGCAACGGTAGGTAGCCTCTATGATGCTCCCAATTATCTCCACCTCCAAACCTGTCCCTCTTTGTAACAGAGTTGGTCTGTGTGTTCAATAGAATATGGCAAATGTAACGGCACATAATTTCCAAGACAAGGTCATAAAAGACATTGTAGCTTCTGCCTTGTCATTTCCTCTTGGATCTCTTGCTCTGGAGTAGCAGCCCCATGAAGAGGCCTGTGGTGGCAGATCCCTGAGGACTCCTGCCAACAGCCACCCAGCAGCTGAGGCCTCTTGCAGAAAGCCATATGAGTGGGCCAGCTGACAAGCAAATCTTCCAGCCCTGGTCAAACCTTCAGGTAACATTTGGACCATGATCTCATAAGAATCCCCAAACCAGAACCGCTGAACTAAGCTGCTTCTGAACTCCTTATCCACAGAAGCTGCAAGATAATAAATTGGTCATTTGAGCTACTGTTTTGCAGCAATTTGTTGCATAATAGTAGATAAGTAATGTTTTTACTTAAGGTCATTGGGAGTACTATTTACTAAGTGGCTAAAGACTAGGGAAGAAAGAGATTTATAGGGAAGGATCAAGAGTTAGGTTTATATATCTACAGCTGTATATCCCTTGAAACACTCTAAAGTTGATGTCATGCAGAGAACAGAATACAAGAATATATGGAATTCATAAATGTGATCTGAGATAATGATATAAATTTTGGAATTATAAGCTTATCGATAATATCAACCATAAAAACAGATATAATCACTGAGAAAGAGTATGATGTATTAATAAAAACGATGGCCTAGGAATCCCAAAACTCAGGTGTCTGAATCTGAATTCAGATATCTAGAAATCCCAAAATTCAGATATATTGAACCTGTCTTACACCACTTTAGTCCACTTCTCTCTCCAAGTCTCTCTTCTTCCAGCCACTTTGAAGGTGACTAATTCTACATAGACTTCTACAACTTTTGAACAGTTGCAACCTGACAAGCCCTCTTATTAGCCCACACTGGAACTTCTCTGTGTGCTTCTTGGGACACTCTCAGGAGCCACTCAGCACTCATGCATGTATAATTTGAGAGTGAAGAGCAATTATTGCCCATGCAATCACCAATGGGCGATCAACCAGTGATGGATAAGTGATTCTTCTGTTCTTCCACAGGCACATAGTTCTGAGATGCATTTCAAAGGGTCCTCAAAAGCAACTCCAGGATCCAGGACAAATTGCTCAAAATTGTGGCTGACTTATTTTTGTATTGTTTTTCTCTTTTTTCCTATTTCCCTTTCTCTTTCCCTCAATCCTGCTTCCTGGGATCACAGCATGAATAAACTATTTGCCTGCAAGGTTTTATCTGCTTTCTGGGAAACTCAGTGATATGGTTAGGCTTTGTGTCCACCCCCCCAAAATCTTATCTTGAATTGTACTCCCCATAATCCCCACGTGTCAAGGGAGAAACCAAGTGGAGGTAATTGAATCATGGGGGTGGTCTCTCCCATGCTGTTCTTGTGATCATGAGTGAGTTTTCACGAGATCTGATGATTTTATAAGGAGCTCTTCCCCATTCGCTCAGCACTTCTTCCTGCCACATTGTGAAGAAGGTGCTGTGTTTCCCTTAGCCTTCCACCATGATTGTAAGTTTCCTGAGGCCTCCCCAGTCATGCTGAACTGTGAGTCAATTAAACCTCTTTCCTTTATGAATTACCCAGTCTTGGGCAGTTCTTTATAGCCATATGAAAATAGACTAATACACTCTTTCATATCTACACTCAGTAGATATGAAAGAAGTCAAAGAGGTGGAGGAAAACCAGAAAATGAGTGCCATGAATGCTAAGAGAAAATGAGGGTCACCTATGTTGAATGATTCTTAGAGGACTAGTCAAATGACGGAAGTTTCACAACACTTTAATTTTCATCAAAGTTTCGTATCCTGTGAACCTCATAGCAGTTTTATAAGGTAGGCAAGACAAATGTTTCTCAAGGCCCAAGTAAGATTAACATCCAGAACAGTTAAGTATGTATCCAAGCTTATGCATTAAGGGTCCACATGTTCTGACTCTAGTTCATTTATTTCACAGAGCATTATGTATATCATGGTTGTCTGAAATCAACTTCAATAAGTACAGATGCAGTCCATCATTTATAAGAATGTCATTGTAGACACATGTTAACAGTGTAGAAATAGTTTAAATTCTGGAAGTTCTTTGAGAAACCTTATACCAGAGAAAATAGATATTTTAAAAGGACTTAAGTCTGACTAGATAACCATAAAGTGTTGTATGAACTACAACTATTTTACAGCCGCTAAAACATTACTAAATAAAAATTATAGGAAAGCAAAACAGTTCAGTCAGATTGAAGACTGAGGCCATTTCAACCTGAGATGTAAGACTCCGTTATTCTAGAAAATTTCCGGGCCAAATAAATCAGTGGAATAACTTGAAATTTTAGATTGCAGTTGTTCACATAATTGTTGGGATTTAAGAGTGCCTGGTAAATGACACCCCTTTCCCTGACTGAATTCTGAATATGTGAAACAGGAGCCAGTCTGTTGGACATAAAACTTTATGCAAGAGCTGGGTTACAGGACATAGCTTAGATATCCAACCAGTAGGATTTTTACCATTCAGTGCCCCTACCATTCTGAATCAAGGCTTGTGAAAATATGCATCCACAATACCTAGTATTGCTGCGTTGGATTGTTCATATAAAAAAGAAAAGAAGTTTCCAGTATATATAGTCTTGTAATATATCTGCCCTCTCAATTAAGATATGTTGACTAATAGATGTCATACACTGATCAGACAGAGGAACGGACAAGAATGAGAAGTGAGTCAGAGGTGGGGCAAGCCAGGAGTATCACTGTTGCATGGTTTCACTCTTTAGACTAACCTAATGACAACTGCGGATCCCTAGAACCTAATCCTGCATTGAGAAGATTGGGTTAGAAGGAACCACATGGCAAAATAGAAATACGATGACATTAGAACTCTATATAGTCTCTAAAAGAAGTATCATTTTGGATGCATACAATTGCACACACAGGAACACACAAATGATGATCTGGGAGCCTCCTGGGAAACATATATTTCATCCCCTACCAAGTGGTTAATCACTAGGTTAAGTGACTTTGGCTTTGCTTGCTTCATGTCATTAAACAGTGCCTAGACACGATACTAATATTTTTCAATACTGCAAAGCACATCAATTTGAAATAACCATGTTTGCAAAACTCTTCTTTTAGGTTACCAGTTCTTATATTCTGAAATAGACACTGATTTAATTTTCACTAAATCTTTATCAGAATAAGAACTTTTTTTAAACAAAATCCTTTCTTCTTAAAAGTTTTTTTTTTTTTTTTAAAGAAGTTAAGCCTTTTACCTGATCGTAGAAACCACATAGTGTTCCTTGCAACACATACAATATAAAATTATCAGTAAAAGCGGCTGGAGCAGACACATAGGAAATAGCAGAACAAATAAGACAAATAAAGAAAACCATGGAGGAAAAAAAATCTACATTTTGCATTTCATCATTAACAGTAAAGCCTGTGGTGATGGAAGACCGAAAACAGCTTTATCCATGCAAAGAAACACAAAATAAGCAAAATATTTCTTCCTTTATAATTTACAATGTTGTTTCTTAAGCTTCATGAGCAAAACTCCAAAGAATACATACTAATTATTAACATTTTTGAGGCTAACAAAATAGCCAAAACCTCAAAACTACTAATAACAACATTTGGAATACACATAATAGTTTTAAAATGTTTTCTTTCTCTGGCAACATTACAAGGCAACCTATGTAGGCTATGAAGATTATTTAAGGGACTGGAAGAAATACACATACTTGGATGCCTAAATACAATTGAGAAAAAAATGTCAGTATAAACCTCGAAACCAGTAAAAATTGGAATTATTGTTAAGAATCTGGTCCTGGGACTTATTCTTGCCTTTTGAATTTAGACACTTAAAAACACAATCCTTGTATTTCAAGTTTGCCATAGTTCATTGATGAAAGAAGGGATTTCATAAGTCTGTGTTTATTCATCACGTTGTGTTTAAACAAAAAACTAGCCACATGCATAAACATCAAAACAGTTGTTTTTTTGCTGGTGGTGGCTGATGTGTGCTGCTTTTACTATTCTTTTTTTATTTGTTAGAACTGTCTTTTTCTGATAACTGTTTTCTAGTGAGTATGTGCTAGAGAAAAGCTATGCTTGTTGGGTTTTAGAATTGCTAAATAGTTTAATTAATAATTAGGAGTCAATGATGATGGGACAGGAGGTTTTACTTAAGCCATATTGAAAAATACTTTGTGCATAAACAGAGTAATTTTTTGAGTACTTTCTCTGACTGCTTGCAATCAATTCCAGTGCAAGGTCCCACACAGAGTGTTTAGTCACTGGGTGCCAACTGATGGCCTGGTTCTGTTCTCTGTGACGGGCGTGTCCTGAAATGATGACATTACATATGTAATGAAGCTCTGCGTTGAGTGAGCTCATAATTCCTGCTTTCTGAAGATTGACTTATTCTGCATTTTCTCTGTATTCATGTACAAAATTTCAAAATGAGCTCTAGTCCCAAGATATTTTAGAAATTGTACTGGTTTTGAATCAATCAAACACTGTTAAAAACCACCTCATACCTTATATTTGGCTCAATTCTAAAGAAAATCTGAAAAACTTTTTAAACATAGTCTCTGACTTAAAAAAAAATCTACAACCTAGTTTGGAAGAAAAAAAGTCACACAGAAATGAAGTAGAGAGCAATAGAAGAGAAGTCCAGAACCTAGCCGTCTTTGAGCTCTATGCCCACACTCTCAGCTACTAGAGGATGGAGACTGGCAGGAGAAAAGCAGAAGGTTCTGGAGTCCCAGGTAAGCAGAACCTAAAGAGATTTCACATCCAGGATTTAAGGCTGAAACTCATTCTTCAGCTGTTGGGGTGAGACCAGGGCTAGGGAAATGTTAATTGAAGCACAGTTCTGCAGTTTGGGATTTTTTTTAAAAAATTAACTTTTAGACAGGCAATACTAAGTCTGTAAGATGGGTCAGTTGACCCCTAAATGCATGGACAGAAGGAAGACAAAGGCCAGGAGCAGGCAGGGGCTCACACACCAAGCTGTCTTCTCCGGATCCCATGGCTGTGGTAGCAAACAGGCTGGTGCTGTGATGATTCGAACCTATTAGGTTCTGCATGAACCTAATCGGCTGAGCATTCACTCAGTGAATGAAATAGAGGATGGTCCTAATCCTGCATGATAACCATTTAATATGATTTCTGTCTGTCTGTCTCTCAACTCAACAGTAGGTGTAAAATGTATTCTATATTTAAAAATGAAATAAATGTTTTTCATAGATGGTATGAGCTCCCTAATATAACAGAAGACTTCTCAGGACAGAAGATGAGCTTTTCAGGGTCCTATAAAGCAAAGCGTCTTCATAAACTGCTCTAGAGGAAATTGTCCTTGGGAATCTTAAGTCTGTGGGCCAGTTTCCTCCTTCTATATTATCCCTGAGCTGAGCACATCAGTGCTGTGTCTTATGTTGCATTAGAAGCCTTCCAACAGCCCAAGGACTAAACACTTTTAGTGTTGCAATCTCCTCTCTTATCTCTGAACATTTCTTTAGAAAACTATAACTGTCTTTGCAAATTAATATTTCCATCATTCTAAGGCTTTCATTTATATATAGGGCAAAATTAGTAAGATCATTTGGACTAATGTACTTAATCCACTAATCCAAGTGATGCTTCTTTGAGCATGTTCAGGGTTTGAGAATATATTTGTTCATTGCAAAGGATTATTCCTTACATCCTGTGCTCGCTTGTAGACTGAGCTTCAGAGACACTGTGGCAAGTGGAGTCCATAGGTTAAGCCTACCTGAATGTTAAAAATATCTGGTGAGAATTCCAAACTCAAAGGTGCTTACCTCGGGTGTCACTGACAGCGGAAGCCCTTTCATTAGACACAGCTAGATTTACCACCACGTCTGGAAAGCACTAGAGAAAGAGAGTCTGGGCCAGGGAGTCAAGGGGCATAAAGGCCACTCCCAGTCCACTGACTCAATATTTAACTGGGGACAAGTGGCTTAACTGTACTCAGATTCCTCAACCCTAAAGTCAAAGGAAAATAGTAATTAACATGTTTTAGTGCCTTTAGTGCATTCCACCTGATAGGTTAGTCTTTTCTGACCTAAAGAAATGAAGTGACTTGTCCAGGGTGAAGAGTTTCTTAATACCCAGGTAGGGAGGTGCTCTCATATTCCTGCCTTGAAGCACAGTGCTCTGCTTACTCTACTGTCAGCATAGCTATGCTGCCAGCCCTGGCTGGAGGAAAAATTATGAAACCATTTAAATTTGCTTTTGCTGAGTATTCAACTCAGCCTTTTATGAAGTTATAGGCCAATGTTTCTTTTTAAGGCAAATGTTATAAATACATAAATAAGCTGTTTCAGGCTTGCAAGTAAGGTTTGTAAACTTGAATTTCATCCTTGTTTAGATGCTGACTCAGGCTGGAGTTTGTTCAAACTCCTGTTTTAGCTCAAAAGAAAAATGGCTCCCAAACATAGCCTCTCAACACTTGTGCTTCAAATCAGCCAGTAGGTACTGAGATTTCAATGGACTATTCATGTCTGAAGCAGAGAACAGTACCCCAAATACACTGACATTCATGTTAAGTTCTCGAAGACTATTTGTCCATTTGTTTGTCAGTCTCTTTGTAAATCCAGATTATCTAAGAGAGATTTAAGTATCTAGCCATGTTTATATTTCCACCAATATAAGTATTAATCTAACTTTAAAACCAAGAACATTTTTCTTTACTGATATAGAATCTATCAGGCGTTATTTTCTATGCCTTGTTTGTCTACACTGACAATTTGTTAGGAAAGTTGACTCCTCCTCTTGGTAATCTCGGCAAGTGTGTCAGGCAACTCCTTGGCCACTTTTGTGTCTATGCTGCTGCCTTGCCCCTTACCTTATGTTGTGTAGAATCCAATCAGCAGCACTCTTAACATGCTTACTCTTTCAGTCCTTGAACCAATGTTTAGTCATCTCTTGAATCAATATTGGGCTCGTAGGCACTTAGCCATTTATCCTGATCCTTTGGCTACATGCTTTAAGTGTTCTATTTTTCTCTGCAGTAGATATGATTAGTTGCATCCACTCCCTACTTCTTCCTCAATAACAGAATCCTAATTGTCTCCAGGTATTCACTCCTATGTCACACAGGTAAGCATCTCCTTAGGAGCTATCACCTTGCCTCATCCTTGCCATTCCTGTTCAAAGAATGGATCTGACTGAGAAAATGTAAAGACTTCAATTTCTGTGACTGATTTAGAAATAGATATGGACACAAAGCACAAAAGAAGTGTGAACTAAAAGGAACAACTACATTATAGGGCAATGGGTAGCTCAAAAATCAAGAATTAAATACCTGATTAACTACTAACAGTATGCATAATATCTCTCTGCAGAGGCTTTTGTTACTGATTTGAAAGGTCCTAATAACGGTCCTCTACATACCATTCTTAGCCTGTCAGTGAGTGAGCTTTTATGGGTATATTAGTCCTTTCTCACACTGCTATAAAGAACTACCTGAGACTGGCTAATTTATTTTAAAAAATAAAATGAGGTTGAATTGACTCACAGTTCTGCAGGCTTAACAGGCAACATGGCTGGGAGGCCTCAGGAAACTTACAATCATGGCAGAAGATGAAGGGGAAGCCAGCACCTTCTTCACATGGTGGCAGGAGAGAAAGAGAATAAAGGGGGAAGTGCCACACACTTTTAAACAACCAGATCTCATGAGAACGAGCACAGCAAGGAGAAAATCTGCCCCTATGATCCAATCACCTCCCACCAGGCCCCTTCTCCAATTCAACATGAAATTTGGGTGGGAATAGAAATCCAAACCATGTGGATAGGGAATTCAAAGGATTTTTATTCTTGAATAAGTTAATTTGCCCTAAATAGGTTTATATATCTTGTCTGTGTGGTCAAAAGGGTGAAAAGCTGAACTATGTAATAATATGTGGTATGAGATAAGCAGAAGAAACTGCCCTAGAAATTCTGGTATCACCTTGAATGATTAGATCAGAATATTTCAAGATTGCTGTACTTTGAAATTACTGGAATGTTTTGAGAATACTGAGTCCATGAAATTGAGAAAATTGTAAAAGTAATACAAAGTAGAGAGAGAGAGAGAGAGAGAGACCATAGGAAGAAGCCACTCCAAATAGGAATAGTGAGATTAGATGGCAAAATTATAAAAGTAGAGCAATAATATCTTTGTTTGTTTTGTTGCATGTTTGGGGGAATAATATTTAAATGTTAAATATTTGCAAAACATAAAATAAAATGTCATTTAGTAATATGAATGTGTGCCCCTACCTATCCAAACCCATACAGCATATCCTTCATTCCTTTAGTCCTCCATCCCTTCAGATTAGTTAGGCTTTGCTGTAGAACTTTTTAACTTCAGGAAAGGGATGTGACAATACAAGGCAGAGTGCTCTTTCTGCCTGTTTCTGGCTCTCAGTAAATAGAAAGGACTCATAGCATGGATAAAGTATTTTGGAAAAGACATCATGAGTCAGAGCAAATATTCCTCATCCTTTATATTCCACCCCATCCTGGGCCTCAGACTAACAACAAACAAAATTTTCAGGTTGGAAGAAGAAATGAACATCAGAGATAAGCCATAAGAGAAAGTTTGGTGGTTGAAAAACATAACTGTAAAATCCTTTGACACTCCTTCCATTGAAAAGAATGGGTCTGCATCCCCTCGACCTAGATCTGTATGTACTTTTGACCTCTTCAACCAATGACAGAAATAATTTTGTGTGACTTCTAAGGCTATGTCATAAAAAATGATGCAGCTCCCACCTTATTTTCTAGAACACCAGCTCTTAGTGCCAGGAACTGCCAGGTAAGAATTCTGACTACACTGAGGCCACCATGCTCTGAGGAAGTCAAGCCAGATGGAAAGACCACAGCAGGAGAACTGGTCAGCAGTCATACTCTTGAACTCATCCCAACCCAGACTCCAAACATGTGAATGGACACGTTTTCAGATGATTCCAGCACAAAGCCATTGAGTCACCTCCAGCCACTGAGTGTCCCCAGCCAAGACACCAGTCACCATCAAGCAGAGCTAGCCTGCCTGCTATGCCTGTCCAAATTCTTGACCCACTAAATTCTATGAAATTAATAAATTGTTGTTGAAGTTACTAAATTTTAAACTTAATTTGTTATGCAGTAATAGGAATCGTTCCTGTCTGTGAGCAAGTCCTCATGGACAATAAACTCAGATCTGTGTGTGGAATCTGGGAGAAAAAGAGACTGGTATCCTTCTCCATAGTAAAGCCCCAGAAAGAAAAAAGTCTCTAGAAGAAAACACTGTACAGGCATAGCTCATTTTATTGGCCTTTGTTTATTGCATCTCACAAATGTTACTGTTTTCACAAACTGAAAGTTTGTGGCAACCCCGAGTCTATTGAGCAAGTCGACCAGCACTATTTTTCCAACAGTATGTGCTCCCTTTGTGTCTCTGTCTCACATCTGGGTAATTCTCACAATATTTTAAACTTGCTGATTATGATTATATCTGTTATGGTGATCTGTGATCAGTGACCTTTGATGGTATAATAGTAAATATTTGGGGGCACCACAAACAGTACCTATATAAGATGGCCAACTTAATCGATAAATGTTGTGTGTATTCTGACTGCTCCACTAACTAGCTGTTTCTAGTCTCTCTCCCTCTCTGAGATTGTTCCCAGAGATAAAATTATATTGAAATTAAGCTAATTAATAACCTTACAATGGCTTCTAATTGTTCAAATGAAAGGAAGAGTCACACGTCTCTCACTTTAAATCAAAAATAGAAATGATTCAGCTTAGTGAGGAAGGCATGTCAAAAGCTAAGACAGAAGGAAAGCTAGGCTTCTTGTGTGAAACAGCTGAGTTGTGAGCACAAAGGAAAAGTTCTTGAAGGAAATTAAAAGTGCTACTGCAGTGAACACATAAATGGTAAGATAGCGAAATAGCCTTCTTGCTAATATGGAGACCGTTTTGGTGATCTGAATAGAAAATCAAAGCAACCACAACATGCCCTTGAGCCAAAGCCTAATCCAGAGCAAGGCTCTAACTCTATTCAATCCTATGAAGGCAGAGAGAGGTGAAGAAGCTGCAGAAGAAATGTTTAAAGCTGGCAGAGGTTGATTCATGAGATTTAAAAAAGCAGCTCTATCCGTAACAGAAACGTGCAAGGTAAGCAAAAGTGCTGATGTAGAAACTATAACAAGTTATCCAGAAAGTCTGGCCAAGATAGTTGATGAAGGTGGATACACTAAACAAGAGATTTTTAATGTAGACAAACAAAACTGACTTCTTATTTTTTTAATTTTACTTTAAGTTCTGGGATACATGTGCAGAATCTGCAGGTTTGTTACATAAGTATACATGTGCCATGGTGGTTTGCTGCACCCATCAACACATCACCTTGGTTTTAAGCCCTGCATGCATTAGGTATGTGTCCTAATGCTATCCCTCTTCTTGCCCCCAACCCTGACAGGCCCCGGTGTGTGATGTTCCCCTCCCTGTGTCCACTTATGAGTGAGAACATGCAGTGTCTGGTTTTCTGTTCCTGTGTTACTTTGCTGAGAATGATGGTTTCCAGCTTCATCTATGTCCCTGCAAAGGACATGAACTCATTCTTTTTTATGGCTGCATAGTATTCCATGCTGTATATGTGCCACATTTTCTTTATCTAGTCTATCATTTATGGGCATTTGGATTGGTTCCAGGTCTTTGCTATTGTAAATAGTGCTGTAATAAACATATGTGTGCATGTGTCTTTATAATAGAATGATTTGTAATCCTTTGGGTATATATCCAGCAATGGGATTGCCAGGTCAAATGGTATTTCTGGTTCTAGATCCTTGAGGAATCACCACAGTGTCTTTCACAATGGTTTAACTAATTTATACTCCTACCAACAATGTAAAAGTGTCGTATTTCTCCACATCCTCTCTAGCATCTGCTGTTTCCTGGCTTTTTAATGATCGCCATTCTGACTGGCATGAGATGGTATTTCATTGTGGTTTTGATTTGCATTTTTCTAATGACCAATGATGATGAGCTTTTTTTCATATGTTTGTTGGCTGCATAAATGTTTTCTTCTTAGGAGGGTCTGTTCATATACTTTGCCCCCTTTTTGATGGGGTTGTTTGTTTGTTTTTTCCAAATTTGTTTAAGTTCCTTGTAGATTTTGGATATTAGACCTTTGTTGAATGGATACATTGCAAAATTTTTCTCCCATTCTGTGAGTTGCCTGTTCACTCTGATGGTAGTTTTTGTTTTTTTTTTGTTGTTGTTGTTGTTTGTTTGTTTGTTTGTTTTTTGGTTTGTTTTTGCTGTGCAGAAGCTCTTCAGTTTAATTAGATCCCATTTGTCAATTTTGACTTTTGTTGCCATTGCTTTTGGTGTTTTAGTCATGAAGTCTTTGCCCATGCCTATGTCCTGAATGGTATTGCCTAAGTTTTCTTCTAGGGTTTTTATGGTTTTAGGTCTTACATTTAAGTCTTTAATCCATCTTGAGTTGAGTTGTGTATAAGGTGTAAGGGAGAGGTCCAGTTTCAGTGACAAAAGTGCCTTCTATTGGAAGATGTCATCTAGGACTATCATAGCTAGAGAGAAGTCAATGCCTGGCTTCAAAACTTCAAAGGACAGGCTATCTTGTTAGGAGCTAATGCAGCTGGTGACTTCAAGTTGAAGCCAGTGTTCATTGACCATGCTGAAAATCCTAGGATCATTAAGAATTATGCTAAATCTACTCTGCCTATTCTTTAGAAATAGAGTAACAAAGCCTAAATGATGGCACATTTGTATGCAGCAAGGTTTACTAAATATTTTAGCTCACTGTTGAGACTTCCTTCTCATTAAAAAGATTCTTTCAAAAATTACTGCTCATTGACAATTGACCTGGTCACCCAAGAACTCTGATAGAGATGTGCAAGGAGATCCATGTTGTTTTCATGCCTGATAACACAATAACATTTTGCAGCCCATGGATCAAGGAGACATTTCAACTTCAAGTCTTATTATTTAAGAAATACATTTTGTGATGTCATAGCTGCAATATATAGTGATTCTTCTGAGAGATCTGAGAAAAGTCTGTTGAAAACCTCCTGGAAAGAATTCTCCATTTTAAATGTCATTAAAAACATTTGGGATTCAAGGGAGGAGTTCAAAATATTAACAGGAGCTTGGAAAAAGTTGATTCCAACCCTCACAGATGACTTTGAGGGGTTCAAGACTTCAGGGGAGGAAGTCACTCCCAATGTGGTGGAAATAGCAAGAGAACTAAAATTAGAAGTGGAACATGAAGGTGTGACTGAATTGCTGCAATCTTATGACAAAACCTGAAGAGATGAGAATGAGCAAACAAAATGGTCTCTTGAGATGGAATTTATGTCTGATGAAGATGCTGTGAACCCTGTTGAAATGACAACAATGGATTTTGAATATTACATAAACTTAGTTGATAAAGCACCAGTAGAGTTTGAAATGATTGACATTAATTTTGAAAGAAGTTCTAATGTAGGTAAAATGCTATTAAATGTTATCACATGCTACAGGGAAATATTTAATAAGAGAAAGAGTTGATCAATGCAACAAACTTCATTGTCTTATTTTAAGAAATTGCCACAACCACTCCAACATTCAGCAACCACCATCCTGATCAGTCAACAGCCATCAATATCAAGGCAAGACCCTCCACCAGCTGAAAGATTGTGATTTACTGAAGGCTCAGAGGATGGTTAGCCTATTTTAGAAATAAAGTAACAAATGTATGTGCATTTATTTAGACACAGTGCTATTGCACATTTAATAGACTACAGTGTAAACATAACTTTTATATGCACCGGTGTATTACTCTAGTCTCACACTGCTATAAAGTACTACCTGAGACTGAGTAATTTAGAAAGAAAAGAGGTTTAATTGACTCACAGTTTCACAAACTGTACAGGAAGTATGGATGCATAGGCCTCAGAAAACTTTCAATCATGGCAGAAAGCAAAGGGGAAGCAGGCACATCTTCACATGACAGAAG
This sequence comes from Papio anubis, assembly GCF_008728515.1. NCBI lineage: Eukaryota > Metazoa > Chordata > Mammalia > Primates > Cercopithecidae > Papio > Papio anubis. Next base: position 45,103,536 of record NC_044978.1, read on the forward strand.
AGAGTGAACATGGAGGGTGCTATACACTTATAAATAGCCAGATCTCATGAAAACTCCCTCACTATCAAGAGAACAGCAAGAAGGAAATCCACCCCCATTATCCAATCACCTCCCACCAGACCCCTCCTCCAACAGTGCAGAGACAAAAATTCAAACCCTATCATTCTGCCCGTTGCCCCTGCTAAATTTCATGTCCTTCTCACATTTCAATATACAATCATGCCTTCCCAACAGTTCCCCAAAGTCTTAACTCATTCCAGCGTTAACTCAAAGTCCACAGTCCAAAGTCTCATCAGAGACAAAGCAAGTCCCTTCCACCTATGAGCCTGTAAAATCAAAACCAGTTAGTTACTTCCAAGATACAACAGGGATACTGGCATTGGCTAAATATTCCCATTCCAAAAGGGAAAAATTGGTTAAAACGAATGGAGTACAGGTTTCATTCAAGTCCAAAACCCAGCAGGGCAGTTATTAAATCTTAAAGCTCTAGAATAATCTCCTTTGAGTCCATGTCTCACATCTAGGCAACATTGATGCAAGGGGTGGGCTCCCATGGATTTTGGGCTTCTCTGCCTCTGTGACCCTGCCCTGTGGCTGCTTTCACAAGCTGGCATTGAGTGCCTGCAGCTTTTCTAGGTCTATGGTGCAGGTTGTTGGTGGATCTACCATTCTGGGATCTGCAGGATGGTGGCCCTCTTCTCACAGCTCCACTAGGCAGTGACCCAGTGAGGACTCCATTTGAGGGCTCCAACCCCACATTTCCCCTCTGCACTGCCCTAAAAGAGGTTCTCCATGAGGGCTCTGCTTCTGCAGCAGACTTCTGCCTGGACATCCAGGCATTTCCATACATCTCCTAAAATCTATGCAGAGGCTCCCAAGCCTCAACTCTTGCCCTCTGCACACCCACAGGCTTACGATCATGGAAAGTCACAAAGGCCTATGGCTTCCAGTCTCTGTAGCTGAAGCCAGAGACATATCTGGGCCCCTTATAGTCACAGCTGGAGCTGGAGCAGCTAGGATGCAGAGATCAGTGTCCTGAGGTTGTGCAGGGCAGCAGAGCCCTGCCTGCCCAGGAAACCATTCTTCCCTCCTAGGCCCCCAGCCCTCTGATGGAAGCGGCTAATGCAAAGATCTCTAAATGCCTTTGAGGTATTTTACCCATCCTTGGCTATCAACATTCGCCTCCTCTTTACTTATGTAAATGTATTCAGTCAGCTTCAATTCCTCATCCGAAAATGGGTTCTTCTTTTCTATCAAATGGCCAGGCTGCAAATTTTCCAAAATTTTATACCATGCTTCCCTTTTAAATATAAGTTTCAGTTTCAGATTATCGCTTTGCTCATGTATAACATAAGTGACCTTGGATCCAATTCCCAAAATGTTCCACATTTCCATCTGAGACTTCCTCAGCTGGGATGTCATTGACTGTATCACTATCAGCATTTTGGTCACAACAATTTAACAAGTCTCTAGGAAGTTCCAAACTTTCCCTCACCTTCCTGTCTTCTTCTGAGCCCTCCAAACTGTTCTAACCTCTGCCCATTACCCGGTTCTAAAGTTGCTTGCATATTTTCAGGCATCTTTATAGCAAAGCTTCACCCTAGTATCAACTTTCTGTATTAGTCTGTTCTCACATTGCTGTAAAGAACTACCTGAGACTGGGTAATTCATAAAGAAAAGAAGTTTAATTGACTCTCAGTTATGTAGGCTGTAAGGAAGCATGGCTGGAGAGCCTTCAGAAAACTTTCAGTCATGGTGAAAGGCAAAGGAGAAGCAGATACATCTTCACTTGCCAGAGCAGGAGAGAGAGAACAGGAGGTGCTACACACTTTTAAACAACCAGATCTCATGAGAACTCATTCACCGTCACAAGAACAGAAAGGGGGAAATCCGCCCCCAAGATTTAGTCATTTCCCAACAGGCCCCTCCTCCAACACTGGGGATCACAATTCCACAAATCCAAACTATATCTACTGGGAAACAAAAACTTCACATGACACACTTTATTGTGATATGCACATTATTGTGGTGGCCTGGAATGGAACCTATAATATCTCTGAGGTATGCCTGTAGTATGTTCAGGCAGCAAGAGTCAGCAATCAGCTCACAAAGTTGTCCTGTTCTCTGTGGCCCTGGTTCCACAGGCTGCTCCCTACATACCCTGAGTAGCATGAAGGTAATAGAGAGGACTAGGGTTTTCAGAGCCTGTGGATGTTCACCAGACAGGGCCCCAGATTCTTTTGTGCCAGCTCAGCTCTGCAAATCCTATACATAACTGTGAAGTGAAGAGATAGCCCTACAAATAATGGATTCATTTTCTGTCACCCTGTGAAATGAGAGTATAAGACATAAATATTATTGAATCATAGTAAAATTAAGGAAACAACCTTTCTTATACAACCAAGTGTATGCACTGAGATTCATTCTCACTCCTTATGCCAGCAAGTATTACTGTTTTTTTTTTCCAAAAGTCTGATTCAGGTTAATCTTCCAGTGTTACCAGTTGTCTGATCACCAGTATTATCAGTTCCTTAATAAAGTATCTTTAATCTTCCACCATTGTCAACTTAATAAATACTGAACTCCTTGGCCTAGACTTCTATCACCACCCGTCCTAACTACATATGCAGCCCATCTCATAACACCCTCTAGTAAAACTCCCCATACCATTAAACTTCTCCTCACTCCCACACATGCAATATTCTTTCTGACTTCTAGGACTTTTCTGTGTTATTTCCCTTCCTAGAATGTCCTTCTTCCTTTCCCAAAACTGCATTGTGTGATCCTAGAGCTTCTAACAAACTCCTATTCATCCATCAAGAACCAGCACCAAAATTATCTCATTTGTAAAAGTTTTGTTATTATGCCCAGGCAAAGCAGAGTTAGTTTAGCTATTCCTTTGTTAGTGCCTCCTCAGCATATTTTTTATATTTCAGTTCTAACCCTTCTTATAAAGCATTGTAATTATTTATTTATATGTCTCTCCCCCTTAAAATTCTGGGCTCCGTAAGGGCAATGCATTCATCAAGGTTGGTATGATGATTGTTAAAATACTGGCTCCCAATGAATCATGCCTCTCTGTAGTCCTCTCCCACATTGACTTAAAGTTTTGCTATATGATTTGGTTTGGGACGAATTATTGCCAATAGAACACTGGCAAAGGTAATGCATGCAGAGGTTTTAAAAATGAATGGAGGCTTGCCTTTCTTCTTGAAAAAGTCTTGGCTAGCATGCTGGAGACACATGGCTCTGCAAATTCTTCATCCTGGACTGGTCAGCTTCCATATGACTTGCCAACTGACCATAAACCCATGAGTGAGTCTGGTCAGTGCCTAGAGGAGAAAAGATGACCCATTTCAGTGGAGCCCTGTCTAAATTGCTAATACACAGATTAGTTTTAGTCTTATGCCACTATGTTTGAGGTTATTCATTATAGAGCTAGACTGATACAGATGAAAAATTTAGAGCATCTTAGAGGCTTAACACAATGACATTTATGTCTTGTTAAGTCACAGTCCAATGTAAGTTGATGGTGGTGGGAAGAATCATTCAGGAACCCAGGCTCATTTCTTCTTGAGATTCCTCTCTCTTCTAAGTCCTAGGAGTCTTTTTTGTTTTTTTTATTTTTTTATACTTTATTTATTTATTTATTTATTTATTTAGAGATGGGTTCTCAATCTGTCACCCAGGCTGGAGTGCAGTGACACAATCTCGGTTCACTGCAACCTCTGCCTTCCAGGTTTAAGTGATTATTCTGCCTCAGCCTCCTGAGTAGCTGGGACTACAGGCACGCACCACCACACCAGTCTAATTTTTGTATTTTTAATAGAGACGGGGGTTCACCATACTGGGCAGACTGGTCTCGAACTCCTGACCTCATGATTCGCCTGCCTCAGCCTCCCAAAGTGCTGGGATTATAGGTGTGAGCCAATGCACCCGGCTGGTCCTTGGAGTCTTATTCATTTCTGCATCAGATGGGAAACAGAAAGAGAGTCATACATGGGATATATTTGTAGGGTGGTTCTGAAGGAGGCATGTAACATATCCACCTTCATTCTGCTAGCCAGAACATGATAAAGGAGACTGGAAAATGCCATCCAGCTGTGTGCCCTGAAAAAGAAGAACATATTGGTACGGACTAATAGTCACTGCCACAGGCAGAAATGTTTGATTGCATTGTGTATGTTCCCCAGTGCCTAGCAAAATGCCTGGTTTATAATAAATGCTTAGTAAATGCTTATGGAATGAGTGGGTGAAATAGTAATGTTGTAGTCCTATTAAGGATTAGGTGTAAGAATTAAGCATGAAGGACATTTATCTCATCCAAGCTCATCTCTTAAAATCTTTGAAGCATGAACTTTATGGTGGAGCACTTACCAATTTAAAAACCAAGGCAACAAATGGATGTTGATGTTTTGCTGTGTCTGAATTCCTAATACTGAGACGATGACATTACAGTTTTTTCTTATCCTGAAATTTGTAAGAATTTAAAAATTCACATTTAAAAGAACAAATTGAAAGTATATTTAACATTGTCTTCAATTCCTCAAATCTTCATGTATGTATGTGTATACATACATATACACATTATATTTTAAGTATATATAACATTAGTGCACTATCCAACCAAGTTGCCACTAACTTCAGCACTATTATATGATATATAAGTAATGTAATTAGAAATTCCATACAGTATTATCATACAATATAATTTGCACTGTAATGTATGATTTATAAGTATACTGTTAAAAAGCCAAAAAGTTCTTATTCTGTTATTGATCATTTAAATTTCAGAGTACTTTCATTCTCCTATCAGGTATAAAATTCTAGAATTCTTCAATTCTCTATTATAACATATACATTAGAGGTATCCTTCATTTTTCTCTACTTACTCATCAGTCAAATAAATATACATCAAGCTTCCTTAATCAAACTTCCAAGAATAGTCCCTTCTTTATTTTATTTTACCTGAGAAATGGGAACGTGTGTAAACAGACTATAAGGTATAGTCTCTGAACACCAAGCATCTAGGCAGAGAAGATGCAGTGGGATTCAGGCAGCCTTTAACCCACTGAACCACAGGGTTGGACATGAGGGGACAACCGGAAGCCTCCCTTTATGTGTTAATATTATCTTCACTGTTTGCCAATTATAGTTCATTTATATATATATATATATATATTTTTTTTTTTTTTTTGAGACGGAGTCTTGCTCTGTGCCCCAGGCTGGAGTGCAGTGGCGCGATCTCAGCTCACTGCAAGCTCCGCCCCCCCGGGTTCACGCCATTCTCCTGCCTCAGCCTCCCAAGTAGCTGGGACTACAGGCGCCCACCACCTCGCCCGGCTAATTTTCTTGTATTTTTAGTAGAGACGGGGTTTCACCCTGTTTGCCAGGATGGTCTTGATCTCCTGACCTCGTGATCCGCCCGTCTCGGCCTCCCAAAGTGCTGGGATTACAGGCTTGAGCCACCGCGCCCGGCCTCATTAATATATTTTAAGGTAATCAGTATATAATTTCTCCAAGGATTCTAATGTGTAATGCACACGAAAGGATTGAGTTAATTATTATCACCTTGACCTGAAAGAGTATCTTAGATTATCAAGCCTACTAGCAGGAGCTTTAGAGAAAGGGATAGCTTATAGGAATATTTTGGTGAGAAAGAGAAGAGGTGAGATGTATCACAGGAGTGTGCATTGCAAGTCATGTCCATGAAGGGTCACCAGAGAGCAGGAGGAAGACCCTGGACACCCAAAGGATGGTACCAGGATCCCTATGATCCTGGCTATGCCATCCTCCAGAGAAAATGAAACACTAAGAATCACAGGGGCAAGTACAAAGATTCTAGAGACCACAGGCTAATTGGGCAAGTGGAAGGCAGAATATGGAGACAATGCTGTTGGTTGAGAACAAGGAATATGTGGAATAGAGACAAGAAGTAAAGCAAAGCATGGGACACAGTATGAGTGGGGTTGGTTAGACTTATTCATTGACATACTTATTCTTTGGTTCAGATTGTAGACTTTCCTTTTTAGAGGCAGGGTTTTGCTCTGTCACCCAGACTGAAGTTCAGTGGTGTGATCATGGCTTCACTGCAGCCTCAAACTCCTGGACTCAAGTGATCCTCTTGCATCAGTCTCCCGAGTAGTTGGGAGTACAAGTACGCACCACAGCGTCCCCCAAATTTTTTAAATTTTTTTAGAGAGTAGGACTTACTGTGTTGCCCAGGCTGGTCTCAACCTGCTGGCTTCAAGTTATCCTCCTATCTCAGCCTCCCAAAGTGCTGGGATTACAGGCATGAGCCACAGCACCCAGCAAATCCTAGACCTTTTTCCCCACAACATTGCCCTTAAACATCTCCAGGGTATACTTTCTGAGCTTAAATTTAGACCATACCTATGACATTAACTTGTCAATTCAGTGAAGGAAAAGTAACCCAGTTAAATCAAGGAAAAGATTTTTTTACAGCATGTATCTGTGGTTTGTACAAAGTTTTTACTTTTGACTGGCTATTTCGATGTTGTTAGAAATAGTGAGGATACACTTCTAGAGACACTGGATATTAGAAACTGTTTTGATGACACTAGTACCACTCTAAAGTTAGAGATATAGCCCATGCCTGGCTTCCTCACTATTCAATTCACTTGCAAAAGGACTCTGCAGAACAGATTAACAGTACATTGTTCTATAATTCTCTGGTTACTCTAACAGGGTCTGCGTAAATTTGTAGAGAAATGCAAACCAGCTTGAGGCAGCACTGCCCAATTTGATCAAAACTAAATGCAACCATCGTGGGTTCGAGTTTGGTGGTCCAAAACATTGGAATGTTTCAAAGACATCTAAATGCAATGCCAGTGTTGTTTTATTTGGTTTGGGGTTTGCTATCCCTTTATGTTAAACAGGAGTTCAGAAAAATTGCACAAAAGACTCACTGTCTGTTTTCGTGAATGCCTCCATACCAAGTAGCCAATGTTACTGATAAATGAAAACATCAAATAAACATGAACAAAGTCTTTACTCACCTATCTCCTGAACTAAGAGGAAGCTGAGGCTGAAGCACACTTGATCTTTATTTAGCATCCTACCTAACAATAGACATTCTATCTTAGGAAGTAGATTCTTGAGCCTCAGAATAGGAGTCTAGATTCTGAGCTTCATATTCACCTGTATTCTCCTGCAGTGTCCCATACAGTACCTGTGTCAAGTCCTTGTATCAAGCTTCGCTTTGAGGCTAGACCGGAAGTTGCATTTAACACTATCCAGATCTTCCTAAGGAAGATACAGGAATTATACACTCTCTTTGAACCCTGCAGAGAGATATTACACTATAATACAGGAGGAGGAGAAATTTAGTTCAGAATCCAGATCTGCAAATTATACATTTGTGATTCACCAAAACATATTCTTCTAATGAACTATTTTTAAATGTTTTGTTTGTTTAGCCCATATAGCAAAATACAGTCTTGTCAGTCAAGACAGACTTCAAACTGCTTCAGCCCGTTAGAAACGTTTCATTAATAACATGTGTTTACCATTGAGAGAAGTAGGCTTCGTGTGCTAAGATTTTGTTTGTCAGTCATTCATTGGAACCCCACTGTTAATAGCATACAATGGTTTGTGGTTATGCCACAATTTAACCCAGGTTTAAAAATACAAACTAGAGCCCTGGTGGTCTAGAAGGAACAGGGAGTAAGTGAAGGATTGGCTCAACCTGCTTTGTGGGCTAGTGGCTTGGAATGCTTTACAAACTAATCAAATTTATTGACTATGATCCTGAAAAAAAAAAAAAAAAAATCACATGCTGGGGTGTGCATCCTGGTTTGACTGCAGTTTGGTGAGGTTCTGAATGTCTGAAGGGGGAAACAAGGCAACTATTTGGCATTCCTTTCCCCAAAGACAAATTAGAAACAGATATCACAGAATATGAGATTTTTTTTCAGCAGCCTAATAAGAAAAAGAGATTTTCCTCTATAGTTGTAATTCTATTGTATGTTAAGTATAGGGAAACAGAATTAATATGGTGTTAGGCTGAATAGGTAATCACAATTCTATTAATTCAGTAATTTGGGCATCAAGCTTCTAAATACAGCAGATTAAAAAAAGGTTTTGCATGTAATATCAGTTTACCTTAATAGGACTGTCTGAAGAGGACTTGGGATTATACGTGCTAGCTGTATTTCATGTATAGCATACATACAACCTGAGGAGAAAAATTTACATTTTACACAGGTCTGTGTGTAATGTCCATTTAAAATACAATAAAACATAGTATCTACAATAATCGGAAGAAGATGCCTTTGTGTTTAATAAGCACTTCAGTTGTGCGGAAGCAAAATGAAGCATAAATAGTGGCTATATAATTTGTTTATGAAATCTCATAGTCCTAGAAATTACACCAGGATCCTGAACATTTGTGAAATTGTATATCACATGTGCCTAAAACCAATTTTCCAGTTGCTTGCAATTTATACTTTTAAAATATTTGTAATTCAAAATAAAATAGATCACATTCAGAGAAAATGTAACCCATAAAATATTATGTTAGGTAGTCATTATCTCTTTACACATTCCTGGAGGAAGATTTAGTAATTTAAAACATTTTAATGATTTCAGTTTGTTTTCCTTTCTTTATATCACTTTTTATTTAAGAACATATCTAGAGAAAAAAACTTTACTATTAAAAGAGTCATTTTCAAAGTTCCAAGTACTTAGAAAGTGAAGGATTATAAGAGACAACATCTGTTAAACTCATATATTACATTTTCAAAAGCTAAAGCTGGTATTCACTTAGTCCACAAGTATACAGTGTGCATATACTCTATGTGCAGCAATATGTCAGGGACAACGAAGGCCATAAAGATGAATAAAAACAGATCTACCTTTGAGGAGCTAGTATACAAACAATGGTTCTTAAATTCTTCAGTGTCTGACAGAGTAACATTTCGATCTCTCATTTTTACATGATTCTTAATTTAGTATTTCTTAATGCAAAATCATGATTTTGCATGATTCTTAGAAATATTTCCTATGATACTGTTGTTTTAGTAGGACTTTGCATATAACCAACTTTTTCTATAATTAACTACGATGAAAACATAAAAAGGGCACAAATATATTTTGGGTAATTGGACCTTTCTCCAGGAAACATGGGAGTCAACACAGCCAGATGATGAACCTGGAGGCTGCTGAAGATGCTAAGCAGCAAAAGGACCTTTGACGTTCAGGCTGAAGGAGAAGCTTCCAGAAACTGTGTCCTCTGCTTAAACTCTGACCAGACCACAAATACAGTCCACTTTAATCTTTACTTTTAGCTGGTCTACCATAAAACAGCATTTTGAGGTTGTGAAATATTTAATAATATGACAGGAATTTATTTTGTCTTATGAGGAAAATAATCTTTCACCAAATTGCTTTAGAGCCAAGATTTTTTAAAATATGCCTTATTTGCAAGATTTCACATAGTAAATTCAATTTGCCGAGGAATCTCCATTCATTCACGTAATTACACAGAGAACGTAATTTCTTTGTTTGCTTGTTTGCTTCTTCCAACATAAATCTTACACTGGATTTTTAATTCTAGCATTAAATGTTAGATATTAAAATAATACCATCTCATGCCCTAATTTTCTTTAAATAAAAATATCACTGATTATAGAATCTTACAACTCAGGGCCTGAGAAAATTCTTAAAATAATACCTTTCAGTGCCATCCTCACTGTGCTGTTGAAAACTGAAAATTGATTTTCTGATTGATTATTTTCAGAACACTGATGGTTTCCTGAAGGAACCTGTGGCTAGTGTCAATTTTACATTGATATTATACAGTACTCTTATTATTCTAACCATTTTTGCTAATATTTTCACATTGTTTCAATCAACAGATGGTAATTTCTATGACACTCTGAGGGTAACTGTTGTTTTTCCAACATTGCAATTACAAAGGGAAAGTTGAAAAAATATATTAAGGCTTCTAGGACTTTGATTCAAACAGCTCAATAGTGCTGGGAATCCCAATCTTTCTGTTCATGGAACTGGATCACCATTTAAAGCTTAATCCAGCATTGTTCTTGCCTTGCAGCTTTACCTAATTAAATTAAAAACATCCATTCATCAAAAGACATTAAAAGAATAAAAGGGCAAACAACAAAGTGGAAAATTTTTTATATATATATAATGTATGTTACATATAGAGTACCAAAAACATTCGTATCTAGCACATATAAAGAACTCTGGCAAATCAACAGGAAAAATGCAGACAACTCAATAGAGGAATAGGTAAAACACTTGAACAGGTACTTCATAAAGAAAGACATTCAAATGGCCAATAAACATACTTCCATATTGTCAAGTTCATTAGCCATCAAGGAAATGCAAATTAAACCACAATGAAATACCACTAAACAATAAAGACAAAAAATTCCAAGTTGGCAAAGATACAAAGCAACTTAAATCTTAATGCGCAACTGGTAGTGATGTGGATTGATACAACCATGTTGGAAAAAAACTGGCAGTATCGACGAATCTTTAGTTATACATACATACATATTCAAAAAAATACATATTTGAGTTTACCAAAAGACTTAACTGGAATGTTTATAGCAGCACTTTTGTAATAGCTCCAAACAAAACTGGAAACTATCAAGATGTCTACCAACAGTAGAGTGTATAAACAAACTGTGCCATATTTACTCAATAGATTTTATAATACATCTGTGAGAATGAACAGTCTACAAGCATATGCAACAATTGGATAAATCTTGCAAACAAAATATTCAACAAAAAATGTCAGACACAAAAGAATACCTAATGTATTCATGTAAATTACACACAGAGTAATTGGCTTAATTAATTTACAAAATCGAGCTATACTGTTAGAAGTCAAAATAATGACTAATCTTTTGACTAGAAAGGAGCATAGGAAGGTTTCTAGGGTGTTGGTTATGTTGGTTTGCTTGTTTGTTTGTTTTGTCTGTTTTATATGGTTGTCAGTTTCAGAGGTCTGTTCAGTTTGTGAAAAATTCATCCAGGTGTGCTTAAGATAAACATACATTTCAATAAGTATTTTTATATCCATTAGTTTTTATAATAACTTTGTCTCTTCATATTGCTTAGGAAAATTGTGATATATCTTGTAGGTATCAAAGTAATAATCATGAAAAACGAACTTGATCACTAACAAAATGAAACGTATAGACATCTATTTCATTTCTTCTTTAGCCAGCTTGCTTCCTTCCTTTCTTGCTTTTATTTATTTATGTAGTGAAAAGGAGCCATTAAACATACTTTGTCTAATTTTTGGAAACAACGTTGTACCAACTCTCCTAGGGAGATACTGTAGTTAGCTAGACCTTCATATACTGGCTGCTGTTTAAAACCAAGGCAGACATGAAAGTAGATCCTTGTGATGAAGGATATGACAAAGGAGAAGCAGGGCTGAAATATAAATATTTTCTACCTGTTTCTACTCCTTGACAAGGAGATGAGACTAACATCCTTATTCCATAAAAAATCTTTAGCACCTTAACACAGGGAATCTACCAAGTTAATGCTTTCTAACTCAACAGACCTACTTAATCTACTCTGCACAAAGATAAGTAATAATGCACTGAACGGCAAGGCATAAAAAGTTAGTATTTTTTTCAAGCTTTATAACAAAAGCAATTGTGCGGAACATCTACTACTCTATCATTATTTAACCTGCTAATGGATTTCATGAAAACCCAAATAGCTAAATCCAATGTCTCAATCACGTTTCAGGGAAAGACATTCATATGTCTTTAACCCCTGGAGGTACTGACAGAATGTTGTGGTGATGAATGTTGGTTTGGCGTGATTAAAGATTTCATACTGGCTTTAAATGTCATTATCCACAAATTCCTCTCACTTAGCTCTTTTGAGTAGTTAAGTAGAGACCTGTTTCTACACCCAAAAGTCAAAATAATAGTACTGATTTTGCAAAAAAAGATCTTACTCTTTTAAGAATAAACCTAGAAGTTAAAAATTAGGAAAATAAAAAGTATCTTTGACATTTCTTGTATTCCAAAATTTCTACAAACATCCTCTTCTCCTAAAATGTTACTCAGCTATTGCAGAAATGTAGGTGACACTAACACAAGAAAAATAAATCCAAAAATTGCAGTGACTTGACATAATAAGAGTTTATTTTTCACTTATTTGAAATGTTGGTGTTCCACCTAGGGATGGTGGCTGATCTTCTTCCACATGGTGATTCAGAGACCTAGGATCCTTCCATTAGATCCACCACCGCAGGACCTGATCTCCATTATCCACAATAAGCTGCGGGAAAGGGAAACAGTGTAAAAGACATGTCTTCTTCTTAAAAGTCATCCCTGAAATGAACCATACACCTTGTGCTCATAATCCATCATAGATAACTAAACGTATGGCTGCTTCAAGATGCAAAGAGAAGGGCTTGGGAAATGTGGCCATCTGTGCCATAACTGTCTTCACCCAAACATCAATAGTGAATTTTAATATCAGACAAGGTGATATGGAAATTAAGGCTTGATATTCCAGCTAAATATGGACGAGGAAGTACCTCAGGGAAAGGTAGAGGTTAGAATAAGAAATTTGTGGCTGATTATGATTGTTATCCTCTACTTAAGACCAGATGAAATATTCATAGCAACATATTCATTAATATGAACCCAACAAGTATTCATAGAACATCTATTAAATGCCAGGCATGGACTTTGGCTCTATGCATAGGACAGTAAACAAAATATACAAACTCCCTGTCCCTATGAAGCATATATATATATATATATATATATATATTTTTTTTTTTTTGAGACGGAGCCTCACTCTGTAGCCCAGGCTGGAGTGCGGTGGCGCTATCTCCGCTCACTGCAAGCTCCGCCCCCCGGGTTCACGCTATTCTCCTGCCTCAGCCTCCCGAGTAGCTGGGACTACAGGCGCCCGCCACCTCTCCCGGCTAATTTTTTTGTATTTTTAGTAGAAACGGGGTTTCACCATGTTAGCCAGGATGGTCCCTATCTCCTGACCTCGTGATCCACCCGTCTCAGCCTCCCAAAGTGCTGGGATTACAGGCCTGAGCCACCGCGCCCGGCAGAAGCAAACACATTAAAGCAGGAATCAAAAAATTAGCAAATACACAAATAGATATATTTAGTGTCATGTAGGAATACGGGCTATGATGGAAAGTAAAAGTAAGGGGATTGTGAATGACAGAAGTCATATTTTTCAATGGGAAGGTCAGGCAGGACCACTGCAGGGAGGTGAGGGAGTAGCTGGGTAGGATACCTAGGCGAAAAGCAGGGCCCTCAAGTGAAAGCAAGTTTGACCTTTCCAAGGAACAGCGGAATCACTGATTCCATTTTAATAGTGCTGCATAGGCCAATTCATGCAGGGCTCCAAGGAAAGAAGCATGGGAAGTGAAAGGAGGATGGATTTTAGTGCTAAAAGACATGATTCAAAAATAGAGTCTGCCACTTACTTCTGGAATTACTTTTTAGCAAATCATTTGACCTCTGATTTTTTCATTAGCAAAATGAGTATACCTACCTCACTGAATTGTGACGAGGTTTATATGAGATAACACACATAAGTCATTACTACTACATAGCACACAGCAGACATTCATTAAATATTAATCATTCATCCTTTTACACATAGTCCTGAGGTAGTGAGCTTAAGAAAAATCTCGTTTGCCTCTTTTCATTCTTTCTCAAGATGGGAAGCTTTTATGTCTATCCATCATGAATTTATGAAATTATTTTCCTATCTCAGAGAGCTGGTCTTGCTTCACAATGATGAAGATGATGACAAGCAGAGAGTGATCAGCTATTCTAGAAGATAGAGATTAACACAGACATCCACTCATTTGTGGACTTTTCATTTATAGTTTACATCGTGTTTATACATTTCATAATTTGGTTGGGAAAAGCCGGAAGTTCATGCTATGAACCACAGTTTCAAGGTCGAACTTGTAAGTCAGCCACCTCTCCCATCTCATTCCATCTGTTCTCATTATTCATTCACTTAATTTAAGGGCAGGCTGTGGTCATTTGGAGAAGCATTGGTGAAAGATAAGATCATGCAGTTACTTTTTCTTCTTGCACTGACCTTTATGGATTCTGTGACTTGAACATGGCCGAGAAATTTCTGCATTCCTTGGTACATCAGTTTGGTTTGGTTTAGTCTAAATACATAACTAAAAGCCCTACTGTGTTCCCACTGAAACAGATCTGTATTAGACCACACACCAAGGTCCGAATCACTTGGTGTGCATTGCTTCACATGCTATTTTGAGAGAACACAAACACTTCCCTTTTCTTTTTTTTTTTTTTTTTTTTTTTTTTTTGAGATGGAGTCTCACTCTATTGCCCAGGCTGGAGTGCAGCAGCAAGATCTCAACTCATTGCAACCTCCACCTCCCCATTTCAAGCAATCCTCCCACCACAGCCTCCTGAGTAGCTGGGATTACAGGCGCCTACCACCATGTGCAGCTAATTTTTGTATATTTAGTAGAGATGGGGTTTCACCATGTTGGCCAGGCTGGTCTAAAACTCCTGACCTCAGGTGATCCACCTGCCTTGGCCTCCCAAAGTGCTGGGATTACAGGCGTGAGATACAGTGCCCAGCCACGCTTTCCCTTTAGAATCTATTCATCATCATAGTGTATGCATGTTCTAAATTTGTCTGTTTGACTTAGTCTTTTTGACAGTAATCTATTCAAACCATTTATCCCTCTTTTACAAGTCCTCAGATCCTTGGGGCAGATCTCAGCATTTTCCATCTTTAAGGAAGCCCCTAGTCACTCTCAAGAGTACAATGCACCACAAGTAATTAAACATTTAAATATTTTCTTTGCACCTGTAGTTACCTACATCCTAGAGGCCTGGTTGTAAATCTCTTCACAGTAGTTTTATCATGTGAGTAGCACTTGAGATATGTTTATAGAGTTGTTTTGCCTAGATTTTATATTCACAAATTCATCTTACTTGCTTGGAGTGAAATCAGATCTTTCTTTCTCCTTGAACATAACTTTCCTATCTCCAGGTCTCCCATGTTTCAGACACTGAAAAATATGTTGGAGCCACCTCATAGGAACAAACAGACTATCCAAGAGTATCATCATAATGGAGACATTGAGATCTCGAAAATTTGTAAGAATCCTAGCACATTTCTGACCTCTGTGATGGCAAGAGCCCATTCTCAGAAAAGAAAGTGATGTTGTTTCCTAGAGAATAGCTTACATTTCATTCATCAGGAAAGCCCTGTCCAGCTGCTTTCCTCTCTCTAGCAGCTCCCTTCAAGCTTTGCCCCTTCTCTTGCATCTTGCTTCAAGCAAATCCACGCAAAGATGCTTTCAGGAACATCTGCGCTCTCTCATGCGGGAAGACAAGCAGAGCGGACATCCTGCAGAAGGAAATACCAGTAAACATTAAAACACCAGGAAAGATCTTTGTTGAGGTATCTATAGACACTGCTGAGGACTAAATGAATTCACAAATATGCCCCACTCCATGTAGCAGGCTACTGAAACCCAATGAATGCTGCAGAAAACCATATTGCTTTTCACATCTCCAAATGCCAACCTCCACTGTGCTAAGGCAGGGCCTAGATTTCATGGTGCAAATGAAAAATAAACATTTGCACCAACTTCTCTTTCCAAAAACACCTTTAAATTCCTCATGAATCTTGGACTGCAATACAGTTGACTAAGAAAGTATTGTGCTTTAAATACTTATTATTTAATAAATATCTTCTAAAAATCAATGAATTTCAGAGTTCAAATGTTACCTTGGAGAATATTTAGCCTTGGCACATAGTACCTTTTTATAAAGTGGGCAAACTGAATAGCAAAAAATTTTTAATGATCATCAATCTAGGGGCTTAGCTATTATGTTTTAATATAATTTGTATATTGTCTACATATAGGATTAAAAAGAAGTCAAATTATAATCTCTTGGTCCTAAGCTTAACTAGTTATATTAAATTAGTAAAATACTTCAGTATTTTTTTAGTACAGGACTTGAATTTTATTGAACATCTTCATACTCAATGTAAAAGTAATTAGAATTAATAATTCAATCTGTTTTCTAAGCTTCTTTAACATTTAGAAAGAACATAATAAATAAAGTACATTCTAGTCATAAAATTCTCATGAAATATCAAAGACTATAGAAAAAAATTGAAACAAACTGTAGTCACACAACCAATATAAGCATAGTTAAAATTCTGGTATGCTTACATTGTCTTCTTTGCATTTTTTGAATAATTAAGCTACACATATATTATTTATTTTGCTCAGTTAACACTTTATCAAAAGCATTGACTTACTGCGGTAGCCAGAGTCCAAGATGTCCCTGAATGATTCCTGCCTCCTAGTATTCACACCCTTGTGAGAAGTGGACACTGATTTAAATGTGGCTCCTCCCATGTTGCACGAGGATTGGTCTGTGAGATCAACAGGCTATAACTGGCAGTGGCTTCCATAGTGGGTTCTCTGTCCCATCTCTCACTCTCTCACTCTCAGTGAAACAGGCTGTCATGTTGTGAGGAGCACTACGACAAGGGTCTCATGGTGAGGAACTGAAGCCTCCAGCCAACAGCCATGAAGCCTGCCAAAAACTATATGCATGAGTTTGGAAATGGCTTCTCCAGCCCCAGTCAAGCCTTGATAAAACCATAACCCTGGTCAATAACTTGACTAAAATCTCAGGAGGCATGCTGAGCCAGAACCACCCAATCCTGAGAAATTGGGTAAGATAATAAATGTGTGTTGTTTTAATTTAATATGTTTTGATGCAATTAGTTGTGCAGCAAGAGAAAACTGAAGCACTCACATATTTAAAGACTCTTCATGAAAACTATTTTTAATGGTTGGCTAATAGTCTGTTCTACAGATATATCATGATTTATTTTACTATTCTATTATTGGATTTCAAGGTTGATTTCAGTGTTTTGCTCCTTTAATTATTGCAGTATACATGTTTTTGTATATTGTCTACATATAGGATTAGCTTCATAGCATCTTAGAAGTAAAATTATTAAATAAAATATTAATATGTTAAGGTTCTTGATATTTATTACCATATTGTTTTCCAAATGTATTGTACTAATAATGAGTAGTCCCAAAGAGTTAAATTTTATTGCTCACAAAAGGCAGATGTATGACATGACTAAATTGTATCTGTTTATATCACAAACTGTCCTTGATACATAGTGCTCTGTATTTGATTGCCTCTTATTTTAAATGCTAGTCTAAAAAATAACTAGATGTTTCCCTCCATTTGCTTACTGGTTATACGCGATGATTCAGCCTGTTCAATACCAACTTATGGTTTTCCCTTTATATCTGTTCTCTTCCTGTTTCCTTATCTCAGAAAATAGCACCACCATCCTCCCAGTCTACAGTCTACTAATCCAGAAACCTGAGAGTCATCTTAGACCAGCCCCTTCATCACACTCTTACATACACTCTACCCCATATCTTTACTCCTCCCTCTCCTCTCAGACCCCATTGCTACTGCTTCAGTATCAGCAGTATCAGGACAAAATATGCCCTGAAGGAAAAGAATCATTCCATTCCATTCCACGTCTCTCAGAACATGTCTTCTACAGTATAGTTGGGCTTTTATTTTACCTTCTACTAGGAAACCCCATACCTACCCCCATAGATTTCATCATAGATGTGGCACAGGCTGCAGGACTGAAGACAAACTCAGACAGCAGCAAAGTGTAGGCAATGGGGAAGAGTGACAGATTGATGAAGATACATCCTTTTCCCATGCCTTTCAGTAGTTGCATGCATTGGAGCATTTTGGTGTTTTGTGGAAGAAAGACAGTAGTTATACCAGATAATAAAGTTAATTCTTTGTGAATTACTATACATGTTTTTCTTTGAGAGAAATGGACACTGACATAAATGTGGCTTCACATTAACTAGTAGAATTATCATATCAATTCCTGGCCATCTACTTTATTGGCTGTAGTTCCTGAAAAGAACTAAATGCAGGTCAAATACAGGTTTAAATGTATTTTACAGATATTTACTGAAATATAGCATGCTTAATGCAGCACCCCTGGCTGACTAATGCAAAATAGAATAAAGTAAATTTTAAAAGAATGCCTTCTCTAGAGCTAAAAACAAATAATATGTTTAAGTTCTATTGGCACAAAGACAATAGTCGCAGTTCAAAAGATGCAGCTTCTGGAGGCTGTTTCTACTTAGCCTAATGTAACGACTATTTGAAGAGACATTGAAAAAGCATATCAGAGTAAGATTCCCATTTTGTTTGGTTCTTGTTATCTAAGCAGTCATTTTTCACTCCCGGTTAAAGTTAGCACAGAACATTCTTCAGGACAGCCCCTGCATTCCTAACATATTTCCACAAAAGGCCCCTTGGTTGCAGGCCCCTATCTATGTGATAGAGTATTTCTGTGAGTATTTTATTTTAAAATATTATTCATGGTCATAGATACTTGTTGTATCAGAGTGCTAAAACCTTTACATACAGTTTCTCATTTCAGCCTCATACCTACACTGCAAAGTATTCCTGATTATTACCCTCTTCCAGGTGAAGAAATTGAAGCTTGTCATTTGAACAAGTTGACCAAGGTCACAGAGAGACAGAAAGAGGCTGGTTTGACTTCATAGTAAGATCTCTAAGCCTAGATGCTGTTTCTTCTCTTGTGGCTTGTTGCCTAGTAATCGTGTATCACATTGACTTATGATCTTGATTCTTCTATGATGTCTTCTAGGACTTCAAACAAGTCACTGCATATTAGGGCCCTGATTTATGAAGAAATGTCTTCACAGAGTATTAACTTGGATTTAGCGAATTCTAGTTGCTTCCTGCTCACAGGAGAGGACTGTATATAATATAGTCTGTGCTCTTGTGCATACACACTCAGTCCCTATTTTTAGTGCCCCCACAGGTATATACAACACTGTTTTTAGCAGGGAACTGAATTATTAGGGTCTAACCCTCCAGGGGTGTCAGCATTTACCAGGATGGGTGTATGACTTAGTCCACATGAGCTGAAGTTTTACTACACACATGGGAACTTCAGGAATAGCTTCCTGCTCCTTGAAAGTGTATCTTCAACCCAAACAGCCTTTTCCAGGCCTATTTCGTGGTATTTGTCTAATTATAGGTGTTGAACAACAGTGTCCTTCAAACTAAACTACATTTTGAAATGAATTTTCATGCTTTAAACTAATGAAAGTCACAGTCCATGTTCAGTCATTCCTATGGTAGACTGTCCCAGTGCCCTTGTTTTTCGTCTTTCCTTTCTTTCTCTTGCCCTCCCCAGCCCCACCTGATATATTTTCTTCTGCAGCATTTTGGTGTCTAGAGGAAGCTAATTGGTAGTTATTCCAAATAATAAAGTTAGCTCTTTGTTAATGATCATAAAATTTTTCTTGGGGGAAAATGAATACTCTCTTAAATTTGACTTTGGATTATCTGGTAGGATTTCTATATCAGTTCTGGACAATCTATTTTGTTGGCTAAAGTTTCCTAAAAGAATAAGGGCATATAAAATACAAGTTTAAAATAACATTAATAAAGTCTAATACTTGAGTAGCATTTTGTGGTTTTCAAAGCACTTTTATAAATATTAAGTCATTTAATCCTACAGCAACCTTCTGTGGAAGGAAACAAACTTTCATTAAACATTTATTTCAAGCTAGATATTATGTCAGTGCTTTGCCTTTACACTCTGACTTAATCTTCATGACAGTCCTTTCCAGCATGCATTATCTCCATTTCGTAAATGATGAAATTGAAGCTCAAATAAATTAAATATCTTATCTACTATCACACAGCTTTAGGGTTTCTGCTGAGAATATTGAGACCCCAAATCCAGGGTCTGCACCTGACATTCCAACCTGCTAGGGTGGTTTCCAGTGTCATCCCCAAAGAACACAGTCAAAGCCATGGGAGCCTTAGCCTGTACCATATGTCTCATTCTATAGTAACAATTTGCATAGAGGAGGCTTATACATTTCAATCTACATCACTGTTATGTCTCAAAATCCTCTTCTTTAAAGTTTATTTCCTCAACTTCTTAATTTCATACATATATATGTATAAAATATATATGTATATATGTATTTTTATATTTGTATAAATTTTATACATTTATATATAATTATATATTATACATATAAATATATATGTATAAATATTATATATTTATATATATGTATAAAATTAAGAAGTTGTGCAGTATAAATGTATAAAATGGATACAATGTATAAAATGAAGAACTGGTGCAGGAATGAGACATTTTGTCTCCAGATCCATGGAGAGTTTTTATTCTGCTCCAAAATGGTTTGCAAGACCACAGTGGGTAACTCAACTGTAACAGTTCTTATGTGAATCACTGGTCAGATTATATGTCCAAAAACAATATTAGATTTGTAATTTGACAGGGTCAGACTTGCTCCAAAGAGAATTTAGCCCTTCTAGATAACCTGAAATGTAATTCAAATTGTTGCTTCTTTCTAGAATAGGGCTGAAATAGTAACGTGTACTGACCTCAGGACTCCCTGCTGTTGATCTGATATAACACAGATTTGCTACTTTCTTTAATAGAGGGAAGTTCCAGTTTGTAGACTTAAAAGAAGAGAATAACTAGGTAAGTGAGGTATCATGAAAGAGATAGATGATAACTGGCCGGGCTGAATTTTAAAATCTCTCAACCAAGAAGTTTTTTCTCTTAATTCTCTTTATGACATATTTCATAAATGATACATATATGATTCTATTTTTGTTCCAAACAATAAATTCATACACATACATGCACGTTTATGTGTGTGCATGTGTATATGTACTTCATTATTAAATAGTGAAGTTCGCTTCATGATAAAAAAACAGCTCCATAAATCTAAAGCATGATAAGGGTGAAACAAAATTAATGAATGTTTGAGATGTGGGTCTGAATCATTTTATAAATACAAATGTGAATCCTAGTTTCCAGTAGATTTTGAAATACATAGTCTATAAAATTCCATAAGAGATTCAGCTTTCAGATATAAAATGTCATATATCGTAATTCCTATATATTTCCTTTAAGTGAATGGCTATTTCATAGTAATAGTACATCATTAGCTACAATCTGTAGTTTTGCATTTAACCAAACTTTTCACACGAATCATACAACAGATTCCCAACATGTTTTCAAATGTGTCTCCTAAGATACAGTGGAAAATGTGACTTATATTTAAAACTTAATAAATAACTCGTTGATGTGAAGTGTTTTAAGTATGGCAATGTGCTGTTTTAAACAAAGTAGTAAAAATATATCACTGACTATGTCTAGTTGTTTTCACTTCTTTTAAGGTTTAGATTTCCTTTGCCTGCCCATCTGATTTAACTGAAAAAAAAAAAAAAAAAAACTTATGGAAAGTGGGAACCTTGCATACTTCAAAGTTAACCAAGATCAAAGTCAAATGAAGTCCACTGAATAAAGAACAAGCCTAAATGCAAAATGTGTCACGTTGATATTGGCTTGAGTCTCTTAGTTTATGGCTTGTACCAAAACCTTAACCTTGGATTTGTCAGGTATCTAAGCACTGTGAGTTTTTATGGGGGGAAAAAAAAAAGGATTTACTTAGTTTCTGCAGGAGACCATTTAAACACAAACTCATCTACATAACCAGGTAAATAATGTAGCTATCGGTAATTGAAACCTTGAAAATGTGAAAGGCTTCTTGCCTGTTGCATCTTTGTTAACTGCATTTAACTCCTGACAAATAGTCACCTTCTACAGGCTACATCTTGTCTAATTACAGAATTAAAAAGTTTTAATATGAATTATGCTTCCCTAAAATGTGAGCATGCTAAAAACACTGAAATGAGCTGTTATATCTTTCTATCTCTGCTAGAAGAATCTCTTAAAGTGAGACAGTTTCTTTGAGTCTTTTCAGGATTCCAATCTCGTTTGTTTTTGAATCTCCACCAATTTAGGGTCTGGGGACTTAGGCTAATGTTGAGTTCAATAAAAAAATTTAAAAAAAAAATTAAAAAAATAAAGCAGAATCATTAGCATGCAAAAGGTAGTGTAGTGTGTTATTTCAAAGATGCAATGGGTGTTCTTGAATGTTCTGCTTCATTGGAGCCCTCCTACACCGCACATGTTACCAGTAAAGGCACAATGTTTTTTCCTTGAAATGGTCCATGCTGTTTCATTTGAAACGGTGTGTGCTGCGGCTGGGTGTTCTGTGGTTCTGTCTCAACAACATTACTCAGAACTCACATTCAGCAGGTATCAACCAATAGGCCCTTTGGTATCAGAGGAGGAAATAAATCACATTCTCTAGAAACACCCATCTGTTTTGAATAGTCCCATAGATAGATGGCTGTCTGTTTCAGGGAATATTTAATATTAGAAAAAAACCAATCCAAAGAGTTTACTCTCCTTAAGACTAAGCAGCAAAAGGTCTTCCAGTAAATGCACTGCGTAATGGGAGAGGCCAGAGACATCCCTCTGTGACTCAAAAACGGAAAGAAAAAAATACTGATAATTTCTGTGACTTTGGTGACCTCTAGCGATCAAATCTTAGAACAA
Organism: Papio anubis; assembly: GCF_008728515.1. Classification (NCBI taxonomy): domain Eukaryota; kingdom Metazoa; phylum Chordata; class Mammalia; order Primates; family Cercopithecidae; genus Papio; species Papio anubis. Next base: position 45,126,099 of record NC_044978.1, read on the forward strand.
GTCTACCAAGTTTCTTTTCTAAAACAGAGGGCTCTACAGAGTTAGATATTACATATTCGTTTTGCAATTTTTCTACTCATTATTTATTTATTTATTGGTCATTATTTTAATTGGCACATAATAAGTGTACGTATTTGTGGAGCACAGTGTGATATTTTCATACATGTGTACAATGTGTAACGATCAAATCAGGGTAATGAGCAAGTCAGCAGTCACCTCAAACATTTATAATTTCTTTGTGTTGAGAATACTCAAAATCTTCTCTTCTAGCTATTTGAAAATATACAATAAATTGTTGTTTACTCTGGTCCACCCTACAATGCTATAGAATATTAGAACATGTTCCTCCTATCTAGCTATAATTTTGTATCCATTAACCAATCTCCCCTACCCGCTCTTCCCCCTACTCTTCCCAGACTCTGTTCTACTCTCTACTTACATGGTATCAACTTTTTTAGCTTCCACATATGAGTGAGATCATGTGGTATTTGTCTTTCTGTGCCTGGCTTATTTCATTTAACATAACGTCCTCCAGGCTCATCCGTGTTGCCACGAAGGACCAAATTTCATTATTTTAATGGTTGAACAGTATTCCACTCTTTATACACCACATTCTCTTCATTTATTCATTTGTTGATGGACATTTACTTAGGTTGATTCCATATCTTGGCTATTGTGAATAGTGCTGAAATACACAGAAGAGCGCAGGTATCAGCCGGTCATGTTGGCTCATTCCTGTAATCCCAGCACTTTGGGAGGCCAAGGCTGGCTGATGACCTGAGGTTAGGAGTTAGAGACCAGCCTGGCCAACATGGTGAAACCGCTTCTCTACTATAAATACAAAAAATAGCCAGGCGTGGTGGCGGGCACCTGTAATCCCAGTAACTCGGGAGGCTGGGGCAGGAGAATCTCTTGAACCCAGGAGGTGGAGATTGCAGTGAGCCAAGATCACCTCACTGCACTCCAGCCTGGGCAACAAGAGCAAAACTCCGTCTCAAAAAAAAAAAAAAAAAAAAAAAAAAAAAAAAAAAACCAGAGTGAGGATATCTCTTTGACATACTGATTTTTGAATATATACTCAGAAGTTGGTGAGTCGTACTGTGTTCTATTTGCAGTTTTTAGAGGAACCTCTATACTGTTTTCCATAGTGGCTGTACTATTTTATATCCCACCAAAGAGCATAAGAGTTCCCCTTTCTCCAAATCCTCACCAGCATTTGTTATTATTATTATTATTTTGGCTTTTTGATAATGTCCATTACAACTAGGGTGAGATGATATCTCACTGTGGTTTAGATTTGCATTTTATTGGTGATTAGTGGTGGTGAACATTTTTCCAAATACTTGTTGACTATTTGCATGCTTTCTTTTGAAAAATGTCTACTCAAATTATTTATTCATTTTTCAATCAGATTATTTGTTTTTTGCTGTTGTTTGAGCTTTTAGCTTTCTAGCCATTCTTTAAATGAAATAACTGAATAACTGTAGATGATTTTTCTTATTAGTTAACAGCAATGTGTTCCCATGGTAAAATATTTAACAAACAAAAGGAGGAAACAATCTTGTTCTTTGAGATTTTGTTCTTTTCAGTTTTGTTTCTATATGTGTACATACAGATTCCCAGCAACACACACAAATTTTTTCTCCACAATAGAATCATACAGGACATACTATTTTCCAATTTGCATTTTAACAGTATATTGCTAATATCTTTCCATATCATTAAATATCCTTCTACCATATTATATTCTACTGGCCACTTAATCATAGCGTCCTCAAGTATTTATTTATTATTAGTTACAGATTGTTCTAATTTTTTCTTATTATCTTTAAGGCTAAATCTTTGCATTCTTCTAAGCATTATAGATTTGACATAGAGTCTTAGAAATAAAATCTGTGTTTCAAAAGTTATGGAAAACACAGTGGTTCTTAATATATATTATCAGATTGCCAGATAATTCTAAGAAAGAAATAGTCACCTAGACACGATTACATGTCATCCAAAGGGAACACAAGGTAAGCTGGAGACTCTAGGGCAGCCTAAATGCATGGCACTGCTACCAGCCAGGTATTCCTTGAGGGGCCTGCAGCCAAGGAGGGAACGAAAAATAATCAAAAATGCTATAACATGTGAGGTATATAATAGCCTGTCAATCAATTCAAGGTTATGCCCATTGAAAAAAGGAATAATTAAAGAGTTATCAGATTCCAGGGAACTTTATTTTGTAAATACATATTGACATATGGCTCCCACATCAACAGCAACTTCTAATCTTACATAAAGTATCCATTCACTAGCTGTCAGCTAAAATTTGTATATGGAGAGTGTTTGCTGAAGACTTAATTATTGTTCCATGGGTTTTGCATTCACAGGGTAAATGTGCAGTTCTTTTTTTTCTTCTCTTTATAAGATAAATAATACCCAGATAATGTTTGCAATACAGGGGCAAGCAGGAAGAAGAGAATTACTGGACATCTGTTTTTGCAATTATCAAAGTAAGGGTGGCACATTCTCCAATATTTTGTATGTGTAAATTAGATTTCCAAGCTATCCTGTTTTATGAATTCATGCTATCAATTATGTACTTATATTTAGCCACCACTCTATACCTCCCTACCTCAGAATTATGTATCTGAATATCAAGAGACTGTGTAGTTCTTAAGACTGTGTAGTTCTTAAGAAACATATTCATCTACCATTTTTTTCAAAGTCAATTACAGAAAGTAAAACTCCTTTTAAGTCTTCTGAGTGCTTTGAAACTGAAGTTGGGTGGAAAGATTGGGTGGCAGGAGTTAAAAAGATTGAGAAACACTGCTTTGAAGCAGTTTTTATATACCAGGTTTCTGGGGTTGTAGAATTATTTGGCAAAGTTGAAGGATGTGTCCAGTCAACTTGCCCTTGCTCTCAAGTCACAATCTCAAGGCCCTGCTGGTCTCCCAATAGCTACATATAGCCACTCCCTGGGGTTATATAACCAAGATTGAAAGCAGCAGCACAGGCTACACAGAGAGAGGGTCTATCCAGTCTGTCTATTTAGCCTTTTTCCAACAGCATGAAGATACACATGCCACAAAGGTACCAATGCATCGTGGTCTCCAGGTACAACCTCACTCTGAGATTCTGATTTTAGGGCTCTTTCTCTTTGATCGTGAGTGCCTTCTACTGTATTTGTATTGGTTAGGGTTATATGGTTGAAAGCAAAATAATGCTGTCTAATGGAAGACAAAGTATAAACAAACTAACAAAAAACATTGCTCAGGAGATCCAGGAAAATGGTACTGAAGAGTCATCTCTCCAGGGTGTGTTTTGGAAAAACCAGCTTAAACCAGGTTCTGTGTTCGAATTCCTCCACTCAAGACACCATATATGCAGGTATCTCCTTCAACCCTGCTTACCAGTAGGAAATATTCTGCATAGAGCCAAAGTAATTTTTATTTACTATTACTATACTGTGTAGTATGTATTATCAAATTGTGTACTTTAAAGTTTTCCCAGATAAATAATGATACCAATTAGGTATCTCATTGACCATCTCGTGTCTTGAGGGAACAACTTATAGGCTATTTCTGGGTTCTAGTGTTTTGTTTTTGTTTTACTAGCTATGGAATTTTGCAGAATCATTAAACAAATCTATGAAATGTAAACAAATCCTTAAATCTCTATTGATGTTATTTAAGTATAATATTACTAAAATCTTTTCTTCTTTCTTATGACTTAGCATTTTCTTGTTTATTCTTTTAAACTATATTTTGTATCAGTTACAATTTATACCAAAGATAGTACATTAGAAACATTACTATATGTCTCATTAACTCATACCAACTAATAAGATATGAGTCTAGTGACATAGAAATTGACTGAGAACTTAAAAATTCCTTCTTCCATCATTTCTTGTTCTGGGGTCTCTTGTCCAATAAAGAAATACATCAACATTTTCAAGTACTTTCTTCTCCTTCCTCCCTATGTCCAGGACCTGAATAGAATGCCCATATAAAAAAGGTGTCAACCTTCTTTACTGTCACATCCTATGAGGGAAAAAGAAACAACCCTGGTGATTTAACTGAACACATAAATGAGAAACAGATTTGTGTAACATGAGTTTGCTCCAAGCCACAGAAGGCCGACACCATCCATTGGCATATTTTTAAGGTTAAGGGGTAATTGAATCCCTTCTACACTAGACAGATACTTTTTTAAAAAATGAAGCAGCAGGATTTGTCTGGAAGAGACAATTCAGGCCCACATCTCACTTATGAGAAAGTGTGGCAGGACTGAAGGGCGTATTTAGGATTGTGCTAAACATCCCCACATGATTAGCCGTGCACAAAAGGGCCCCTTTAGTCATTTGAAGCCAAATTATATGCAATGGCTTTAGCGAGTGCAGTCACCACAGTTTTCACTGTGTCATAGAGAGATTTGCAAAGCCGCTTATCTTGGTCCCTGGCCAGCTCAGCTCAGCCTCAGCCTTTGCTTCATTCTGTTAATGATTCCCTAATTAGACACATCAAGTCTGTCCTAATTAAGACTCTTTTGGTTGCAAGTATCTCCAACCAGCTTTACAATATCTTTATAGAACAAGAGAATTTATTTGAAGGATACTGGGCTGCTTCACAGATTCCAGGCATCAGAAAAGGTGGGAACCCAGGCAGTTCAGCGGGCCCCAGGAGATTTTTGGTGATATTCACTCAAAAATTCTATTAATAGGGCTAAGCTGCTAACACTCAGTCTTCTGTGTTTCTCCAGAGAAGAATTAGAAGGGCTGAAGTTGTATCCAGTGTCCATGCATGATTAATGGTCACGTAACACAGTCTATGTCTTCTGAGTGCCACCCCTGAAAGAGAGGAAATTACTCCAATAAAAGGGATAGGTTCTGGGCAAAACAATCTCTTAGAAAGCCACATTGGATGTTACCAAAACCTGGAATTTAATTGATTTGATATGGACTAGGTCATCTCCATTCTCCAATTCTCACAACTAGACTTAGAGACCTTCTAGCGCCTGTTTATACAATCGAAAGATACTACAGATCTGTCTTTCTCCTGATTCCTATCCATTAGGATAGAGCGGATACTTCTATTCACTCCATGCACAAGCAGACAGATGACTGTCACGTCTCTGTCTTCAGTCTCGAATCCTCTTCTGAGTCCCAAATTCAAGAGTCCATTTTCTTCCTTGACCGCTCCACTAGTATATTCCAGAGAAACCTTAAATTTAACAAATCTAAAATGAAACTTATGATTTTCTCTCATTTCCTATCTCTATAAACAGAACCACTCTTTACCTAGTCATTCAAGCTGAAAACTTTGGAAGCAACCTTTAGCCTCGCTCTTATCCTCCTTACCCAAATAAACACAAAACCACTCAATATTAAGTTCTAAATTGTTAAAACTTAAAGATGCCAAGGTGGGAGGTTTGCTTGAGCCTAGGAGTTTGAGATCAGCCTGGGCAACATAGTGAGAACTTGTCTCTACCAAAAAATTAGCTGGCCAAGGTGGTGCACACCTATAGTCCCAGCTACTCAGGAGGCTCAGGAGGCTGAGGTGGGAGGATTGCTTGAGTCCTGCAGGTAGAGGCTGCAGTGAGCTGTGATCACGCAACTGCATGCCAGCTTGGGGAACAAAGCGAGACCCTGTCTCAAAAAAAGAAAAAAAAAGACTGCTATTGAATCAGTTTAACTAACACCACAATAGCTACCTTAGTTGAAATATCTGACTTTACTCTTACCTCAGTTTCTGCTAAGAACTTCTTGCAGTTCTGCTTGTCAACCTTGTTACTTCCCTAATATCTGTTTATCCTGTAGACAATATGGCTCCACCCTGCTGCACAGCCTCCAGCGGCTTACCTCTTGTCTATGGGATGAAGCCCCAAACCCTCACATCATGATCTCACTGCCCACACCCTACAGTCATATCCATTACTATGACTCACCTCTCATGCTATATTCCCCAGTCATACTGAATTTCACTCCTCAGAACAGTATGTAACCGTCTCTTTTGAAAGAGAGGTCTCTATTTAAAAGCCTCTTCATCTGCTCCTGCACGCAGCTTATGAATAATGTCCAAATTCTTGCATTTGACCTATCCCTCCCTGCTCCTCCAAACAATGCTAATGGACTTTTGTTGCATGGTTTCATATAGCAGGAGGACGTATAGTTTACAGAGAATAAACCTGGGCCATAATGACAGACTGCCTTGGTTCAAATCCTGGCTTTACCACATGTTTAGAAAATAATACATATCTCATAAAATCATGATGAGGAATAATATACTGCCCACGAGAAGTAACTATTACAATGCCTGATATGTAGTTAGTATTCAATAACCTATAATTAATATCATGGGTTTGTCAGAAGCAAGAATAACATAAGCAAGAGAGTAACAATGTGATAGGCATCCCATGGTATTATAATCTTAAAAGAAATGTATTATCTTTGAGGTCGGCTGGCTCTCAGGATATGTAGAGACTCACTTAATTTGTTGCTCTAGCAAGCCACCCAGTTTCTGTCCTCTGACCCAAGACTGCAGTCAAAACAGGGGAAAGAGCAGGGATATTGGGATCTATGGTCTTAAAATTTTATGAAATATTACCAGTCTCTTGGAACTCGTTTTAAGGAAATTGGAAATCTATCACTAAAAATGACCCTTGGCTATTTGCTCATTGATTATTTGAAACAAGCAATACAACTGTTCCTCTAACTTGGGCACATTTGGAAGAAGGGTGAGAATATTATCAGAAAATTATGTTATTGGCATCATAATCACATTCAGGCATGAGAGGTAATAGGGAGTTATACAGTCACATGGGGCAGCTTTAATTTCCCTGGGGGAATTTGGCTCTTTGTTGATTTCTTCTATGGTAACTAAGTAGATTATAAGCAGGAAAATACCATGGAAGTGGGGAGGAGGTATTAAAACTGTTAGAGCTTTTATTGGTTAATCAGGGCTGGTATAACAGGTTAAGACTAGGGCCCAACCGCAAAGCCTGTTTTCCCCAAAGGACGCTTGCTGAGTTTTAGAATGGCACAGTAGGCTGAAAAGCTAAATTGAGAAAAACAGTAAAATCCTACCAGAGGGAAGGGAACTGCAGTAAAGCATGATTAATATCTTTTTCAAGACATTTCCACTGAAGCTGCACAGTTAGGAAACTAAAAAGCTAAGGTCAAGATTCTGCATATGGGGAAAAATTTGATTAGGCATGCAAAGAGGCAGAAAATGTGGCAAATGATCAAGATTTGTAAAAATGAAGGCTATGGTTGTACACCTAGAGTGTGAATGCACTTAATGTTATTGAACTATATGCTTAAAATGTTAAACAATACAATTTTGTTTTATATATTTTATGATAATAAAAACAAAAACTAAACTACAGATATCTATACATTGGAACCAACAGACAAATACTTTAAAATAATTATGATTAGTATATTCAAGAAAGCAGACTGAGTTACATAGAATAAATGAAATTAGTAGAATTTCTTTTTTGTTTTTTTTTAAATAATTTCAACTTTTATTTTAGATTTAGGGGGTAGAGGTGCAGGTTTGTTACATGCATATATTGAATGATGCTGAGGTTTGGTGTATGATTCATCTCATTATCCAGGTATTGAACATAATACCCAATAGTTTGTTTTTAAACCCTTCCCCTCTTCCCTTCCTCCCCCTTCTAGTAGACTCCAGTTTCTGTTCTTGCCATCTTTATGTCTGTGAATATACAACATTTAGCTCCTACTTATAAGTAAGAACGTGCATTAGTTCATTTAAGATAATAGCCTCTGGTTGAATCCATGTTGCTGCAAAATACACGATTTTGTTATTTTTAAATGGCTGTATAGTATGCCATGGTGTACATGTACCACATTTTATTTATTTAATCTATCATTGATGGGCACTTAGGTGGATTCCATGTCTTAGTTATTGCTAGTAGTGATGTAATGAACATAAAAGTGCATGTATCTTTTTAGTAAAATGATTTATTTTCCTTTGGGTATATACTTAGTAATGGGATTGCTGGATTGAATGGTAGTTCTAAGTTCTTTGAGGAATATCCAAACTACTTTCCACAGGACCTGAACTGTTAAGTTGATGCAAAAGTATAATAATTTACATCCCCACCAACAATGTAAAAGCTTTCCCTTTTCTCTGCAGTCTCGCCAGCATCTGTTGTCTTTTGACTTTTTAATAATAGCTATTCTGACTGATGTGAGATGATATCTCACTGTGGTTTTGATTTGCATTTCTCTGATGATTCATGTCATGGAACATTTTTGTACATGTTTGTTGGTTGCTTGTACATCTTTTGAGAAGCTTCTTTCCCCCATTTGTAAGAGAGTTATTTGTTTTTTGCTTGTCCAGTTGTTTAAGTTTCTTATAGATCTGGATAGTATACCTTTGTCAGATACATAGTTGGAAATATATTCTTTCATTCTGTAGGTTGTCTGTTTACTCCATTGATAGTTTATTTTGCCATACAGAAGCTCTTTGGTTTAATTAGGTCCCACTGGTCAATTTTTTTTTCTTGCAATTGTTTTTCAGGACTTAGTCATAAACTATTTTCCAAGGCCAATGTCCAGAATGGTGTTTCCTAAATTTTCTTCTAGGATTCTTACACTTTGAGGTCTTACATTTAAATATAAGTAGAATTTCAAATATAATTGACACTTATAAAAAATCAAATGTGTATTCTGAATTAAAAAATTTAATATCAGCATCAAAGAACTAATGATATAGGTTTGACAGCAGCCTAGACACAGCAGATAAGATTGTTAAAAGTCATTAAATAGTAGCCAAGCTGAAGCACAGTAAATAAAAAAAAAAGAATGTAAAAGGTCTGATGTATGCATAACTGAAGTCCCAGAAGGAAAAGAGAGACAATATTTGAAAGGATAATCAAGATTTTTCCCAAACTGCAAATAATATGAACCCAAAATTTAAGAAGCTAAGAAAATACCAAAGAACATGGCAAGCAGATACATCACAATCAAACTCCCAAAACTATAAAACAAAGAGAAAATCTTAAAGGCAGTCAAAGGACAAAAACATATTATCTTCACTGAAGGATCAATAAGACCGATGACTGATTTCAATAAAAATGATGAAAATCAGAAGATAAAAAAACGGTATCTTCAAAGTGTCAAGCAAACAAACCCCTGAGAACCTGGGCATCTATACACAATTAGAATAAGCTTCAGAAAAAAATAAAGAAAGTCATTTTAATATAAACATAAGTTGAGCAAATTTTTCAGCAGTACTGCCGGAACTATCAGTACTACCAGAAATGCAGACACACACACACATACACACACACACACACACACACACACGCACACACTTCATGCTGAAAGAAAAGGATCCCAGATGGGAGCATGGGATTGGAAAGGGTACAGAAAGCTAGGAAGTGTAAATATGTGTATAAATAGACAAGAATTTTAAACTGCTACTAATAATATTTTATGATATTTATAATATATAGAAGTAAAAATATTGTTACTTATTTTAATTGTACAATCATTCCATACTTAGATCTTATCCCCTGTGTTTAATCAGTTGAGGAAGTTGAAAGCTCAGAGAAATTTAGTAATCTGACAAAAGTACCTTTGGCCATAAGGAGAGTAAAAGTCTGAATCCAGGTTTACTTCAGAGCCCATGCATGATATTTTAAGCACTTTGGAAAATAAGAGTTGTTTTATAAATATTTAACAGTTATGTTCCCTCAAGCCCTACATAAAATAAAATGCATCATATATGAAATAATAATAAAAATAATAATTATGCAAATAACAGAAGGGAAAAAAGAGGCAATATGTGGTATGTCTCTTGCATTATTCAGGAATTGGTAAAACTACCAACTTAAGGTAGACTATAATAAATCAGTCTTAAAAATACATGACTGCTTAACTAAAGCACAAAATTCTTGATTTATATAAAAGAAGGCAGGAAATTATAAATAACCAAAGAACAAAGGAAGAAATGCAAAGCAATCAGGAAAGATGGTAGACTTAAATACAACTATAAAGTTAATTCATTAAATGTAAATAGATCAAACACTCCAATTAAAAGACAAAGTGTCCCAGATTAAATTAAAATATCCACCTTTACACTGTTTGTAAGAGACAAACTTTAATTTTAAAGAAACTGGTTGAGAGTAAGAGAATGAAAAATGTTGTATGAAAATACAATAGTAGTGGAAGACTTCAGCACTCCACAGACAGATCATTGAGGCAGAAAATTAACAAAGATACTCAGGACCTAAACTCAACATTGGATCAAGTGGATCTGATACACCTTTACACAACTCTCCACCCCAAAGCAACAGCATAGACTTTCTTCTAATCACCACATGGGACAAACTCTAAAATTGACCACACACTCACAGAAATAAAATGATACTCAGCAACTACAAAAGAACCAAAATCATACCAAACACACTCTCAGACCACAATGCAATAATAATAGATGTCAAAACTTAAAAATCACTCAAAACTATGCCATTACATGGAAATTAACCTGCTCCTGAATGACTTTTGGGTGAACAATGAAATTAAGGCAGAGATCAAGAAGTTCTTTGAAAGAAATCAGAATAAAGATACAACATACTAGAATCTCTGAAAGACAGGTAAGGCAACATTAAGAGGGAAATTTATAGCACTAAACACCCAAACCAAAAAGTTAAAAAGATCTCAAATTAACAACCTAACATCACAACTAAAAGAACTAGAGAACCAAAACCAAACCAAACTCAAAGCTAGCAGAAGACAAGAAATAACCAAAATCAGAGCTGAACGGAAGCAGACAGAGACACAAAAAAATTCAAAAGCTCAATGAATCCAGGAGCTTGTTCTATGAAAAAATGAATAAAATAGATTGCTAGTTAGACTAATAAAGAAGAAAAGAGAAAGATTAAAGTAAGCACAATCAGAAATGATAAGGGGGATATAATCACTGACCCCATAGAAATACAAACAATCATCAGAGACTATTATGAAGACTTCTATGCACACAAACTAGAAAACCTAAAAGAGATGGGTGAACTCCTGGACACATACACCCTCCCAAGACTCAACCAGGAAGTAACTGATTCCCTGAACAGACCAATAACAAGCTTTAAAATTGAATAGGTAATAGCCTTCCAAACAAACAAACAAAAAGCCCAGAACCAGATGGATTTGCAGCCTAATTTTACCAGATGTGCAAAGAAGAGCTGGTTCCATTACTGAAACTACTCCAAAATGTTGAGGAGGAAGAATACTTCCCCAACTAATTCTATAAGGCCAGCATCATCCTGATACTAAAACCTGGCAGAGACACATCAAAATATGAAAACTTCAGGCCAGTATCATTGATGAACATTGATGTAAACATCCTCAACAAAAATACTTACAAACTGAATACAGGAGCACATGAAAAAGATAATTCATCACAATTAACTAGGCTTTATCTCTGGGATGCAAAGTTCATTCAACATATGCAAATCAATAAGTGCTATTCATAACACCAACAGAACTAAAGATAAAAATCATGATTATCTCAATAGATGCAAAAACAGTCTTTTGATATTAAATAAAATTCAACACCCCTTCATGTTAAAAACTCTCAATATACTAGATATTGAAGAAATATACCTGAAAATAATAAGAGCCATCTATGACAAAACCACAGCCAACATCATAATGAATGATTAAAAGCTGGAAGCATTCCCCTTGAAAACTGGCACAACATAAGTATGCCCACTCTTATCACTCCTATTCGATATATTATTGGAAGTCCTGGCCAGAGCAACTAGGCAAGAGAAAGAAATAAATGTCATCCAAATAGGAAGATAGGAAGTCAAACGTCTCCCTATTTGCAGATGATGTGATTCTATATTTAGAATATCCCATAGTCTTGGCTGAAAATCTCCTAGCTCTGATAAACAACTTTAGCAAAGTTTCAGAATACAAAATCAATGTACAAAAATCACTAGCATTCTTTTATACCAGTAAAAGCCCAGCTAAGAGCCAAATCAGAAATGCAATTCCATTCACAATTGCCACAAGAAGAATAAAATACCTAGAAATACAGGTAACCATGGACATGAAAGATCTCTACAATGAGAATTACAAAACACTGCTCAAAGGAATCAGAGATGACACAAACAAATGGAAAAAACGTTACATGCTCATGGATAGAAAGAATTAATATTATTGAAATGGCCATTCTGTCTAAAGTAATGTACAGATTCAATGGTATTCCTATCAAACAATAAGTGACATTCTTCACAGAACTAAAAAAAGGATGTATTTTGAAATTCATGTGAAACTACAAAAGAGCCCAAATAGTCAGGGCAATCCTAAGCAAAATGAACAAAGCTGGAGACATCATGCTACCTAACTTCAAACTATACTACAGGGCAACAGTAGTCAAAACAGCATGGTACTGGTACAAAAACAAATGTATAGACCAATGGAACAGTAAAGAGAAGATGGTACTGGTACAAAACAAATGTATAGAACAATGGAACACAAAAGAACAGCGTGGTACTGGTACAAAAACAAATATATAGACCAATGGAACACAGAAATAAGGCTGCACACCCACAACCATCTGATCTTTGACTAAGCTGACAAAAACAAGCAATGGGAAAAGGACACCCTATTCAATAAATAGAGCTGGGATAACTGGCTAGCTGTATGCTGAAGATTAAAACTAGACCCCTTCCTTACACCATATATAAAAATCAACTCAAGATGCATTAAAGACTTAAATGGTAAACCCAAAACTATAAAAACCCTGGAAGAAAACCTAGGCAATACCATTCTGAACGTAGAAATGGGCAAAGATTTCATTCCAAAAGCAATTGCAACAAATGCAAAAATTGACAAATGGGATCTAATTACACTAAAGAGCTTCTTCACAGCAAAAGGCACTATCAACATAGGGAACAGACAACCTACAGAACAGAAGAAAATTTTACAAGCTATGCATCTGACAAAGGTCTAATATCTAGTACCTACAAGAAACGTAAACAAATTTACAAGAAAAATACAAGTAACCCCATTAAAAAGTGGGCAAAGAACATGACCAGACACTTTTCAAAAGAAGACATACATGTGGCCAACAGGCACATGAAAAGAAAACTGAACATCATTGATTATTAGAGAAATGCAAATAAAAAACACAATGAGATACCATCTCATATCAGTCAGAATGGCTATAATTAAAAAGTCAGCCAGGCACAGTAGTTCATGCCTATAATCCCAGCCCTTTGGGAGGCTGAGGCAGGTGGATCACGAGGTCAGAAGATCGAGACTATCCTGGCTAACACAGTGAAACCCTGTCTACTAAAACTACAAAAAATTAGCCTGGCGCAGTGGCGGGCACCTGTAGCCCCAGCTACTCGGGAGGCTGAGGTATGAGAATGGTGTGAACCCGGGAGGCAGAACTTGCAGTGAGCCGAGATTGCACCACTGCACTCCAGCCTGGGGGACAAAGTGAGACACTGTCTCAAAACAAAACAAAACAAAAACAAAAAAAAAAAAAAAAAAGAAAAAGAAAAAATAAGTCAAAAAATAACATGATGGCAAGGTTGTGGAGAAAAGGGAACACTTACACACTGTTGGTGGGAATGTAAATTAGTTTAACCATTGTGGAAGGCAATGTGGTGATTCTTCAAAAAACTATAAAAATAACTACCATTCAACCCAGCAATCCTATTACTGGGTATATACCCAGAGGAATATAAATCATTCTACCATGAAGATGCATGCACATGGCCAGGCATGGTGACTCACGCCTGTAATCTCAGCACTTTGGGAGGCCGAGGCAGGTGGATCACGAGGTCAGGAGTTCAAGACCAGCCTGACAACATGGTGAAACCCTGTCTCTACTAAAAATACGAAGAAAAAAAAAATTAGCTGGGTGTGGTGGTTTGTGCCTGTAATCTCAGCTACTCAGGAGGCTGAAGCTGGAGAATTACTTGAACCCAGGAGGCGGAGGTTGCAATGAGCCAAGATTGTGCCATTTTACTCCAGCCTGGGTGACAGAGACTCCATCTCAAAAAATAAAAATAAAAAAGGAATACATGCACATGTATGTTCATTGCAGTACTACTCACAATAGCAAAGACATGGAATCAACCAAAATACCCACTGATGTTGGACTGGATAAAGAAAATTCCATATACACCATGGAATACTATTCAACCATAAAAAAGAACAAGATTGTGTCCTTTGCAGGGACATGGATGTAGCTGGAGGCCATTATCCTTAGCAAACTAATGCAGGAACAGAAAACCAAATAGCACATGTTCTGACTTAAAAGTGGAAGTTAAATGATGAGAACTCATGAACACAAAGAAGGGAACAACACACACTGGGGTCTTCTTATGGGTGGAGGGTGGGAGAAGGAGAGGAGCAGAAAAGATAACTATTGGGTACTGGGATTAGTACCTGTGTGGCAAAATAATCTGTACAACAAACCCCTGTGACATGACAGGGGTTTGTTATGTGTGACATAAACCTGCACGTGTACCCCTGAACCTAAAATAAAAGTTTTTTTAAAAAAAGAAATAGATTATTTAATCAGATCCCATTTGTTTATTTTGGCTTTTGTTGTCATTGCTTTTGGTGTTTTAGTCATGAAGTCTGCCCATGCCAGTGTCCTGAATGATATCGCCTAGGTTTTCTTCTAGGGTTTTTATGGTTTTAGGTCTTATGTTTAAGTGTTTAATCCATCTTGTGTTAATTTTTGTATAAAGTGTAAGGAAGGGATCCAGTTTCAGCTTTCTGTATATGGCTAGCCAGTTTTCCCAACACCATTTATTAAATAGAGAATCCTTTCCCCATTGCTTGTTTTTGTCAGGTTTGTCAAAGATCAGATGGTTGTAGATGTGTGGCATTATTTCTGAGGCCTCTGTTCTGTTCCATTGGTCTATATATCTGTTTTGGTACCAGTACCATGCTGTTTTGGTTACCATAGCCTTGTAGTGTAGTTTAAAGTCAGGTAGCCTGATGCCTCCACCTTTGTTCTTTCTGCTTAGGATTGTCTTGGCTACACAGACTCTTTTTTGGTTCCATATGAAATTTAAAGTAGTTTTTTTTCCAATTCTGTGAAGAAAGTCAATGGTAGCTTGATCAGCGTAGCATTAAATCTATAAATTACTTTGGGCAGGATGGCCATTTTGATGATACTGATTCTTCCTATCCATGAGCATGGAATATTTTTCCATTTGTTTGTGTCCTGTCTTATTTCCTTGAGCAGTGGTTTGTAGTTCTCCTTGAAGAGGTCCTTCACATCCCTTGTAAGTTGTATTTCTAGGTATTTTATTCTTTTTGTAGGAATTGTGAATGTGAGTTCACTCATGATTTGACTCTCTGTTTGTCTGTTATTGGTGTATAGTAATGCTTGTGATTTTTGCACATTGATTTTGTATCCTGAGACTTTGCTAAAGTTGCTGATCAGCTTAAGGAGATTTTAGGATCAGACAATGGGGTTTTCTAAATATAAAATCACGTCACGTCATCTGCAAACAGAGATAATTTGACTTCCTCTTTTCCTACCTGAATACCCTTTATTTCTTTCTCTTTCCTGATTGTCCTGACCAGAACTTCCAATACTATGCACAGCAAAAGAAACTATCATCAGAGTGGACGGGCAACCTACAGAGTAGGAGAAAAATTTAGAAAATCTATCAGTCTGACAAAGGACTAATATCCAGCATCTACAAAGAACTTAAACAGATTTACAAGAATAAAACAACCCCATCAAAATGTGGGTGAAGGATATAAACAGACACTTCTCAAAAGAAAACATTTATGCAGCCAACAAACATATGAAAAAAAGCTCATCATCACTGATCATTAGAGAAATGCAAATCAAACCACAATGAGATACCATCTCATGCCAGTTAGAATAGCAATCATTAAAAAGTCAGAAAAAAGCAGATGCTGGAGAGAATGTAGAGAAATAGAAACGCTTTTACACCGTTGGTGGGAGTGTAAATTAGTTCAACCATTGTGGAAGACAGTGTGGCGATTCCTCAAGGATCTAGAACTAGAAATGCTATTTGACCCAGCAATACCATTACTGGGTATATACCCAAAGGATTATAAATCACTCTATTATGAAGACCTATGCACATGTGTGTTTATTGTGGCACTCTTCACAACAGCAAAGACTTGGAACAAGCCCAAATGCCCATCAATGATAGATAAAGAAAATGTGGCACATATACACCATGGAATATTATGCAGCCATATAAAAAGGATGAGTTCATGTCCTTTGCAGCAACATGGATGATGCTGGAAACCATCATTCTCAGTAAAGTAACTCAAGAACAGAAAACCAAACACCGCATGTTCTCACTCATAAGTGGGAGTTGAACAATGACAACATATGGACACAGGGAGGGGAACATCACACACTCAGGCCTGTCAGGGAGTAGAGGGGGAGGGAAAGGATAGCATTAGCAGAAACACCTAATGTAGATGACGGGTTGATGGGTGCAGCAAACCACCATGGCACATGTATACTTATGTAACCTGCACATTCTGCACATGTACCCCAGAACTTAAAGTAAAATTTAAAAAAAAAGAAAATTGAATTGTACTTTGATAAAGAAGTTATATCTGTGAAATCCAGTTGAATCCATTATTTAAATAAATTAAAACATTTCTTACAAAGAAAACTTCAGGTCTGAATGATTTTATTGTAAAGTTTTTCAACATTTAAGAAATAATTAATTTCAATCTTACACAAACTCAGATTATTGAAAAAGCTTTCTATTTATGAATATAATAAAACCTTGCTAACAAAACCTGAAAAGAGAGTGTAAAAAAGAGAAATAGTCCCGGCGCGGTGGCTCATGCCTGTAAACCCAGCACTTTGGGAGGCTGAGGAGGGCAGATCACGAGGTCAGGAGATGGAGACCATCCTGGCTAACATGATGAAACCCTGTCTCTACCAAAACTACAAAAACAAAATTAGCCAGGCATGGTGGCGGGCGCCTGTAGTCCCAGCTCCTCTGGAGGCTGAGGCAAGAGAATAGCGTGAACCCGGGAGGCAGAGCTTGCAGTGAGCAGAGACCGTGCCACTGTACTCCAGCCTGGGCGACAGAGCGAGACTTCATCTCAAAAAAAAAAAAAAAAAAAAAGAGAGAAATAACAGAGCATTAGATCTTATACATGTAAATTCATAAATCTTAAAATAAAATGTTTGCGTATTTTGTCTTATTATAAAAACTGATACCTTATGTCTAAATTGGCTTTACTCTAGAATAAAATGTCATTTTAAAATTCAAAAATATCTCATCTTAATCTTTTCCAGAAAAAAATAAAAAACAGAACTCAAAAATAGAAGTATGTAAATAATAACATTTATTGATAAAAAGAGGAAAATGATATGATACTTGCAATAGCAGCAGCAAAGGCACTTGATAAAATTTAACAACCTATACCACACATCTACAGCCATCTGATCTTTGACAAACCTGAGAGAAACAAGAAATGGGGAAAGGATTCCCATTTAATAAATGGTGCTGTGTCGGCTAGCCATAAGTAGAAAGCTGAAACTGGACCTTCCCATCTTATACCTAAAATTAATCTTGGATTAGAGACTTAAATGTTGTGGACCTAATACCATAAAAACCCTAGAGGAAACCTAGGTAGTACCCATTCAGACATAGGCATGGGCAAAGACTTCATGTCTGGAAACACCAAAAACGGCAAAAGCCAGAATTGACAAATGGGATCTAATTAAACTAAAGAGCTTCTGCACAGCAAAAAGAAACTACCATCAGAGTGAACAGGCAACTGGCACTGGGAGAACATTTTTACAATCTACTCATCTGACAAAGGGCTAATTATCCAGAACCTACAAAGAACTCAAACAAATTACAAGAAAAACAAACAACCCCACTGCAAGTGTGGGCAAAGGATAAGAACAGACATTTCAAAAGAAGACATGTGCATACAGCCAACAGACACATGAAAAAATGCTCATCATCACTGGCCATCAGAGAAATGCAAATCAAACCACAATGGTAGATACCCCACCCTCACACCAGTTAGAATGGCCATCACAAAGTCAGGAAACAACAGGTGCTGGAGAGGATGTGGAGAAATAGAACACACTTTTACACTGTTAGGGATTGTGTTCAAACACTGTGGGAAAAACAGTACATGATTCCTCAAGGATCAGGAACTAGAAGTACCCATATGACCCAGCTATCCCATTACTGGGTATATAACACCCAAAGTGGATTATAAATCATAAAGGTTATAAAGATACATGCACATGGCTGTTTATTGGGCGGCACTATTCACAACAGCAAGACTTCTGGAACCAAACCCAAATGGTCCATCAGCAATACCTGATTAAGAAAAATGTGGCACATATGATTAACCATGGAGTACTATGCAAACCACAAAAGTGGGATGAGTTTGTGTCCTTTGTAGGGACATGGATGCAGCTGGAAACTATCATTCTCAGCAAACTATCCCAAGAACAGAAAACCAAACACCACATGTTCTCACTCATAGGTGAGAATTGAACAATGAGATTACTTGGACTCGGGAAGGGGAACATCACACACCAGGGCCTATCATGGGGAGGGGGGAGGGGGGAGGGATGGCATTGGGAGTTATACCTGGTGTAAATGACGAGTTGATGGGTGCTGACGAGTTGATGGGTGCAGCACAGTAACATGGCACAGATATACATATGTAACAAACCTGCATGTTGTGCACATGTACCCTAGAACTTAAAGTATAATAAAGAAGAAATAAAAAAGAATAATTGTTTCCAATCTCATCCAGGTTGCTGTGAATGCCATTAATTCATTCCTTTTTATGGGCTGAGTAGTATTTCATCATATACATATACCACAGTTTCTTTATCCACTCATTTATTGATGGGCATTTGGATTGGTTCAACAATTTTGCAATTGTAAATTGTGCTGCTATATACATGTGTGTACTAGTATCTTTTTCTTATAATGACTTATTTTCCACTGGGTAGACACCCAGTGGTGGGATTGCTGGATCAAATGGTAGTTTTACTTTTAGTTCTTTAAGGAATCTCCACACTGTTTTCCATAGTGGTTATACTAGTTTACATTGTCACCAGCAGTGTAGAAGTTTTCTCTGTATACTGCATCCACGCCAACATCCATTATTTTTTATTTTTTTATTGTAGCCATTCTTGCAGGAGTAAGGTGGTATCATTGTGGTTTTGATTTCCATTTCCCCAATCATTAGTGACATTGAGTATTTTTTATATGTTTGTTGACCATCTGTATATCTTCTTTTGAGAATTGTCTATTCATGTCCTTAGTCCACTTTTTGATGGGATTGCTTGTTTTTTTCTTGCTAATTTGTTTGAGTTTGTTGTAGAGTCGGGGTATTAGCCCTTTGTCAGATGTATACATTGTGAAGATGTTCTCCCACTCTGTGGGTTGTCTGTTTACTTTGCTGACTGTTCCTTTTTCTGTGCAAAAGCTCTTTAGTTTAATTAAGTCTCAGCTATTTGTTTGTTTGTTTTCATTGCATTTGCTTTTGGGTTCTTGGTCATGAAATCCTTGCCTAAGCCAATGTCTAGAAGAGTTTTCCCAATGTTGTCCTCTAGAATTTTTAAGTTTCAGGTCTTAGATTTAAGTCCTTGATCCATCTTGAATTGATTTTTGTATGAGGTAAGAGATGAGAATCCAGTTTCGTTCTCCTACATGTGGCTTGCCAATTAACCCAGCATCATTTGTTGAATAGGATGTACTTTTCCCACACTATGATTTTGTTTGTTTTGTTGAAGATCAGTTGACCATACATATTGCGGTTTATTTCTGGATTCTCTAGTCTGTTCCATCGGTCTATGTGCCTATTTGTTCTTTTTACTTAGACTTGCTTTGGCTATGCCAGCTCTTTTTCGCATTCCACATGAATTTTAGGACTGTTTTTTCTAGTTCTGTGAAGAATGATGTTGGTATTTTGATGGGAATTGCATTGTTTGTAGATTGTTTTTGGCAGCATGGTCATTTTCACAGTATTGATTCTACCCATCCATGAGCATGGGATGTGTTTCCATTTGCTTGCGTTGTCTATGATTTCTTTCAGCAGTGTTTTGTAGTTTTCCTTGTAGAGATATTTCACCTCCTTGGTTAGGTATATTCCTAAGTATTTTATTTTTATTTTATTTTTTTGCAACTATTGTCAACGGGGTTGAGTTCTTGATTTGATTCTCAGATTGGTCGCTGTTTGTGTATAGAAGAGCTAATGATTTGTGTACATTAATTTTGAATCTAGAAACTTTGCTGACTTCTTTTATTAGTTCCATGCTTTTTCTGGAGGAGTCTTTAGGGTTTTTTGGGAAAATAATAATCAGCAAACAGTGACAGTTTGACTTCCTCTTTATCAATTTGGATGCCCTTTATTTCTTTTTCTTGTCTGATTGCTCTGGCTAGGACTTCCAGTACTGTGTTGAAGAGGAGTGATGAGGGTGGGCATCCTTGTCTTGTTCTAGTTCTCAGAGCGAATGCTTTCACCTTTTCCCCATTCAGTATTATGTTGGCTGTGTGTTTGTCATAGATGGCTTTTATTTTATTACATTGAGGTATGTCCCTTGTATACTGATTTTGCTGAGAGTTTTAATCATAAAGTGATGCTGGATTTTGTTGAATGCTTTTTCTGCATCTATTGAGATGATTATGTAATTTTTGTTTTTAATTATATTTATGTGGTGTACCACATTTTTTGACTTGCATATGTTAAACCATCCCTGCATCCATGGTATAAAACCCATTTGATCATGGTGGATTATCTTTTTGACATGTTGCTGGATTCAGTTAGCTAGTATTTTGTTAAGGATTTTTGCATCTATGTTCATCAGGGATATTAGTCTGTAGTTTTCTTTTTTCTATGTCATTTCAGGTTTTGGTATTAGGGCGATACTGGTTTCATAGAATGATTGAGGGAGGATTCCCTCTTTCTCTATCTTGTGCAATAGTGTCAATAGGATATGTACCAATTCTTCTTTGAATGTCTGGTAGAATTCTGCCATGAATCTGTCTGGTCCTAGACATTTTTTGTTGGTAATTTTTTAATTATTATTTCAATCTCGCTGATTGTTATTGGTCTGTTCATGTTCTCTAATTCTATCTGATTTAAGCTAGGAGGGCTGTATCTTTCCAGGAATTTATCAATCTCCTCTAGGTTTTCTAGTTTATGTATGGACAGGTGTTCATTGTAGCCTTGAATGATCTTTTATATTTCTGTGATGTCAGTTGTAATATCTCCTGTTTTGTTTCTTACTGAATTTATTCAGATTTTCTCTCTTCTTGGTTAATCTTGCTAATGGTCTATCAGTTTTATTTATTGTTTCAAAGAACCAGCTTTTGGTTTCATTTATCTTTTGTATTTTTTTTTGTTTCAATTTTATTTAGTTCTGCTCTGATCTTGGTTATTTCCTTTCTTTGGCTGGATTTGGGTTTGGTTTGTTCTTATTTCTCTAGTTCCTTAATGTCTGACCTTAGATTGTCTGTGCTCTTTCAGACTTTTTGATGTAGGCATTTAGGTCTACGAACTTTCTCCCTAGCATCATCTTTGCTGTATAACAGAGGTTTTAATAGGTTGTATCAATATTGTCGTTCAGTTTGAAGAATTTTTTAAATTTTCATTTTGATTTCATTTTTGACCCAATGATCATTTAAGATCAGGTTATTTAATTTCCATGTATTTGCATGGTTTTGAAGGTTCCTTTTGGAGTTGATTTTCAGTTTTATTCCATTGTGGTCTGAGAGAGTGCTTGATATAATTTCAATTTTCTTAAGTTTATTGAGGCTCATTTTGGTGACCTATCATATGTCCTACCTTGAAGAAAGTTCCATGTGCTGATGAACAGAATGTATATTCTGTGGTTGTTGGGTAGAATGTTTTGTAAATATCTGTTACAAAATGTTTGTAAATTATCTGTCCATTTGTTCCAGGGTATAGCTTAGATCCATTGTTTCTTTGTTGACTTTCTGTCTTGATGACCTGTCTATTGCTCTCAGTGTAGTATTGAAGTCCCCCACTATTATTGTGTTGCTGTCTATCTCATGTATCAGCTTCATTAATAATTGTTTTATAAATTTGGGAGCTCCAGTGTTAGGTGCATGTATGTTTAGGATTGTGACATTTTCCTGTTGGACAAGGCCTTTTGTCATTATATAATGTTTCTTTTGTCTTTTTTAACTGCTATTGCTTTAAAGTTTGTTTTGTCTAATATAAGAATAGCTACTCCTGCTTGCTTCTGGTTCCGTTTGCATGAAATGTCTTTTTCTAACCCCTTTACCCTAGGTTTATGTGGGTCCTTATATGTTAGGTGAGTCTTATGAAGGGAGCAGATAGTTGGTTTATGAATTCTTATCCATTTTTCAATTCTGTATCTTTTAAGTGGAGCATTTAGGCCATTTATATTCAATGTTAGTATTGAGATGTGAGGTACCATTCCATTCATTGTGCTATTTCTTGCCTGTATACCTTGTGTTGTTGTTGTTGTTGTTGTTGTATAGGTCCTGTAATATTTATGCTTTAAAGAGGCTCTGTTTTAATGTTGTTCCATAATTTATTTCAATGTTTATAGCTCCTTTTAGCAGTTCCTGTAGCGCTGGCTTGCTAGTGGCAAATTCTCTCAGCATTTGCTTGTCTGAAAAAGACTGTATCTTTCCTCCATTTATGAAGCTTAGTTTCAGTGGATACAAAATTCTTGGCTGATAATTATTTTATTTAAGGAGACTGAAGATAGGGCCGAAATCCCTTCTAGCCTACAGAGTTTCTGCTGAAAAATCTGCTGTTAATCTGATAGGTTTTCCTTTATAGGTTACCTGGTCCTTTTACCTCACAGTTCTTAAGATTATTTCCCTCATCTTAACTTTAGATAACCTGATGTCAATGTGCCTAGCCAATGATCTTTATGCAATGTATTTCCCAGGTGTTCTTTGAGCTTGTATTTGGATGTCTAGGTCTCTAGCAAGGTCAGGAAGTTTTCCTTGATTATTCCCCCAAATATGTTTTCCAAACTTAGATTTCTCTTCTTCCTCGAGAATGCTGATTATTCTTAGATTGATTGTTTAACATAATCCATAACAGATTTCTTGGAAGCTTTGCTTATGTTTTCTTATTCTTTTTTCTTTGTCTTTGTTGGTTTGGGTTAATTTGAAAACCTCATCTTCGAGCTCTGAAGTTCTTTCTTTTGCTTGTTCAAATCTATTGCTGAGACTTTCCAGAGCATTTTCCATTTCTGTAAGTGCATTCGTTTTTACCTGAAGTTTTAGTTGTTTGTTATTTATGCTATCCATTTAATTGAAATTTTCTCCCCTCATTTCTTGTATCATTTTTTTTCCCTTCCTTAAATTGGGCTTTGCCTTTTCTGGTGCCACCCTAATTAGCTTAATAACTAACCTTCAGAATTCTTTTTCAGGTAATCAGGGATTTCTTCTTCATTTGGATCCATTGCTGGTGAGCTAGTGTGAGTTTTAGGGGGTGTTAAAAAACCTTGTTTTGGCATATTACCGGAGTTGGCTTTCTGGTTCCTTCTCTTTTGGGTAGGCTCTGTCAGAGAGAAAGTCTAGGGCTCAAGGCTGTTGTTCAGATTCTTTTGTCCCACAGGGTATTCCCTTGATGTAGTCCTCTTCCCCTTTTCCTAGGGATGTGGCTTCCTGAGAGCAGAGCTGTAGTGATTGCTATCCCTGTTCTGGATCTAGCCACCCACCAAGTCTACCAGGTGCTGGCTGGTACTGGGGGTTGTCTGCACAGAGTCCTGTGATGTGAACCATCTGTGAGTCTCCCAGCCATGGAGATCAGCACATGCTCCAGTGGAAGTGGCAGAGGGGTGAAATGAACTCTGTGAGGGTCCTTCGATTTGGTTGTTTAATGCACTGTTTTTGTGCTGGTTGGCCTCCTGCCAGGAGGTGGCACTTTCACAAGAGCATCAGCTGTGTTAGTACAGGGAGGAACAGGTGGTAGGCAGGGCCCTAGAATTCCCCAGAGTATATACCCTTTGTTTTCAGCTACCAGGGTGGGTAGGGAAGAACCATTAGGTGGGGGCAGGGCTAGGCATGTCTAAGTTCAGATTCTTCTTGGACAGGTCTTGCTGTAGCTGCTGTGGGGGATAGGGATGTGGTTCCCAAGTCAATGGAGTTATGTTCCTGGGAGAATGATGGCTGACTCTACTGTGTCATGCAGGTTGTCAGGGAAGCTGAAGTCACAGGCCTCACCCAGCTCCCATGTAACCCAAAGGGCTGGTCTCACTCCCACCACAGCCCATACAACAGCACCGAGTCTGTTTCCAGGCAGTGGGTGAGCAGGGCTGAGAATTTGCCCCAGGCTACCTGCCTCCCAACTGCAAAAGCAAGTAGGACTTCCGTGCTTCCCCGCCTGTGGCGTTTGCACACTGGATTCACGCCCTCCCCCAAATTCCCCAAGTTCTGGCCAGGAGACTTCTCAATCTGTTCAAATTGTTACAAAGTTCAGCTGGAAGTTTCCTTCTCTTTGTGACCTTTTCCCAGTGCCTCTGGTAGCCCTCCTCAAGGACCTCTATGAGACCAGGCAAAAATGGCTGGCTAGGGAACCCAGTGAGCCCAGAGGGCTTTTCCCACTGCTTCTTCTATTCCTGTATTTCTCTTGGCTCTCTAAATTGACTCAGTTCCAAGTAAGGTCAGAATCTTCTCCTGTGATCTAGACCTTTAGGTTCCCCAGTTAAGGTGTGTTCAGGAGCTGACTATTCCCCTTTCCTACTTCCACAGTTTGCAGTTTGGGCTCTCACATCATTTGGGGCGTCTCCTGAGACCTGCAGGAGCAATCTGCTTCCTTCAGAGGATATGTGGGTTCTCTCAGCTTTCCTGATTTATTCCCGCAGTCAAAGTTCATTATGCAACACTCCACATGCTTCTTTGTCCAAGTGGGAGCTGCAATCTAGTCCTGCCTCCCATCCACCATGATCCCTGGAATACGTCTGGAATGTTCTGTGTCTTGATTTTCTGGTGCTTGTTTCCATTTCTTAGATTAGATTCTACTGTGATAAGGCCGCAAAATCTAGTGTCTTGCAGACAGACACTGGGGACAGATCAAAAGTGACAGTTTAACACATATACTAGTGTATGTGTTTGTGTATATATATGTATGTGTATATATATGTATGTGTATATATATATATATGAAGTATACACTTACAGTTTGTGTTACATTTTAATAAAAAATAAATCTTAGAAATTACTACGTATTTGTTCCTTATCTTTTATCAATATACTTCCTCTAGTATTCATATAGAGAACCAGGGTTAAATTCATGTTTACAAAGGTAAACAGCAGAATGAATTGATATCCTAGACATTGAAAAGAACAAGTGCGAGATTAAAATTTCAAACAGTTTTGAAAACGATTACATTGTGTACTCTTGCAATCTCTCTCTCTTTCTTGATATCACACCATTGCTTTTGCTGTTTTCTCTGCTTAAAATGTTCTTACTTCTCCCGTGACTTGGCTACTCATCCTTTAGGTATCATTGCTTGCTCTGGAAAACCTTTCCAGAACCCCAAGTCTGAGTTAGGTACCCCCTCTTATGTACTCTTATAACACCCTTGGCTTACTACTGTCATCCACTTGACATGCCAAAATGCAATTCGCTTCTTAATTTATTTGTCTCCCAATTAAGCTGTCAGTTCCTGAAGGGAAACGTGAGTTACTGGAGGTTGTGTCTTCAACACTTGTCACTGTGGCCGGCAGGTGCTCACAAATCATTTGTTGAATTATTATTTGGATGCAGAACAAGCTGGACCTATCAATTCTCAGCAGAAAGATTATGTATAATACCTGATTCCAGCAGTATAGCACAATGGACTTAGAGGCAACCGGGAACAGTTTTTCACTGCCTATGTCACCGTTGTAGTGATGAGAGTTTCTCACTTCTGGGGTTTATTCAACACACATCACATCTCATTATAATCTTAAGGAAAGGAAACTGAAAACTGTGTTAAAGAAATCTCATCACTAGAAGGTGTTGAAGAAGACTCCTAAATAAATTTGATTTCCAGAACCAAATGCCAAAAGCTTAGAAAGAGTGCAAATGAATTTGATGGATTGTGTTTTTGCTCCCAATTATTAGTGCCCTTCTTGTAAGTGTTTTATATATCCTCACCATTGACATATGACTTGCAGGACTTCCACTTGGAAGAATTATATTTACTTGTACCACTGAAGTCAGCTTGGCCAGTGATTTACTTTGGCCAACAGAATGTGAGAGAAAAAAAAAATAACATGTACCATGTCTGAGAGGTACATTAAAAGCCATTCCTTATTTGGCCTTTTCTCCCCTCCTTTGCAACAAAAACAGTATGTTCCAAATGGGGGTGGCTCCTTCAGTCTGGATCCTGGAACTTGTCACCATCATAGACCAAATGTAATGTGAGCAGGAAATGAACCAGTGTTGCTGCAAGACACTGAGATTTTGAGGCCTTAGCGCAGTAGAACCTAATCTAAGAAATGGAAGCAAGCATCAGGTGGAGCACTTACCAGACTCAAGAAAGCCTGTTTGTGCCAAGAGACAGTCAGTCCCTAGCTCTCATGGATTGTCACAATGTAGAACTGCATGCTAACTCTTGCCAGATCTTCCTGTAAGAGGAGCTGAATTTTTAATTAAATCCCTTCCTGATTTTTAATTAAAATATACCTTCTTTTTAAATGTTGGCAGCTAAATCCATATGTTTAAAAAACACTTAGGGCAAATCAAATCAAGTAATACAGTCATAATCTCTTTTCCATTCTATAGTTTGCTTATATATAAAATAAGAATGCTAATATCTGTTCTGCCTCTCTAACAGGGTTATTTTGAGTGTTAGATTTATCTTACCTTGTAGTTTTTTAAAATTTTTTTTTAAATTTTGAAATGATAAACATCACAAAGGTCAGGGAAAGCTCTTAGAGTACTCTGGCAAAGCAGGCTGGACAATTCTAAGGTGACGAGGTACCAAGGAGGCTAGTAGTACAAATGACTGTGCCTCAACTTTCCTGCCCGTCTCCTGTTCTCCACCCTTCCATGCAAAACATGAAAAGCAGACTTTTCCACTGGCAGATAAGACTAGCATGCAACCATCTTCAGGAATAATCTAAGCCTGAAATAGTTGAGAGACAAGTAATTCACAAAAATGAATGGTTCTCTGTCATGAAACAAGTAAGGTACAAGTTTGTGTTGATCAATCCAAGTTGACTTTCCTAGGTTATGACACTGAACTTCATCCTTCTTAACTATGTCATAGAAATGACTCAGGCAATTAAAAAATAGCCTAAACACACACAATATCAGTAAAATTTGATAAATTTTTTATGTTTGATCAAAGGTCTCAGAAGTACTTGTTTTATTTTATGCAAAGAGTCAAAATTCTTTTTTTATTTTTTTATTTTTTTTTATTTTTTTTTTTTTTTAAATTTATTTATTATTATTATACTTTAAGTTGTAGGGTACATGTGCATAACGTGCAGGTTTGTTACATATGTATACTTGTGCCATGTTGGTCTGCTGCACCCATCAACTCGTCATTTACATCAGGTATAACTCCCAATGCAATCCCTCCCCCCTCCCCCCTCCCCATGATAGGCCCCGGTGTGTGATGTTCCCCTTCCTGAGTCCAAGTGATCTCATTGTTCAGTTCCCACCTATGAGTGAGAACATGCGGTGTTTGGTTTTCTGTTCTTGTGATAGTTTGCTAAGAATGATGGTTTCCAGCTGCATCCATGTCCCTACAAAGGACGCAAACTCATCCTTTTTTATGGCTGCATAGTATTCCATGGTGTATATGTGCCACATTTTCTTAATCCAATCTGTCACTGATGGACATTTGGGTTGATTCCATGTCTTTGCTATTGTGAATAGTGCTGCAATAAACATACGTGTGCATGTGTCTTTATAGCAGCATGATTTATAATCCTTTGGGTATATCCCCAGTAATGGGATGGCTGGGTCATATGGTACATCTAGTTCTAGATCCTTGAGGAATCGCCATACTGTTTTCCATAATGGTTGAACTAGTTTACAATCCCACCAACAGTGTAAAAGTGTTCCTATTTCTCCACATCCTCTCCAGCACCTGTTGTTTCCTGACTTTTTAATGATCGCCATTCTAACTGGTGTGAGATGGTATCTCATTGTGGTTTTGATTTGCATTTCTCTGATGGCCAGTGATGATGAGCATTTTTTCATGTGTTTGTTGGCTGTATGAATGTCTTCTTTTGAGAAATGTCTATTCATATCCTTTGCCCACTTTTTGATGGGGTTGTTTGTTTTTTTCTTGTAAATTTGTTTGAGTTCTTTGTAGGTTCTGGATATTAGCCCTTTGTCAGATGAGTAGATTGCAAAAATTTTCTCCCATTCTGTAGGTTGCCTGTTCACTCTGATGGTAGTTTCTTTTGCTGTGCAGAAGCTCTTTAGTTTAATGAGATCCCATTTGTCAATTTTGGCTTTTGCTGCCGTTGCTTTTGGTGTTTTAGACATGAAGTCTTTGCCCATGCCTATGTCCTGAATGGTACTACCTAGGTTTTCCTCTAGGATTTTTATGGTATTAGGTCTAACATTTAAGTCTCTAATCCATCTTGAATTAATTTTCGTATAAGGAGTAAGGAAAGGATCCAGTTTCAGCTTTCTACTTATGGCTAGCCAATTTTCCCAGTACCATTTATTAAATAGGGAATCCTTTCCCCATTTCTTGTTTTTCTCAAGTTTGTCAAAGATCAGATGGCTGTAGATGTGTGGTATTATTTCTGAGGACTCTGTTCTGTTCCATTGGTCTATATCTCTGTTTTGGTACCAGTACCATGCTGTTTTGGTTACTGTAGCCTTGTAGTATAGTTTGAAGTCAGGTAGCGTGATGCCTCCAGCTTTGTTCTTTTGACTTAGGATTGTCTTGGAGATGCGGGCTCTTTTTTGGTTCCATATGAACTTTAAAGCAGTTTTTTCCAATTCTGTGAAGAAACTCATTGGTAGCTTGATGGGGATGGCATTGAATCTATAAATTACCTTGGGCAGTATGGCCATTTTCACGATATTGATTCTTCCTATCCATGAGCATGGTATGTTCTTCCATTTGTTTGTGTCCTCTTTTATTTCACTGAGCAGTGGTTTGTAGTTCTCCTTGAAGAGGTCCTTTACATCCCTTGTAAGTTGGATTCCTAGGTATTTGATTCTCTTTGAAGCAATTGTGAATGGAAGTTCATTCATGATTTGGCTCTGTGTTTGTCTGTTATTGGTGTATAAGAATGCTTGTGATTTTTGCACATTAATTTTGTATCCTGAGACTTTGCTGAAGTTGCTTATCAGCTTAAGGAGATTTTGGGCTGAGACGATGGGGTTTTCTAAATATACAATCATGTCATCTGCAAACAGGGACAATTTGACTTCTTCTTTTCCTAACTGAATACCCTTGATTTCTTTCTCTTGCCTGATTGCCCTAGCCAGAACTTCCAACACTATGTTGAATAGGAGTGGTGAGAGAGGGCATCCCTGTCTTGTGCCAGTTTTCAAAGGGAATTTTTCCAGTTTTTGCCCATTCAGTATGATATTGGCTGTGGGTTTGTCATAAATAGCTCTTATTATTTTGAGGTACGTTCCATCAATACCGAATTTATTGAGCGTTTTTAGCATGAAGGGCTGTTGAATTTTGTCAAAAGCCTTTTCTGCATCTATTGAGATAATCATGTGGTTCTTGTCTTTGGTTCTGTTTATATGCTGGATTATGTTTATTGATTTGCGAATGTTGAACCAGCCTTGCATCCCAGGGATGAAGCCCACTTGATCATGGTGGATAAGCTTTTTGATGTGTTGTTGAATCCGGTTTGCCAGTATTTTATTGAGGATTTTTGCATCGATGTTCATCAGGGATATTGGTCTAAAATTCTCTTTTTTTGTTGTGTCTCTGCCAGGCTTTGGTATCAGGATGATGTTGGCCCATAAAATGAGTTAGGGAGGATTCCCTCTTTTTCTATTGATTGGAATAGTTTCAGAAGGAATGGTACCAACTCCTCCTTATACCTCTGGTAGAATTCAGCTGTGAATCCATCTGGTCCTGGACTTTTTTTGGTTGGTAGGCTATTAATTATTGCCTCAATTTCAGAGCCTACTATTGGTCTATTCAGGGATTCAACTTCTTCCTGCTTTAGTCTTGGAAGACTGTAAGTGTCCAGGAAATTATCCATTTCTTCTAGGTTTTCCAGTTTATTTGCGTAGAGGTGTTTATAGTATTCTCTGATGGTAGTTTGTATTTCTGTGGGGTCGGTGGTGATATCCCCTTTATCATTTTTAATTGCGTCGATTTGATTCTTCTCTCTTTTCTTCTTTATTAGTCTTGCTAGTGGTCTGTCAATTTTGTTGATCTTTTCAAAAAACCAACTCCTGGATTCATTGATTTTTTGGAGGGTTTTTTGTGTCTCTATCTCCTTCAGTTCTGCTCTGATCTTAGTTATTTCTTGCCTTCTGCTAGCTTTGGAATGTGTTTGCTCTTGCTTCTCTAGTTCTTTTAATTGCGATGTTAGACTGTCAATTTTTGATCTTTCCTGCTTTCTCTTGTGGGCATTTAGTGCTATAAATTTCCCTCTACACACTGCTTTAAATGTGTCCCAGAGATTCTGGTATGTTGTATCTTTGTTCTCATTGGTTTCAAAGAACATCTTTATTTCTGCCTTCATTTCGTTATGTACCCAGTAGTCATTCAGGAGCAGGTTGTTCAGTTTCCATGTAGTGGAGCGGTTTTGATTGAGTTTCTTAGTCCTGAGTTCTAGTTTGATTGCACTGTGGTCTGAGAGACAGTTTGTTATAATTTCTGTTCTTGTACATTTGCTGAGGAGTGCTTTACTTCCAATTATATGGTCAATTTTGGAGTAAGTACGATGTGGTGCTGAGAAGAATGTATATTCTGTTGCTTTGGGGTGGAGAGTTCTATAGATGTCTATTAGGTCTGCTTGCTGCAGAGATGAGTTCAATTCCTGGATATCCTTGTTAACTTTCTGTCTTGTTGATCTGTCTAATGTTGACAGTGGAGTGTTGAAGTCTCCCATTATTATTGTATGGGAGTCTAAGTCTCTTTGTAAGTCTCTAAGGACTTGCTTTATGAATCTGGGTGCTCCTGTATTGGGTGCATATATATTTAGGATAGTTAGCTCTTCCTGTTGAATTGATCCCTTGACCATTATGTAATGGCCTTCTTTGTCTCTTTTGATCTTTGATGGTTTAAAGTCTGTTTTATCAGAGACTAGTATTGCAACCCCTGCTTTTTTTTGTTCTCCATTTGCTTGGTAAATCTTCCTCCATCCCTTTATTTTGAGCCTATGTATGTCTCTGCGTGTGAGATGGGTCTCCTGAATACAGCAGACTGATGGGTCTTGACTCTTTATCCAGTTTGCCAGTCTGTGTCTTTTAATTGGGGCATTTAGTCCATTTACATTTAAGGTTAAGATTGTTATGTGTGAACTTGATCCTGCCATTATGATATTAACTGGTTATTTTGCTCGTTAGTTGATGCAGTTTCTTCCTAGCCTCGATGGTCTTTACATTTTGGCATGTTTTTGCAATGGCTGGTACCGGTTGTTCCTTTCCATGTTGAGTGCTTCCTTCAGGGTCTCTTGTAAGGCAGGCCTGGTGGTGACAAAATCTCTAAGCATTTGCATATCTGTAAAGCATTTTATTTCTCCTTCACTTATGAAACTTAGTTTGGCTGGATATGAAATTCTGGGTTTAAAATTCTTTTCTTTAAGAATGTTGAATATTGGCCCCCACTCTCTTCTGGCTTGTAGAGTTTCTGCCGAGAGATCTGCTGTGAGTCTGATGGGCTTCCCTTTGTGGGTAACCCGACCTTTCTCTCTGGCTGCCCTTAAGATTTTTTCCTTCATTTCAACTTTGGTGAATCTGGCAATTATGTGTCTTGGAGTTGCTCTTCTCGAGGAGTATCTTTGTGGCGTTCTCTGTATTTCCTGGATTTGAATGTTGGCCTGCCCTACTAGGTTGGGGAAGTTCTCCTGGATGATATCCTGAAGAGTGTTTTCCAACTTGGTTCCATTTTCCCCCTCACTTTCAGGCACCCCAATCAGACGTAGATTGGGTCTTTTTACATAATCCCATACTTCTTGCAGGCTTTGTTCATTTCTTTTTCTTCTTTTTTCTTTTGGTTTCTCTTCTCGCTTCATTTCATTCATTTGATCCTCAATCGCTGATACTCTTTCTTCCAGTTGATCGAGTCGGTTACTGAAGCTTGTGCATTTGTCACGTATTTCTCGTGTCATGCTTTTCATCTCTTTCATTTCGTTTATGACCTTCTCTGCATTAATTAGTCTAGCCGTCAATTCTTCCACTTTTTTTTCAAGATTTTTAGTTTCTTTGCGCTGGGTACGTAATTCCTCCTTTAGCTCTGAGAAATTTGATGGACTGAAGCCTTCTTCTCTCATCTCGTCAAAGTCATTCTCCATCCAGCTTTGATCCGTTGCTGGCGATGAGCTGCGCTCCTTTGCCGGGGGAGATGCGCTCTTATTTTTTGAATTTCCAGCTTTTCTGCCCTGCTTTTTCCCCATCTTTGTGGTTTTATCTGCCTCTGGTCTTTGATGATGGTGATGTACTGATGGGGTTTTGGTGTAGGTGTCCTTCCTGTTTGATAGTTTTCCTTCTAACAGTCAGGACCCTCAGCTGTAGGTCTGTTGGAGATTGCTTGAGGTCCACTCCAGACCCTGTTTGCCTGGGTGTCAGCAGCAGAGGCTGCAGAAGATAGAATATTTCTGAACAGCGAGTGTACCTGTCTGACTCTTGCTTTGGAAGCTTCCTCTCAGGGGTGTACTCCACCCTGTGAGGTGTGGGGTGTCAGACTGCCCCTAGTGGGGGATGTCTCCCAGTTAGGCTACTCAGGGGTCAGGGACCCACTTGAGCAGGCAGTCTGTCCCTTCTCAGATCTCAACCTCCGTGTTGGGAGATCCACTGCTCTCTTCAAAGCTGTCAGACAGAGTCGTTTGCGTCTGCAGAGGTATCTGCTGCTTTTTTGTTGTTGTTGTTGTTGTTGTGTAGCTGTGCCCTGTCCCAAGAGGTGGAGTCTACAGAGACAGGCAGGTTTCCTTGAGCTGCTGTGAGCTCCACCCAGTTGGAGCTTCCCAGCAGCTTTGTTTACCTACTTAAGCCTCAGCAATGGCGGGCGCCCCTCCCCCAGCCTCGCTGCTGCCTTGCCGGTAGATCACAGACTGCTGTGCTAGCAATGAGGGAGGCTCCGTGGGCGTGGGACCCTCCCGGCCAGGTGTGGGATATGATCTCCTGGTGTGCCTGTTTGCTTAAAGCGCAATATTGGGGTGGGAGTTACCCGATTTTCCAGGTGTTGTGTGTCTCAGTTCCCCTGGCTAGGAAAAGGGATTCCCTTCCCCCTTGCGCTTCCCAGGTGAGGCGATGCCTCGCCCTGCTTCAGCTCTCGCTGGTCGGGCTGCAGCAGCTGACCAGCACCGATCGTCCGGCACTCCCCAGTGAGATGAACCCAGTACCTCAGTTGAAAATGCAGAAATCACCGGTCTTCTGTGTCGCTCGCGCTGGGAGTTGGAGACTGGAGCTGTTCCTATTCGGCCATCTTGCTCCGCCCAAAATTCTTAAAAGATGTGGAGTTGTCTAATAATTTGCATGATATAGCTCGTAGGTAGAATTTTATGATAACTCTGAATGTGTATTTAAGTAAAAATATTTTTGAAAAATTTAAA
Organism: Papio anubis; assembly: GCF_008728515.1. NCBI lineage: Eukaryota > Metazoa > Chordata > Mammalia > Primates > Cercopithecidae > Papio > Papio anubis. The sequence goes on from NC_044978.1 coordinate 45,159,798, forward strand.
GAAGATTGGGGAATGCCTGAAAGAGAAAAATGTAATCTGATGTATTTTTTTTTCTGTTGCATTTTCAGGGCTCACATTTTCCCTTCCATTATGCAGATATGCCACTAGAGGGCACTGTAAGGCGCTGCTTCCTTACACCCTGTGTGAGATGCTGAATCTGACCTCTAATTTCCCCATTGAGAACCCTCCAGGTTTTGCCTTATTTTAATAGGGCCAGGTACTCTGTAGGGCATTGTGCCAGGTGCTAGAAACAGAACAACAGAGACAGGACCCACAAATACAAAGGAACGGATTGTTCAGAACAACCTGAGACAGGTGTTAATAAACAGGCATGTGTCAGCACTATAGGAATTTAGAGAATAGCGTTATAACGATGTGATTCTGCAGAAAGGGAAAGTGGGAGGTCATAGAAGAGAAAGCACTCTCAGACTCTGACCAGTTCAGGCTGAAGAAGGTATGAAAGCTGAATTTTCCTTTTCCTTTTCCCCTTCCTGCCTTAGCAAGGGACCTCCATACTGGAGGGAACCTGAAGTTAGGATATGACATAGGTTACCCACAGTATATATAAAAAATGATCAGCCTATACACCCCAGGACTGCCATGGGAAGTTGCTTTCCTCTGCACTGCAAAATTCATTTATCATTTATTGATTTGAGAAATATTTATTGCCAAGTGTGCCCTAAGCACTCATTGGGAAACAAGATAGCCATAGTCAGAGTGTGCCCACTTAAAAACTGTAGTCCAGTGGAGACACAATGACTGCAATGTAGTGTAACAAGTCCTATGATAAGGGAAGAAGACGGAACCATACACATATAGAGCAGGGGCACCTGACAAAGACAGGAAGTCAGGGAAGGCTTCGTGGAGGAAGTACTATTCAATTGAGACCCTAAGCAGAATTGGAGGCCACCTAAAAAGGAGTGGGTGTAATCCAGGTGAAGGTAGCACAACCCAGAGGAAAAAATAATCAAATAGGATTTTATTTGTGTATATACAATTTTGAGATCTTGCTGTTTTCCATTTTATCCTGAGTTTCCATATCTTTAACTATTTTTGAAAATATGGTTTTAATAGTTGCTCCAATAGTCCATTGTAAGAATGGTGACATTTATTTACCCATTTTTAGAAATAGCATTTTTAAGACTCATGCTAATTGCTCTCCCTTTGTCAATATAAAGCCATATGAAATAATTCTTACTGCTTATATGAATATCAACAACATTCCTTTAGTTGGCTGACTCTTGAGCACAATTCCTGCAACACAACCTGATATCCAGCCATAACAAACACTGAATTTATGGAAGGTATTAATTTATTGCCTATTGTTTAATTTTAACTTTTTTATAAAATGTGCTGCCGTTGTTTTACGTGAATTGGCAGGGCTTTGAGAGGCACTCTGGATCCTTGTCCTGCTTCTCAGATTACCCCCTCTGTGTCATTCATTGTTCCGTCTCCCCCAAGTCTGCATCTCCGCTCCCTCCATCCACTAGTCCCTCAACCTCAGGCTCCTCCCTCTCTGGGATGCTCTGCAGATACTTATCTCCATCTTTTCTCCAGTAAATAATTTTTTTTTTTCTCTGTGGCCCAGTTTCCTGAAGCTGCAAACATTAACTTCCTAAATGATTTTTTTAAACCACACTTTGGGTAAATATGTATGATATACGTGGCAAATTGCTCCCATAGCAAATTGATTTTCTGGGTCAGGCAGGAAAGACTTTCACAAAAATCTTACAGGAAGTAAGATTATTTAGATGGAGTATCCAATCACCTTCTGTTGAACCATTTCAGACCTAATTTATATTTTTTGTTCTGCCTCCCTTTAAAATTGAGCTTCCTCACGTTTCCATAGCCTTCACTTTAACCTACTTTAATGATAGGGTTTTTGGTGTGTTGGGTTTTGTTTCTGACTGTTTGCATTTATTGTCTTGGTATTCACTTATGCTTACTTAGCAAGGTATATTTCAGAGAGGAACAGCTCACTGGCTTCATAGCTGTGCAGGCACTAGCTCTTCAGTTCAAATTCTATTTTCAATGAAAGATTTGTTGCATCTCACATCTCTTACATTGCTGTGTGACTCACCATGAGTTTGGGAGTCTTTCAGAACCTCAGAACACTCAAATGATTTAAATTTCTCAAACATGTTCATTTCACGTATAGGAAGTCACTTTTGTTTGGATCACAGGGTCTCGACATTAGAAATGAGAAGCTCCATGGCTCCACAACAGCTGCCTCAGCCTGGCACGTGCCCTGGCCTCAGAGATTCACAGTCCAGTTCTTTGTCCAGTTGGGTGGCACCTGTCTACCACCTTGCCATGCCCACTTAACTTATGCAAAGTTAATATCACAAGTAGAAGCCTGTTCCTTGCAGTGAAAATTTTACTTGCCACTTTCATAGCCCCAAGATATCCGTGTATCTTTATTAACAGGCGCTTAACAACTTGCGTCATTTAAAATGCCTCCCCTGCCTATCAGCTGATGATGGCCGCAGGAAGGTGGACCTGGAAGATAACAGCTAGCAGGCTAAGGCCAGACACTGACACTTGCAGTTGTCTTTGGTAGTTTTTTTGCACTAACTTTAGGAGCCAGCTCATGATCTCAGGATGTATGGAAAAATAATCTTTGTATTACTATTGTCAGGTAAGTGACTTTATTTCATCTTGGTTCTGTTATATTGGGTATAAGATCATAGAATAAAAATATAAACTACGCTATTTTAGTTCTATCTTATTTAAATGAATGAATGAGTAGTATTTCCTATTCCAGTCTGGTGGATGGATTTTACTGGAACTCAGCTACCAATGTGGGGAACATGACACAAGGGAGCCCGGTATTTACGGCTGAATCCAGTTGTCTAGTATGAGAAGTTTACTTCAATTCTAAGTCTAGCTAGAATGAAAATAATTTTATCAAATGCTTTGAGAAATACCTCTGTGTGAATAAATGTATTGCTTTGTTTGAGTGGTAAGGAGATTCATTTCCAAACTAAAGAGTTATTAATGAAGGTGTTGGTAGCTATATGGCTTTTAGTTTTCAAAAGGTGTAATTTCCTCCTTCTGCCCAATGGTGAGAAGCCAAAAGCATGAACACTGAAACCATGGGGAATTGTTCGCTTCTCTGTGGGTCCATTACTAAAGTGTCACATAGGAAGAAAAACAAAAACAAACACAATTCTTACTGTCTTAGGTGTCACGTGAGTTTTGGGAGAAATCTAAATCCATTAAAATAAAGAAATATCCTAGGGTTATTATTAAATTGTATTAATTCAATAATTTGAATTTAATTTAAATTTAATTATTAATTTAGTGTATTAAATTAACATGATTTGGGCCTCTTTCTGAGAATATTATAGTTAAACCTCCTCTCAAGTGCAGTGTTTATGTGTTAGCAATACTAGTGCCCACCCAGCGCACAGGGGTCAGGCAGTTGCTTGAAACATTCTGAGTCCATTAGACATTGTTGTAACCCAAGTTAGAGCAAGCATCAAGGATCTACTGAGCACTCTGTAGCATACAGGGTAGAGAGGTCGGCATTTTCTCAGATACCCCAGGGGAGGATAAAATAGTGTAATAGTTAAGAGCACAGGCATGAGGAACAGACAGAACTGGGTTCAAATCTAGTTTTACTTCTCAAAGCTGGGGAACATTAAGGCAAATGATATGCCCTCATTTTTATGTGTCCTCATCTGTAAAATGCAGGCAATGCTGGTACTTGCCTCATGTAATAAAGACTAAACAAAGTATTTAATGGAATACACTTACTGATGCCTGAAACAAAGTAAAATGTTAAGCTTACTGTGCATTTTCTATGATTAGAATTAACTATCATGATTAGTAAGTATTAATAATATAAATGGTATTAAAATAAGTAGTAGCTACCGATAATTATAGACTAGGGAACAAACCTACGTATGTGATTGGTGATTTTTGAAAAGTCAGAGAGAAAAGAAAATTACAGAAAAAAAAAAAAACCCAGAAAACAAACATAGTTACTCTAATTTTTTAATCAGAAAAGTATGAAAATATTTAGTTTGAAGAAAAGAAAACAAGTGAAAGGGATGTAGTATAATATTTGTATATATATTAATATATTTATAGTGCTATTACACTAGCACTATAAAAGAGATGTATTCTTTGTGTTGCTCCATGGGGCAAACCATACTGGGTGTAACTCAAACAAAATTGAACACTGCATACTCTACTGGGGGTGTGCCCAGTATTTGGGAAAATTCTGTGTGACTTACAAGTGCCCTAAATTTGGAAAGGGTTCCTGGCAAAGAAATGATTTTTTTTTTTTTTAATTTCTACAACTACGCAAGCAGATAGTGTGAATTAAAGCCTTAAATGGCACTTGATGAAGAGGTCATTGGGGCAAGATGACCCTGAAGGCTACAGTGGTCTCCAGTACCCAAGCTGTTATCATCTTCGTAGCGTCGGAAACCCTCCAAGGAAACTCTCTTAATGTGGCTACTTTATAGTATAACAGAAAGGTCTAAGAGCAAGTTTTTCCCCCATACTCATTAGCTGAAGAGAAAACATACATGGTGTGGTCTTTTTCCTTTTTTTTTTCTTTCTTTCTTTTTTTTTTTTTTTTTGCTATGAAAAAAAGATGATTGCCTTGCTTTCTCTAGGAATCTTAAGAATAAAGCCAATATTTCTAATTCTAAACTTACCAGAGATCTTCTTCCAAATGGAGAATCCATTTTTTCTAATATGACTTGATTCCCAGTCCCTGAATTCCTGCACTCATTTGATGATTCAGTCATTACATGTCAGATTGTGAACCAGGCACTGAGCCCACAGCAGGAAGACAAATGGGCTCCAATGGAGGATACTTGGAGGGTGGGCACAGTGGGTGGTGGGAGGGAACACAGATAGTAAACAGAACAACAACTATCTTATTAAAATAAGATAAAAACAGTCAAAAATAACACAAAGCATATAAAACCAGGTAAGATGATAAACATGAATGCCGAAAACTGCTTAAGAAAAGGGTAGCAGGGAATTATTTTCTGAGTAGATGATATTTATGCTAAATGTAGAACAAGGAGACAGAGCTAATCCCGAAAATTTTGGGAAAAGAGGACAGATGGCAGAGGGAAGAGCAAGAGCAAAAATTCTGAGACAGGAGGTAAGTTAGTGTTTTCAAGGAAAAGCTGGAGCTTTTATCTGAAAATCAGATTCTGAAGCTAAGAACCAATTTGAAAATACAGTACTATATCACTTCAACTAGGAAATTATGGCATAAACCAGGAGTCTCCAAAAGTTTTGGTTTTACTTAAAAATTCATACAAAATTTGCATTCTAGATCATAATATACTAATTTAATGGGAGGAAACAAAGGGACTGGTATGATATCATCATGCCTACTTTATTCATCCGTGTATCCCCAGAATCTAGCACAGTTCCCGATTAGGACTTATAGTAGCATATTGGTTGAGTAAGCAAGGAAGGAAGTGAAGGGAGGGAGAAGGAGAGATAAGCAGAGAGGGAGAGGAAGGAAGAAAGAAAAGAAGGAAAAAAAGAAGGAAGGAAAGAAGAGAGGAGGGAGAGAGAGAGGGAGGCAAGAAGGGAGAAGAGAGAAGGGAAGGAAAGAGACAGAAGGAAGGGGAGGAGGAAAGGAAAGAGGAAATACTTGTTTTCATCTGGTTAGACACAGTGAGTGCTCCGCACAGACAGATCATTATTACCCTGTGCATCTGATTCACACCCCTGCAGGTACATCAGTCTAAAAAGCACATGTTAAATGAAGAAACAAGGTGTCTCTCTTTTTTTTTTTTTTTCAGGGATCCAAGAAGAGAGCCTTGCTAGCCTGTCTATTTAATTGGTACAGGAAAGAGTTACAGGAACTGTATGCCAGGGAATACATGACTATAAATTCTTTAAAAGAAAAACCTGTGTCTTCACTTATGTGTCCCACACATTGTCAGCCACATAGTAGACAGTCAATATCAACTACTCAAAATGACAAATGGCAAATGACCAGAATTTTGTGGCAGACTAGCTTGGCCATGAAAAATCATTTAACACTTGTGGACCTCAGTTTTCTTATGCCTATTTTATAAAGCACCGAGTAGATGGTATCTGCAATCATTTTTCATCTGTAAACCCCAACAAATCCCCAAAATTCAGCCTGAGATGAGCTGGACTAGTTGCCAAACCTATAAATATCTTTTGTATGGTGTGAAATAGGGTTTTTAGAAAGAAACGGACACCCACTGTGAACTCCTTTGCAGACAAGGTCTGAATAGAGGAGAAAGTAGGGATGGCATCTCAAACTTACTTTACAGTTATTTTAAATTAGGAAATTTAGCTTAACATTCTTGTGATAAATTTCTTTTCACCTTGGTTTCTAGAAGATTATTCAAAACAGCTGTGAGCCTATTTGAGCAGTATATTTTTGAGGAATTTCCCCCAAGTTATCTTTGTAGGTTATATTTTGACACCAACTGCAAATGTAATATCTTTTGCCCAAAAAAAAACCCAAACCTACTTACGTGGTGCTGACAAAATCAGGCTGGACCTACCTTTTTACATCATAGATTTCCAGCCATTATTATCATATCCACATCTCTAGTAAGTACCTATCTGTGTAGTTTTCTGTGATAAATGAGCTAGACTAAAACTAAGCAAAAATGTTGAAAAAAAAATTCCGGGTTTATCTCTGGGTGTTGGGATTGTAAGGTATTTTTTTCTTATTTTAAATACTTTCTAAATTTTCTGCAAAGAGAACCATACAATATAATCAGGACAAGTTTCAATATGTTTTAAAAAGTAAACTGAACAAACACAATCTCTGCTTTCTAAGAAGTCTTTAATTTTTGTACATTGGTCATAGACTATGACCTATACAATTTATTTGGGATATTTATTAAAATTTCTGTCTAGCCCAAATTATTATATAGAAGCACTAGAAAAATGATGTCATCTTTGTTTGTAGTGTACAAAGTTCTATAAATAGCTATTTAATCAACTTTGGTATTTCCATCCCTGGATTTATATACAGCAGGTTGGATTCCATACATAGGCAGGTTCTGAGTAATAATAACCAACACTGATATAGCACTTACTTTGTGCCATGCACTGTTCTAAGTAATGTACATACACTTAATTTTTAAAACTGGAGTAAAATACACATAATATAAATTTACCATTTAAACCATTTTGAAGTGTACAATCGGTAGCATTTAATGCATTCAAAATGATGCACACCCATCATCATTATCTAGTTCCAGAACATTTTCATCACTCCAAAAGGAAACCTCTTACCCATTAGCAGCCACTTCCTCCAGCCCTTGGAAACCACTAATTTGTTTTCTACCTCTACAGATTTATCAATTTTAGATATTTCATATAAATGGAATCATATAATAGGTAACCTTTTGTGTATGGCTTCTTTCACTTAAAATAATGTGTTTAAATTTCATCCATATTGTAGCGTGTATCAGTATTTCATTCCTTTTATAATGAATATTATTCCATTGTGTTGGTATATCACATTTTGTTTATCCATCCATCATTTGATTAAAATTTGGGTTGGTATGTCACATTTTGCTTATCCATCCATCATTTGATTAAAATTTGTGTTATTTCCACCTTTTGGCTGTTGTGAATAGTGCTGCTGTAAATATTCCTGTACTAGTTTTGTTTGAAAGCATTTTTAATACTCAAAGATGTATAGGGGTAGAATTGCTGGGTCATGGTAATTTTATGTTTAACTTATTAAGGAACTGCTAAACTCTTTTCCACAGGAGCTGCACCTTTTCACCAGGGCGTATGAGGTGCCAGTTTCTCCAAAATCTTGCAGAAATTGTACTTTGTCATCTTTTTAATTATAGCCATTTCAGAGGGTATAAAACGGTTTGTTGCATTTTCCTAATAACTAATGATGCTGAGAATATTCTCATGTAGCTGTTGGTAATTTGCATTTTGCATATCTTTGGAGAAATGTTGGTTCTAGTCCTTCACCCATTTTTAAATTTATTTTTGTCTTTTTATTGCTAAGTTGTAAGAGTTTTTTCTGTGTTCTGGATATAGAGTTTTATCAGATATACTATTTGTAAATATTTTCCTTCATTCTGTGGATTTTTGTTTTTACTCTTGATAGTGTCCTTTGATGCACAAATGTTTTTCATTTTCAAGTCCAATTTATTTTTTTCTTTTGTTGCTTACACTTTTGATATCATATCTAAAAATAATTGCCAAATTTAAAGTCATAAAAATTTCTCCCTATGTTTTCTTCTAAGAGTTTTGTAGTTCTTCTCTTATGTTTAGATCTTTGGTTTATTATCAGTTAATTTTTCTATATGATGTATGATAAGAGTCCACCTTTGTTATTTTCAGTTGTCCCAGCACTATTTGTTGAAGAGACTATCCTTTTCCCATTGAAGGGTCTTGACACCCTTCTTGAAAGTTAATTGGCCATGGATATATGAGTTTATTTCTGGAGTCTCAATTCTATCCTAAGAATATGTCTGTTCTTGGAGCAAAATCACACAGTTTTTATTGCTGTTGCTTGGTTATAAGTTTTGAATTCATGAAGTGTGATTCACCAAACTGTATTCTTCTTCAAGATTGTTTTGGCTATTAAGATCCCTAACAATTTCATAGAAATTTTAGGATTAGGTTTTCCATTCTTGCAAAAAACAAATTATGTGCATTTTAACTTAATCTGTTCAACAACTCTGTAAGGTAGAGACTAGCCCATTGTATAATGGTGGAACAAAAATATAGACATTAAGTCAATTTTGCAAGGTCTCAGGCAGTTGCTAGAGGAATTAGTTTGAGTCTAGGCAGTTCCACTGCAGAATATGTGCACTTAGAGAATACGTTATGTTGCCTGTACCATACCTAGTGATGTTCTAGGATTGACTCCGTTACTCTTACAATGTTGTCACTCAGTGTTCTGCTTGTGCTTTAACCAAGCTGAAGACCTTAATGAAGGTTGATGGTCTGTCTTCCTCATGTGGTGCAGCTAAGGAACTCTGTGTGGCTGTCATGTTAGCCTTTTGCTCCTTTTTATACAGGCTATGGAAAATGTTTTTAAATTCTGGAGGCCTCCTTTTGATGTTATCATTTATTTCCCAGTCATAATTATATTTTTAGAAACCAAAATAGAAGGAAATAAATAAAAAACATAAAACATGAATAGTACAGCTATTTGAGGCAACCGAGAATGTAGATCATGGCACTGAAATTGCACTTTGCTAGGTAAAAGACCACAGAAGTTCTCCCCTTGCTACCTTTCCTGAACTATTCTGTTAGATTCAGACCTCAAAAACATTTTATCAGGAAATACAGAAATGTTCTTTCAAAATAAGTGTATGGGAATGTGGGAATGCCTAATAAAATCTGTCCTCATTGGTTCATTAGCAAAATATCCTATAGATCAATAGCTTGTGATTGCAGGAAGATATATTTCAGATCCTTGCTGTGTTTGTTTTTGCTTTCTTGATGTACCACAATTGGAGAAAACTTAAAATTTCTCAGTGGTATTGTATTCTTGCCAATTTGTTATTCTGCTTTATATTTCTCGTTGCTATGTTATTGGGTCATAACGGTCCATAATTACTTCAGAATCATTGTGAAATATATTGCTTATGGCACAAGTAAATCTTTTTCATTGTTTGTAATGTTTTAGCTCTTAATTCTACTTTGCCTAAGATTAATGCTGTTATTCCTGTTGAGTTTTACATGTATTTATTTATTTATTTTGAAGATGGAGTCTCATTCTGTCACCCAGGCTGGAGTGCAGTGGCACGATCTCGGCTCATTGCAACCTCCGCCCCCCGGGCTCTGGCAATTCTCCTGCCTCAGCCTCCCGAGTAGCTGGGACTACAGGTGCACAACGCCATGCCCAGTTACTTTTTTGTATTTTAGTAGAGACGGGGTTTCACCGTGTTGCCCAGGCTGGTTCCCAACTCCTGAGCTCAGGCAATCCACCTGCCTCGGCCTCCCAAAGTGTTGGGATTACAGGCGTGAGCCATTGCACCAGTCCTAACCTATCTCTTTTGACTCAATCTAAAAGTCTTTGTCTTTTAATACAAAACCATAATCCATATGCATTCACAACTGACATTTAGTATCTTATTTCTGTTACCTTATTTCATATTTTATGATTCCTTGTTTCTGCTCTTTTGATATATATACTATGTTTTATTTGCCCTTATCTTCTTATGTGTTTCTAAAGGTATATAGTCTACTTGTAAGTGTCCCATTAGCTAACTTTATGGTTTTGAAAGCATTTTCTTTCAGAATTCCCATTTTAGTGGTGCAGCACACATAGAAAATCTAAGTGCTTTCTGGAGCTAGATAAGCTGGATAAAGGTGTGCATGAGCCACTGGTCAATGGCTTGTGCAGGCCGTGAGTGCATTTCAGGTATGTCATAGGCTATTGATTGCCTCAGCCCCTTTGGCAGCCAGGTATTCAGATAGGGTATAACCTGGTTCATCAGGCTCAAAATATACTCAAGTATTATTGAGACATAGTTAATGTGCACTACCACTCATAGCACACAGACTCACACACACATTTGTCTGAAATAAAATTCCACAAAATAATGCCTTCCCTTATTATGTGTGATATACTTTGATATATTCTCTTCCATTTTATACAACTTAGTGTTTTTTTAGAGACAAGATTTTGCTCTGTGGCGTAAGCTGGACTGCAGTGGCACAGTCATAGGTTACTTCAGTCTTGAACTGCTGGATTCAAGTGATTCTCCAGCTTCTGCATCTCAAGTAGCTGAGACTCCAGGTGCACATAACCACACCTAACTAACTTTTTTGTCATTTAATTTGTAAATATGGGGTCTTGCTATGTTGCCCAGGCTGGTCTCAAGCTCCTGGCCTCAAGTGATCCTCCTGCCTTGGCCTCCCAAAGCACTGGGATTACAGGCATGAGCCACCACACCCAAACTACAACATAATTTTTTAGTGCCAGTGACCACCCACTGGACTGATTTCATAGCCCATTAGTAGAGGAATGCACCATCTTGACTGCATGTTGGAATTGTCTCAGAGAATCTATGTAGCACTGATGATTGGGTTTCACATCCAGAGATTCTAATTATGCTAATACATGGGCCAAGCAAACTATAGCCTGTGAATGGCTGGCCCCCTAGTTTTGTACACCTTACAAGTTAAGAATGATTTTTACTTTTTTAAGTGCTTAAAAAAATCAAAATAGGCTGGGCGTGGTGGCTCAAGCCTGTAATCCCATCACTTCGGGAGGCCGAGGTGGGCGGATCACGAGGTCAGGAGATCGAGACCATCCTGGCTAACACGGTGAAACCCCATCTCTACTAAAAATACAAAAAATTAGCTGGGCATGGTGGCAGGCACCTGTAGTCCCAGCTACTTGGGAAGCTGAGGCAGGAGAATGGTGCAAACCTAGGAGGCAGAGCTTGCAGTGAGCAGAGATCGCGCCACTGCACTCCAGCCTGGGCAACAGCACAAGACTCTGTCTCAATAAAATACAAAAGACAAGAATCAAAATAATAATAATAATATGTGAATATTTTACGAAATTCAAATTCTACTGTCCACAAATCATTATTGGAACATAGTCATACTCATTTATTCATGCTTTGGTTTACATATTGTCTGTGGCTGCTTGTGCACAGTGACAGAGCTGAATATTTATAATAGATGGTCCACAAAGCCTAAAGTAGTTATGGCCCACAAATCCTAAAGTAGTTACTCTCTCTCCCTTTACACAGGAAGTTTACTAACACTTGTGCTAAGGGATCCCCACAGACAATTTGATAAACTTAAGTTTTAGACTCAAGATTTCCAATCTAAATTCCTGTGGAGCTTTCTGAAGCTGCCAGGTGGAGATGGGCACAGGATGTGAGGCTCCAGGCCAAACACTCAGACTGGCTTCCACCAAGCAGTTCAACTCTGTCTGTTTCACACACTGAGGAGCTTATCCTTGGAAAGTGATTAAAGTAAAATTAAATGCGATGTGAGGGAGGAAGTGGGGGGGATTGTGGCTCTAAAACAAAATCCTAAGAAACACCAACATTTAAGATGGCAAATAATGTTATTTCTAAAGTCGTTCAGGCTAATATCCCATACTGTAGCTGTTCACGTTATAGATAAAGGTGACGCTAGAACCATAGAAAATGTAAGAATGGACCTCAAAACTCAGGAAAATGAAGTTTACATATATTAATCATATTACCGACTGGAGCAGTTGTTCTCACTGCTGGCCGCACATCAGAATCCAATGCCTGGATACCACAGATGATTCTACCATGCAGTCAAGGATGAGAACGAACTAGTTTCATTTCTGCTGTTTTTTATTATTCAACCAGTGAAAGGAAGTACCAGTGGTGCGAAAACTTTTGGATAAAGTTTTTGTTTTTAATTAAAATTATTTTCATCCCGCCCAACTTCCTTAAGCCCAAAGTTAATGTATGTGAAGTTCAGCAACAGAAATACCAATATCTTAGACTAAAGTGGACACAGGTAAAGTATGTGAAACCCCCTTTTGTTCTGAGGATTCTTTAGTAGGCAGGAGTGACCAGACTGGAATATGCTTGGCTGGAAAGATTAAGATTCAAGTTAACAAACTGTTAATAACCAGAACCATCTGCTCTTCCGTAATGTGGATTTGCCACTGCAGGTCACCCTACAATGCTATGTTAGACATACAATACTCCTACCCTCAGGCTATGAACAAGGTGAATTATTATTTTTATAGATCTTCATTTAGCCCTGATTTGTTGAAGTGAAGGCTTGCTTGAGAGTTAGCTGCATCATAATTTGGTGAGAATTTAATCTCTCAATGACACTTATTTGATTCTCTCATTCTCTTTCTGCTACATAGATCACAGTAGACCTTGGCAGACAGTTCTGTAGTTACACAGGTCTGAATTCAAACTCCAGGTCTGCCACTTAGCGGCTGTGTGAACTTGGGCAAGTTAGGCAGTGTTTCTGATGTTTTTTTGTTCCTCTTCCACAAAGAATAATTAATATATAACAATAGGGTCTCAGCTAGTTGTTTTAAAAATGGTTAGAGAGATGTGTGGAATGAAGTAGGTGTACAGTAAGTGTTAACTACAAATATTATTATCTTAGACATACAGATTTCCATGATTCATGAATGGTGAAGCATTTTAGAAGACATCTATTCCAGGCCGGGCATGGCGGTGAGCACCTATAGTCCCAGTTGCTCAAGAGAATGAGGCAGGAGAATTGCTTGAGCCTAGGAGTTTGAGGCTAGTATGGGCAATATGGTGAGACTCTATCTCAAGAAAAATGCAAAACTTTTTTTAAAGTTTAAAAAGAGAAACATCTGTTCCAGTACCCTCATCTTAGAGGCCAGAAAACTGAGGCTCAGATAATTTCAGAGACTTGTACAGATCCCCCAACCATTTGGTGGCAAAGCCAGGAATAGAACTCTGCTCTCGTCTCCCAGTGGGACAGTGGACAGAAATTCATCTTGCTTTCCATCTGTCCAGGCTGAAGAATGTGCACTGGCCGGGATGACAGAGTGACTGATTTTTTTCTCCACCTCTGCTGTCTCAGCAATGGTTTGGTACAGTGTGGATGACCAGAAGCTGGATAGTACAGAGCCAGGCTAAAAAGTTCAGGCTTCCTGAAGGGAAGCTGCAGCCTCCTAGGCCACGACACCTTTGAGACAGAATAGATAAAGCACCCTTCTCTACCAAGTCAGGAAAGGAAGAAGTGTAACCAATTAGCTGCATGGGGACTGCCAAAGCACGCCAGTCTGAAGATGAGCAGAGACTGCGTCATTCCATTTAGCACCGAGCACACTAACTGTACCAGTTAATAGGCCATGCTTTTCTCCAGAGCCATTGGCTGAAGAGTTCAAACAAAAAGTATTGAGAATAGGCTATCCAAAACAGTAGGCTCAGACGCTATCACACAAAGCACTTTATCCTTAAGTTCAATTTTTCTAAATTGTAGTTGGCTGCTTTGGCTTAATAAAAACCTTCCAAAAAAGGAAAATGAATGGCCACAGACAGTATGGGTGTCTAACTATATTATCACAACTTGACCAAGATTGAACTTGTCAATCCTTTGGTTCAAGAGCAAAACAAAATCGTTCCCTTAAAATATTGCTTCGTGGGAACCGTCTTCTTCAAACAGCTTTTAGCACAGTCAAGATTCCCATTTATACATTCATTCTGTCCAAGACAGTGAGATCTGGCAGACAAGGCATTGAGTTGGAAGTCAATGGATATGAATTTTTGTCCCAGTTTTACCACAAATTAGCTGAGCATGACTTCTACAGATGCATTTATCAAGCAGTTTTCATGGTCATTGCAATGCCAAAAAACTGTAGCATTTAGAAAATTTAGTTTTCAGACTTGGAAACTATTTAAGGCATTGCATATGAAGGGTGTGTCCTTGTAAGAGTTTGCTTATGCAAGATAAGGATTCTTTCAGCTGCAAGTCAGGAGGGAACCAAAACTCAAACCAGCAGCTGCATGAACTGACTTTATCACATCTTGACAAGAGCTCAGCCACTGGAAGTTTTGGCATACAGAAAAACTCAAGGGTACTTGTACAATATCACGTTTTATTTTTATTGTGTCTAATAGCATTTCATGTTAGAAATGTCATTTATTTGGAAAAACTGAGTGGTTTGATGGATAAAGCATAAAGCAGAGCGCTAGGAGGCTGGCTATTTCCAGTTGTATTCCTAACATGTCTTGGGCCCCCACGTCACCCCACCTCCTTGGTACAATGAGAACAGTGACAGAAGTCCATGCTCTCTCCCCCAACACATGGGGATAAAAGACAAGAGAGGTGAAATGTTCTGGAACATATCCAATGTTATACAAGTATAAGCTGTGAGATGATCCAAACACAAATTTTGCGTATTTCATTTTCTAGAAAGTATACCAATTCATTCCACCCTTCAAACCTAAATTATACAATTCAATTCAGGTCACACAGACTTACTTTGTACTAAGTACCATAGCAAATGCCATTTCAGTGCCTGAAAACTGAAAAACATTTAAAGCAGGAGTTTGAGGCCTTGCTAATATGACAAAACATACTATTATATTTTATTTTGCACTAATTTGCCACTTAAACATTAAACTCTTTTCAATCTGAGAGATTTGCCAACACTTGCCTGCTAGGTGCCCTAAGCCTCCACATCAATGCACGTTATACTCCCCTTTCTCCATATGTTAGCCCATGCTATTTCTTTATCCCTCCTCCTCTGCATCTTCACCTAAAACTCTGCCCATCCTTCAGGGTTCATCCAGTGATTCATTTGCAAGTAGGCATGGAGTAAGGTCTTGACAGTATGTTTTTCAGAGGCCCATGCAGCGAGAAAATGTGCAGTACTAGCACAAGGTCTGTCCATTCCTGGGTAGCCAGATGCTGGACACATCTTTCCTAACACCACAAGGTAAATATGCTTCACTTGGAGAGAGCGCTGAAATTTTTCAGGTATAGACTGGATGTGTTCCTGCCAGAAGATGTGAAGGGATTAAGAAACTGACTCTCATCCCAGTATTGCTAGAGCAAAACACAGTTTCTCTCAGTGGCTACAGTATAAGGACAGTGAGGGCTAACAGATATAATCTAAGTAATATAATAAATTAGTGTGGAAAAAATCATCAAAATGAAGACTACATGGTTTTTTATTAAAATTCTAGCTTTTAGGATATCCAGGGAGCTCAGGAATTTAGTTGTCCTTTGTTGTATGTACAATGTGCCCCAATGCTTGCTGACTAATGTAATAAAACATCAGAGAAATCTCGCCAGATCTCAACCAAGCAGTGAGATCTGGAAGGTGAGAATAACATCGGGGGTCAGCAGAATTAAGTCTCAGTTCTGTCTCTTACCAGATATGCTCATCTGAGCTAGTCATTTAATTTTTGTGAGACCAAATGTCTTATCTGTAAAGTCGGCAAGTTGGATTAGATGTTCTACAACGGTTTTCTAGCTTAAATGTACCTGAACTCAACAGGACAATACTTAAACTGGCCTTTAATCTAGGAATGACACAAGTAGATTTTTGAAAGCTAATTTAGCTATAGAAAGCTGAGAGCTCCAAAGGCAAAGAGATAAAAATAACTGGAGAGCCATCTCTGAATCCAGTCCCTAAGCAGTTTTGGCAAACTAAAGTTTGCTGTTCAATGGTTACGAGTTTGCTTAAACGCTTTCTACCCAGTTTACTGAACTAAATATGCTATAGTAAAAAGTCCTATTCAAACACCATCTTCTTGCAGATATTTTGCAGGTTTTCAGAATTGAATATGTCCACAGATATCTATTAGCTGGTTAGGGTCTTAGGAATCTAGGAGAGCCAAGTAGCTGTACAAGCTGTTACTGTCAAGTGTAGTTTTGAACATTCTTGGTGACTTTAAGGGATCGTATTGTGGAAATTTGGTTTCCTTACCTTGAATTTTGAATGAAGCTTTAGCATTTGAGGATGTTTCTTTTGTTTCTCCTTCCAGGTAAGTGATTTTTTTTTTCAACCAGATACTGGTTTATTTAATTTGAAGCTATTGATGAAATTCTTTAAAATGCCCCCATGTGATTCTACTCCGGAATAACTAACAAATTATTTAAAAGTTAATTAATACTAGAAAATATGAAAACTCATTTTTTATGAGAATTATTGTTCTTTCAAGATGACACTGTTTTGTAAACGATAGACTTCCAATAACAAGACCCTGTGCCTTCCTCTTACCACTAAGCAAGCATGGGTATTAATTCCTATTGAAAGGCTTATGTTATCTTTTTTCCAGAAATGGAAGAAAAATGAACTATTAAAAAGGTCATTTTATAGGTCAGCTACCATTATTAGATTGTTGAGGAAATGATATTAAAAAACAATTTTTATCAAATTATCTTTAGGGCATTTATATGTTTATTTTCTTACTGTGTTGACTTAAGTGACTATAAGAAGTTGTATCAGAGCAACTGATTCTGGAGAACTAAAGCAAGTATTTCTAAGAACATAAGTGGCAACTCTCAGTCTCAAATCAATTTGGCCACCAATCAGTTTTTGTAAGGGTACAAATAGGACATAACATGCTCAGATGGGACGTGGATAAAGTGTATACAATTTTACATTGAGGAAAGTGTGTCAATGTGTTACCTTCAATGTTAGAAATTCCCAAGTTCTGACAGTAGTTCAGAGCCTTGTTAAAAGCCAGAGTGGAGGCATATAGATCCAGCTGGAAAGAGAGGCATTGTGGTCTAACTTAGGACAAATTTTAAAGCCAGTGTTAGGGTCTGAGTCCAGCTTTGTAAACTTGAGTACAGTATTTGATCTCTGGGGTTTCAGCCTTGACTTCAGAACAAAATTTCCACCAAGTGCTCTTTTACCGTGAGGAGTGGCTGTTGAAGAAGAAAGAAGTCTAGCTATTTGCTAGAGTGTTAAAATTGTTTTCATTAAGCTCAAAACTTATGTAAATAAGTTCTCTCTCCCTAAGCATGTTTTCATTTTTATAAAAAAGTTACATATACTTTGCTTGTCAATTTAAAATACTTTTCACCTTCTCTGACTTCATTTAAAATTAAAATAATTAAAGTGCCAATTTTAAGAGATGTTAGCTCCCATTGCTCGTTCTTTGCCATGTTCTTTTTACAGCCTGCTATAATTTTCTGCCCTCTTTAAAGCCTCAGGCTACAGGCCTTCTCCACCAAAGGAATGTTAAGGAGTGATAAGGACCTTCTGTGAGCAGGAGTGGCTTGTTTGCAAAGGGATTGCTTATCTTGGCCACTCTTGAACACAAGAGGGACCCTCTACTGCAAAGCTCCGGCATGTTTTCTTCCCCCAAGTTATCCTCCACACTACTGACAGTGATTTTCCCTAAGTAAAAAACTGCTTCAAACCCTTCATTGTCTTTCCACTGCCTTAAAGATAAAGTCCAAATTCTAGAGTGTGACTCACAACATTTGGTGCCTTACCACCTCTTCAGCCTCTCATTTGCTGTTCACCCATTTCTCTATCCATCTCCTTCTCACACCTTGTGCTGCAGCCACATAGATAACCTGCAGTTTTTCTAACTTGCAATGATGTCTCAAATTCCAAGGCCTTGCTGGTACCACACAGCTTGCCTGGTAAAATCCTAGACTTCTTTCCAGATAAATTCAAAAACACCTCCATGAGGTCTTTCTACCTCTCCAAGTAGAATTGACCACTGTCTCCTTTGTGCCCCCACTTCCACCACCATCCTAAAATACCTATTATACTTAGATTAATAAATGTCACTCTTACTGTACTGGAATTTCCCTGAAAGGAAAAGCCATGAAGTACTTATCATTATATTCCTAGTACATAGTCCACAGCACATACCCCTCACCCCAAAAAAAACCTTTTGTAAATAATTGAATAAATTAATAAACACCCAAGGCCCCCAGTAAACATCAAGGCCTAAGGAATGCATATCTGGATTCTAAACAATCATAAGGTTTTACAACACCATGTTAAGCACCAGGGACTTCAGAGAGCTTTTAGTCTAAATCTTATTAGAGAGGCCAACGAAGACCTCCCAGAGGAAGTGGCATTGAACTGAGACTTGACAAGCCAGTACTTAGGCAAGATAGGGAGGGAAATATTTCAGATGAAGGCAGGAGCTGGCACAAGGTTTAGGACATGGAAAAGGTTATGGTGCATTCATAGAGTGAAGAGATATGCAGAGTGGCTGGAGCCCCAAGAGGGAAGGGAAGGGTGAAGCTGTAAAGATGGGAGGCAAGCAGGACTGGACCATGCAGAGTCTTGCAGGTGTTCACAAAGAAAATTACAGCACCCTCCCATAGACTGAACACACCTCTCTACCTGAACCCCTGGAATTCTGACTCAGGCAGTTCCTAACATCCTGCTGAACAGTTGGGAAACTTGTACTCATAGTCAAAACTACTAGATGGCATTTACAGACTGTTTTGTGTAATTTTTTTTTTTTACTTTTTTTTTCTTCTTTTAGCAAAAGTATGCTTGCTATTGAAATGTTGAAAATATTTTGTTGATCTGAAAATGATGCTTATTTTTCCAGATGCTTGCATTCATTCTGCATGTGCTGTTTTGTCATTTGGCTTGTTTAATTTATTATGTTCACATTCAGATGCAATCTGAAAACCCATTGTGTTAGTTTGTTTTCACACTGCTATAAAGAAATAACTGAGACTGGGTAATTTATAAAGAAAAGAGGTTTAATTGCCTCATGGTTCTGCAGGCTATACAAGCAGCATAGTGCTTCTGCTTCTGGGGAGGCCTCAGGAAACAATCATGGCACAAGGGAAAGTAGTCATGTCTTACATGGTTGGAACAAGAGCAAGAGAAAGAGTGGGGAGAGAGAGAGTTGGAGCAAGAACAAGAGAGAGTGGGGAGGTGCCACACACTTTTAAACAACCAGATCTCATGAGAAATCACTATCTCCACGACAGCATCAAAGGGGATGGTGTTAAGCAATGAGAAACCAGCCCCATGATCCAATTACCTACCTCCAACATTGGGGATTACATTTCCACATGAGATTTGGATGATGACACAGATCCAAACCATACCACTCACCTAATTCTTTCTCTGTAAGAATTTGACCAAGCATTTATAACAATTAACATTTCATTTAACATCTTTTATGAACAAAGCACAATTCTCGTGCTGAGAAGATTCAAAATAATGGGATATTGAAGTCCTAGGAACAAGTTTTATGTTTCAGAAGAGCCCATTCAGTATCCACAGGGATAAGAAATGTGCACCCTAAATGTAAGTGGATTACACCGAACTGAAAAGTGTAAAGAAGGAGTGGAGGATTAAAGGGAGAAGTGTGGAGAGGACGAAAGTTAGGAATGGAAGTGATGAGCACACCTGAGTGAAGGATGAGAGCTCTAGCTGCCTTTTGCAGTTGTATTCCCGTGCCGCTGAGTCAAAGGCTGATCTCACGTTTATTGTTACATGCCCATTTAAGGCTTCTGGCCATTAACACTTTTGATTTTTTTGGCTTGTTATTTTATTAGCTATTTTCATAACAGTTTCATAGCTAAACCTATTTTACTCAGATTGTATGCCTTTTCAAAAATACAATAGATGGTCCATATTCCATTATCTAGGAATAAGCTGAAGCTCATATCTAACATTTATTAAGAGAGATGGATTATTTTTGTTCATGAATTATCTTTGTAAATAATTTTTACATACTTTCATTGACTCATAAAGATGTTTCTTTCTGTAATTTTAATCTTAATATTTGTTGAACTTCAAAATCCCTATCACCAGGTTATTGTTTAAAAGCATTGTTTTTTATGTTATCTTAAAAGCCATTATGACCGAGTGCTGAACAACTTAGAAACATTCAGTAATTGTTTTGCATGCTATTTAGTGAATTCATATGGCAGTCGTTTATACACACATGACGGAATCAAGTGGCAGGCCAAGTTAAAGAGCAAGGCCAGAAAAGGACTTAAAAGAGAGGAGAAAACATAGACAGTTTGGGAACAATAGATCATGTCTTCTCCATGATTTGGGGGTAAACTGATTACCTATCAGCTGATAAACAGAGGCAGGTTTTAGAAGTCTTCCCTCCGGTAGACTAATGAGAGGTGTCAAAGAAGATGTTTTCTGTTGTTTGTGGGTTCTCCAGGAAACTTTGAGCATTCAGCTGAGAGGCCAAGTTGGCTGCCTCTGAGAAGAAGCCCTTCCACCTCCACTGCATTGCACTTGGGTGCCATTCCCCTCATTTGAATGTCTCAAAGATATGAGCAAAGGTACATCTACAAAGTTCAGGGTACTGACGTTTATCATAATGATTTGTAACTCTGAGAAGAGTGAAAAATACATGAATGCACAGAATAGCAGATTGAAATATAAACCACAGAACACTCCTACAATAGAATACTATGCAGTCATTAAAAATCTTCTCATAGAAGAATATTTGACAGGATAGAGGTATCTGCGGCATATTAAGTAGAAAGTCATACTTGTAAACATTATATACATATTCATGTATATTTAAACACCATGATCCCAGATTTAGATATAACAACTAAAAGTTCAGATGGCTATATATCAAAATGTGTCAAATGTTCAACCTTGCATAGGCTGACTGTAGATGAATTTTATATTATTCTTTGTGCTTTCTTGTAGTTCCCAAATTTTCTTTATTGAATCTATATTACTTTTGCAAATTAAAGAATCTAATTTATAAAATTTTATAAAATAACTTATAAATTTGAAATGTGTTGCATTTAAGAATAAAAACAGTGTTTAATGACAAAAATAATTCACAATTTATCTAATGAGATTTTAAAAGGATGTGTGTGAGTCTACATTCTGATTTCATGTTTGTGTGCATGTTTTTATATTAGAGAGCGGCAGTGACCTAGAATTCATTCCACTGCCTGGTTATCTGACTCTTTAGTCAGTATCTTAGGCTGGAGCCAGCATTGCCTATAATTCCATCACAACTCTGAGCATCCACTTTCGAAAGAAGAAAAAAAAAAAGGCGTGGGAGGGGAAACTTAGAATTGACTCAACCTCTATTGAACTATAGGAACATTAAATGCAATAGTGTTTTATTATTGTTTCAATTTTTACTGAAGAGGTAAGATTGTCCCTAGTAGATGGAGACACTGAGACATGGGATAGAACTTTTGTTCTATATAATTATTATGCGCTTCCACTTTTCTTAGCATAGACAGTTTTCCAAATGCATCTTCAAGTTACCCCTTTATAAGAATTATAATAATAATACCCAACGTATATGTAATTCTCTTTATGTGTAACTGCTATACTAACACGTACATACACATACACATCACATACAAAGACACCACATATGCACACATACCACATACGCACATATGCACATCACATACACACACATACCACATACACACACACAACATACACACACATACACATCACATACACACACATACCATATATGCACACATACCACATACACACACATACACATCACATACACACACATACCACATATGCACACATACACATCACACAATAATAACAACATATACACAACACCACACAATAATAACACGCACACATCACATACACACACATACCACCAATAATAATAATAACAATATACATATCACATACACATACCACATACACATAACAACCACACAATAATAACCACACAATAATCAATAACAACCAATACAATAACACACACACCACACACCACATATGCACACACACCACATATGCACACATATCACATACACACACATACCAAATATGCACACATACCACATAAGCACACATACACATCACATACACACACATACCACATACGCGACATGTACACATCACATACGCACACATACACATCACACATGCACACATACCACATACGCACACATACACATCACATACACACACCACAAACATACACATACCACATACGCACACAACACATCACATGCACACGCATACCACATATGCACACATACCACATACACATATACACACACACCAAATATGCACACATACCACATATGCACACATACACATCACATACACACATACCACATACACATACACATCACATACACACCACATACGCACACATACCACATACGCACACATACACATCACATACACACAAACCACATACGTACACATACCACATATGCACACATACCACATAAGCACACATAAACATCACATACACATCACATACACACACACCACATACGCACAACTACCAAATACACACACATACACATCACATACGCACACACCACACACACACACACCACATACGCACACATACACATATGCACACATACCACATACGCACACGTACACATCACATACGCACACATACACATCCCACATGCACACATACCACATATGCACACATACCACATACACACACATACACATCACATACACACACCACAAACATACACATACCACATACGCACACAACACATCATATGCACACGCGATACCACATATGCACACACACCACATACACACACATGTACACACACACCAAATACACAAATACCACATACGCACACATACACACATCACATACACACACCACACACACACACCACATAAGCACACATACACATCACATACACACACACCACATACACACACATACCACATACGCACATGTACACATCATGTATGCACACATACACATCACACACACACATACCACATACGCACACATATCACATACGCACACATACACATCATATACACACACACCACATACGCACACATACCACATACACATCCACATCACATACACATACACCACACAGGCACACACTACATACGCACACATGCACATCAGATACACACACACCACACACACACACATAACCGCATACACACACACTCATTACTTACACACACATACCACATATGCACACTTACCACGTACACACACATACACATCACATACACACACATACCACATACGCACACATACCACATATGCACACATACCCATCACATACACACACATACCATATGCTCACCCATACCACATACGCACACATACACATCACATACACACACACCATACACACAAATACCACATAGACACACATATACATCACATACACACACATACCACATACGCACACATACACGCCACAGAGGCACACATACCACATACGCACACACATCACATGCGCACACATACAAACCACATATGCGCATCGTACCATATACGCACACATACACATCACATATGCACACACCACACACGCACACATACCACATATGCACACATACACATCACATACATACACATACCACATATGCACACATACCAGATATGCACACATAAACATCACACACACACATCCCACATATGCACAAATACCACATACACACACACCACATATGCACACATACCACATACACACACATACACATCACAATACACACACACCACATACACACAAATACCACATACACACACCACATATGCACACATACCACATACACACACATACACATCACATACACACACATACCACACACATGTGCACATCGCATATGCACACATACACATCACATACACATACATACCACATACGCACACATACCACATATGCACACATACCACATATACACACATACACATCACATACACATACATACCACATACGCACACATACCACATACGCACACATACCACATATGCACACATATCACATATGCACACATACACATCACATACACACACACCACATATGCACACATACCACATATGCACACATACCACATATGCACCCATACCACATACGCACACATACCACATACACACACATATTTAAACTAATTTCGTTCTCACAATGACATTTCAAGGCAGGAATTATTATTGTACAGAGGAGAAAACCAAGGTACACTTTATTTATCTGTAAACCTCTGCTATGCAGAAATTCTGGAGGAGCTTCCGGACCCTTAATTTTAAAATAAGGCCAATAATACAATACTTACCACATAGCAATTCTCTAAAGATTATGTAAGATGTATACAAAAGCGCTTAGCTCAGGCACTGGAGGGATGTGAGAGAAATCTGTCCTTTGTGGTATGCTTTATGGTCCGCTCAGTCACCTCATTCTTAATCCCTTTCTCAACTTCTATTTTATACAGAAATTGTGAGAATATCAGCATCAAGTACCACTGTTCCGGCAACGCACACTTCCACCTCTTCTTTGGTCCCAGAGAGTTATGTCTCATCACAGTCAAATGGTTTGTTTCTATTGTTTATTTTTAAATGGTGGCTCCACAATCATTTTTGTGATGTAACCCTATTTTAGGGGACCTGTCACTGCCGGGAAACGGACAAACACTGAGAAATGCGAGCTAAGTAGACACAGCCTACTAAGTAGACACAATTCCTACTGCAGAGGAATTCTTGCCTCTGAAATATCTTACAGAAATAATACTGTGAGTTAAAGAAAGTAAAACAATGTGGCAAAGCACAGAAATGATGCGTGTGACCATGACATCGTGGACCAGGTAAAGGGGACCTAATAGTGCAGCGTCACGGAGGGTCTGCGGGCAAACTGAGTTCAGCTCAGACCTGGGCTCAGCTCTATCCCAGCTGCTGACCCAGGGTGAGTTGCCCTGCAGGGTTTCTATCCCATTAATTTTAAAATGGGGCCAATAACACAGTACTTATCTCACAGCGTTTCTCTAAAGGCTAAATAAGAAGATGTATCTAAAAGTGCTTAGATCAGAGCCTCACACATTCTCAGTGGCTGATAAACAATAAGCAAAGCTGGGTGCTGGGATAAGAGTAATCTGGTGGTAGTCTCTCTTGTTAGTTTTCAGGGGAGAAGAAATTCTGGAGCTGCTGGCAGGGATGTGGAAGAATTTGTCTTTCATGATACGCTTTATGTCCACGTGGTCGCCTCATTCTTGATCCCTTTCTCAACTTATCTTGTATGCAGATAAGCACACATCGGACACATATCCAACCACTCCTAGTGCTCATGAAGTTTCGGGATTTTCTGGTAGAACCCATTACCCTCCAGAAGAGGACAACAGTAGGTTCTTAGTTTTAAAGAGTTGCTCTGGAATCATTGTTGTGATTGAACTATATTTACACAAGCTGTAACTCATGAAAGTTCTCAAACTTTTGTGACAGAAAACCCATCTGTTTTACCCCAATAGCACCCACAACTATTAACTGTGACCAAGAAAGAGAAGGCAAGCCCCAATTAACCTTTGTACATAAAGCCTAAAGAATAAAAAAAAAAAATACCTGAATCCTCAATCATGTGATACAACATAGTATATACTATGTAATTTGTAATAATTAAACTCTAGAAAATTGTGTGGCTTTGGGAGTAAGAGAGCTTCAAGACATAAAATGGCAAGTGGAGACAGAGACAAAAGTAAGATGTGGACTGACAGGGAAGGTTAGCACAGGTGGAACAGTAAGACAACCGTGTTATCCATTGCTACTGACATAGAATCCAGAGAGACTATTGGCAAAAGCTCAGACGAGGTACAGTAACAGTTTAGATTCAGACAGTGACCGTGGCATAAATCTGGAAAATTGATAGCCACATGACCCCTCTTTGCATGGGACTGGCATCCGTGTGGAGTAATGGCTCCATATGTCTCCTTTCTTCTCATTATTCTTACATTTTTTAAAAAAATATATTGCTTCTTGTGTAAGTCAATAAGTGATTCTTCCAATACTTTCTCATTCCTTTCCCCTCAGTTATGAGATAATTTGCTTATTTCTCATCCATGAATACTTGTTGGGTCTTTAAAAGTAGATACTGAAATTATTAATGGTAAGACTGACACATTACATCATAAAATTTACTAACTAGATGTTGAAAGTTGACCAACAACTCTCAAAATGTGATTAAGAAACGGAAACCCACAAAACAGTTTAATTCCAAAATGATTTTTTTTTTGCATATACCTTACTTGTTTGGACTTAACATTGAAATTTTGCTTTATAGGAGAACGGGTACAACTTGTCCATGAATTCTCTGAACTAGGTATGTTAATATTTGACAAATAATAAAAGTCATTCCATTTTAAACTATCCATTGCTTGTTTCAAATGCCTAAGAAAATGTGTCAATCTTAAAACAGAAGAGCGTATGTTGTTTACTTTATTCATACAAAATTGTAAAGGCAAAGAAAATATTCTCTTTTTAAAATTAAATTAGGAATTTCTTATTTTAAAAAACATTTGGGGGGCCAGGAGCAGTGGCTCACGCCTGTAATCCCAGAGCTTTGGGAGGCCGAGCCTGGCTAATCACTTGAGCCCAGGAATTTGAGAACAGCCTGGGCAATATGGCAAAATCTGTCTCTACAAAAAATACAAAATTAGCTGGGATGGGGCACGCACCTGTAGTCCCAGCTACTTGGGAGGCTGGCTGAGGTGGGAGGATCGATTGCCTGAGCCTGGGAGTTTGAGGCTGCAGTGAGCTCTGACTGTACCACTGTACTCTAGTCTTGGTGACCGAGTAAGACCCTGTCTCAGAAACAAATACATAAGTAAATAAAAATAAATAAAAACATTTTGGAAATAGAAATACATAATTTGGTAATAGTTTTTCTCTTAAGTTAGATGTTTTACCTTTCTAACCAACCCTGAGTACTTGAAAAATGCTCATAAGAGCTTATAAAACAAATGAACTTCCCTCTTCCTTACTGTAAAGAGCCAGGCATTTAAAATCATCTAATTAACTGGTACTGTATTTCAAAGTTAAATCTCAGCCTTGATTCATTTTTGGCCCAATGCAACCACTTAGGGGCCATCTTGACAACCTCTGCTGAAGGGACATCCCTTCCCCTCACTTGAGTATCACTGTGTGTGCTCATTTGCTATTCTGCATTCTAACCCTCCCTTGACACTTGGCTGTGTCCACAGCTCACAGGATAAAAAGCACATCATAGAACTTCATCACTATCACATACATTCAAGCTAAGTGGTCAAGAAAGCTGGGCAACACCAGCAAGAGGAAATGCTACTTTTACTTTTTATCAATAATAGGGCTTTTAAATATTAATTAGGCAAATAAATGAGCCATTTTACCTTTGTGTCTAGCCTTCCATTCTGTTTACTTCATCGGGAAGCACTACAAATATGCTATAAATATGGAACTATCTCTAAATTAATTTATTTCAATTGTTTCATTCCCAAATATAAAAGACTGAAAAAGCATTTTAGCGACTATATTAGAGACTATGCATAAGAATACTGTGGAAGGAATAAAACTTAGAATATAGATGACCTGCATTATAGTTATAATTCTAGTTTTAACTAGTTGTCTGACCAAGGCTAAGTTAACCTTATTCAGCTTCTTTTCTTCATTTGTAAACTGTTTATACCAGTTTCTTTCCAAAAGTATGATTCTATGATCTGTTCAATGTTCTTTTATACATCAAGACATTATTTTCTCTCATAACTTCCAAATTATGAGAGAATTTGTGTTTTTTCCCCCATATCTGAGTAGAAGGTCCACTGAGTTCTTATCTACAGTTACACTAGTGAAGAACGCTGGGTCTGGAATCAGAAGCCTCAGGTCTTAGTTCTGTCATCAACTAGTTGTGCGACCTTCAAAAGACTTGATCACTCACAGTCCCAGTTTCCCACATGGTTACTGTAAAGCACACAATTTTTAAAAAGACAAAATATACATAATAGTATATTAATTGTACTTTCTATTAAAAGGCAAGGTGAAGTTACCCTGATTTTATCTGTCTTATTTTTCAATTGCTATGTGGTCATTTATTTCAGGCTTTCATAATTTTGCTGCTCTCTTTATCTCCTGTAGTGATAGCACTCATTATTTTTGGGGTGATGGCTGGTGTCATTGGAACGATCCTCTTTATTTCTTACTGTATTCGCCGACTGAGAAAGGTGAGAATTCAGTTTTTAATGTTGCTCTAAATACCAGTGTGAACAGCTCTAGGAGGGTTTATTCCTCTGAGTTCAGTTAAACTCAAAAGAGAAACAGAACTGCATAAAATTCCATCTTTTTCAACTGGACACATAGAAGTCACTGTGTTACTCTAGCAGAATTTATTTTTTATGCATTTGCCCAATTAAAGGGAACCTCTAAATATAAATCTATCCCCAATTTTCCCAATGAAAGTTCTCCCTAAGTTTTTGTCTAACTTGCTTTCACATAGTTTGATGGATATTGAGGAAATATTAAGATTCTACTTATAGTATTTACCCTATTTGTGTATAAAATATTTAAAAGAATATATTTACATATGTTTAAAACTTTGGGGGAAGTTAAGGCAGGAGGATTGCTTAAGCTCAGGAGTTTGAGACCAGCCTGAGCAACAAGGTGAAACCTAGTCTATACAAAAAATATGAAAATTAGAAAGGCGTGGTGGTGCACATGTGTAGTATCGGCTACTCAGGGGACTGAAGTGGGAGGATTCGTTGAGCCTGGGAAATCAAGGCTGCAGTGAGCTGTGATCATGCTACTGCACTCCAGCCTGGGCAACACAGTGAGACCCTGTCTCAATAAATACATAAATAAATAAATAAAAATAAACAAAATAAAACTTTTGCTTTTCTTAATTCTCACGTATTCTGAAACAAATTTTTCAAATTTCCACCCATGAATTCTTAACATCAGTGATTTATTTTGAATCACTAATGCTTTTTTTTAAATACATATTTTTTTGAGACAGAGTTTCCCTCTGTCACCCAGGCTCGAGGGCAAAGTAGCGCAATCTCTGCTCACTGCAGCCTCCGCCTCCCGGGTTCAAGTGATTCTCGTGCTTCAGCCTCTGCAGTAGTTGGGACTACAGTTGCAGGCCACCATGCCTGGTTAATTTTTGTATTTTTTTAATAGTAGAGATGGGGTTTCACTGTGTTAGCCAGACTGGTTTCAAACTCCTGACTTCAAGTGATCCACCTGCCTTGGTCTCCAAAGTGCTGGGATTACAGGCACGAGCCACCACGCCCAGCCCACTAATGCTATTTTTAAATACATACAACATAGCTTATCGAAGTGTATAACTTTTGCTATCACTTTCTATTCACAATATTTAAGACACAATGTGTGTGTGTATTTATGATGCTGTCACTGTCTCTGTAATCCTAGATCAGAAGTACTTAAGTCGCATGAGATTGGTACAGTTGTGTTTTCATTCATCCTCTATTCTTAATCTCTCTTTGTGACTTTTGAGACCATAACCACTATATAATTCTTTTAAAAGGCTGAGAGGTGTAACAACACTGCAATTGTGGGGCCATCAGAAGAATGATAGTAATACCTACATTAAGTTCCTTTGCCTCTTTTCTTTTTTTAACTGCTTCTAACAGTTAACTTGTACAATCATCCAATCCTATAATTGATTTTCATTGTTATATGTAAATACATCTTCCTTAAATAATGCTTTTTGTTAATCAAAGAAAAATAACTGAGAATGCCTACTCTTGTATGAGATTTTTCGTAAGGACTTTAATATAAGATAACTTCTCTTGCCTGGAATATAAAAGAGAAAAATCATCTTCTTACATGGGCATGTATGGCAAAGTGGGTTGTCTTCTCTCTTGGTCAATGTTCTAAAACCTGAAAAAGTCAAGGAAATATTTAGTTGAGAAAATGCAGAGAATTTTCTAAATGTATATGGATGAATTTTGTCCTGGTCAACGTGATGCAAAGATCACACACTTTATTTTTAGTTTCACTTTCACTATTTATTACAACAGGGAAATCTGTAGTATCAGTGTTTGAGGTGATATTTCTCCTACTGAAATACCAAATACCATAGAAGAAACAAATACAAGTTTAAATCAATGCTTATAAATACTAGTAACTAGTAACAACAACAAAATATCTGCAAAGGGGATTTCAACCAAAAGAAAAAAAATTTAGAAAAAAATATTTTTAAGCTGAAGCATTTTACTTTTTACTGTCTTAAGGTGAGAAAATTGTGTTATTAATATTTTTCTGGTATTTCTTCATAGAAAAGCCCATCTGATGTACAACCTCTCCCCCCACCTGACGCAGAGGTGCCTTTAAGCTCTGTTGAAATAGAAAATCCAGGTTGGTGTTAATATTTGCAGTTCCTTTTGCCTTTTAGGAAAAACAAACAAACTAGTGAGTTACTTCTTTCTGATTTGAGGGAGGGGAAAACTAGTTATGATTCATTTCTATTCTATTTCATTAATTCTACTTCTGATTTTTTAGAAATGTAAGAGTTTGTCTGCAGCATAGTGAGATTCTCTTTTAGACACATGTTTTGTGTTTTTTTTTTAAAAAAAGACTCAATCAAATAGTAAAAGCAAAAGAGAAAACCAAGTGTACTTCTTATTTCCCAAACTGCAAAGTTCTGTGTGTAGGAGACTCTATGGTCAGTATGGTGTAGTGTAGTGTAATAGCCCCAGATCTGAAATCAGACTTGGATTTGAATCCATGCTCCAACACCTATTAGCTGTGTAACCCTGAGCAAGCTACTAAACCTCTGTTAATATGGAGATAATGATAGTGTCAATCTCACAGAGTTTAATGAGAATTAAATGAGCTACAACCGGTAAAGCATTTAAAACCATTCATGGTGGCCATGATAAGTCCTCACGCCTGTTAGCTGTTATCAATGTAGCAGGTGTCATTCCCAAATGACCTCCTGTGCACACTGGCAAGCCGTCTGGCACATGCTTTCATCTCCACTCCCAGGTGCTAAGTAGATACAAAACATGTGAAAGGCTGTAGATATATTTTGTTTATCCAGAACAGTACTGAACCACATAGAGCTTTTTGAAAAGAATATTTATTGTCAACCTTTAAAAGTGGGAAATTGTTACATTTTATTTTATTTATTATACTTTAAGTTCTAGGGTACATGTGCACAACATGCAGGTTTGTTACATATATATACATGTGCCATGTTGGTGTGCTGCACCCATTAACTCGTCATTTACATTAGGTATACCTCCTAATGCTATCCCTCACCCCTCCCCCCAGCCCACGACAGGCGCCATTGTGTGATGTTCCCCACCCTGTGTCCAAGTGTTCTCATTGTTCAATTCCCACCTGCGAGTGAGAACATGTGGTGTTTGATTTTCTGTCCTTGTGACAGTTTGCTCAGAATGATGGTTTCCAGCTTCATCCACGTCCCTACAAAGGACATGAGCTCATCCTTTTTTATGGCTGCATAGTATTCCATGGTGTATATGTGCCACATTTTCTTCATCCAATCTGTCACTGATAGACATTTGGGTTGGTTCCAAGTCTTTGCTATTGTGAATAGTGCTGCGATAAACATACGTGTGCATGTGTCTTTATAGCAGCATGATTTATAATCCTTTGGGTATATACCCAGTAATGGGATGGCTGGATCAAATGGTATTTCTAGTTCTAGATCCTTGAGGAATCGCCACACTGTCTTCCACAATAGTTGAACTAGTTTATGGTTGCACCAATAGTGTAAAAGTGTACCTATTTCTCCACATCCTCTCCAGCACCTGTTGTTTCCTTTTTAATGATCGCCATTCTAACTGGTGTGAGATGGTATCTCATTGTGGTTTTGATTTACATTTCTCTGATGGCCAGTGATGATGAACATTTTTTCATATGTCTGTTGGCTGCATAAATGTCTTCTTTTCTGAAGTGTCTGTTCATATCCTTTGCCCACTTTTTGATGGGGTTGTTTGATTTTTTCTTGTAAATTTAAGTTCTTTGTAGATTCTGGATATTAGTCCTTTGTCGGATGGATACGTTGTAAAAATTTTCTCCCGTTCTGTAGGCTGCCTGTTCACTCTGATGGTAGTTTCTTTTGCTGTGTGGAAGCTCTTTAGTTTAATTAGATCCCATTTGTCAATTTTGACTTTTGTTGCCATTGCTTTTTGTGTTTTAGTCATGAAGTCCTTGGCCATGCCTATGTCCTGAATGGTATTGCCTAGGTTTTCTTCTAGGGTTTTTATGATTTTAGGTCTAACATTTAAGTCTTTAATCGATCTTGAATTAATTTTTATATGGTGTAAGGAAGGGATCCAGTTTC
Source organism: Papio anubis (assembly GCF_008728515.1). NCBI lineage: Eukaryota > Metazoa > Chordata > Mammalia > Primates > Cercopithecidae > Papio > Papio anubis. Next base: position 45,192,240 of record NC_044978.1, read on the forward strand.
AGCTTTCTACTTATGGCTAGCCAGTTTTCCCAGCACCATTTGTTATATAGGGAATCCTTTTCCCATTGCTTGTTTTTGTCAGGTTTGTCAAAGATCAGATGGTTGTAGATGTGTGGTGGTATTTCTGAGGCCTCTGTTCTGTTCCATTGGTCTCTATCTCTGTTTTGGTACCAGTACTATGCTGTTTTGGTTACTGTAGCCTTACAGTATAATTTGAAGTCATGTAGCCATGATGTCTCCAGCTTTGTTCTTTTGGCTTAGGATTGTCTTGGCAATGCAGGATCTTTTTTGGTTCCATATGAACTTTAAAGTAGTTTTTCCAATTCTGTGAAGAAAGTCATTGGTAGCTTGACGGGGATGGCAGCAGATCTATAAATTACCTCGGGCAGTATGGCCATTTTCACAATATTGATTCTTCCTATCCATGAGCATGGTATGTTCTTCCATTTGTTTGTGTCCTCTTTTATTTCACTGAGCAGTGGTTTGTAGTTCTCCTTGAAGAGGTCCTTCACATCCCTTGTGAGTGGGATTCCTAGGTATTTTATTCTCGTTGAAGCAATTGTGAATGGAAGTGCACTCATAATTTGGCTCTCTGTTTGCCTGTTATTGGTGTAGAGAATGCTTGTGATTTTTGCACATTGATTTTGTATCCTGAGACTTTGCTGAAGTTGCTCATCAGCTTAGGAGATTTTGGGCTGAGACGATGGGGTTTTCTAAATATATAATCATGTCATCTGCAAACAGGGACAGTTTGACTTCCTCTTTTCCTAACTGAATACCCTTTATTTCTTTCTCCTGCCTCATTGCCCTGGCCAGAACTTCCAATACCATGTTGAATAGGAGTGGTGAGAGAGGGCATCCCTGTCTTGTGCCAGTTTTCAAAGGGAATGGTTCCAGTTTTTGCCCATTCAGTATGATATTGGCTGTGGGTTTGTCATAAATAGCTCTTATGATTTTGAGATACGTCCCATCAATTAGTAGTTTATCAAGAGTTTTCAGCATGAAGGGCTGTTGAATTTTGTCAAAGGCGTTTTTTGCATCTATTGAGATAATCATATGGTTTTTGTCTTTGGTTCTGTTTATATGATGGATTACGTTTATTGATTTGCCAATATTGGACCAGTCTTGCATTCCAGCCATGATGCCAACTTGATCATAGTGGATAAGCTTTTTGATGTGCTGCTGGATTTGGTTTGCCAGTATATTGAGGATTTTTGCATCAATGTCCATCAGGGATATTGGTCTAAAATTCTGTTTTGTGTATGTGTGTGTCTTTGTTACCAGGCTTTGGTATCAGGATGATGCTGGCCTCATCAAATGAGTTAGGGAGGATTTCCTCTTTTTCTATTGATTGGAATAGTTTCAGAAGGAATGCTACCAGCTCCTCTTTGTACCACTGGTAGAATTCCACTGTGAATCTGTCTGGTCCTGGATGGATTAATTATTAATTAGGCTATTAGTTATTAATTATTGCCTCAATTTCAGAGCCTGCTATTGGTCTATTCAGGGATTCAACTTCTTCCTGGTTTGGTCTTGGAAGGGTGTATGTGTCCATGAATTTATCCATTTCTTCTAGATTTTCTAGTTTATTTGCATATAGGTGTTTATAGTATTCTCTGATGGTAGTTTGTATTTTTGTGGGATCGGTGGTGATATCCCCTTTATCATTTTTTATTGCGTCTGTTTGATTCTTCTCTCTTTTCTTCTTTATTAGTCTTGCTAGTGGTCTATCCATTTTGCTGATCTTTTCAAAAAACCAGTTCCTGGATTCACTGATTTTTTTGAAGTGTTTTTTGTCTTTATCTCCTTCAATTCTACTCTGATCTTAGTTATTTCTTGCCTTCTGCTAGCTTTCGAATGTGTTTGCTCTTGCTTCTCTAGCTCTTTTAATTGTGATGTTAGGGTGTCAATTTTAGATCTTTCCTGCTTTCTCTTGTGGGCATTTAGTGCTATAAATTTCCCTCTACACACTGCTTTAAATGTGTCCCAGAGATTCTGGTATGTTGTGTCTTTGTTCTCATTGATTTCAAAGAACATCTTTATTTCTGCCTTCATTTCATTATGTACCCAGTAGTCATTCAGGAGCAGATTGTTCAGTTTCCATGTAGTTGAGCAGTTTTGAGTGAGTTTCTTAATCCTGAGCTCTAGTTTGATTGCACTGTGGTCTGAGAGACAGTCTGTTATAATCTCTGTTCTTTTACATTTGCTGAAGAGGGCTTTACTTCCAACTATGTTGTCAATTTTGGAATAAGTGCAATATGGTGCTGAGAAGAATGTATATTCTGTTGATTTGTCTATCTGTTAATAGACATCTATTAGATCCACTTGGTACAGAGCTGACTTCAATTCCTGGATATCCTTGTTAACTTTCTGTCTCGTTGATCTGTCTAATGTTGACAGTGGGGTGTTATGGTCTCTCATTATTATTGTGTGGGAGTCTAAATCTGTTTGGAGGCCTCTAAGGACTTGCTTTATGAATCTGGGTGATCCTGTATTAGGTGCATATATATTTAGAATAGTTAGCTCTTCTTGTTGAATTGATCCCTTTACCATTATGTAATGGCCTTCTATGTCTCTTTTGATCTTTGTTGGTTTAAAGTCTGTTTTATCAGAGACTAGGATTGCAACCCCTGCTTTTTGTTTTCCATTTGCTTGGTAGATCTTCCTCCATCCCTTTATTTTGAGCCTATGTGTGTCTCGGCACATGAGATGGGTCTCCTGAATACAGCACACTGATGGATCTTGACTCTATCCAATTTGCCAGTCTGAGTCTTTTAATTGGAGTATTTAGCCCATTTACATTTAAGGTTAATATTGTTATGTTTGAATTTGATCCTGTCATTATGATGTTAGCTCATTATTTTGCTTGTTACTTGATGCAGTTTCTTCCTAGAATTGATGGTCTTTACAATTTGACATGTTTTTGCAGTGGCTGGTACCGGTTGTTCCTTTCCATGTTTACTGCTTCCTTCAGGAGCTCTTGTAAGGCAGGCCTGGTGGTGACAAAATCTCTCAGCATTTGTTTGTCTGTACAGGATTTTATTTCTTCTTCTCTTATGAAGCTTAGTTTGGCTGGATATGAAATTCTGAGTTGAAAATTATTTTAAGAATGTTGAATATTGGCCCCCACTCTCTTCTGGTTTGTAGAGTTTCTGCCTAGAGATTTGCTGTTAGTCTGATGGGCTTCCCTTTGTGGGTAACCCGACCTTTCTCTCTGGCTCCTCTTAACGTTTTTTTCTTCTTTTCAACTTGGGTGAATCTGACAATTATGTGTCTTAGAGTTGCTCTTCTCAAGGAGTATCTTTGTGGTGTCTTCTGTATTTCCTGAACTTGAATGTTGGCCTGCCTTGCTAGGTTAGGGAAGTTCTCCTGGATAATATCCTGAAGAGTGCTTTCCAACTTAGTTCCATTCTCCCCATCACTTTCAGGTACACCAGTCAGATGTAGATTTGGTCTTTTCACATAGTCCCCTATTTCTTGGAGGATTTGTTCATTTCTTTTTACTCTTTTTCCACTAAACTTCTCTTCTCACTTGATTTCATTCATTTGATCTTCAATCACTGATACCCTTTCTTCCACTTGATCAAATCGGCTACGGAAGCTTGTGCATGCATCGCGTAGTTCTCGTGGCATGGTTTTCAGCTCCATCAGGTCATTTAAGGTCTTCTCTACACCATTTATTCTAGTTAGCCATTTGTCTAATCTTTTTTTCAAGGTTTTTAGCTTCTTTGTGATGGGTTTGAACATCTTCCTTTAGCTAGGAAAAGTTTGTTATTACTAATCATCTGAAGCCTTCTTCTCTCAACTCGTCAAAGTCATTCTCCATGCAGCTTTCTTCCGTTGCTGGCAAGGAGCTGCATTCCTTTGGAGGAGAAGAGGCACTCTGATTTTTAGAATTTTCAGCTTTTCTGCCCTGGTTTCTTCCCATCTTTGTGGTTTTATCTACCTTTGGTCTTTGATGATGGTGTTTTGGTGTGGATGTCCTTTCTGTTTGTTAGTTTTCCTTCTAACAGTCAGGACCCTCAGCTGCAGGTCTGTTTGAGTTTGCTGGAGGTCCACTCCAGACCATGTTTGCACGGGTATCACCAGCAGAGGCTGCAGAACAGCAAATATTGCAGAATAGCAAATGTTGCTGCCTGATCCTTCCTCTGGAAGCTTTGTCTCAGAGGGGCACCCAGTTGTATGAGGTGTCTCCCAGTTAGGCTACTCGGGGGTCAGGGACCCACTTAAGGAGACAGTCTGTCTGTTCTCAAATCTCAAACTCCATGCTAGGAGAACCACTACTCTCTTCAAAGCTCTCAGACAGGGACATTTAAGTCTGCAGAAGTTTCTGCTGCCTTTTGTTCAGCTATGCCCTGCCCCCAGAGTTGGAGTCTACAGAGGCAGGCAGGCCTCCTTGAGCTGTGGTGGGCTCCACCCAGTTCAAGCTTCCCAGCTGCTTTGTTTACCTACTCAAGCCTCAGCAATGGTGGACGCCCCTCCCTCTGCCTCACTGCTGCTTTGCAGTTCAATCTCAGACTGCTGTGCTAGCAGTGAGCAATGCTCCATGGGTGTGGGACCCTCGGAGCCAGGAGTGGGATATAATCTCCTGGGGTGCTGTTTGCTAAGACCATTGGAAAAGCACAGTATTAGGGTGGGAGTGTCCCGATTTTCCAGGTACCATCTGTCATGGCTTCCCTTGGCTAGGAAAGGGAATTCCCTTACCCCTTGTGCTTCCCGGGTGAAGGGATGCCCACCCTGCTCCATGGGTTGCACCCACTGCCCTACAAGCCCCAGTGAGATGAACCTGGTACCTCAGTTGGAAATGCAGAAATCACCCATCTTCTGCATCACTCAGGCTGGGAGCTGCAGACTGGAGCTGTTCCTATTCGGCCATCTTGGAACCTCCCTCCTGAAATTGTTACATTTTAAAAATCAGGTATTACTATTCCTTTGGGGAAAAATGTAACTCCCAAAATGCTGAGAGCCTTCACACCATCATGAGACCAATTCCTAAGAGCTGAGTCGTGGCTGCTACCTCTACTGTTGGCTAAATACCTAGCCAATTGCATTTGTTTTATTCACTATGGCCCCTAGTATTAACTATATACAGAAAGTATATAGTTCCTATTAAACTTTGCCAGAAGCATAAATCCAAATGACGTCTATTTTGGGAAATAGTCACCAAGAACAAGTCTCTGTAATGAGCTTTATTCCTTAAGCAAAAGAGATTTCATTCTGACTTCTACAAAATCAATTGGTTTTCTCCCATAATTTTCAAAACTCATGACAGATCAGAGGTCCTGTACACTTCTGGATTTCAATTTTAACCCTGGACCAGTCTAGGTTTTCTAGACTTTAAAGAGTCACAGAACACAGAGTTTTAAAGATTCATCACAGCTACACAGGTTATATGCAGGATTTGCCACATCACATTATCATGTGAATTCTTAAAGCTTAACAATAATTGTTACATAAGTTTATAATCCTAAGAAGTTCCTGCTGTGTGGAAATGAATGGCATAGATATGATTCTCAGGCAAAAGGATTAATAAAATCCAATCTGCAGGTACTTGAAACAACAAAAGTTTTTAAGTCATATACCAGATTCACTTCATTTACTAAGGTTATCTTGTTATTGGACTGGCAGCTGGAACAAGTATCTATAAAATATTCATTTTATCTGCATTCTGTCTGTTCCACAAAAAAAGTCTTGATGCAGTTTTTTAAATGGAGCAATTACAACCTAAAGCCTATTTTTTTAAACTTAAATTTATATACATTTTTTTGCTAGTTATTTATTCTAGTGACAAATTTAGTGTTTAGTGTTTCCCCTGCCATTTTTTTTTCACACAATCTTAAGCATCTCAAATGTTGGGGACAATTTAATACACCACAGTGCTTTAAGATATCCTTGTAGTTAGAACAGAAAACCAAACACCACATGTTCTCACTCATAGGTGGGAATCGAACAATGAGATCACTTGGACTTGTGAAGGGGAACATCACACACTGGGGTCTATTATGGGGAGGGGGGAGGCGAGAGGGATGGCATTGGGAGTTATACCTGATGTAAATAATGAGTTGATGGGTGCTGACGAGTTGATGCGTGCAACACACCAACATGGCACAAGTATACATATGTAACAAACCTGCACTTTGGGCACATGTACCCTAGAATTTAAAGTATAATAATAAAAAAATTAAAAAATAAAAATAAAAAATAAAATAAACCTAAAAGATATCCTTGTAGATTAATTCAGTTAAGTGCAACAAACATTTGCTAAATGCGTACAGTGGGGTAGGCACCACACTCACATTAGATATACCAATGTGAGTCTCCGTCCTTTAGAAGCTGAGAGACTAATGGAAAAACAGAATGTCATTGCAGTGAACAAGTTCTACAGTAGTGGAGGCAATAGCTCTACTTGTCCCAGAGATTGAGACAGGTATCAAAGGCTTCTGGAGATGAAATCACCTGGGATTAGCCTTAAAAGACAGATGAGGCCGGGTGTGGTGGCTCATGCCTGTAATCCCAGCACTTTGGGAGGCCGAGGCGGGCAGATCACAAGGTCAGGAGATTGAGACCATCCTGGCTAACAGAGTGAAACCCCGTCTCTATAAAAATACAAAAAATGAGCCTGGCGTGATGGTGGGTGCCTGTAGTCCCAGCTACTCTGGAGGCAGAGGCAGGAGAATGGCGTGAACCCCAGAGGCGGAACTTGCAGTGAGCCGAGGTCACGCCACTGCACTCCAGCCTGGGAGACAGAGCGAAACTCCGTCTCAAAAAAAACAAAAAACAAAAAACAAAAAAAAAAACAGACAGATGAATATTACCTAGGGCAGGGTTTTAGCAGAAGGACAGCCTGAGCGAGTACAGGCATGGAAGACAGAATATGTTTACTTAAAGAATTGTATGCATTTCCACATTAGCAGGATTGCTGCTTTGATTCTCTGTTCATGTTTCAAATATGTGTAATGACAGTGGAAAGTCTGAAGAACCAAACTTTAGGCTCACTTTATTTCCCCACATTTGTGCAAGTGAAGTTATTAAATGTCTTAGTATGTTAGTGAAACAGGTTATGAAATCTGCCTGCACCTCACAGCAAACATAGGAAAACACATTATTAAAGATTATTTAAAATGCTTTAGTCCTACTTTTATAGAATACGGCTCTAAATTAGTTTATAAGCCAAAGGCATAAGAGGTTAAAATGACAGTGCCATCTCAACAAGAACTAATGATGTTAAGGAGTAATTAAAGTATAAATTGTTTTAACCTTCTAAAAGTGCACGTGATCTGTGATTGGCGAAAAATGAGAATAAGTGAATCTGGGTCAGCTGCCGACTGTGGCATCCACATGTGACCCACCAGCCTATTTCTCACAGGAGGATGTTTGAGATGCACAGTTCCCATGGTGCCCAAATAGAAGAAGACTGGAAAAGCTCTGCTTCTGTAAGAGCAAGGGCTCCCCTCTCCCTTTCATGCACTTTCTAGGAACAACATAAATTCAACTTTCCAACCAGGAAAAGTGGAGCATCGGGTTTACTGGAGAAAACTAGCCCAGTGCCCTTCTTTCATACCCTAGAACCAGAGAGTAACTTGACGATAAACCTTTGTGCAGACTTCTCCTTGGGAGGGGGGGGGGAAAGTCATTATTAAAAAAGACATGACAGACTTAGAAACATACCTTAAATTTTAACATGCATGTGTGATTCAACTTATCATTTACTGGCTTCACATTACATCTTACCTCTATACAAGTTTGGCTATTAGTTTCTTATCTCTGTAGAAACTAGGAGCAGAGCAATTATATTTATTCTTTACCTAAGTCTTTTAGAATAGATATTCTAAGAAATTCTGTATTTTTCTTTACACGAAACTTCAATAGAGCTAATATTAAGGAAAGTCCTTTCGTTTCCTACTAATTACACTCAAAGACAACTCTGCAAGAATGTAGAATCCTAAAATTTATACTGTGCATTAATTTCCTATTGTGCTTAAACATAACTATGTCTCATATTTCGGTCTTGTATTTTTTTTTACTGTAATCCTTCTAGAGGAAACTGATCAATCGAATCTGTTCACCAAACCAAATGAGGAAGGAACATAAAGAAGACATAAGACTTCAGTCAAGTGAAAAATTAACATGTGGATTGGACACTCCAATAAATTATATACCTGCCTAAGTTGTACAAGTTCAGAATGCAATTTTCATTTTAATGAGTTCCAATGACTCAATGATGGGGAAAAAATCTCTGCTCATTAATATTTCAAGGTAAAGAACAAATGTTTCTTTGAATGCTTGCTTTTGTGTGTTAGTATAATTTTTAGAATTGATTGAGAATTCTGTTCCAAAACTTTAGTTGAATTCATCTACATTTGTTTAATACTAACTTAATCTATTCTATTGTATTATAATGATGGTTCTGTCAAATGAAAGGGTGAAATACCTAGATGAAGTTTAGGTTTTCTTCCTATTGTAAACTTTTGAATCTGGTTTCATTGTTTTAAATAAATTAAGGGGACACTAAAGTCCTATCATTCATTTGCTTCATTGCTGAACAGGTAAGATATAATATTACATGAATGATTACTATATTTTGTTCACACTAATAAAGCTTGTGCTCAGAAATGCCATACACACACACATACACATCTGCACACAAACACACACATTATCATTTAATGCATAAATCAATGCAAAAGGTTTTCCCATTAATATGAAATGTTTCATATATATAAATGCCATATTTAAAATAATTTGTCTAACAGTAGAACTTTGTCAGAGCACTCACTGAAGCTTGCATTCCACTGAAAGAGTTATTTGTGTAAGTAGAGTATCCTGAGAAGGAAAAGAACTTACGACCTTTCTTTATAACAGAAACTCAACTCTAAATTCAATAAGATGTGCAAACTGGACATGCAGGTGAATATTTTAATAGGTTACTATATGTTCTCAATTAAATTCTTTAATCTGTCCAGTCCCAGTTTCTCTTATTAATAAAACTTTGGAAATTTCTTTAAACCATTTACAGGAAATTTCTAGATATAGAGACTAAGGACTGTGACTATACAGCTGTCACTCTTAAGTTTAGTGAAACTTAAACAGCAAAAACAAAAAACAAAAAAGACCTTCCTGTGATACTTTATTTCCAAACTAATAAAAATCTATATGACTTTTTATTGTTGTGTGATAACAAAGTAAGTTTTTTGTATTTTGTATACTTTCAGGCCTGACAACTGAAATTTACCTTTTAATAAATTTAAAAATCTAAATTTTAACCTACTTGTATGCTCAGAGAGTGTTTTTGTATTAAAGTGACTACTTAAAATAAAGAACAAGACTAAGAAGGGAACATTTCTGTTGATACATGTGTTTTAAAAGTAATTTTAAGAGCATTATTAGGTTAATTTAATCCAATTAATGACCCAAATGCCAAGGTAATTTTAAATTTACATTTTTAATAAAAGCAACATGTTGAAACAAGAGAGGGTGAGATTAACCTTTTCGCTCAAGTAATTTACAAGTCAAAGACAAGAAGAGATCAGAGTGAATGTGCCATCTTAACCAGAGCTACAGAATTTAGTGAATAATTAAAGTACAAATTGCTTTAACCTCCTTGAACTTTTCCAAGCAATTTCTCTGTACTTCTATATATGAATGTCTTCGTTAATTTTCTGCTACTATAACAGAATACCACAGACTGAGTAATTTAGAAGAAAAGAAATTTATTTTCTTCCTAGTTCTGGAGGCCTGGGAAGGCCAAGGGCATGGCATTGACATCTGCCTTGTATCTGATGAGGACCTTCTTACTGCATGATAACAAAGCAGAAAGGCAAGCAAAAGCGTAAGATGAAGAGAGAGGAAACAAAACCAAACACATCCTTTCATCAGAAGCCCATTCCCTCTATAAGGCATTATTCCATTTATGAGAATGGAGCCCTCATGACCTAATCATGACCTTAAAGGCCCCTCCCAACACTGTTACAATGGCAATTAAATCTCAACAACGTTTCCAGAGGTGACATTTGAATCATAGCAATGAATTTTTCATAGTTATATTTGGTATTCGTGAGGGAAGAAATGACCATTTCCCTTGTATTTTTATAATTAAATCAGCAAAATATTGTAGTAAAGAAATCTTTCCTGTGAAGATACCATGACCCCATGGATGGCTCATGTTGGATTTCTTGAAATTGGGGCTGGGATGGGAAGGTGTGATGATGCTGATTATGGAATTTAACTCTCCAGCCCTGGGTGTTCGCTTGTGTAGTTGTGAGCAAAAGGTCTAAATGAGGGACAAAATGAATGGAGAAGGCTGAGAGTCATTGTGAAGAAAGAATGACCTTTTCTTGCAATAGAAATTTAATTCTGAAAACAACTCTGAATGGAGAGCCCAAAAACAGCATGGGCAAAGGGGTATTTTGGTGATATTGATATACAGTGATTGAAGAATAGCATTCTGGTTTATTCTAAACATTTATCCTATCAAATGTAGCAAGTTTCTTAGAAGAAATTCCCAAAAGCCAAATGTTATTTAAATAAAAATAAATAAAAACCGTGATGCATAGACCTGTTATTGTGTCAACCAGTTCTAATGCATTTATGCCCTCAGATGTATTTAGGGGGTATGTGCATTGCCACCTGCTAACCCACTTTCAGCATCTAGATGTAAACATGTCCTCTGAATGCTCACAGCACTTATACATATTTTGTAGCATTACTATGATCTGAATTCCATACCCTACTTAACTATGATTCATTAAGATCAAGAACTTTAATTCGTTTTTGTACCTCCTGAGAGGCTTAACAAAATTTGCTTCTATTTCATGAAGCTTTTATGAATATTTAAAATGGCATGATACACAGTGACATCTTAAAGGTTGAGAGTCTGGCATGGCGTGGTCAGAGAATCAGGTTTGGAGCCAGGATTTGAACTCTCACTATTTATTCATATAACTTTGATTTCTTTATCTGAAATATGAATATTAGAATAACTGCCTTGTGGAAATGTCACAAGATTTATATATTTATATATATTTATACAGAAAAATGAAAAACAAGGAGAAACTATTAATGTCAATCCAAAAGGGAAAAAATGTACTACATCTCTCATGTAGTTAGAGATAATCCTCATGTTAGTCATGTGCAACTTTTGCAATTCTCTCCCATATCTTCTTAAACCTGAAAAGTGTCTGGTTTATTCACATGTTGATGTAATGCGTAGAGTGATATTCTCCACAATTATTTCCCTCAGACTAAAGCCCCTGGATTTTTTTAAATTTTGCATAGAAACTAAATCAAGATTAACACATAAGGAGGAAGCGCACAAATGTTTTTTGATGGAAAGAGGAATATTACAGCAAAAGATGATTCAAACATGATTATAAACACAATCTGCTTTTGTATGGGAAAATAAGCAGCTTTTCAGAATTAGTCCTAGTTTATCTTTAAAGAATGTGGAAGTGCTTATATTGAATTTGTATATAGCTGTAGAGCTTAGTATTAAGCCATAATTAATATAAGAGAAAGAAAAATAAAAGGATAAGCACAGTTACATTTTATGAGTTTACCTCCAAGGAACTATGTTACTTGTCTGCAAAAGACACAACAGGTAGATTCTCAAAACAGAAAATAAATCCAGCCGGGTGCAGTGGCTCATACCTGTAATCCCAGCACTCTGGTAAGCTGAGGAGGGTAGATCATCTGAGTTCCAGACCAGTCTGGCCAACATGGTGAAACCCCATCTCTACTAAAAATACAAAAATTAGCTGGGCATGGTGGCGCACACCTGTAATCCTAGCTGCTCAGGAGGCTGAGGCAGAAGAATTGTTTGAACCTGGGAGGTGGAGGTTGCCGTGAGCCAAGATCGTGCCACAAACTCCAGCCTGTGTGCCACAGCAGGACTCTGACTCAAAAAAAAAAAAGAGAGAGAAAGAAAATAAATCCAATTATGGAAAAAAATACAGTCATAGTTTTGTACCCTGAGTTGTGATTATTCATTTTTAAAAATATATTTATTATTTCCTAATATCTTATTTACCCATGAAAAGAATGAATTCTTAAGAGGTCTGATAATATTTCTTCTTAAATCTACACTTAAAATGTCAAAAGTGTGACCATAGAATGAGGGATCTTAGAATTGACAACTGGCTGAGCAGCCTGGGGTGAGAATGGTGTAAAATTCTTGGACACTGGTATCACAGCCAGGCCAGGGAATCATGGGAAAGGGAAGGTGAGAGTGCTCATCATCTGACTGATTATGGAATTTATTATGCTTATGGTTCCAAATTTGAACACTGGAAAGTGATGTAGACCACCTGGGATCATTTGGAAGACGGAAAGCAGACTAGGCTGGATGCATCAACATACCCTATCTGAACATACAGTCAGCACATGAAGGACAGCTGGAGGAGAGAGGGAGAGGAATGGAAGAAGAATGAGAAAGTGAGCTAGGTCCTGAAGAGCTGCGCATCCAGCTGTGCCTAAGCAGACACAACCTCTTCTCAGTTATAGGAGCCAATAAGTCCCCTCTTTGCTTAAGCTGATTTTTTAAAATTAGGCTTTTTGTCATTTATAACAGAAAGTCTTAACTAAAGTAACAGAAACTTAAATTAGATGATTGGGCTGACACCTTATATCCAATAAAGACTGCATTCCAGGTATAAGACTTAATACAGAATTTACAAAGGAAATGTCTAAAGATAGCACAATTCTAAAACTCTCACCAACAGCAAAGGTATAAAAGTGTAAGGAGGCCGGATGTGGTGGCTCAAGCCTGTAATCCCGGCACTTTGGGAGGCCGAGATGGGCGGATCACGAGGTCAGGAGATCGAGACCATCCTGGCTAATATGGTGAAACTCCATCTCTACTAAAAAATACAAAAAACTAGCCGGGCGAGGTGGCGGGCGCCTGTAGTCCCAGCTACTCGGGAGGCTGAGACAGGAGAATGGCGTAAACCTGGGAGGCGGAGCTTGCAGTGAGCTGAGATCCGGCCACTGCACTCCAGCCTGGGCGACAGAGCGAGACTCCGTCTCAAAAAAAAAAAAAAAAAAAAAAATTTAAGGAGTTGGTGACTGAAAGGGAGTGTAGATAAGAGAGCTGTTTGTGTGTCTTCAATATCTATCCTAAGGAGGAGAGGTGAGGGGTTCTCCTCTCTTCACTTTGTCAAGAGCTCTAGAGGGTCTTGGGAGAACTTGAATGTGTCCTTGGAATGTCATAGAATTATGACTCTCACTTGAGAAATCTAAAGGGCAAACAAATGGCCCCAGTGCTGCCTTGAAAGTATATTGAGGAGAGATTGGAAAACTAGGGATGACAAGCATTCCTACAGTTTTAAGAGGCAGTGAAAAATGAGTTTCTTGTGGGCTGTATACACACCAACTGGAAAAAAAAAAAAATGTTCCTGTGGGTTATCTTTGGTCATGTTGGAAATGACTTCCTAGAGAGGCCAATAGCTTTTAAGAGAAAGAAAGTGGAAGTGTTGCCAGACATCTGATACTTTGTTTGCCCATGAGGGAGGGAAGAAGGATGCAGGCAAACAACTAAAACAGACATGGATTTATATAAGCCAAGAGAATAGTAGATGAAAAGTCCCAAGTGATGGGAAAATTCTGAAGAACCCACAAGAGCACATACAAGAGAAAGGTTCCAATGTAAATCTCTGCCGGGAGAAAATGTGGGACACTGTAAAATACTGGTCTAGTCAGAACTTTCCTACTCCTTTACCTCGGTTTTTCCTTCCTGTTTTCCAATGCTAGAGGGTTTGGAAACTGAGTAGCAAGATGGAAGAAAAGCAATAAATGCTCCAGTTTGGGGTTGGTGAGGAGATGTTGACCACATATTCCTTTCCTGAATCCAGGGAAGAAAAGGAATATAAACATTAATTTTAAATCAGAAGGGAAATATTGATTACTGCATTGGTATAGATATTTTGATTACAAACTGGAGAGCCATTTGCATTACCTAATGGTGACCAGAAGAGTAATAGAATGTTTGGCCAGAGGAAGAGTGCAAGGACCAATTCTACAGAAGACATTTAATAGGACACAGGAGACATGACTCAAATCATTTCTCATTGAATTCTATGAGTCTTGTTTACTTAACACAACCATTATACAGATAGAATTATTAATGTAGCAAAAGCATTTGTTGATGACTTAGATAAGGCATAATGAGAAAAAAGACTTATACATTATTAGTAACTGTAAATTGACTCAGAAACAATAGAGCAATGTATTCCAAAATTCACAAATTTGCCTATATATTTTTGACCCAGTATTTCCATTTTGAAGAATGTGCTCCAGTAAAATTACAAAAAAGTGTAAATTATTATTTTGTAATTAACTTTACATATTAATTGCATCAACGAATAGCAAAAAGAAAATAGCCCAAATGTTCACTAATTTAGTAATGTCTATGTGTCAGTCATAATTTACATATTAGCATATTAACAAAATAATTATGTAGCCAATTAAAAAGTACGTGTACACTTTTTCTACAAGTGAAAATGGGTGTAGAATTTTTAATGAAAAAATAGAAAACATAGTATGATTATTCTGAACTAAAAAAAATATGGTGCATACATTTTAAAGCTCAAAAAGAAAAACTTCAACACTCAGTAGTTTCTTTCTTGTTTTTCTTTTTTTTTTAATTATTATTATACTTTAAGTTCTAGGGCACATGTGCATAACGTGCAGGTTTGTTACATATGTATACTTGTGCCATGTTGCTGTGCTGCACCCATCAACTCGTCAGCACCCAACAACTCGTCATTTACATCAGGTATAACTCCCAATGCAATCCCTCCCCCCTCCCCCTCCCCATGATTCTTGTTTTTGTTCAAGAACTAGTGGTACTGATTTACAATGCAGTACTAACATTTCTGGCTCCTGTTGAATATTTTTCTAAGTTAGAGCTCTATTTCAAAACTGAAGACCAGAGACATCTTGGTACTGCCCCATGTTCATATCTCATGAAACATGTTTTTTGGGGTGTACTTAAACTGTGCCATGACTCTGCAAAAATAAGCCTTGAAAGCTGAAGGAGAAATGTTTCAAAGAGAAGGAAAGCCAGAAATATCTCTGTTTCCTAACTCAACAATAAGATAACTTAGTTTATATACCTTGGAAGGAATGTGATTCCATTTTTTAAATGTGAAGTGTTTCTAAAACTTTTTTTATATTAAAACATATTAGAAAGACAAATATCACATGTTCTCACTCATATGTGGGAGCTAAACATGTGGAATTCATGAAGAAAGAAAGTAGATTGGGTAGATAGGCAGTCACCAGAGGGTGGGAAGGAGAGTGGGGAGGGGATGATGAAGGCAAAATAAAGAACACAATTGTGTTTATTACCATTGAGGTGTATATGTAAAATGGTAAAGATGGCAAATTATACACGTATATTTTACCTCAATAAAAATATAAACGGGGTTTAAAACCTAGATGACGGGTTGATAGGGGCAGCAAACCACCATGGCACATGTATACCTATGTAACAAACCAGCACATTCTGCACATGTATCCTGGAACTCAAAGTAAATAAATTAATTAATTAAATAAAATGAAACAGACATATATGTATGTCAAATATATCAGTTTGACATAATATTAGGAGCAAGTGTGTATATAATCCTTCATCAGGTTAATACATTTTAATTCATCATTCAAATCCTAGTTTGAAAAATCGGGCTACTTCTCCATTTTAGCGCCTAAGGAAGCAACAAGAGAGTATACTCCTAGCAACAGAAGGCAGAAAATTGTGCCTCTGTTGTTTCTCCCTCAAAATAAGTCTGCTCTAGGAAAGAGTTTACTTCTAGAACTGTAGTAGTCATCCTATATAGCAATGACCACGGTTCCCACCAGGGCTTACGATGTGGTTTGGCTATGTCCTCACTCAAATCTCATCTTGAATTGTAGTTCCCATAATCCCCATATGTCGTGGAAGGGACCCTGTGGGACGTAATTTAGTCATGAAGGTGGTTACCCTCATGCTGCTCATGCTGTTCTCATAATAGTGAGTTCTCACAAGATCTGCTGGTTTTATAAGTGGCTTCTTCCTTTGCTTGGCACTCATTCTCTCTCCTGCCACCCTGTGAAGAGGTGACTTCCGCCATGATTGTAAGTTTTCTGAAGCCTCCCCAGCCATGGGGAACGGTAAGTCAATTAAACCTATTTCCTTTATAAACTACCCAGTCTCAGGCAGTTCTTTATAGCAGCGTGAGAATGGATTAATACAACTTACAAAGAAAACCTGAAAGAAAAGCAAATGAAGGCCTCATCTCTCACTGGGACCATCTGAGCAAAAGATATAGGACCTATAAGTTGCCCACATTCTCTGACACATATAACTCTTCACTTCTAAAGCCAAACAGAATCCTCTAAAACATGATAACCATGTAATCAATTGTTTTTTTGAAAAACCTTTAAGAATTCGTTTTTATTTACTTACCTCAAAGTTTTTACAAAACTTCCAATATATGGAAGATCCAGGTTCCCAGCTTTCTTCCCTTATTCTTGTTAAATACAGGTACACAGCACGACCTCAAGTATCATGCAATTTGTTCACGCTTCTCTTTCTTCCAGTGTACCGTGAAAGCCTTGACTGAGGCGGTGACAGAACACCTTCACATCTCACTCCTTCACTGTGTCTAGAATAGAGTCCACCGAAGTGATTATTGCATAGACCAGTTTACTCCTTTTGAAACCAAAACTAGGACAGACTTAGAGATTTTTCTCAAGGATTTTGCAGACAGGGAAGTAAAAATAGTTTTCTTGATACTTTGAAGTTTCTTGAAGCAAAGTGATCAATGTTGATTTTTGCATTTCTAGGAATGACTTTTCCCACAATTTCTCTACCAGGGTTGAAAACTGGACTCGAAACCTAACTCTTCTATCTGGTTTCTAGTCACTTGACTACCCCTGTTTTTGTAAGCAGATACTTTGCTGTATCCTCAAGCCTTGATTTGCTCCCGATTCCACACCTACCCAGCCTATTTGCTGCTACCCATTTGAGTTTGAGTATTTTCACAACCTGAGATTATTATTACTTTATCCTACCTAATTGATTGTATATAGTATTAACTAGGGCAATGTAAGACCCAAAGTATAATTTTGCTTACACACAAGAAGTTTATTTCTTTCTCAGGTAATGGTACAGGAATAGTACACTAGACCTGTGGGAAAAGTGATTATCCTTTATATCATCATTTATGGATCTAAACTGATAGCATGTAGCCCAAAGCCAAGAATTTTGGGGGATGTACTGTTTTCTCACTAGGTTGAAATGCAGTTTCCCATGGCCAGACAACCAATAAACTAAGAAAAGTAAAGTAATCTGCCCACTACCATACCCAAAACACATTGGTAGAGCTGGGTTAAGATATGGGCAATAAAAATTACCATTCAAAAGAGAGATTAATGTGAAACCCACATCAGTCATAGGTCCATAGCAATGAGAGAATCTACTGGGCAAACATTGTGAAGACTCCTTCCCAGGAAGTAGAAGAAATGTCATTGTTCACCATGGCTCTTGGCTTTGCACTTGGAAAGTTTCTTCCTTGGTCATTTAATCCTATGGCCACATTTAAGTGAGTGTTAGGAAGTGTGGGCTCACTGCAAGCTGTTCAGATTTCACAACACGTTGTCTTATGATGCTAGGTTTGTTTTAGAGCGGAAATAGGCAAAGGCTTTTCAAGCCAGTCTCATGGTTACTTTGGTAATACTCTTCCCTTAGAAATCTGTGATTTCTAATCAATTTGCTGATTTCCAATCAATTTCACTGAGCTCCATTTGCCTGACTACACCCAAAATTATTTCAGAGACATAGTTTTAAATCTCTTTATTTTTCTGAGCACTTGCCTTTAACTTAATGGCAGCTTCTTTGATGCATGTGAAATAATGGGCGAAGATGAAAGTCATATTCTTGTTGTGATCTTAGCCACAGGGCTGAGTTCCTTTGGTTAATGAGAAGCATTGATATGTATTTTGCCTCTAAGCCTTTTTCAGTCTTATCTCCTACAGTTTTAGGACTGGAAGTATCTGGCTTTTCTAACACTTTGAAATCTTTAATTTTTCTAACACTTTGAAATCTTTAATTTCTTCTGGAAAATCAGCCAACACCTTCCTGAACTTATTTTTTCTTACAATATTGCTAAAAGCAGTAACAGTCAACAAACAATAAAATGTGGGCTCTTTCTAAGCTTTCCTAAACTACAGATGCAGAAGATACATAGTATTTTTTTAGTTATTGTAACAAAACTTATTAAATAACTTACCTCAGCATAGCATAAATATGCTGCTTTCTAGCATTTATTATCTAATTCTTTATCTCCTGACACCCAAATACTAACTTAATGCCATATATGTCAGGATTTTGTTACGGCACCTGATTTCAAACTGCATGTTCTTTTTCCACTGCAAAAGGATCTGCTAATACTCATAAGAAGCATCTTGGGGAGCCAAGGCAGGAGGATCAGTTGAGCCAAGGAGTTCGCGACCAGTCTGGGCAACATGGCGAAACCCCATCTCTACTACAAATACAAAAATTAGCAAGGCATGGTGGCATATGACGGTAGTCCCAGCTATGTCGGAGGCTGAGGTGGGAAAGACCATCTGAGCCAGGGAAGTGGAGGTTGCAGTGAGGTGAAATTATACCACTGAACTCCAGCCTGGACCACCCAGTGAGACCATGTCTCAAAAAATAAATAAATAAATAGAAATTATGATAATAAAACAGAAAACATGACACACATCACTGGTTAGGTACCACCCAGTCCTCTAGCAGTTGAGCTGAGGAAGAGAGATCATATTCAGCTATGGGTTTCAGGAGGACTTAAAGGGTTAGAGATTAGAGGGAAGCACTCAGACCCAGGGAAATGTGAAGCGTACACTAGAAACATACATTAAAACATATGGGGCTCAAAAGTAGGAGCCAAGTTTGAGAAAGCAGGCTCAGGTCAGGTCACAAGTCACACCTGATGGACTCTAGGGCAAATCATACTCCTCTACATCTGGAGTATCTCCCTTTTAGATCAAGATGGCAAAATGATCATGTGAGTTTATATTCTCTCTTTTCTAAGACTCCATCTAAATTACAAAAACAAAATGAAATTAACAGAAGGGAAAATAACAACAGATGAGTAATTTTAATAAATATTTGGAAAACTGAAAGCAAATGAAAGAATTCTGACTGATGAAGTAGAAAGGGGCAAAAAGATGATTTGTACAATAAGGTTTCCCCCCAAGATTGAATGAGCTACCTGGAAAACACCAAGACCGCCTGTGTGAGTGTTAGCTTCTAGGGCATAAGATGAACAGTGGGGAGAGGTTGGAAGAGAAAATTGTTGCAGAATATCATAGTGGTTAAAAGCATAGTTTTTATGCCAGAGTACATGGGTGTAATCCAAGTTCTGCCACTTACTAGTTGTGAGGTCTTGGACTAGTTAATTAATCTCTCTGGGACTTTTCTTATGTGTAAAATGTACTGACGATAACACTTGTACCTTCTGAAAGAGCAATAGTGAGGACTGAGTTAATACCAATCATTTAGAATGGTACTTGGTGCACTGTTAGTGATTAATTAATGTTCGTTAATAATTTTTATTATAATTGCTTATAACTTTGATTTCACAAATATTTACAAATTTCCTTTCCCCATCTACCCTACCCCAGCAGCCTCTGGTAACCACTGTTACCCGATAGAGTTGTCCAGGTTCTTGGCGTGTTGAACAAAGAATTGAACAAAATGCACAAAGTAACAAAAGAACAAAGCAATGAAAGACAAAGCAACAGAAGAATGGAGTAAGGAAAGCACAGATTTGTTGAAGACCATTCACAGACTGGAAGCGGTCTTAAGCAAGGGGTTCAAAGCCTCTCCAATTGGGGTTTTCTGGTTTTGGGGAATTTTTTTTTTTTTTTTTTTTTAGAAAAAGTCTCACTCTCTCATTCAGGCTGGAGTGCAATGGCATGATCTCTGCTCACTGCAACCTCTGCCTCTGGGGTTCAAGCAATTCTCCTGTCTCAGTCTCTCAAGTAGCTAGGATTACAGGCGCCCACCACCACGCCCGGCTAATTTTTGTTTGTTTGTTTGTTGGATTTTTAATAGAGACGGAGTTTCGCCATGTTGGCCAGGCTGGTCTCAAACTCCCAACCTCAAGTGATCCACCTGCCTCAGCCTCCCAGAGTGCTGGGATTACAGGTGTGAGCCACTGCGCCTGGCCCCAGTTAGGGTTTTTATGAAGCCAAGAGAACCTGGCAACGCTCCTCGGTACCCTTTAGAAGCCTCCAATTGGCTACACCCTATGAAGGATTAGCCTGCAACCAATCAAAGGCTGAAGTGGAGGCTTAGCTCATGGTCAAGCAGAGGCTGAAGTGGAAACTTCTGTCTTTTTATCACAGGAGTGAGGATGTGGCCTGCATGCTGCCCAGTCTTGCCTAGAACTCACTGCACCTGCTGTTCTCTTGCTTATGCAAACTGACTGCACCTGCTATTCCTTTGCTTATGCCCCAACCCTTGGCTATCGTAATTCCCTATTCTCCTGCCTCACTATTACTGCATTCTCTACTTCTAAATAAAAATAAAATAAAATACAAACCATTTGCATGTATTATAGTCATGATTTGTTATTTCAAGCTATGTTTAAAACGTAAAGCCCATTACAGTAGGATAGATGAGAAGAAAGAAGGGTCTGAACAAAGTCAACAGCAGAGAATATGCAGAAGGGGAATGAAGACTTCAGCCTGGACTCTCATTAGGTGGTTGTCCAGGATAACATAAAGTCTCGTGTGAAATATGTTGGAAAAGAACAAGATTCAGTCAAGTACCCAAGGTGCCTGACTGCTGAAACTGCACTGTAATTTACAAAGCAAAGACAAGTTTATCATACTGTGAGATCCTTGACGGCAAGGACCAAGTTCTATTCAAATCTTTGTCAAAAACCAGATTTTTGATAGGCTTACTTTAGTGTCCATTGATCTTAACTATCGTTCACCTGTCAGGAGTTAAGATCCCTCCTCAACAGCAAAGAGAATGATAGGCACAGGGGTAGGAGCACATAGAGAAGGGCCTGACTTTCAAATGAACTCCGGAGAGCACTCGTAACCTCCAGGACACAGCAGATCCTACTGAAATGGCTGGGTCAGAAATCTCTGAGGGACTGCAGGATGCCCACGCCTCAGAAAGGACAGGTAAAACCAAAGGACCTGGGGCCCCAATGTGCAGCATGTTTCCTCTTCTGGTACACACCAGACACATTCTGACTGCCTTACCCTTGGAGTCAGAAGGAGGAGTGTCTGAGGTCTGTTTTCTCCCATCCTAAAAACAGGGAGTACAGCAGGCCTTGGCCATATGCTATATGCCTCCCCTAAGTGAGCATTAAGAAGATTGTCACAAATCTGCTATGGTCAGCATCTGCATTTGAATAAATGAATGTTATTACCTCTCAAGGTGACTGCTTTGAATGTATAAATTCTAAAGTATTTCAGAAACCTCAGACATTACTTTACAGTCACACCATGATAAAATCTGGTAGGTCTGATGACAAGGAATGGTGTTTGTTGCATATTTTAAAGATTACAGACAGTTCTATATTAAAAGTTCTTTCTGCCGGGCGCGGTGGCTCAAGCCTGTAATCCCAGCACTTTGGGAGGCCGAGACGGGCGGATCACGAGGTCAGGAGATCGAGACCATCCTGGCGAACACGGTGAAACCCCGTCTCTATTAAGAAATACAAAAAACTAGCCGGGCGAGGTGGCGGGCGCCTGTAGTCCCAGCTACTCGGGAGGCTGAGGCCGGAGAATGGCGTGAACCCGGGAGGCGGAGCTTGCAGTGAGCTGAGATCCGGCCACTGCACTCCAGCCTGGGCGACAGAGCGAGACTCCGTCTCAAAAAAACAAAAACAAAAACAAACAAAAAAAAAAGTTCTTTCTGCGGGTGAGGGGGCTGTGGGATGGGGGAGATGCCAGGATATTTATAGAGCTTAATTTCACTTGGTGGGATTATAGCTAATTTTTGTCTCTTTCTTCATACCTTTTTTCTAGCTTCTTAATTTTCTGTAACAAAACTATATTATATTTTTAAAGAGACAATAACAAAAGCCATTAACTTTTTCAAAATTAAATATATATACACATATATACATATAGTTATATATTTACATATATACATATAGTCATACACACATACACACACACACACACATAGTGACAAGACAGTTGCTAGTACACATCCCCCTAACAGAGTTACATTAGTCTGTATGGGGTTTTACTTATAATTGACATAAATAGTTATCCTAAGCTATGAGTCCTTTGACTATGTTGCATGTCTAACATGTTCCAGTGACCATTCAATTGTGGATTACAGAGACTATCATTGTCCAAATTAGAGTCAAGAATTTCAGTCCTGTGGGAAGCATCCAAAAAGTTCTTCAGCACAGACAGGTTTAGGAATAAAACTGGAGATATTTTGAGTGGTTCTCATTTTTATAAGCTTGGTCCTGAACTTATCTGCCCCTTAGAGTTATTCTTAGAATTGATTTCATGCTCAGGTCAATCATTTCACAGTGAAGAATATACAATTTCTCAAACTGCCTTCTTTCCCAATTTTATGACTAGGGTTCAGCCTGAGTTCACATAATCAGCTGATGAACATCACTCAATGGAGCATATTAACTAGAATTGTTGTCTCCATCTGGGTCTCTTCCAAATGGTCTTGTCAAATGCTATCAGAGCATCATATATTAGAGAATATGTTATATCAGCCTCCACTTAAGTTACTCATAGATTGTTCTTGACCCTTCTCACAGCTCTTCTCTCTTGTAGGTGGTGTTATTGGTAACATAATTTGCTCTGACAAAAGCAAATAAAGGAAATTGTAGACCTTTATTATTCAACTGGATAAAACTGAAGTTGAGAAATGATTGCAAATATTGCCAACCAGGTGAAAATTATTTCCATTCTCAGCTGAATGCTATTACCTTTAAATCAAAAGTAATCAGTTTAATGTAAGTCTTACCTAAGTCTATTAAACTTTTTCTAGGCCTACCAAAGCATAAAAATGCTGAATATTTTAATGTCCTCAGATTAAAGTATCCACATCTCTGAATATTCTGAAATTTTAAAACGAAATCACTAAAAGGTGATCAGCAGCATTTATTCATACTAAAAAGAATGGATGAGATGGCATGGAATATAGTAACAGCCCCACAGCTTGTCTCCGTGTCTCTCCTCCTGTTTTTTATATTCCCTCCTTCACAGAGCAATTTTTTAAACTATAAATTAGATCATGTATTTCTCCTACTTAAAATCTCCAGTAGGTTTTTCACTGCACCAGAATAAAATCACCACTTGTTAGTATGCTCTCTGAAGTTCTGACCTGTCCACATGCTCAGCTCACCTGGCCTGACCCCTCAACCCTCTCCTACTCTCTCCTGTCATTAGGTTGCAGCCACTGAATTTTTCCCCAAAACTCCAACATACTAAGCTTGCTCCTTTCTTACGAACTTTGTTCTAATTTTTTCTCCTTTTTTTGCTTCATATCTTTGCTTGACTGCCTCCATATTATTCCTGTCTCACACCTTCAAAGATTTCTGATAACTGTATTTTTCATCTTCTTTGTTTACTATGTATCCTCAGAGCCCAGAATAATGGCTAGAACATAGGAAAACTCAGTAAAATCTCATTGAATGAAATAAGTCTTCCCTGCCTACCCAAAGCAAAGCAGCTTGTAGTCTCCTTCCCATTAATTTCTCTTTCATTTTCTTCCTATATTTGTTTCATAGCACTCGGTGCCCAGGACTACTCTCCTTATTTGTATGACTGATTATTGGCAAGTCTCAATTCAGCAGGGTAAAAAAAATTAGTTTTAAAAATTTGCTTATACTGTATGGAATATACTTTTCCTATTTCCTGTTCCTATTCCCTAGAAACATCTTGGGAAGATAGGAAACTTTCTGGTCTTTTTTGTTATTAAAATTTCAAAACACCAATCATATATCTAAATGAAAGCTCTATAGCTACCTTCTTTTTTCTAGGTTTTTGTGCCTCTGGGATTGGGATTAGAGGAAGAAAGCAGAGAAAGGACATCTTTTTACTTCACCATTCATGGTGTATAGCTACTAACCTGGCTTACATGGACTGGCCACTAAGGGACTCAAGGGGTCAGAATCTAAATGCTGAGTCTCTCAAGGGCATAGAGAGAATTTCAGAGGGCCTTACCATGACGTAGGGATTAAACTCCAGTTCTGCCCAGTTCTCATCACCAAATCCTTATCCCATGCCTCTTTGTGTTCAGTGTCCCCTTGCCTAGGGGACTGTCCTCCTGGGTAAGATCAGCAAGATAACTCTTCAGTCACATTCCATTTGATCCTTTGAATACTCTGGGGTCCTTCCTCACCAAATGGATGGAGTTCAGCTGCTCAATCACTGCCTTTCCCAGAGCTCTGCTGTCCAACCACAATTCCCTTTCCCCTACTCACAGAGGGCTATATTGGCAAAATGCTGCCTGAACAGCCTGCTGCTAATAGTAAACAAAATACTAGTTTCTCTCACCTTCTTGAAGGCATTTACAGTCTTTGTAAGCTTTTCTCCTAGATTTTCCCTTTCCTGTTCCTGCTTAGATTCTAAGAATGAAGCGCATCCTTCTCCTTTTCTTCATTAGGTGAAGTGGGATTTACCCATTACCATATATTCACCACCAGGTCACTGACAAGAGACTCCAGTGAATCTCTTTCCCTCTGCATTCCTCTCCTTGTACAGACTAGAAGGTCACATTGTGTAAAGCCTAAAATAGCCCTGCAAAGAGATCTGGCCCTAGCAGTGAGCACAAACTCAGTAATTCTCCTTAGAGTGAGGTGGTACTCAGTGCCTCTTGGTTTCAGCCATGGTCCTAGTGGCTAATTATGGAAGAGTAGGAATAGTCTCACAACATCCTGTAACATTGGCTTACCTGTATATTATATGCCACCCATAACCATAAAGACGCCAGAATTTAGGTTCCTTGAAGGTAATGACTATGGGTCCCTCTCTGTGGAAGAATAGTGAATAGAAGAGAGAAATCACTCAATATGTGGAATGACGGATATGGTTTGGCTGTGTCCCCACCCAAATCTCATCTTGAATTGTAGTTCCAATAATCCCCACATGTCATGGGAGGAACCCAGTGGAAGGTACTTGAATCATTTCGGTGGTTTCCCCTATGCTATTCTCATGATAGTGAGTAAATTCTCACATAATCTGATAGTTTTATAAAGGAGCTTCCCCCTTCACTTAGCTCTCATTCTTCTCCTTCCTGCCACTATGTAAGAAAGATGTGTTTGTTTCCCCTTTGGATCATGATTGTAAGTATCCTGAGACCTTCCCAGCCATGTAAAACTATAGATCAATTAAACCTCTTTCCTTTATAAACTACACAGTCTTGGGCAGTTTTTTATAGCAGCATGAGAACAGACTAACACAGTAAGTTGGTACTAGAGGTGGGGTGCTGCTATAAGGATACCTAAAAATGCAGAAATGACTTTGGAACTGGATAACAGACAGCCTGTGAAAGCAGCCAAGGCAGGGACTATACCATGCAAAGCCACAGAAGTGGAGCTTCCCAAGACTGGGAGCCCACCTCTTGCGTCAGCATTACCTGGATGTGAGACATGGAGTCAAAAGAGATTATTTAGGTGCTTTAAGATTTAATTACTGCCTCGCTGGATTTCAGATTTGCATGGGCCTGTAGCCCTTGTTTTTGGCCAATTTCTCCTATTTAGAATGGGTGCATTTACCCAATGCCTATACCCTCATTGTATCTAGGAAGTAATTAACTTGCTTTTGATTTTACAGGTTCATAGGTGGAAGGGACTTGCCTTGTCTCAGATGAAACTTTGGACTTGGACTTTTGAGTTAATGCTGGACTGAGTTAAGACTTTGGGGGACTGTTTGAAAGGTATGATTGTGTTTTGAAATGTGAGGACATGAGATTTGGGAGAGGTCAGGGGCATAGTGATGTAGTTTGACTGTGTCCCCACCCAAACCTCATCTTGAATTGTAGTTCCCACAATCCCCACGTGTTGTGGGAGGAATGTAGTGGGAGGTAATTGAATCATTGTGGCTGTTTCCCCTGTGCTATTTTCATGATAGTAAGCAAACTCTCATGAGATCTGGTGGTTTTATAAGGGGCTTCTCCATTTACTTCTGCCATCATGTGAAAAAGGATGTGTTTGCTTCCCCTTCTGCCACGATTGTAAGTTTCCTGAAACCTTCTCAGCCACACAGAATTGTGAGTCAATTAAACTTCTTTCCTTTATAAATTACCCAGTCTCAGGCAATTCTTTATAGCAGCATGAGAATGAACTAATACAATGACTGACTAACTGGAAAAGTTCAAACATTTTCTTATGACCAATACAATTTGCTAGAGTGATTAGAAGATCACACCTCAAAAATATTCAGTACATTCATGCTGTTTTTCCAAACATTTAACTTGTTCAAAAGTCATTCCACCTTCTGACCGATAAACTTCTATTCAACTTCTTATGCACATGCATTTCCAATTGCATCATTTTCAACCTCACTACTTTTAAAATGGAAATTAAAACAACAGAAAATTTATTTATTCATTATCTATGAAACCTACAAAGTGGTATTGTTTAATATAATATCCAATATGCTAAGGCTGCAGTAAATTCTTATTGCTGTTATGGTAATGTAACTTGGCACAATCTTTCAGAAGGAAATTTGCATGTATATTCCAGCACCTCCAAGATATTCATAGAAACTAAAACTCTAACAAGTATTAAAAGCATAGCAGGCAGACATATGCTGTTATATACTGGTTGTTTCTTCCTATATCACACACTCCCACACACGCTCATTTGAACTTCTTTATTATATAAGACTGATACATTTTTCCCTATTACTTATACCAGCAACTACAAGAAAATTGAATCTACAGACAAGCTGAAAATAAAGTTACATTTATAAAACCATGTTAAACATTTGGATGGGTCAAATAGAATGAAATGAAATTAATAACTGCTGCTGAAAATATAAAGAAAAAGTGACTAAAAGCAAAATGGCCTTGAAGGAAAACTTTGAAAGAGATTTATAGCAAGACCTCAGCTTTTGCCTGTATCGTCCTACCATGTGAAGATTGATTTAAGCAATGCTTCATAAACAAAGTTTTATGGCAGATAGAGGGGACTCTATGGTGCACATATTGGCCCCAGGCAAGAAAACATCATCTGGAGAGATCCATTCTCCTCAGATACTATGAAATTTTTAGTGGCTTATTCTACAAACTTCAAGTGTGAAGAAAAAGGGGCAATAGTGTGTTTATATATCAAGTACTTGAGACTGGTTGCTAGAGGCAATCACAGTTCTTATAAAAAGAGCTGTTTGCAGTTTAACTGTAAGGAGAGAAGTGGCAGTTATTTTACTTTAGTTGTTTGTGTTAAACACTAAGGAAAGTGTCATGAGCCTGTAAGAAGCCAAAACAATTGAATGAAATATAAAAATTACAGTCCATTCTTGCAACAGTTCCTCATTTATTTCTAACAAAATAGCTCCTATCAATCTCAAACTCACCATTAACACCTCTTACCTAATAAAAAGGATAAAATAATAAATCACTTGTAAATATCAAACAATAGCAGAGCAATTAAAAACAGATAAGTGAAAATGGTAATATAAATATTTCTTAAAGAAATTTTAAAAGTCTACAGAAGATGGAGGCTTGAGAAAATATTTACAAATTCCATCTATTTGAAATCTGCTTAAATGAAGAAAGACAATGAAGAAAAGTATAGAATAAACAATAATCTACTCTGAGATTTAAGAAACAACCCAACCTCATACAAGAAACTCTGCAGAATATCTGCTTTGGGCCAAAAAGAAAGAAGGTACTGGAGAGTTGACATAGTGTTCCCACCTGAGGGCACGAAACAGAGCTACAGAAAGAAAGCAGAGGAAATTAGAAGGATCCCACTACTGATTTTTATTTATCCAGTCCAAAATATCAATAATGCCAAGGTTGAACAGCCCCCATCTAGAAGAATAAATGTGTGTTAATAGTCAGAAAAATTAAGGAAATGAAGAATAATGAGTGCGAACTTCTTCAGCCAGGAATTATAATATAGAGTTACATTAAGCATTAATTAAAAGAACATTCTGGGTAAAGAAATATATATTCAGATAAGTGAAATATAACAATTCATTTGTAAATTCTAATACATGTAATAACTTAGTGTCATGAAGAAAGCAGCTTTCAAATCAATATAAAAAGATTGTTCACTGTATTCAGAAAACTTGTCAGATAGGAAGAAAAAAATAGATCTTTACTACTCATTCTTTACAACACAAAACATTTCACATAATTAAGGTTAAGATACTAAAATAAAAACAGGAAAGCACTAAAAGAAAATATGGATAGAGTCTTTTAGTATTAGTAATTAAAAACTCCCTTGGCAGACACAGAAATTCCAAATAAATATAGTAAGTCTACTTTTATTTGAGGGGAAAATAGGAATGGAGGATGTTGTTGATACTTAGTGGCTTGGATTGTAATGTAACAATCAGTCAATCAATGTACTGTAACTTTACTGAAAGTCACATACTGTTTGAAAGTAAATTCTTTAAAACATAAATAAGTTGAAAGTAAGGGATGGAAAAAAGGATGTCTGAGGAAAATACCAACTGAAATAAAGCTAGTAACTTCCTTTCATGCTGGCAATATTCTTTATCTTGATCTGGGTGGTGGGTACATGTCTGTATACATTAGAAAAAAATTATCAAACTCTGTTCTTAAGATCAGTGCCTTACATGCTCTTTATTGTATGGGTATGATATGTCAATAAATAGGTAAAGAGGCTGTAAAAATACAAAAATTTCTTGTAGCTATATTAATATCAAATAAACCAGATGATAGATAAAGCATTTTCAAAGACAAAAATCATTACTGCGTAATGACAAAAAGGAATCATCTTGGAAGTAATGTCAGAGGCATTTGAACCAGAGTGCCTCCATCTTGGATAGGGGCTTGGAAAAATAAGGCTGAGACCTGCTGGACTGCATTCCCAGGCATTAAGGAATTCTAAGTCACAAGATGAGATAGGAGGTTGGCACAAGATACAGGTTATAAAGACCCTGCTGATAAAACAAATTGCAGTAAAGAAGCTGGCCAAAGCCCACCAAACCAAGATGATGATCTGACCTCTGGTTGTCCTAACAGCTACACTCCCAAGAGCACCATGACAGTTTACAAATGCCATGGCAATGTACAGAAGTTACGCTATATGGTCTAAAAAGGGGAGGCATGAATAATCTACCCCTTGTTTAACATGTTGAAACAGGAGAGTTCCCTGACCCCCGACTCACAGGATGTGCAACAGGGGTGTGGCTTGAGCCACCATGAACTCAAACCCCTTATGCGAGGGAGAGCATGCAGATAGGCAGGTGCAGGACCTGGGGAAAGTGCTTTTGGGCTCCAGCCCCATGGTAGCACCTCAGGGTGGGTGCCTGCAACTCCCAAAGCCCCAGTGCACATGTTATAGTGCCTCTTAGCTCTACTGTCCACAGATGGCTTTAGTGTTAATCAACTCAGTGACCTCTTCATATCCGGGTCCTTGTCCAGTGTCCAGGAAGAATCAGGTCACACACAGACTTGAAAGATGATGAATGCAGGGGTTTTATTGAGTGGTGGAGGTGGCTGTCAGTGGGATGGATGGGGAGCTGGAAAGGGGATGGAGTGGGAAGATGATCTTCCCCTGGAGTTTGGCTGTCCCACGACCTATCTCCTCTCTGACTGTCCCCAGCTGAACTCCTCTTGACATTTAGACGTTCCTTCTCTTCTCTCCTTCTCTGCTGCACCACTCTTCTGTTCCTCTGATCTTCTGCTATGGAGCCTGAGGTTTACGGTTTACATGGGTATAGGATGGGGGGTGTGGTGGGCCAAAAGGCAACATTAAGGTGTGAAAACAGAAATGCCTGTTCACATTTAAGGCCATGGATTTCCAAGCTTGAGAGTGGTGTCTTTGCCAGGGAACTACCCTCTTCTACCCAATATTTCCTTGCCTCCTGTTCATATCAATATAATCAAGAAATAATCATAAAAAGAGGCAACCAGTAGCCCTCGAGGCTTCCCTGCCTGTGGAGTAGCCATTCTTCATCCTTTACTTTCTTAATAAACTTGCTTTCACTTTACTTTATGGACTCACCCTTTCTTTCTTGTGCAAGATCCAAGAATCCTCTTTTGGGGTCTGGATCGGGCCCCTTTCCAGTAGCAGTAACAGTTCAGAACATGGATTAGTTTAATAAATAGCCTAAAAAATAAAGTAACACAAAGTGAAAACTTCAAAACATTCAGTAATTGACTTAGAAAGACTAAAAGCTAATTAACTTAACTCAAGATGTTAGAAAAAGAACAAGAAGAATAACCCCCCCCAAAAAAAGTAGACAAAAGGCATAATAAAAAGCAGAAATCATTAAAATTGAAAATGAAGTGAAGTGAGCTGCCTGTATGGGAAGCTGTTGGAGGGCAGATGGAACAACAGGAGCCAGATTTACCCTTCTGCAGGAAATGACAACAAGCAAACAAACAAAAGAATATGAAAAAAATGAATTTCAGACACTGGACATCAGTAGCACAGAAGAGTGGTTGCCAAGAGAGAGGAAACAACCAAAATGGAGGTGAGCTCCATTGTCCAGCTCACAGCCTGGAGGATTCCCAGGACCCACTGTAGGGTCTCTCTGAGATGAGGAGGCAGAGCTGAGGCTAAGGAAAGCCTGCTGGTTTGAGTTTGCAAGTCAGAGAACCCAAGAGGAAAAAGTTGCACAAAGAACTCTAGAAATTTGCAGAGGTCTCCCCTGAAGTCTTTGGCTGAGGTCTAACCAGCACATAGATGTGAGAAAACAAGACATATATTTCAAAACTTCTTTAATATCATAACGACCAATGAAAAACTCTTGATCTTATTCTGGGTCTTAATTTTCTCTTTTATACTATAAGGGGTGCAAGAGAGAGTGATGTTAGGTGTCATTTAGCACTAAAATACTCTGACCTTTCTACAACCTAACCCTTTCATTGGATCCTTTTTTTGTCCTTTTGGGGAATATACATGAATATTTTTTGTTCTTGACTCAGGTAAAAGAAAAAGGAACTCAGGCTGTTTCAAGATGGCTTTCATTGTAATGCTGCAGCTCTTCCATCTTACATGAGTAATTCTGGATAACATCAAACCTTCCAATCATGACAGAAAAGTGAGGCTTGGCAGAGCCTTAGCAAAGTTTTCTTTCTCCTGGAATCAAAAGAATTTAAAGTCAATAGCAAAGAGTACAAAGAAAAGGCAAAGTAAATGTAGATACCATTTTCAGTGACTTAACTTTTCTTTCAGCCTGCTTTTTACTCGAAGCAACAAGCCCTGAGGTCTCAGACTTTCTTCTAACTATTTTCTAGAAATGTAAGAAGGTTCAGGAAAAAGGGAGAAATTTTAGATGATAAAATATTAACTCATTTGTCTTAATTATTTTATTACTGTCATTAGTGACAAAGGTGAGAATCTCAGGTATACGTAAGAATATATATAAACCACAAATCGGTCTTACTTAATTTCCCTGACTGATTTTCAGCCTGTTCTAGAAGTCACTATCAAAAAAAAAAAAAAAAAGCTGTACGTGTAGATACAATATTTTACAGACTAACACTTTAAAATTGCTCTGAACATAGAGGACAAACAAAATTTTGAAGGCACTTATAAAGCAAGTTAACTTTGATAATGTCCTATAATATTTTTATATTTTTAATATCACCCTCAAGTCAAAGAATGTTAAATGAAACAAGAAAGCCAGTGGAACTTCCACCTTCCTGACAATGCTGATATTACTATTTATATCCAAGTGTTCTTGGGTCAGTGTTGAAAAAAACAAACAAACAAACAAAAAACCACAATTGCCTTTAAAGAATACATAGAGTCAAATCTGCTTTAGAGAGGTCATCTTTAAGTAATCAGTCCTGTGACGTCTTTGCAGCATGAATGGGGCCATAGAAGGGGAGAGAGATGGATTGCAAGAACTGAAGGCTGCTTAACTCAGCTCAGGATCTGCGAGGAGGGCATAAGAAGTTGTTCTCTCCTGGGTGTTGGGTGGTAGGAGTTGGTACTTTTGGAGAGCTCCCCATTGTCACTACTCAAGCTTGCAGCCAGCTCTGATCAGAGATACCAGCCCACTCCTCGAGGCAGGCTTTACCTAAATCTTTTCATGCTGGGAGCCCATTGTTAGCAATGAAAACCTCTCCCACAACTGAGTTGCCATTGACACATGTGTTTTCTACATAGCAGGCCAATGTTGTTTATAGACCCTTATGAATTTAACCCCATCTGACAATGTAAGAGGTCACTAAACAAACCTTGGTTTCGTTTCCAGAGCCACTTATCTCACCTGTTTTGCCCACCTCTCTTCCACACACCCCATCCCACCCCAATTCAAAGAAAGCTTCATTTTCACTTTGCTTTACTAACCTGCTATTCCCTATTTATTCATATACCTGGTTTCTTCTTTGTTTGGCTTAGTGTTTCCCTGCTGCACCTTCCTTACCTCGTTTAACTACACTGGGCCACTGTTTACACTGTATTTTTAATTGCCTGTTTCATTTGTCAGTCTCCCCACCTTAACAGTTTCAAACCCAGGGACTAACTCATCCTGCTCACCATGGTGTACATTGCACCTCGCATAGTAACTGACATACAGTGGGCATTTATAAACATTCACTGTGTGACTGAATGAATAAGTAAATTAACTAATTAGCTGATTAATGCTCTAGTAAGATCTTGTGAAAGATTTACGTCAGTTCCTAAAGCAAAGTTTGCAATTACATGGTAAAAATGACATTATCGTTGTTATTACTATTATTACTACTTCCATGATAAGCACAACTGGAAAAGCAATAGATGAGCATAGACATTACTCATATAGATAATCCATATGAAAAATCCAAAGAAGTTCAAAATTATCTTCCTCAGAAATATTTTCCCCCAGATATCTATCTACTTGCTATCCCCCAGATTTCATGAAGTTCCTCCCTCATGTCCTTCACATTTACTCCCAAAATGTTTTCAGAGAGGGTCCCTTGACATCCTTTAAAAAAAGCAATCTCACCTCCTGCCTCCCAGACACACACACACACACACACACACCACACACACACACATCCCAGTAATCAACAATCAACATAGTGCTACCGGCTGGAAGCTCACTACTATCAGCCCTCTCTGGGAATTTCCCTCAATAGAGGAAAGTCATGTCACCAAGGTCACAGAACCCTTCTCAGGGGACAATTTGCATCCAATTTCTGGTCACTGCAGGAATATAAAGGCCTGGCCTCCATACCCAAGTCAAGGCAATCGGAAGGTCCATCCCTGCTTTCCAGTTCCCCATGGAGTTGGCAGAGGCCCAACTGTGCCTGCTTCAGAGCCCATCTTCTCTCTCTACCCAACCCTGCTTCCTTCCTCAGAAGACTTTGAATCAACTTCCTGCACTTCAGTCTTATCTCAGATTCTGCTGCCTGCACATCTGACCTATAGAACTTTTCCTTTATTCTGCTTTATTTTTTATCCATAGCAGTTACTACATTTATTGCTCTGTCACATATTCACATATTACATATTCATTATTGACCTACTATATATTCATTTTCTACTGTATTATTGACCTTCTCCCTTCTCCTGTTAGATTGTAAGTTCCGGTGGGGCAGGAATTTTGTTTTACTTGCTGCTGTAACTACAGGACTTGGAACACTGAAAGCACTGTATAGATTTTCATGATAAATATCAAATAAATGAAAGTTGGGACTTGCAAACTTATAGCCTGTTTACACTGCTGTTCCTGAACCCCAGGTTTTACTGTCTGCCAAAAATCCAAAGTACCTACACTGGTATCCATTAATTAAGATCAGATGAGAAATTAAGAATATTCAAAGGGATTTGCCCTAGCATAATTAGGACTACAGCAGCAAGAGTTAACATTTTCAGGGGAACAACTTCTGTCACATTTCTTTAATTATATAACTTTGATTATAATAGTCATCTTCAGAATAATGATGGCTAGCATTAGCATAGAGTGCTCTGGGTCACAAAGCTTTGCACATATTATTTCATTTAGTTTGATGCTGATGAAACCATGTAAAGGACATAGAACTGTTATGCTAGTTTTACTAACGAGGAGACTAAAGCTCTGAGAGCTTAAATGACTTTTTCAATGACACAGCTGGTAAATGAGTTCCATCCAAGTCTACTGACTCCAAATCTACTGTTCTGTCTCTCAGCACATCACCCTAATAATTCCCTGGAGAGTGACTCCACAAAACTAAAGCTCTTCTACAATACCCATCAGAAAAGCAAAATGGGAGCACCTCAGCGACCCAACTAAAAGACATCCTGTATGTAGCTTATTTAAATGTATTCCAAATAATATATTTACTTATGCAACATTCATGAGAATTCTGAGTTGTTTTGGTTTCATTTGTGGGGATTTTGCACATATATTTGCAATTGAGAATGAATACCATAGATCTTCTGAATAAAGGACACTTCTTATCTGTTACTTATATAATATCTCTGAACATTCATCAACTCTTTACTATTCTGTTAAAAATGTATACTTACTCACCTATGATAATAGAGTTACTTTTGATTTTGTCAATGACTTTTATTCTCTTTTATATATTTCAAAGGTAAAAATATTAAAAATTCATATAAAGAAAAACAAAATTACATATAGCATTCTTACAGACATCACATTATCACATTGTATTTGTATATATTCTTCCAACACTCTCTCTCTTTCTGTCAATATAATACATATTGTTTTATAAATTTATTGGTTTTTAATGATTTTATGTTCTGATGGTATATAAATGCTATCTTGTCATTTGAACACCTAGAAATCAATTAAAATTTTTTTTTTTTTTTTTTTAATTTATTTATTATTATTATACTGTAAGTTGTAGGGTACATGTGCATAACGTGCAGGTTTGTTACATATGTATACTTGTGCCTTGTTGGTGTGCTGCACCCATCACCTCGTCATTTACATCAGGTATAACTCCCAATGCAATCCCTCCCCCCTCCCCCCTCCCCATGATAGGCCCCGGTGTGTGATGTTCCCCTTCCCGAGTCCAAGTGATCTCATTGTTCAGTTCCCACCTATGAGTGAGAACATGCGGTGTTTGGTTTTCTGTTCTTGTGATAGTTTGCTAAGAATGATGGATTCCAGCTGCATCCATGTCCCTACAAAGGACACAAACTCATCCTTTTTTATGGCTGCATAGTATTCCATGGTGTATATGTGCCACATTTTCTTAATCCAATCTGTCACTGATGGACATTTGGGTTGATTCCAAGTCTTTGCTATTGTGAATAGTGCTGCAATAAACATACGTGTGCATGTGTCTTTATAGCAGCATAATTTATAATCCTTTGGGTATATCCCCAGTAATGGGATGGCTGGGTCATATGGTACATCTAGTTCTAGATCCTTGAGGAATCGCCATACTGTTTTCCATAATGGTTGAACTAGTTTACAATCCCACCAACAGTGTAAAAGTGTTCCTATTTCTCCACATCCTCTCCAGCACCTGTTGTTTCCTGACTTTTTAATGATCGCCATTCTAACTGGTGTGAGATGGTATCTCATTGTGGTTTTGATTTGCATTTCTCTGATGGCCAGTGATGATGAGCATTTTTTCATGTGTTTGTTGGCTGTATGAATGTCTTCTTTTGAGAAATGTCTATTCATATCCTTTGCCCACTTTTTGATGGGGTTGTTTGTTTTTTTCTTGTAAATTTGTTTGAGTTCTTTGTAGGTTCTGGATATTAGCCCTTTGTCAGATGAGTAGATTGCAAAAATTTTCTCCCATTCTGTAGGTTGCCTGTTCACTCTGATGGTAGTTTCTTTTGCTGTGCAGAAGCTCTTTAGTTTAATGAGATCCCATTTGTCAATTTTGGCTTTTGCTGCCGTTGCTTTTGGTGTTTTAGACATGAAGTCTTTGCCCATGCCTATGTCCTGAATGGTATTACCTAGGTTTTCTTCTATGGTTTTTATGGTATTAGGTCTAACATTTAAGTCTCTAATCCATCTTGAATTAATTTTCGTATAAGGAGTGAGGAAAGGATCCAGTTTCAGCTTTCTACTTATGGCTAGTCAATTTTCCCAGCACCATTAAATAGGGAATCCTTTCCCCATTTCTTGTTTTTCTCAGGTTTATCAAAGATCAGATGGCTGTAGATGTGTGGTATTATTTCTGAGGACTCTGTTCTGTTCCATTGGTCTATATCTCTGTTTTGGTACCAGTACCATGCTGTTTTGGTTACTGTAGCCTTGTAGTATACCACAGAAATTTAACAACAGAAATTTGTGTTTTCACAGTTTTAGAGGCTGGAAAGTCCAAGATCAAAGTCCAGCAGGGTTTGGTTCTGGTAAGGACTCTCTTCCTGGCTTGTAGACAGCCATCTTCTCTCTGTGTCCTTGCATGGTAGAAAGAGGGGGAGTGAGCTCTCTGGTGTCTCTTCTCATAATGACATTATCCTGTTGGATCAGGGTTCTACCTTTATCACCTCATTTAACTTCAATTGCTTCCTTAGAGGCTGCATCTCCAAATACAGCCACATTATGGGTTAGGACTTCAATATATACATTTTGGGGGGACCACAGACACATAATCCACAACAAGGCCCAAGCCTAAAAATAAGAATAGATGTAAATAACTGAATGTACAGAGTTTAGTACCCCAAATCCATGCTAGGCAAGGCATTCTTCTGCCCAGATAGCAGCTAAGGCGTGACACAGATTCACACAGTATAGTCAACTTAGCTGCTATTAGTAATATTGCTATTAGTGAGTCACTTTATTGCTTAAGTCTCAAATTTCTTATCTGAAAAATAGGAATAATATGTTCCTCAAAGGACCAGTATGAGGATTAAATGAAGTTATAAGTGCCAACTCTAGAACTTACACATAAACCTAATAATTGTTAGTAGAAATGAGGAATGACAAACTGTTCCAGATCACCTCCAAGGATATCCACTTGTTTCCGGATTTGCTAAGTCCATCAAGGTATGCTCCCAGTTCTAACCCAGTACCAAGGAAAGATCTGGATTTACTCACTAAACCATGAGCATATATTGAATGCATACTTCCTCTCTGCCAGGCTCTGTACCAGGTAATATACTGTCTTAGGTAGGAATTATCAAATTTAAAGTGTTAATTGTAGTTAACATATAATTAGACAAGCACACTAGAGGGCAGTGTCTATTGGTAATGGTTAGTCTTTTAGGGCATTAGAGCTGTAAGTCAGGGTTCTAAGAAGTGAATCACTCTCTTCAATAATTACCAAACCTAACAACGACCACACCTCCTAAGCACATGTCAGTACTAAAGTTCATTGACTGTCAGATTTTTCTCACTGATTGCTCAGACTCAAGGAAGAGGGAGCTTTGAAGGCTGTGATGGGACTTGAAACACTCCTTTATATGCTATCAGCATATAAACAAAAACATCACAAAAATTCTTGGCTTTCCACTGAGTATCATCCCAGGTAGCAGACCCTAAGCTAGGTTCACCACTTAGGCTGTATCATTCAAATAACAGAACTCTGTGAGGCTGGTACTCCCGTTATCCCCATTCTTAAGATGACAAATAAAATAAAATAAAATAAAATAAAATAAAATAAAATAAAATAATATGTGGTTTTAAAAGTAACCTGGCCAGGTCAAAAGTCAAGAGCTGAGAAAAGTTTCAAACACAAATTTTTCTAACTCAGAAGCCCATATATGAGTCTACAGTATGTCCAGGAGGGGCAACCTGAAAGTAAGAAAGGCTGGTAATTTAGAATTCTGAATTGCTGGCAAAGGCCTCTTCTTTCACATAACTTTCAGTAAAGACTGAGAGCTAGGATATAATGGACTATTACAACTTGATATCAGAGCTCTCAAAGGAGTGACACAAAATGGCTATTAGAAGGCCAAATGTGAAAGAAAATGAGAAGAATTGACTTTCCAGAGCTATTTATTTTCACTCAGAGATGGAGTTTATATTAAACCCTTATTTATACTGGGTATGGAATCATACACATTGTTGAGATCTGAGTCTGATTACACCTATGGCACTGTGCAGTGTATTTCAGTGTAAACAGAGTAAGTCTGAGCTTGATTTAGAGAAAAACATAAAATACGTTAAAAAAATAAAAACTACATGTGAGGGGGAAATACTTCTCCTGTGGCCCCTTTTCTCCTGATCAGTGAGCAGTTTTGCATTTTTCAAAGACATCAAAGGGTTGCTACAGGCTTACGTTGCTCACACGACTTTGGATGTATCTTCTGGTGCTGCTGAGAAGATGTGTAATGACAAGGCACGTCCGCCCTGGTGTAGTGTGTCAAACTTGAATTACTGGACATGAGAAAAGAAGGTAGAGTTTGTGTTCTGTGCTGAAGATAGCCCATGTATTTCTCTCAGGGATGAAAAGGTTTTCAAGGTTAAAAATAAATTGAGAAAAAGGGTAAAGAAAAAAATAGGTTTTTAAAAATATATAAACATCTACAAAAATCCTACCTTAAAATATCAGTAATGCAAGTAAATTAATGTATTAGCAGCAAAATTACCAATCTAATGCAAAGTCTATTCCTTGCTCATACATATGCCTATTCTTTTCCGCAAAGTTTTTGCAAGGTGGAATGACATGAAGAATATTGCTTGAAAAAATAGATTATATAACTTTATAAGCATTTCTCAAGCATTCCTCTGCTGCCAGAATTTAAAATGAATCTGCTTACTACCCTGGCCTCAGCCAAATTAATGAATAATTTCCTTTCTTCTTCCAGTGAGTCTCACAGATTACTACACCTTTTTTACCCAAGAAGTCCTATTGTGTCTGCCTGAAGGAAACAGATTCAGCTACTTCAAAGGTATACCTTTCAAGAAAATAATGTTAAAAGTCAATTGTTTTAAAGATAAACATGTACGCATTTTCTTTTTCTTCTCATCTTCTACCTTGTGGTCTTCAGGTCCATTATAATATAGGTTTTAGGGTAATGAGTACATTACACCAATAGATTTGCTCACATATTTAAATAAAAAGCATAGCCTAAACATGCATAATATTAAAAGAAACAAAGTAAACAGAGGTCATAAAAGTAAACAGGTCAGAGTAAATTTTATGCATAACTGCAGAAGCCACCAAGGGAAGATGTAGTAAAAGCTCTAGCCTTGCTTGTCTCTGGTAACTGCTTCCTAGTCATGTCTTATCACTACCTTGTACTCAGTGGAGCACAGCAAAGCAGCATTTGTCACTGACACAAGTGTATTCCAGGGCATCTAAAAAAGGGAGATGGAATTAGCTCTTTCTTCAGCAGTCATAGGTCTGAGTCTCTCTGCCTACCACTTTTCATCTATTTTATTGAAATTCAGTTTTCTGAGCAATTCAATTCTGGCTGAGAGAAATGTTTCTGCAATCTTTTTCAATATACTCACTTTCCAGTGTAATCTCAAACTCTGACAGGGTTACACATTATAAACCTAATTCCTTAATATTTATAGTGTCTTAAACTTTCTTTAATTAGACTTTCAAGTTGAAAAGGACTGGGATAATTACATTTGGAATGTTTATAACTGTCACCATAACTACGTGCAAAGAGATACTCGGTTATCAAAAAAAATGGCTACATTAATGCCCAGTAGCTGTCAACTCATCTTTTGGGGAGTGGAGCAGCAATGCACCATAGTAGTTAACTTTGACTGGAAAGCTGTCTAATTTATTTCTTCTGAATGATTTCCCAGGAATAACAGTAACACAAAAAATAAAAAGGCTATACAAGTGCCAAGTAATTAAGCATGGTAATGGAATTACATCAGGCTGCCGTGTGGGGTCTATGCTTCAGCACAAGGATAGAAAATTGATTTATATTATCTAGGTGATCATGTCTTTACTTTACACGTCTTCTGCTACCAATTTATAATACTTTAGTCTGCTTTTTTCCTAAGATTATGCCAGCTAGAAGGTATTTGCTTTAACTTCCATATTTGTAGTCTGTAAATGTACAGAAATTCTCTTGTCTTTCAGAGATATGTAGGTAATATAAAGTATTAACTTTTCTCTACCTTGTACAAGTACTTACATATTTGATTGATAAGTGTTTAAATTGAAAATCAGGCAATCAAGTTCTATTATCTGCCAATATTCTAAACAGAAGTTACAGAATATATTGTTAGGGGGATAAAAAATAGAATAGGCACCCAGTTTGTAAAAGAACAGTGATTTACTATATCTCTGTTTATATATATTTTGAAGAACAGTGATTTACTACATTACTGTTCATATTTACTGTATCACTGCTTTACTTCATGCCCTTCAGGACATTCATACACTTGTGAGTAGAAACATGGAAATAGAAATGAGTTCTTTAAGGAACTCAGTTCTATAGAGCACACATCTCTTAAAAAGGCAATAATATCTTGGTGTCCAAGTGGCCCCAATTAAAAATAATAGTTACATACATGTTTTGTATTCTAATGGGTCTGCTACTCTCCCATTCTCCCACCTACCTTATCCCACAAAAGAATAGTCCATTGAGAGGTATTATATATATGTGGAATGTTTTTTCTTTTTTAATTTTTATCTTGTCTTCCAAATAAAAGGCATACAGATTTATGTAAAATGGTATGTGCAAACAGAATATAAAGTCTGCTCAACTGTAAGTATTAGAAGCTTCAGGATACGATTTTTCTAATTTTGAAGTTCAGAAATCTAGCAACAAAACCTCGCTTGCAAGAACAGATGATCAAGTTTCAACAGATCATAGATCAGATCAAGTGAGAAAAAACATAAGATGACAACGATATCTCTGTTTCCTATTCTAGAGAAATAAAGCTGAGATTTGGTCCTTAAAAATCATGAAACTAAATTACAAAAATCCATCGTCTCCTTTCTTCTGGTTTATTTCTCATAGGAGGAAAAAAAAAAAAAGCACTTATCTGGGAGGAATGTCTAGTGCAAGTTCTGGAACCCTAGCAAGCTGTCAGTTTCCTGTTTCAGCATATATCACATTGTCAGGCACTCAGTGTGTTCTCCGCTTATTCACTTAGAAACGGGAGTCTGTACCAATTAAGATGTATCTTCAGCTAACCTAGGGGTCACCTTGAGTTGTTAACTGCCTGCAGCAAGAATGACAAAAACGTTTTCCAGTATTTTACAACTATAATGTTAGACAATGTCATTTTTAAGGCAAGAACTAAATTGGGAAACTTAGCAATACACTAGAAAAAGAATGAGTTAAGAAAAAACAGAAATATGCCCTATTAGGGTTAAGAAAACTGGCTCATGTTATCCTGAATACGACAAAGCTAATGGAAAAGTGTAAATTAGTGCAGTTAACTCTATGCTCTAGGCAAAAACAAAACAAAAAACACTGTAAAGAGAAAACTCAGAATATATTTCTCAAAATCCATTTG
Source organism: Papio anubis (assembly GCF_008728515.1). Lineage (NCBI taxonomy): Eukaryota > Metazoa > Chordata > Mammalia > Primates > Cercopithecidae > Papio > Papio anubis. The sequence goes on from NC_044978.1 coordinate 45,233,700, forward strand.
GCTCATAATGAATTTTTTCTCTTTTTATAGTAAACCAAGGAATTGCTCTAACTCAGTGAAAATTCAAAAAATAAGATAAGAGAACAATCACACATACAAAATATTTGAATGTTAAATACATGGAGCAGATGCTTGACTTCATTTAAGTGAGTCAAAACCTTCTTGAAAGGCAGATAACAACATGTCTTAAGACCCACTAGACTCAGTAATTCCAGCTTTGAAATTTAAGAATGTGCCCCAAGATTTAGCAACAATTAGATGCTACCACAGTGTCCAAATAAATAAATAAATAGGAACTTATTGAGTTCTGAAATATCCATAACATGAAACATTCTAAAACTATTAAAAATCATGTGAGAGAAGTTTATTTATTGTAAAAGAAAGATATTCAAGGTTAAAATAGAAATTTGACACAGCTATTTTATGTGTCATTTTCGGGTATGGCCATTTTTTCCCAGCTTAACTGAGGGAAAACTGAAACACAAAACTCTATATTTAAGGTGTACAAGGGTGTCCAATCTTTTGGTTTCCCCGGGCCACATAGGAAGAATTGTTTTGGACCACACATAAAATGCACTAACACTAATGACAGCTGATGAGCTTAAAAACAAACTGCAAAATAATCTCATAGTGTTTTAGGAAAGTTTACAAACTTTCTTTGAATGTGTTGAGCCACATTCCAAGCCTTCCTGGGCTTCATGCAGCTCACAGGTGGTGGGTTGGACAAGTTTGGTGTACAACGGGATGCTGTAACCCAGTACTGCCATTTCTCTAAGAGAAAGAGTTATTTTTTTAATTATTTTTTTCTTTTTTCTCTTTCCTCCTCTGCCCCTGTTCCCCACTTCCTACTTAACTCTTTAGAAATGCACTTAGAACCTCTACCTTCCCTTCACCAGACACTCCCTACAGGACAAGCTCATCTAATTGTGTACATACCTAGAAGCCCTAGAGCCAGAAATCTCTCCAACCAGAAGATTGCCTCTAGAGACAAGAGTCAATTTACAACATAAAGCATGCCCACGGGAAGCTCTCTCCTATCTGGAGAGTACCTCCAGACAACAGGCACCTTACAATCTAGCACCAGCTCAACCACTGGGTAGATAAGGCAACAAAGCAAGTCACCTAGACCCCCAACTGCTCCTTGCCTGCCTGTCATCCATGCCAAGTTCCCCTTTAAAAGCTCTGGCTTTCTGTCCCAAAAATGAAGCAGTGACTTTAAAGGCAGGAGCCTGGGCTTCTTTCCATAAGCTACATTTTGGATTAAAAAGTCACTTTCTTTATATCAGACCTCACCCTTGTAAACTGGACTCGGCAAGCATCGAGTGACTGAATCTGCAATTGAGTTACAATGCTTCGATATATGTAAATATTGTGAAGTGATATCAAGTTAGTCAACACCTCCATCACTTCACATAGTTATCTTTGTGTGGGTGTGTGGTGAGAACATTCAAGGCCTGCCCTTTTAGCAGATTTCAAGGATACAATACAGACAGTTCCCTACTTAAAATGTTTCAATTTTAAGATGGTATAAAAGTCAGTCAGTAGAAACTGCATTTTAAGTACTCATATAACCATTCTGTTTTTCACTTTCAGTATAGTATTCAATAAATTACATGAGATATTCAGCACGTTATTATCAAATAGGCTTCGTGTTAGGTGATCTGGCCCAAGTACGCTAATGTAAGTGTTCTGAGAGTATTTAAAGTAGGATAGGCTAACCTATGATATTCTCTAGCCTAGGTATATTAAATGCATGTTTAAGTTACAAGCTTGTCAAACCCATGGCCCATGGGCAACATGCGGCCCAGTATGGCTTTGAATGAGGCTCAACATAAATTTGTAAAGTTTCTTAAAACACTATGATATTTTTTTGTGATTTGTTTTTTTTTTTTTTTAGCTCATCAGCTTTTGTTTGTGCTAGTGTATTTTATGTGTGACTCAAGACAGTCCTTCCAGCATGGCCCAGGGAAGCCAAAAGATGGGACACCCCTGAGTTACAATCTTTTCAGCTTACATTGAGTTTGTTAGGATGTAACTCCACTGTAAGTCAAGGAACATCTGTACAGTATTATTAACTATTGTCATCATGCTGCATATTAGAGTCCCAGAACTTACTCATCTTGTAAGTGAAAGTTTGTACTCTTTAACCAATATGATTTGGGGATATTACGTGGCCCTGAAAAAATAATTTTAATTTCACCTTTGTTAAAATTCAGTCATATATATGACCAAAATTTTACCTCATCCCTGGTGTTCACCCCTCAAGCCTACAGAGTAAGCAAGGTGGTGGGCAGAAGTAAGTCCAGACAATAGAGTAAGGGAGTCTGCAATATAAAGCTAGAGTGACAGAGTGCAAGATGTACTTCAGATGCACACAGCATCAAAATAGGTGTATGTAATTCATTCAATTTATTAAGAGAGAAAAAATATCAAATAGCTAAAAAAAAAAAAAACATGATATTTCACATTAAAACTGCAAATTTGTACAAATGGTGAAACATACCAATCACACAGAAATAAGAGAATGAAGCCAGTATCACCCTAATCCCCAAACCAGGAAAGGACATAACAAAAAAAAGAATATTACAGACCAATATCCCCAGTGAACATAGATGCAAAAATCCTCAACAAAGTATTTGCTAACCAAATACAGCAGCACATCAAAAAGATAATACACCACCATCAAGTGGGCTTCACCCCAGGGATGCAGGGATGGTCTAACATATGCAAATCAATAAATGTGATATACTACATAATCAGAATTAAAAACAAAACCATATGATTATCTCAATAGATGCAGAAAAAGCATTTGATAAAATTTAGCTTCACCTTATGATTAAAAATTCTCAACAAACTAGGCATAGAAGGGACTTACCTCAAGTTAATGAAAGCCATATATGGCAAACCCACAGGCAGCATCATACTAAATGGGGAAAAGTTGAAAGTGTTTCCTCTGAGAACTGAAACAAGCCCAGGATGCCCACTTTCACCCCTTCTATTTAACATAGGACTGGAAATCCTGGCCAGAGCCATCAGGCCAGAGAACGAAATAAAGGGCATCCAAATCAGAAAAGAAGAATTACAACCTCTATGGAAAACAGTATGGAGATTTCTTAAACAATTAAAAGTAGATCTATCATTCAATCCAGCAGTTCTACTACTGGGCATCTACCCAAAGGAAAAGATACCACCTTACTCCTTGCAAGAATGCCCATAATTAAAAAGTCAGAAAACAATACATGTTGACCTGGATCTGGTGAAAGTGGAATGTTTATACACTGTTCATGGGAATGTAAATTAGTACAACATCTGTGGAAAACAGTATAGAGATTCCTTAAAGAACTAAAAGTAGATCTATCATTTGATCCAGAAATCCCACTACTGGGTATCTACCCAAAGGAAAAGAAATCATGATATGAAAAAGACACACAAACACATAGGTTTATTGCAACCCAATTCACAATTGCAAAGATACAGAACCAATCTAAGTGTCCATCAGCCAATGAGTGGATAAAGAAAACGTGGTATATACACACCATGGAATACTACTGAGCCATAAAAGGAATGAAATAATGTCTTCTGCAGCAACTTGGATGGAGCTGGAGGCCATTACTCTAGGTGAAGTAACTCAGGAATGAAAAACCAAACACTGTATGTTCTCACTTATAAGTGGAAGCAAAGCTATAAATACACAAAAGCAAATAGATGATATAATGGACTTTAGAGACTCAGAAGGGGGAGGATGGAAGAGGGGTGAGGATTAAAAACTACCTATTGGGTACAATGTACATAACTTGGGTGAGAAGTGCACTAAAATTTCAGAATTCACCATTATGTATTTCATCCATGTAACCAAAAACCACTCGTACCCCAAAAGCTATTGAAATAAGAAAAAAATAAAAACAACAACAAAAACATGTTAATAAGTGCATAATTCTCTAACACAAAAGAGTGAATGTTCTGTACACCACTAACAGAGGTGTCCTAAAAGAAACAGGCGGCCGGGCACGGTGGCTCAAGCCTGTAATCCCAGCACTTTGGGAGGCCGAGGCGGGTGGATCACGAGGTCAGGAGATCGAGACTATCCTGGCTAACATGGTGAAACCTCGTCTCTACTAAAAATACAAAAAACTAGCCGGGCGTGGTGGCGGGCGCCTGTAGTCTCAGCTACTTGGGAGGCTGAGGCAGGAGAATGGCGAGAACCCGGGAGGCGGAGCTTGCAGTGAGCCGAGATCACGCCACTGCACTCCAGCCTGGGAGACACAGCGAGACTCCGTCTCAAAAAAAAAAAAAAAAAAAAAAAAAGAAACAGGCAACTAGGATATACAGCAGTATTTGGGTGTGTGCGAGTCAAAATATCCTCATCCATAAAAGAACACCATGAATTTGAAACAAATTACATAATTGGTTTATATGAAGTTCTAAGTTGTCATATATAACATATGTTACATGATTTTTATATATATATATATATATATAAAATAAATTGTCAATATAAATTACCAGAATTGGCCCAAGAAAAAGTGGACAAAAATGAAAAGCCTAATTATGAAAAAAGAAATTGTTAAAGGCTAACTACCAAAACTTTATAACAAACATCATACTTAACAGAGAAACTGTAGACATATTTTTAAGTCTAACAAAGAATAATATTAGCTATGACATACTGTACAATTCCTACTTAAAAGGATAAAGTCAAGACAAAGAAATAAAATTTTAAATTATTAATATTATTTTTGATTGACAAATCATAATTATACACATTTATGGGATACAATGTGATGTTTTGCTACATAAATACAATGTGAAATGATTAAACCAAACTAATTAACATATTCATCCCCTTGATTACCCATTTTTTATGGTGAGATATTTCAAATTTGTTCTTAATTATTTTGAGACATAAATACATTATTATTGGCTATAGTCACCCTGCTGTGCAATAGCTCTCAAAAATCTATTCTTCCTCTTTATCTGAAACTTTGTACCCTTTGATCAGCAGCTCCCCGTTCCGTCCCTCCCCCACACCCTACCCTCTGGCGACAACCATCCTACCTGCCGCTTGAAGTAAAACATACCTATGAAGTATTGCATTAAAATAAGAAATACACAAAATTGCAGGAAAATCAAAGTCAGCTTCTATTAGCATTTAAGTGGGACCTTCAAGTAAGGTATAAAGTGTCACATAGGTTGCTAACTACTGAGCATTATAAATACAGCACCAGGGCACCCAACATATTTTTAGGACATGTTCTAATTTGTATACAATGAGAACATTTTATTTTTAAAACCACAGCAGGAGAGAGCTTGAGCTCCCATCTTTTTGGCAAGGTCAATATGATGCCTCTACTTCTGATCAGAGGCCATCTATTCTGAAAAACACCATCTGTCTTCTTCCTACTCTTCGTGTCCCCCAGCCTGACCTTTCCCAGCTGCCTCATCTTCCCATCCCCTCCCTTAAGCACCCAATTTCAGGGGAAGTAAGAAAGGAAATATTTTGTAAGAGAGTTGGTGATAAGAAAGCAATTCTTTTTCTGCCCCTCTTACTATCATATAATATATAATGTTATATAGGTATCTAATACATATTCTAAAAAGCATTTCACAAAGCAACAAAACATCAAACCACAGAATGTTATACAGCAAGGCCGTTTTCTGTTTTCAAAACTACGTAGAGTGACATTTGCCAATTTGTAGAAGCCCCCTCCACCTTGAGCCAGAGTCCTCTTCCCATTTCCACCTTCTTCCTCTGCCAGAATTGCAGAGGACACCTGAGACACTAGACAGATCTCAATCATCCTAAGTTTCACAAAGTCTTGTCCAAATTCAACATTGGTTTGCCCTTTCTAGAATTTGCTTTTTGTTTTTATTTGGAATAATATTGATTTATCACATGCACTTATTATCTCCTCTTTTCTCAAGTGAAGAAAAAGGGCCCTAATCATATTTTTACCTAAGTACTAGTTTAAGATGAAATGAAGAATCAATACACCAAGGATTTCTTAGCAGGGGTAAGCTCAGGGTAGGCAGCTTGTACAGAAATTAGAGAATATGTAATCACATTTTGATACAAGCTCATGAATCCAGAATCAATACATTGAAATAAAGCCAGATGATTAGTCTCCTTTGTAAAATTAGACTTAACTAAATGATTTGGACGAAATTCAATATACAATTTTGGCTCTGAAACCACATGATGTAAACATTTCATATAGCAACAGAACAGCAAACCAGGTAATTATACAAAGTAAAGCCTTATCCTGTGTTCAGAAAGTCTTTGCATTAGTCTCAACATTTCCTGCATTCCCTCAAAGAAATTAAAATTTGGAAATGGCATAAAATTATTTAGTATTACTTGAAATCGAGTCCCATTTTGTTAGCACTTGAAAATTAAGTGTGTAGCTATTTGGGAAGATGACTTGCGTTTATGTTGACGTTTATGTTATGCAGACCACATGATGAGTTCTGCCTAATGGCCCAATATGTTGTTCTTTGTCAATTTACTTAATCTATTTACACCTTTTTCCTGGCCAAAACTTCTCATATATATAATAACTCCTATTTACTCAGCTGACTGTGGAGCCAACTAGATCATAGATTTGGCAAGCAACCATCCCTTCTCCCCTTCCCTAAGATCACCTTATACTTCCTCCAATGAGAGCTGAAACAACTTGTTTCCTAGGAACTGGAAGTTAAAAGCATATCAGGATTACATAACTAGCAAGAAAATGTTTCACCATCTAAAGTGATACTTCCAATTTATAGAACCCTCCCCCTTTGAGCCAGAATCCTCTCCTATTTTTACCCTCCCCACTTCCAGAATTCCAGAGGATATTTGAGATACAAGAAAGTGGCCATGACCCACAGTGACCACTCAGATCTACGTGGGGACTCTGGCTAAGCCAGTCATCCAAGATCGTTCTAGTTATTACTCTTCCTTTAGAATAGTTCTGACTTGATTAAATATATTTTATAATGCTTAAAAGAAAATGTGATGCCAGTTTTGGAATGTTACTGGGTAACTTGGTCACTGGCTATAATTTTATCATTGATTATAAGTAACTATAACTACTCGGAACTGGAGAACTGAATGATATATGGCAAAGCACTGGACTAGCAAATTTGGGTTCTCATACCATCCCTCCAAGATAGTTGCTCGGTTTCCTCAGTTAATTATCTTAACCTCTCTGTACCTCAGTACACTCATTGGTAAATAGGGGATGATGTTAACTCTCCCACCTACGACATGGTTCTTGTGAGGGGCAAATGACAGACTCCAACGTAATTTGAAATCTAGAGAGCACTTTGCAAATTCAACAGTTACTTGTGTACCCTTAGAGATACAACTTTTCAAAAATTTTAAGCCATCAATAATTAAAGGAAAACTTTGCTGCTGAGAAGCAGCCACAAATTTCTAGTTTACCATCCTTACGGTTTATGATTTAAATATTTTTTATGTGGATTGGATATGTAAAAGGAAAAGTTGTTTCTACATCAATCATATCTTTCCTTGGTTTAAAAGCATCACAAACCATTTAAATTCCTTCATATTTATCTTTGTCTCCTCTTTCTCCCACACGCTCCATATCCAGCCAATCAAATCAACGAGTTCTCTTGAGATGTCACTTCATCTGTCTCCCCTCCCTCACACCCACTGGTACTCTCCACATAGTCAGGCCTATTTTAGCTATAAGTGGCTTGGGGAGGAAAAAAATGATTTATTTATAAATTTTTTAATTTCAGAAGTAACTATAGCTTCAGGCATGTTTGGATGTAGGAGATTTAAACAATATTGTCCTGACTCTGTTGTCTCCATTAAAGGGTTCTTCTTCCCCTGCTTTCTCTCACAGGTCCTATACCTACAAAGGCAAAAAAGGTCATTAGCGGCTCTGGCCTTAAATCTACCAGCTGAGCAATCTCAGGGGAAACAATATCTCTTTCCTACTAACTTTCGTAGAAGTCCAGCGCTGACACTCTTTGGGCTGACTAGGGTCCTATATCTTTCCTGGACTCAAGCCCTCTGATAGGAGAGATGGAACATAGTCATAGGCCAGCCTGAGTAGCATGCCTGCCACACCTACCCACCCACCTCCCATTCTTAGACCCCAGAAACTGGGTTTATCCCACTGAAAAATACATGGACTGAAAGTGGTTTTCCACTTCTCAGAAGTGGCTTTCCAAATAATAATAATAAATAGTATCAGGAAGAAGGAGAAATAGAGGCTGGTCAAGCAAGGCATCTGTCCATTATACCCTCCTTGCCTAGGTTCTCATAATCTACTATCTCCCTCCAGATTTAATAAAATTGACCTAAGAGTAAGTAGAAGAAACTACATGTATGTGTAAGAGGTATGCAGGAGGGAGCTATTTATCCAATTAACAATAAGAAAAGCAAAGTAAATTTTAAAAAGAAAAAAAAATCATTTGTTTGAAGGCATGGGAGAGCTTCCAAAGCAATAAGAATCTGAGGTGTCAAGATCCCAGAGAGAAAAGAAATGTAGAAAGGTGAGACAAATTCTGAATGTCACTGACCCTTCATGGCATTTGCCAATTCTAAATATGGGCTGGAATATTAAGAATCCTCAGCCACTGCTAAAAGGCAGATAATCTAAGAGAGCTCTTGATAATTCATAAATCGAGGTGGACAAAAAATTATAGTTTGATTCTGTGAAGGCAGCCAGGATTTATGAGTACAAACCTGGAGAGAAGAGAGGTGCAAAAAAGCAAGCACGATACTAGGGTCGTTTTCCTATAAAGGCATTTTCTGAAGTAATCTGATTAGAGAGAGAGGCTAGGAGGCCAAGCATACAGCCACTGAAAATCAAATCAGAGTTTTTAAACTTTTAGTGCTGAGAAGACAAAACTGGAGGCCATGACTCACTAAGGGAGAGGGGCACCACAGAACACTTCATACTCTCATTCGAGACCTTTAGGTGCTATAGCACTCCAGGAAACCAATCTTAAGAAGACTGAAATCCAGCATTTGGTCTTCTCGTTTACTTCATTAAGGTGATTTGCCTCCACTATAGCTTCCAACCAGAGGACAGGGCAGACTCTCTCAGGAAAGCTGTAAGACAATCCAGATCATCCCTGGTATTTTTATATTTAGTATCTGGCATTCAACAAAAATCTACCAGGTATACAAAATACAGCAATAACACAACAAATAAGAAAAACACAAAAAAATCGAAAATGGGAAAAGACTCACAGATGATGCAGATATTATCATTAGCAACACAGAATTAAAATCAGTGCTTAAAATGTTTAGGAAATAGAGGGTAAGATGGGGAGTTTCATCAAAGGAATAGACTCTTAATAATCATATAGAAAATTGAGAACTGCAAAATAAAGTAACAAAAATTAAGAATTTGATATATGGATTTAATAGCAGTTTGGATATAGCAGAAGAAAGGGTTAATGAACTACAATATCAACTGGAAATCTACGCAGATGTAGACAGATTTTAAAATATGTTTTGTGGCCAGGCACAGTGGCTCATGTCTGTAATCCCAGCACTTTGGGAGGCTGAGGTAGGAGGATTGCTTGAGCCCAGGAGTTCAAAACAAGCGTAGGCAACAAAGCAAGACCCCATCTCTTAACTAAATAATTAGCTGGGTGTGATGGGATGTGCCTGTAGTCCCAGCTACTCAGAGGGCTGAGGTGGGAAGATCGCTTGAGCTCAGGAATTCTAGGCTGCAGTGAGCCATGGCTGTGCCACTGTACTCCAGACTAGGCAATGGAGCAAGACCCTGTTTCTAAAACACAAAAAAAGTGGGTTTTTAAAAATTATAATTAAAACTCAATAATGTTCTTTATCAGTGGAAGAAAGGAAAAGTCCAAATGACTTTTATTCAAACAACAACAACAACAACAAAATGGGACACAAAAAGAAAGATGATATGAGTGGAAGAAATATTCCTCTAAGCAAGGACTCATTACCTGGGTCCAGATTGGGGATGGAAAGGTTCTCTACATGACTGTGCTTTTCTTTGCAGAAGATATATTTTTCTGTATGCCGTCCTCTTCTCTAAGCTGGAAAACCAAAGTAAAATTGATACTTAGATCATATTAAAGCTAATAATTAGGAAAGCTTATAACAATTAAAGGACTCTGCTATGCTTTGAATGGTTGTCCCCTTCAAAACTCATGTTGAAACTTAATCTCCAATGTGGCAGTATTGAGAAACAGGGCCTTTAAGAAGTGATTGGGTCCTAAAGGCTCCACCCTCATGAACATATGAATCTATTAATGGATTAATGGGTCTTCACGGGAGTGAGACTGGTGGCTTTATAAGAAGAGAAAGAGAGACTTAAGCTACCACACTCAGCCACCTCACCATGTGATGCCCTGCACCACCTCAGGACTCTGCAGAGTCTCCACCAGCAAGAAGGCCCTCACCAGATGGGGCCCCTGGACCTTGGGCTTCTCAGCCTTCATAACTGTAAGAAATAAATTTCTCTCCTTTATAAATTACCCAGTAAATTACCCAGTTTCAGGTATTCTGTTACAAGCTACAGAAAACAGAAAAAGACGGACTCTTACTATTGAACCTAAAGAGTATAAGCACAAAAAGACCTTAATATTAAAACTCCTGAAAATTAGGAAGGGGACACACACTGAGAACTGGTTTTTGTGCATAGTGTAAATACGCAACGTGAACTCAGAATCAGAAGAAAAATGAGAGTTAAATTATATAGTCTATTAATTTAGGTTCCTAGCAAACCATAAGAAAAGATTTCAATGGCCAGGTGTGGTGACTCACGCCTATAATCCCAGCACTTTGGGAGGCCGAGGCAGGTGAGATCACCTGAGGTCGGGAGTTCAAGACCAGCCTGACCAACATGACCGTCTCTACTAAAAATACAAAATTAGCCAGACATGGTGGCACACACCTTTAATCCCAGCTACTTGGGAGGCTGAGGCAGAAGAATTACTTGAACCGGGCAGGCAGAGGTTGAGATGAGCCGAGATGGCGCCATTGCACTCCAGCCTGGGCCACAAGAGCAAAACTCCGTCTCAAAAAAAAAAAAAAAACAAAAAAAAAAAAAAAGAAAAAGAAAAGATTTCAAGTGTAAGCGATTTATTTTTAGAGAATTAAGCTTTCAGAGAGTACATAAGTGAAACTGGCCAAGGATAAAAGTTGTATTATCAAGTCAGCTACCATTGTGCACTACTAGTGCCTAATACCTTAGAGCTCTCGAATATTGTATAAAATATATGCCTACTAAGTATCCAACTAGAGGGATAAGAAAGCCAGCATTTTCCTAAACCAACTACTATCATTTATTGTTTGAGAATTGAACTGAATATGTCAAGTGGGGACAGGGCTAATTCCCTAGAACCTCCAGCCTGGAGTTTGCATGGGCACACTGGTCCTTTATTTAGTAGAAGGAAACCGTTGGGAAGAGGATACAGATATTGCCAGTTGGCAGTCACTGACTCCTTGGAGCATGCTGAAATAATGAGGTCCAAAGAATATGGGTGAGGTACTGTCCCATATTGAATACTGGTGAGATAATTTGGCAGGCTGATGGCAGTAATGGCCCAACTCTCAACTTCTTCCTGTATCTATGCCCTTTGCCATGTGACTTTGCATTTCCTCTCACTATAGAAGGGTGTACTTATTTGCTCTTTGATTCTGAGTTTGGCCATATTATATGCTTTGGCCAACAGGACAAGAGCAGATGCATACAGAGGCTTGAAAAAATCTTTCGTTCTAACAGTCTCTTAATCCTCTGACTTTGCTGTGAGACACACCTGGGCTAACCTACTGAAAAATGAGACAAGGTAAGACAGAAGAGAACCAGGTTATCTCATCATCCCAGATGAGTTATACTAGATCAGCTGATATGCAACCGATCTCCATGAATATGAGACCAGAAGAACCAAGTTGCTGGCCCACAGACTCATGCACTAAATAAATTTTTATTGTTTCAAGAGGCATTTTGTGTTGTTTATTATGCAGCATTATTATGGCAATAGGTAATTAGTACCTATAAGGAATGTGCTACCGTAGCATAAACCAGATATATGTGGAATTAGCTTTGGATGAGGTAGGTAGCAAACAGAAGCTGGAAAAGTGGCAATGATATTACTAAAAAAGCCTGGAAAAATGATGAGGCAACTGTTAGAACAAAGAGAAAAAATGATCACCCATGCTATATCGGCATGAAACATCTGTTAGAACTGGTCACGTGAGATAACTTGAAGATACAAAATGTACCTTATGAATTTTTGGACTTGATCTCTAGACAGAATGTTGAAAATATCAGCTGACTCTTACTAGTTGCATATAAAGTACTACAAGAAAGAAACAAATGTTGACAAAAACACACATACACAGTTTACAAGGAGAATTTGGGGAATTAGGAGATGCTAGAATTTATTAGAACAGAAACTACAGTTGTTTTTCATCTTTGCTGTCTCATGCCAGAAAAAGATTTTCACATTAAGACTTGGCCTCAAGGTAAAGATAAAAATCAAGGGTGTGGCCATGAGACTTTGAAAGAATTAAGCCAGTGCCTATCAGATGCTCTCAGCTGGAAAGAACTTTCGGGAAAATTGAGGGTATTGTTCCTCAATAGCCCAATGTACCCAAAAGAGCAGTGGTTAAGTGTAAAAGCAGGACTGTAATCAGGCTAGGGAGGCTATTACACTATGGATCAGGATCAGGCACTCTCCTTCTCTCCCTGTTTCTCTTCTCTCTTCCTTTTTCTTTCCCTTCCTCTATCTTCTTCTCCTTCTTCCTTTCCCCCTCAGTTTTCCTCCCTTTCAGGTTTATAAATATCCCCAAGGCACAGACTAGAATCAGACTGAGGTTGGAGTCAGAAATTTCATACCTCCTATCACTTCCACTGCAACCTCTTAAAACCAAATCAAAGATACATTGGTAGATTAGCCTTGTCACATTGTTGGTTGGAGGCTTCATTTCTGATTCCTTATGTCCTTTCAGTATCTAACAGTTAACAAAGCAGCAACAGCAAAGGCATGCTGCCCAGGCAATATGATTCAAGGGAAGGAGATTGAAATAGTCAAGACTTTCCAACTTCCGGGGTGGGAGTTGTTCACAGAGAACCCTGGAACAATGCCCTTTTCAGAAATATATTTGAGAGGCTGAAGGATGGAGGCTGAAAATTTCATTTGTTTATCAGTTTTGACTGATAAACAATGTATGTAAACATGTATGTATGTAAATGTATGTATGTAAACATGTATGTAAACAGTAAACAGCTCCAGGTCTTACAGTTGGCCCTCCACACCATGCTATTTTTAAATAATGAGTACTTTCATTTTCCAAGAGTTAACACCTGGCTTACAATTACTAGCAACACTGCAGGTCAGAAAAACAGACTGCTTTTCTGAATGCAACTTGAAAAACTCCTTTTTGATTTCTGTAGCCAGAGGCAACAGAGCTAATAAGTTTCGAACACTACAGGCTCCAGAGAGCTGTAGTTTTTTTCTTTCTTAGTTGGAAATGCACATATGAAATAAAAATAAATATAAAATTCTGCCACGAACAAAGTTACATTTCTAGCCCAGAATGTTTTTTTAAATCTTAATAATAATGATAATAATAAAAATCTAATGTCACATTGACTGGCAAAAGAGAAAAGGCCATGTCTTCTGACTCTAAGTTCAATGCTCCTTCCACTGCCAGCTCATTTGACTGGAAAGATTAGATACTATAAAGATAATTTCTACTCTAAAAGTTTTCAAGTAATTTTCTTCTACATATATATACTTTTTTACTTTAGAAATGGAGTCTCATTCTGTCACCCAGGCTGGAGTGCAGTGGTATGATCATAGCTCACTGTAACCTTGAGCTTCTTGGTTCAGGTGATCCTCCCCCTCAGGCTCCCAAGTAGCTAGGAGTACAGACATGTACCACCACACTCAGCTAATTTTTAAATTTCTTGTAGAGATGGGGTCTTGCTATGTTGCCCAGCTTTGTCTCAAACTTCTGGCTGCAAGCAATCCTCCCACCTTGGCTCCCAAAGCTCTGGGATTACAGGCAGAGCCTATAATCTCAATATAATCTCTTCTGGCCTCAATATTGAGATCCTGTAAGTTATTATTCAAAATAAAAGTATTTGGGGGTGAAAAAAAAGCATGTTACAAATAGTATGTAATATGATCACATATTCAGAACACTTTTTTAAAAGTCTAACATAATTGACAATTGAACTAATTATATTCATATTAAGTTGAAGACACTTAATCAATTAATTTGCCAAAAGCAAGACCTAAATGGAAGGACAGCTAGTATTCTATGATTCTCTGAAGAATACAGATGAAGGAAAACTGCTTTTTCACCAAATGTCAGTAAGACTAGTCATTAAAAGAGGCTTCTGAGGAGGATTCATCAAAAAATATCCCAAAATTGAATGAGCGAGAATACAGTCTTGCAAATTATTATTGAAAATATTATAATCTACATCTCTAAGGTAGCCTTAGAAGAAACTGAGAAATTCTATAATGCTTGGAATAAATACACTTTGAAAAAACTCCCAATGTACAGGTAAACCTATATCTAAATCATGCTAGTAAGAAGTGTTGTTTATTAATTTGGGGCAGAAATAATATTCAAAAACTTTGACCACTTTGACCACACAGCACCAATCAATCAGAATGAATACTTGGTAACGCAATGTAACAGTGCAAGTCACTTAAATATCAGCCATGGTTTTAGGTAGCAGTAGTAAACTGAGTTGAGCAATAACCATATTATACCTGACCCCCACTAAGCCCTTAAAATAAGTGCTTAAAAGGCTAAAAGTATATACTCTACAACTGGTCATACTGAGAGATGTTCTATTGTCGATGCTATTAAACCCGTAGAGCATTTCTGGTCCAAGGGTGAGTTTTGTTTGGCCTACACGGTATTTGTTTAATGTCAATTAATTGACAATATTTTGTAAACAGTAGACTTCATATAAAATATTTTTACTTCTCTTGAAATATCAAAAGATTCACGAATAATGGCCCACAACTCCTCATGACAACAAAATAGCAGCGTTTTTTCTCGTTTTTGTTTTTGTTTTTTCAGAAAGGGCATGCTCCCTGTATTGATGCAGTTGTCCCGCCCAGGCTTTGTTCTACACGTGGATGTAACCGACCACGCACTGGTAGACACTAAGTCTGGAACCCATGTAATGTTCAACTAGTCAAACCAGAGAAAATGGCATCAAGCTTACTATTAATTTAAGTCACCTTTTGCGAAAGCTCCTTTACCCCATATGTTTTTTAACCGACTAATTGAACTGTCAGCAAAAGTAGAAAACAGCATCACAGGTAAATAAGTGACTTGGAAAGGAATATAAATACTATGTACAGGCTGTCTACAAAACCCAGGGTAGAGAATATTTTATTATACTGGTAGAATAGAGTTTGCTGTGTCATTTCCTTACAATTTATCACAACGCTCCTACACACAGAGTCATTACTCTAAACAAAGTGCCCCCGAATTACAGTAGAAACTGGATTTCAGATGAACAATTTCTTACCTCCTAACAATTCAATTTAAAATTCAGACTTTTAAATTTTGCTAATAAAGACTTTAGCTCAGCTGTAGTTGACCAAAGATTCAGAAACTCAAAGCTACCAGTTTGCTGTAAATCTTTTTTTTCCTCAGAAACACCCTTTTGGGGGACATTAGAAAGATGGCTGGTTAGAGACACCTGGTGCTCATCCTCCCCACAAGAAAGAAGCAAGGCAACAAATAAACAGATAAGATTTGGATGGTGTGTCAAAGGAAGAACACTGGAGTGCAGAGAGGGAGTGGAGATGCACCTGTGATGATTGAAAGTCCAGGAGGACAGCATGCAGACACTCAGCCTCTGCAGTCCCATCTTCCCCACCCAGATCACATCCACCCAGAATCAGGAGGGACTTCCTGTTGCAGGGGAAAGGTAAGGAGAAGAACCCCACCAGCGCCCATCATGACCTCAAACACTTACAGTCCTTATAAGAGAATTTCACAGTCCTTGCAAGCCCACAGCCCAGTTTGGAGAGATGCACAGAATTCTCACAGCTGCATTGCACTGGATTAGGAGTACAAAGTGTGCACTCCCTATTCCCCATCCATGCCCTGTGAGCCAAGCTGCTGCAGCATGGCACTATCTCAGGACTAGAGATGACTCTGGAGTATGCCTCACTGTGGGGTCAGTAGCCACTGCACTGGGACTCCATCTTCATTCCACTAAGCTCACATTGGTGACTGAATGCCACAACCCCAGCAGTGCAAATTCTGGGCCCAGGATTAGCTGTGACTTTGGTGTTGCACAGCAGGGAAGGCAACTCCCACTGTCCTCACTTCGTACCAGCGGAACAGTCTAGCAGTCCTGCCCAGGGTGAACTCACCCTTGAGCCAGCCAAACTGCTGCATGCTCTTCCCCAAGCAGGAGAAGCCCTCATATCTCCAAGCAGCCAACATGCTTCTGGGTTGAATGAGCAGCTATGAGCCCACACCCAGGTCCTGAGAAACAGCTTCACAGTGCTCCACCCACTACAGACAAGCCCCAGGCCTGCCCAATAGTTTTGTATCCATAATCAGAGCCTGAGAAACAGATCTGTGTGCTGCCCCTGATGGACATGCTCCTTGGCTGTCTGAACAGCTCTGCACCTACATGCCAGGACTGAGAAACAGTCTGCAGGCCTGCCCTGGTGGGAAAGCCCTCAAGTCAGCCAATCATCCCTATGCCCATGTCCCAGGCAGAGAAGCAACCCTCCAGGCAGTACCTGGTGGGCACGCCCCCAAAGGAAGCAAAAGACCTCTACAATGAAAACTACAAAACGCTTATGAAAGAAATTGAAGAGGATACAAACAAGTGAGAAAATATCTCATGCACATGGATTAGAAGAATCAATATTGCTAAAATTACCATACTACCAAAAGCAATGTTCAGTGCAATCCCCATCAAAATACCAAGGACATTCTTCACAAAAATAGGGGGAAAAAAATCCAAAAATTTGTATGGAACCACAAAAGGCCTTGAATAGCCAAAGTAATCCTAAACAAAGAGAACAAAGCTGAAGACCTCACACTACTAGACTTCAAAATATACTACTATGCTATAGTAACCCAAACAGCATGACACCGGCATAAAAACAGACGCACAGGCCAGTGGAACAGAATAGAGAACCTATAAATTAATTCACATATCTATAGCCCACCGATTTTTGGCAAAAGCACCAAGAACATCTACTGAGGAAAGGACTTTCAATAAATGGTGCTGTAAAAACTGAATATCTATATGCAGAAGAATGGAACTAGACTCTCACTTCTCACCCTATATAAAAATCTAATTATAATGGATTAAAAACCTAAAACTAAGATATGGAACTAGAAGAAAACATAAGGAAAACACTTCAGGACATTGGTCTTGGAAAACATTTTATGAATAAGACTTTCAAAAACAGTCAACAAAAGCAAAAATAAATAACATTATATCAAACTAAAACACTTCTGCACAGCAAAGAAAACAACACAGTGAAAAGACAACCTACAGAATGGTAGAAAATATTTGCAAACCATTCCTCTGACAGGGGATTTATATGCAGAATATACAAGGAATTCAAGCATCTTATTAACATATAAACAATCTGGTTTTAAAATGAGTAAATGATCTGAACAGACCTTTCTCAAAAGAAGGCATAAAAATGAACAACAAATACAAATGCTCAACATTACTAATCATCTAAGAAATGCAAATCAAAACCACAATGAAGTATCATCTTGCCCCTGTTAGAATGGCTATCATCAAAAAGACAAAAAATAGCAAATGCTGGTGAGGATGCAGAGAAAAGGGAACCCTTACACACTTGGTGGGAATGTAAACTAGTACAGCCACTGTAGAGAACAGTAAGGAAGTTCCTTAAAAAACTACAAATAGAACTACATATGACCCAGTAATCCCACTACCAGGTACTTACCCAAAGGAAAAGAGATTACTAAATTGAAAAGACATCTATAACCTCAAGTTTATTGGAGCACTATCTACAATAGCCAAGATATGGCATCAGTCTAAGTGTCCATCAAGAGAAGAATGGATAAAGAAATGTAGTATAGATACACAATGGAATACTATTCAGCCATAAAAAAAATACAATGAAATCCTAGGCTGGGTGCAGTGGCTGACACCTGTAATCCCCGCACTTTGGGACGCCGTGGTGGGTGGATCACCTGAGGTCAGGAGTTCAAGACCAGCCTGGCCAACATGGCAAAACCCCGTCTCCACTAAAAATACAAAAATTATCCGGGTTTTGTGGTGTGCACCTATAATCCCAGCTATTCTGGAGGCTGAGGCAGGAGAATTGCTTGAACCTGGGAGGCGGGGGTTACAGTGAGCCAAGATTGTGCCACTGCACTCCAGCCTGGTCCACAGAGTGAGACTCTGTCTCAAAAAAAAAGAAAAACCCACGAAAATACAATGAAATCCTGTCATTCATGCCAATGTGGATGAAACTGGAGGACATCCTGTTACAGGAAATAAACCAGGGGCAGAAAGTTAAATATCAAATGCTCCCACTCATATGTGGAAGCTAACAAAAAGTTAATCTCATAGAAGTAAAACGTAAAACAGAAAATACTTGAGGCTGTGAAGGGTTGGGGGAAAATGACATTGGGAGAGATTTATTAAAGGATGCAATGTTACAACTCAATAGGAGAAATAAGTTCTAGTATTATATACCACAGTATGATGACTAGAGTTAACAATAACATATTATGTAGTTTCAAATAGCCAGAAGGATATTGAATGTTCTCAAAACAAAGAAATGATAAATGTTTGAGATGATGGATAGGCTAACTACCCTGACCTGATCACTATGCATTATATGTATGGCAACATCACTATGTACTCCATAAATATCTACAATTATTATGTGTCAGCTTAAAAAAATTAAAAATAATAATAATGAATAAATTCATACCAGATAAAATACAAACCAGAACAAAAGAAACACATTTGTAAAATCTTCATACTATAATTCACCCTATTTCACTAGACAATGAGCATATAAAGCATTGCCAACTGCAAGTGCTTATTAAGTTGATTAATATTGATCAAAGAAATACAGAAGAGGGATGCAAAGCCCAGCCAATACCTAGTCATGTCAAATAAAATTCATTTTCTTTTTCCAAAAGGATCACTAGATTAGTAGATCAGAGGAACATGGCCACATAGTATATCTATGAATAATAGATCCTGACATAAGCTTTCCTATTATATTCTTGTAGAGCAGATGGAAGAATACAGGCTAAATGAAATCACAGTTTGAAAGATTTTATCTTTGTCTTAAAACTGACTCTGTCTTCAGGATTTTCTTTCTTAGTTCATGGCACCATCTTTCACAGCCCAATATCTAAGCTAGAAACTTTGGTGTCATTCTGATTCCTCTTTCTCCTTCACCAGCCACATTCAATCCTCTACTATTTCTAAAATCCAATCTCTTTTCTCCATGCCCATTGCTCCTGCTCTGATCCAAGTCCTCCTACTGAAACAGCTTTTGACTTGTTTTTGGCCTCCAAAATATCCCTTTCAACTCCATCCTCGTAAGTCCACAAAGATTATTTAAAATAAAAGTCTCTCAATGGCACTACTCTGCAAAAAAACCCATCAATGGTTCCTCATCCAAAGTCCTTCCTGATCTTAGATTGTAATCAGAAAATTCAAGATCTAGCATGTAGGCATTGGAGGTGCCACTTTGTTCTACATGGACAGATCACACCCACATCTGGGCAAAATGACAAATACACCAGAATCACAAAGAACCATGTAACCCTGTCATATAAATCTGGAGACATTCTGTGTGAAAGTAAAAAGTCTGGGATGCATAGAGCAATCTGGAATTAATGGTAGGACTGTAGTTATATTTGCTCTGCAAGGACCAAAGAAATAGACCTAGAATACATATATGCTAGAGAATCAACTTCTAACTATTACAAGTAAAAAAATTTAATATTCAGAATTAAATGACTATGCACAGATGAATTTCCCATGACTAAAGATATTCAAACATAGACTGGATGGCTGAGCATGGTGGCTCATGCCTGTAATCCCAAAATTTTGGGAGGCTGAAGCAAGTGAATCACTTAAGGTCAGGAATTCAAGACTAGCCTGGCCAACATGGTGAAACCCCGTCTCTACTAAAAATTAAAAAAAAAAAAATAGCTAGGTGTGGTGGCACGTACCTGTAATACCAGCTACTCAGGAGGCTGAGGCAGAAGAATCACTTGAACCTGGGAGGCAGAGGTTGCAGTGAGCTGAGATCGCACCGCTGCAATCCAGCCTGGGCGACAGAGCGAGACTCCATCTCAAAACACACAAACAAACAAAAACCATAAACTGAACAATTTGTCTGATCAGAGTACTATAGAAATTATTCAAGTCTCTAATAATTCAATTATATGAACTCTAAAGTCCTTCCAATCCTCATACACTATGATTATGATTAATTTTCTAAAATTAAAAATACTCAATTCTACTAATTTTCTTTTTATAAGATTTAATACATCAAAATACTGGTAACTGGTGACATTTATAATAACATAATTTCTGTTTCACACCTTTTGTCCAACCACACCCACCTCCCAATTACCCAACCCATCAGTTCTGACTATCTTAACTAGAGGAAATAAGAACTCCCTGGTTACAAAAAAACAACAAAAAAGACAACTCAGTGATACAACTACTGCCCACATCAATTTCTCATATGAGTCAGTGGACAACCCTGACGCTCAGAAAGTGCCAGTATCAAGGCATTTACCAAAGTCCTTCAAAGATACTCTTTCACCATAACTATACAATAACATTTTTTAGTAGGTGCTAATTTTAAACTCAATTCTAAAGTCCCTGGTGAAATAAAGAATGCCTATGAAGATTCTCTTACTTCTACCAGTCATACTTTATGACACCCAGAGCTAGGAGAAAGGAAGAAAACGACATGTGGAAAAAATAAATTCTGAAAGAATACTGCAAAGTAACTTATGTGGTATGAATTCCATTATTTTGAATGATCAGTTTTGTTATTTTTATAGTATGAAACAAGTTTCCAGGACTAGAACTCTCTTCCAGGAATGAATTAGGTAATAAGTCATTCATATTTCTCCCCGGAGGAAAAAGTGTGAAAGAGAAAATAAATACAACATAAACATGGCAATGGTGGATGGCCATTCATTTTTCTGCTGCTGCCCAAGCCTCTTCTTCTTTCCAAATGCAGAGGGACTGAATGTATATAAAGATTTATCAAACTTTTCAACGTTCTGGCCACCACATAGAAAAGGTGTTACCAAGCACCATCTTGAAATTCATAAGTGTGAGGCTGGGAATCTGATTCTTCTCTTGAGGATCCTCCAAGCATCTAAAGGAAGAAGGTCTGTGGCCAAGTCTCTGTCAAGTTGAAGTTTCTGAAGCCCATGGGAAGATTACAAGATGATAACTAGCCTACATGCCGAAGATAAACCACTCTGGTGCTCTCTCTGGTACACATGCTATACCATGCCAGCTTCTGTTCTGATATGGCAACCCTATCAGAGGAAAATTTCAGAAGCAGAAGTGCAGGAGGATGGAGGGATCTGGGAAGCATGCAGCAAAAGAGCC
Source organism: Papio anubis (assembly GCF_008728515.1). Classification (NCBI taxonomy): domain Eukaryota; kingdom Metazoa; phylum Chordata; class Mammalia; order Primates; family Cercopithecidae; genus Papio; species Papio anubis. The sequence goes on from NC_044978.1 coordinate 45,255,299, forward strand.
ACTGTAATAGAATGGTGAGCCTTCTAGGGGCTTCGCTTCAGAAATTCCTTCTAGGGACTTCAGAAATTCAGATCTCCAAAGAAGAAAGCCTCTTCCCACTATATCTGGGGGTGAAATATCAATAAATCACCTTCAATGTCTTTTCTAAAACACCTGGCCATGTGTGAACTCTGATGGAATGTTGATATTAGGTAATATCAGAAAGGAAAGTTCACTAATGGTCACATAGCATGAAGAAATGCAGCCATTAATCTGTTCTCCACTCTGTTAGTTCTATTAATCAGTCTCCCTGGAATCTTCAAAGCATAATAACTCTCATTTGCACCTCTTCTGAAAATGGCTAAGTATGTTTTGAAATTGTATGGTTCATTTCATGGTCATTCTAATAGCAATTACAATATTCTGTAGTTAACACAGCATAATGATCACCGAAACTCTATAATAATTATGCCATCCAGTTATAAGTGAATCACTCTGGTAGAAGACCTGAAATATAATACCACCAAATAATCTTTCTTGTCTCAAGACAGCTTTCCCTCTGAGAGCAGAAGTTGAGTATCTCTCGCAGGCCCTCTGGAAGAGACTGCACATAGCAATCTGAAAGAATACCTTTTGATTGTATCATTTGTTTTCAATATTAATAACCTGAAGAAGTTGTAAAATATCAGTCTGCAAACCACATTTTTCCCTGTATTGGATTGTATCTAGTGTCCTGCAAGGATTTATTTTTGCTAATGAATCATTTTACACAACTATTCTCCTTGCAGCTCAGAGCTGGCTGCTGCGATGCTTTCAAGTCATCTATTGTTTCATTGTAGGTGGGCTCTTACGATTATTTACAACTGAATGGTATTTAAAATATAATATGTTTTGAATAGAGTTTATACCTACACAGGATTCAAAAATTTTCATTTCTGCCTTGTTCCTCTTGACTGCATTATGTATCCTGAATAGATGCAGGAGAAGGAAGAGGGAGAAAGCAGAAGTAGAAACCACAGACTTGGGAGTCAAACAAACCATGGTAGAAAGAGCATCTGGCTTTAATTCTCTGCCACAGCAAGCTGCCTGACATAATCACTCTTGCTCTAATTTTCTGCCTTATGACTCTATTCCATAGTTTCTGCTCTCTCTAGGAGAAACAGTGCACACAAAAATTCCACCAAGCTTTGCATACTTTTGATGTCCGTGGACTTTTACAAGCTGTAGTTCTGTGCATAATGGCACCACTAAAAGTTTTGTTTCAGAAACTCCTTCAGTCCCGCCAAGGACAGGGACTGCATTTGTTTCAATTTTTACTGTCTTCCACTTCTTATTTCACTGTAGACATGAATATTTCCAAAATTAAATTTTCTATTCAATATTCAACATACTTTTTAACTTTGATTCTCTATTGGTTATTCTATTCAAGTGGAATGGGAATCCAGTGGCAAAACAATAATAATAAAATAGCATTTAAAATTTTTAAATTAAAAGTCAGAAACAGAAAGTATTAACAATTAACATTGTATTAGTTCATTCTCACACTGCCATGAAGAAATACCTGAGTCTAGGTAATTTATAAAGAAAAGAGGTTTAATTAACTCACAGTTCTGCATGGCGGGGGAGGCCTCAGGAAACTTACAATCACGGCAGAAGGCGTCTCTTCACAGGGTGGCAAGAGAGAGAATGAGAGTCAGCAGCGGAAATGCCAGACACATAAAACCATCAGGTATCATGAGAACTCACTCACCATCACGAGAACACCATGGGGGAGACCGCCCCCATGATTCAATTACCTCCCACCTACTCCCTCCCACGACACATAGGGATTATGGGAACTACAATTCAAGATGAAATTTGGGTGGGGACAAAGCTAAACCACATCATTACACTCCTGGTCCTTCCCAAATTTCATGTCCTCACATTTCAAAACACAATCATGCCCTTCCAATTGTCCCCCAAAGTCTTAACTCATTCTAGCATTAACCCAAAAGTCCAGGTCCAAAGGCTCATCTGAGACAAGACAAGTTTCTTCCACCTATGAGCCTGTAAAATCAAAAGCAAGTTAGTTACTTCCTAGATACAATTATAAGCATTAGGTGAATACACCTGTTCCAAATGGGGAAAATTTGGTTAAAACAAAGGGGCTACAGGCCCATGCAAGTCTGAAATCCAGCAAGTCAGTCATTAAATATTGAAGTTCCAAAATGATCTATTTTGACTCCATGTCTCACATCCAGGTCATGCTGTTGCAAGAGGTGGACTCCCATGGCCTTGGGAAGCTCCACACCTGTGGCTTTGCAGGGAACACCCACCAACCTGGCTTCTTTCACAGGCTGGCATTGAGTGTCTGTGATTTTTCCAGGTGCATAGTGCAAGCTGTCGGTGTGGATCTACCATTCTGGGGTCTGGAGGACGGTGGCCCACTTCTTACAGCTCCACTAGGCAGTGCCCCAGTGGGAACTCTGTGTGGGGACACCCTCCACATATTTCCCTTCCACACTGCCCTACCACAGGCTCTCAATGAGGCCTCTGCCCCTGCAACAAACTTCTGCCTGGACAATCAAGCATTTCCACATATCCTCTGAAATCTAGACAGAGGTTCCCAAACACCAGTTCTTGACTTCTGTGCACCCACAGGCTCAACACCACGTGGAAGTTGCCAAGACTTACGGCTTGCACCCTCTGAAGCAATAACCCAAACTGTACCTTGGCCCCTTTTAGCCACAGCTGGAGCTGGAGTGGCTGGGATGCAGGGTACCATGTCCTGAGGCTGCACAGAGAAGGGGAGCCCTGGGCCCAGACCATGAAACCATTTTTCTCTTCTGGGTCTCTGGGCCTGTGATAGGAGGGGCTGCTGTGAAAGTCTCTGACATGCCCTGGAGACATTTTCCCCATTGTCTTGGTGATTAACATTTGGCTCCTCATTACTTATGCAAATTTCTGCCAGCTTGAATTTCTCTCCAGAAAATGGTTTTTTCTTTTCTGTCCACTGTCAGGCTTTCATGTTCTGCTTCCTCTTGAATGCTTTGCCATCTAGAAATTTTTTCTGCCAGATATTCTAAATCATCTCTCTCAAGTTCAAAGATACACAGATCTTGAGCAGAGGCACAATGCTGCAAGTCTCTTTACTAAAGCATAACAAGAGTCACCTTCGCTCCAGTTCCCAATGAGTCCTCATCTCCATGTGAGACTACCTCAGCCTGGACTTCATTGTCCATGTAACTATCAACATTTTAGTCAAAGCCATTCAACAAGTCTCTAGAAAGTTCCAAACTTTCCCACATCTTCCTGTCTTCTGAGCCCTCCAATCTCTAGAAATTTCCAAACTTTGTGACATTTCACTGTCTTCTTCTGAGTCCTCCAAACTGTTCCAATCTCTGCCTGTTACCCAGTTCCAAAGTTGCTTCCACATTTTGGGGTATCCTTATACCAGCACCCTGCTCCTGGTACCAATTTACTGTATTAGTCTGTTCTCACGCTGCTATGAAGAAATATCCAAGACTGAGTAATTTATTTAAAAAGAGGTTTAATTGACTCACAATTCCATGTGACTGAAGAGGTCTCAGGAACTTTACAGTCATGGAAGAAGGTGCCTCTTCACAGGGCAACAGGAGAGAGAATGAGAGCCAGCAGGGGTAATGCCAGATGCTTATAAAACCATCAACTCTCATGATAACTCATTCACCACCACAAGAACAGCACCGGTAGAACTGCCCCCATGATTCAATTACCTGCCACTGAGTCCCTCCCATGACACATGGGGATTATAAGAACTATAATTCAAGATGAGATTTGGGTGGGGACACAGCCAAACCATATCAAACATCAAGTAATATTGCTTAAGCATCTCTTTGTGCCAGGAATTATTAAAATGGTGTGTATGTGCAAATGCCTGTATCACTAACAAGAAGTCACAAAAGCAACAAAACCAAGAAATTGGCCAGTGAGTGAAATGGTGAGAAGGGGTGGTTGCCTGTTTGGTCTCATGCACTGAAATTTTTAAGAACTACACTGGGTCCTCTCTCATCTGCATGGCATATATCTGTTCTGGACAGAGGCTACAGCATTAGAAAGCTGGTTCTTGAATTTTGAGAACTCTGACACAACTGTGACTCAATAACATTTTTTTTGACACGAAGTTTCACTCTTGTTGCCCAGGCTGGCATGCAATGGTGAGATCTCAGCTCACTGCAACCTCCGCCTCCTGGGTTCAAGTGATTCTCCTGCCTCAGCCTCCCAAGTAGCTGGGATTACAGGTGCCCACCACCACGCCCAGCTAAGTTTTTATATTTTAAGTACAGATGGGGTTTCACCATGTTGGCCAGGCTGGTCTTGAACTCCAGACTTTCAAGTGACCCACCCTCCTCAGCCCACCAAAGTGCTCAGATTACAGGTGTGAACCACCATGCCCAGTCAACTCTGTAACATTTTAGCATTTCAACCTGTTTCTTTTCCTCTCTCCTAAATCAAGCAGGTACTCAATCAGGCATTTCTTGCCTCTTGCCTCTTGCCTCTGAGTAGTAACCTAACAGGAAACAAAAACAAAAACAAACAAACAAACAAAGCAGAACTAAGTTTCCTGGGCCTGGGAATCCTGAATACACCTGTTCCAGAGAAGGAAGAGAGTGTGGTGTCAAAATATTTGTTAGAAGCAAGGAGAGAGCTAAAAGCCCCACCACAAGGATCCTCCAAACCTGCAGGAAATGAGAAGGTGAGTAGCTGCTGTGTGCTTTCTGTGCAGTGCAAACAAGGAAGTGGCAAGATTCCAGGAGGAGAAGTGGCTCTGTGTGCAGCTCAGAAATTGAGACCACACCATGGTGTCACAAAGCCACCAGACCTCCAGGGCTGTGCTAAAATACAGAATGAGTGTCTTACTGCTAACCTGTGTGGGTAAGTGACTCAATAACCAGATGTCATGTCCTGAATTTTTAGCACTGGGCAAATTTTTATGTCATAGTCATGACATAAATTCCAGGGAGATAGCAGAGCTCCTTTAAAGACTGAAGCTTCCTCCCTTTCTGAAGGCACAGGGGCTCAAAGTCCTCCCTTTTTGAAGGCACAGGGGTTCAAAGAAAGGCAGGATGATTTACAGAAAAATAAAGAGAGGAGGTTCTTCCTCCCCACCTGTAGTGTTCCCCTTAACTAGGGAAGACCAGGATTCATGTTTCCATTTTAATTGGCACATGTAAGGGTACACCATCGTTCCTGAAAAGAGCCACTTTGCTCCCCATCTGCAAACTCATTCCAGCAGCTAAGGTTTCTTCCCACCTCGGCAAAGAATGGAGGCAATTCTTTATCTCTCAGCTATTTGATCATTAAGTTTTGTTTTGTTTTGTTTTGCTTTTGAGACGGAGTCTTGCTCTGTCACCCGGGCTGGAGTACAGTGGCACCATCTTGACTCACTGCAACCTCCATCTCCCTGGTTCAAACAATTCCCCTGCCTCAGCCTCCTGAGTAGCTGAGATTATAGGTGCACGCCACCACACATGACTAATTTTTTTGTGCTTTTAGTAGAGACAGGGTTTCACCATATTGGCCAGACTGGTCTTAAACTCCTAATCTCAGGCAATCCGCCTGCCTCAGTTTCCCAAAATGCTGGGATTACAGGTGTGAGCCACCGTGCCAGCTGATCATTAAGACTTAATAGCAAATAGCACCTATTATAATTGGGATTTGCAAACACTTAACCTGTTTAAATGAAACCTTTTGGATTCCAATTCTCTTCTCAGTTGCAGGATCTTGATTCTTTCTTAGGATGCAGTTCCTGCTAAACACACAGCAAACTTGCTTATATTATTCTCTAATTTATACTCTTCACACTCCTACAACACTCACAAATCACAGAGAGAACTACCTCTGCAACCTTGAATAGGTGAGGAAAAATGTCTTCCACAGGAGCTTCTTTGTAGACATTTTTGTGCAGCAATCAGAGATTAAATTTTGTTTGTGACTCAGCCACCTGAGTGATTGGCTACAACACAAAGCAAATTCATCTCAGGCTTTTTCCACTGTTTGAGAGCAATGATGGGTCAATACCTACTGCATAGTTTCACAGTATGGATTCGATCGATGTCGCTGTTTTTTTCCTCTCTCTCTTACAAAGGGACCTGATGCTTCCCTTTATCAATATTGAGCAAATGCTAATAGCAAGGAATTTTATTTCAAGCAACAACTGAACATCCATTTTAGTTTTTTTCCCACTTGCAGATTCAGATCATTGTCTTTTGCATGTGTTGTCCCCTTTGTGATGGCATTTTCTAAATAGAAAGTAGTCTACTTGCCTGACGCACGGTATGTGCTCAATAAATTTTAATTAATAATAATAGCCCTTGTTGTTGCTATAGTAATAAAAAGTAAAAGTGAGCATAGAGGGGTTGATCCCAGGGCTGGGTAAGGAATTCATTGCCTCCGTGCAACCAGAGGACAGGACAAGGAGGTGTAGATGTTGTAGAAGGAAATGATAGACTGGATATGGTAACTCACACCTGTAACCCTAGCACTCTGAAAGGTGAAGGCAGGAGAGTCACTTGAGTCCAGGAGTTGGAGACCAGCCTGGGCAACATAGTGATACCTTGTCTCAATAAATAAGTAAATAAACAAGCAAAATTAGCCAGCCGTGGTGGAGCACACCTGTAGTTCCAGCTACTCAGGAGCTAAATGTTGAAGGATTGCTTGAGCCTGGATGGTTGAGGCTGCAGTGAGCCATGATCATTCCACTGCTCTCCAACCTGGGCAACAGAGTGAGACCCTGAAAAAGAGAAAGAGAAAGAGAAAGAAAGAGAGAGACAGAGAGGGAGGAATGAAGAAAGGAAGGAAGGAAGGAAGGAAGGAAGGAAGGAAGGAAGGAAGGAAGGAAGGAAGGAAGGAAGGAAGGAAGGAAGGGGGAGGGAGGGAGGGAGGGAGGGAAGGGTGGGTGAAATTAGTTAGAAAAAAATCTTATTCCCAACTGATTCAGAAATGTAAAAAAAAAGAAAAGAAAAGAAGAGAAAAAAGGAAATGGTAAAGTAAGAAAAGGGGAAGCAGGGAAGAGAAAAGGTAGAAAATCAGAAGGCGAAGAAGAAAGAGCCAGGTATGTAAGAAGAGTGGCTCCAATGAAGAGACCTTGAGGGGAGTAAAAATCCCCTGTATACAGAGAAATAAATAAGAAGAGAGAAATCCAAAGAGAAGAAGAGGGAGGAATGAAAGGAAATAAGAAACAGAGGAGAGAAGGGGCCTCAGGAAGCTTGGAATGGCTTTAGTTGGCTTGTGAGTTTCAGAGGAAACTACTATCTATTATCTTTCCCTTTTGAAATTCTAATCTGATAATTAGCCATTATTAACAATTTTTATTTTTGTCGTCCTAAATGAGTTCACATTGAAGGGGGTAATAATAGCTCCCCATTGACAGAAAGAGGAACAGAAATAATTATTTCCTGGCTTTCAGACATGGCCAAAGCAATATTATCTCAAAGGCCAGATATGACAGCTAAAAACTGCATCTGGTAGCCAAACAATTCCTCACCCTCTGTTTTAATCTTTTGAACATGCGTGTTCAACTCAAAGACTCTAGGAGTGTTAAAAAGATTAATGACCTTAATATGTGTAAAGTTCTTGGAAGGTTAAAAAGTACAAGTACTGTGTATTTAAAAGTCAACTTTTAATTTGTGTAACTCAAATAAATTATTATCTTTTATTTAGGAAAGTCTTTGAGAAAGAAAGAAACATGCATTAATTACATTGATTTATGTTCCTGTGCTTCTCCTGATTGGGAAAGTGAACTCTTAACATAACCTTGAAAAGATACAAGGTGCCAAGTAGGCGATAGAGAGGAGACAGAGTAAAGTAAGGAAAGGAAGTGACCTATTTTGAAATCACAGCTAACACGGGAGCACAGCCAAGGACTATGAGACAGGGAAATTGACAGTTTGCCTTCACCTTCATCTCTTTTTCTCCTTATCCTGTCTCCTGGCTGTGTGGAAGCATTCCACTCCCTGCACCCCAGATACCAGATCAACCACCCGGAACTGCACCAGGTCCAACTTCTCAGATCCCCAAATACCACTTTCTTAGCAACACCTTTCCTCTGATTTCTCTCATCCCCTTTCTGCTGCCATACCTGTTCTTCCACCATGGAGATACCTGTTTTTCCTATATCAGCCCTCCTGCTGTCAATTCCTTCCCTCCTGCCTGGTTAGTCAGTGACTTCACCCATCAGCTCCCTAACCCTCTTCTCCTCCCTCTGCCTCAATCCAGGCCTGGGTGGACGCCATCAGTCACTACTCAGCTTGTGCCCACACGATGTTCAGCTTTGCCACAACCAAGTACTTCAAATAAAATAAAATAAGATAAAATAAGATAACATTTTAAAAGAATAGAAATAATAAAGGAGAGTAAAATAAAATAACAGTTTTTACTGGCTTCAGCTACAAAATGATGGCTTCAACTGGACCTTGTGTTCAATTGGACTCAGTACTGACTCCATTCAGCTCACATTTGCATTCCTGGGGGCCGTAGTCTCAACACTTTACCCCTCTCAAATACTCTACTCCACTCCCATCTTTAATTTCCCACCAATGATCTTGCCCCATACTTCATACAGAAAAGGCAGACCATCAGAGGAACCTTCTCCAACTTCTTTTTCCTTCTCCTTTAGAGCCAATGTATCCAGATACATTATTATAGTCTAACCTTTTCTCTTAAAAATGAAGTGGCCCCACACTTCCTATGCTGACTATCTAAATGATTTGATTATGTTTACATTTCTAACTTCTTTACTACACCATGAGCTCTTTCTCTGGGTGGCACCGACCCTTCTCTTTCTTGAAGAAAAAATGGCATAGGAGCACCCCTGAATTATATTACCAAAAAGGGAAAACAATTCACGAAGCTTTTTAAAATGCAGCACCTTCTATACTCTAATAATAACAGTTAACATTTATTGAGCAGTTACTCTGTCCCAGGCACTGGGGATATTTGTAAGTGCTTTACATTTGTTATCTAATTTGACCCCCACATTAACTCTTTCAGAAAAATTCTATTAGTACTATTACTAACCATGAAATAGCGACAAACAATCACAACAACCCCTGGGGAAAAGCGCTATAAAGTGCTGATGGCAGGTTCATAGCATTCAACGAAATATACAAAATCATTATTAATATTTTTATTTGGTCATTGGCTAAATCTCAAGACCCCAAAGCAAACTTTAGAACATTTAAAATACTTATTTTCATTATTTTGAAGACATTAAATATATTACTTATTCTAAATATTATGTGCTCAGATCTATAACATTACACAAGAAAATAGTTAGAGACTTTAAAAAGCTTTTTGAAAGCAATGTTTTAAGTCCTAGGAGTTTGCAGTAGAGAAGCTTCCTATCTTCTTATCTTACTGAGGGGCAGGTCTTGCCTCTTAATGGTGTCTTTTTGGTACATAGCCTGAAAGCCTAAAGGTTATCTGAAATGCCACTTTCTTATTTACTTGAAGTGTTCTATTTTGGCATAGAATGAAGACATTGGAAGATTTCTGTGTTTCTGTGTTTCTACCAGTGTAATACAATAAGACTGAAACATTCTAAAAATAGTCAATTTATATTTGGGTGTTGCTATGGATTGAATTAGGCCTCGTCTCCCAAAATTTCATGTGTTGAAGTCCTAACTCCCAAGTATCTCAGCATGTGACCTTAATTGGAAACAGGATCACTGCAGATGTAACAAGTTAAAATGAGATTATACTGGAGTAGGGTGGGCCTCAAATCCAATAGGACTGGTATCTTCATTAAAAAAAAGAAATTTTGACACACTCAGCAGAATACCATGGGAAGATGAAGGCAGACATCAGGATGATACCATAGAAGCCAAGGAACACCAAAGATTTCTAGCAAACTACCAGAAGTTAGGGCACAGACATGAAACAGATTCTCCCTCACAGCTCTCAGAGGAACCAACCCTGCAAACACTTCGATCTGGGACTTCTGGTACCCCAATCTGTGGTGCTTTATTTCGGCAATCCTGGCAACCTAATACAGGTGTCTTCAAAGGGACAACAACATCTGTTAATGCACAGGACTTAGAAATCAGGGGGTGGGTGAGGGAAATTTCTGAAGAATGAAGCATAGAAAGCTACCACATAAACATTTTTTTTCCTAATGTTCCTTTTCCTATTTTTTTTTCAGCATACTTATAGCCGCTTTCAGATTACTTTATTGTCTACAGTCTTTAGAGCGCTTTTTTTAAAAGAGAAAATATTGTATTTTCTGATTCTTCATGATGCTCTTGTCCCTGTCTGATTTATAATGTTTTATTATGAGCTCATTTTCAGTTGATTTCCATTGTTCTTCAGGAACGCAGTTTGTCCTGAGATGTGGAAGTTTTCTGACAAAACTTCTCTCCCAGAGTTCATCCTGATTTTTCTTTGGCATCCAAGGATTTCTCTTTCTTTTCATCAAGTTTCTCTGTAGTCATTTATAGTGTCGTGGTTTACTATTTTGTTTAGCATTTCCAATTGTTTTCAGCAAGTGGGGGACCCTTCTGCGTTAGCTGAGGCAGCCAAATTGCCCAGTCTCCATTTCATGGACTTTCAAGAACATTTCTATGCAGATAATAATAAGACAGAATGATCACTTACCTGTCATGATACAGTATCTGAAATATTTCTCTTCCCTTCTCTCACTTATCAAAACTAAATTGATAAAAGCCTGTTGGCTTTTCAACTGAACCAAGTCTTTAGTATTTTGATACAACAACTCCCCCAATAAAATTGTAAGCCAGTTTCTGGAAATGATTCTAGTAAAATTTATACCTCTTTAAATTTACTAAAATGTAACCTTTACAAAACCAATAAAGAGGACTAGGGTAATGCTACATGCTTTGAAACACTTGTCATACAATTTTAATTCAAAACTCAAATAAAATTATAACTACCTTTTTTTTTCCTAGCAAGTAACAGAACTGTTGTAAGCATTACCTCAACTTGATCTTTACAAACTGCGTTTACATGTTTATGCTCCTCAACATAGGAGAAATAGAAGTCTCAGAGAGGTTAATTAAGGTCCCTGAGCTACCTATTAGAGCATCTGGGATATATGGCAGACTCCAGTCTTTCTGGATGCCTGGGTGTTTTGTTTGCAATGGTATCAGGCTATTTTTCATCAAATATTTTAGCCTTTCAGTTGCAAATACATAATTATGATGAGGGGATTTAAACCACCTATTTCTGACAAAAAAAGAGCTTCTTTTTGTATCGGAGGAAACAGTTGTAGGTAAGAGGATTTATTCTTGTTTTATCATAAAAGAAAACCAATATATTTTTATTCTGTCACTATGAAGTTACATCAAGAATCACAAAACATTTTAATTTTATGTAATTGGTGTAGATTTTCGCCATGGCAAAATGTTAGCCTTTATCCTAATCAGTATATTGAACTCTTTCAAAATGAAGCATAACTAATAACAGCAATGTATCTTAATACAGATCCTACAGATTTTAGGGGCAATGGATACACTTATAGCATACTATTATGATGAGTTTCATAAGAATCTAGTTAAGAAGATTAAGAATTGCTATACTGACAAATGTTTATGCTACAGAATCTCCAGTGTGAAAGTGGACAATAATATCTGCTAGTGATACAGGATACTGTTAGCCTTCAGGCTTGTCTTTGGTTTCATTTAACAAACTGGAGAGACAGCCATTTAAAACAAGAAAATTTGCAAAAGCAGATTTGCATAAAGACTTTGCTTTGGGATAGAAGAGGATGTAGGTATTTGAAAAGGACTGGAAATGCAGGAAGTGGAAACAGAGAAGGAGCTGCCATCGGGGTCATGTGGAAGGACTATGTGAGTCTCAGGATATAAGCCTTACTAGGTTCTTAAGTGATAAAATATGAAATCCACAAAAGAAGATAGATGAAACAAGTATCTCATGGCTACCTTGAAAGCTGCTGGTTTGGGGAGCATCAGGTAATAACATCTGTAACTTTGATATTGTCATTCTAAGGTGAGCAGAGGAAGCAGCAGCAATACTGAGGCATCATGAGGTTTCATAGAAAGACCATCAACAAAAAGGATGCAACTGGGTGCAGTGACAAACGCGTGTAATCTTAACACTTTGGGAGGCTGAGGCCAGAGGCTCACTTGAGGCCAGGAGTCTGAGACAAGCCTGGTCAACATGGTGAAACCCCATCTCTACTAAAAATATAAGTATTAGCTGGGTGCGGTGGCAGGCACCTGTAATCCCAGCTATTCGGGAGACTGAGGCAGGAGAATCACTTGAACCTAGGAGATGGAGGTTGCAGTGAGCCGAGATCACGCCACTGCACTCCAGCCTGGGTGACAGAGCAAGACTGTCTCAAAAAAAGAAGGATGGGAGCAAAAGACTGTGACAAACAGCTGGTGGTGACTGTGGCTGGCAGATCAGCTTTTGAGCACTGTGTGCAGATTCACCCAAGGAACTCCACACATTGTACTCAAACTGCTATATATGCTTCCTTTCAACCGAGGCCTTGCTCTCAGGCAGAATATATGCCTTCAGCTTCCTTTAGGATTAACCCGTTCCTAGGAGACTTCTCATTCTTTCATGAGGACAGTGGCTCACCTCCTGCAGATATGTCTGTATCCTGGCACAAGCACAACTTCAGCCCAAGCTGACACCACACAACATATATCTAATCTATGTTTCCCTATAGTTAATATTTCATATTTTATTAGACTCTTTCTGTCACCAAGGTCAGACTCAGGCACTCTCAGAATGGGGACCAAAGAATTCAGTAATTCTGTTCTGAGTCCTGTTAAGAGGTTGATGGCTCCAACCATAGCATTTATGGCCCAGCAGGAGGTAAGAAAGATCATAGAATTCCCACGTGTTTTCCCAGAGAGGAATTTTTGTTTTTGTTTTTGTTTGTTTGTTTGTTTGTTTTGAGATGGAATTTCACTCTGTCACCTAGGCTGGAGTTCAGTGGCGTGATCTTGGCTCACTGCAACCTCCGCCTCCTGGGTTCAAGAGATTCTCCTGCCTCAGCCTCCTGAGTAGCTGGGATTACAGGCACCTGCCACCATGCCCAGCTATTTTTTTTTTTTTTTTTTGTATTTTTAGTAGAGACAGTGTTTTGCCACGTTGGCCAGGCTGGTCTCGAACTCCTGACCTCAGGTGATCCGCCCACCTAGGCCTCCCAAAGTTCTTGGATTACAGGTGTGAGCTGCCGCACCTGGACAGAGGCAAGATTTTTCTAAGCTTGTTGAAGTCTTCCTTGGTTGGCTGCTTCCTCCTTGCTATCATACCAGACATTCCTCCTTGTTTCCCATTAACCATTTCCAGAAAAACTTTTTCTTAAGTCTCCCAGATCAATCACTGTACACTTGAAGCCCACAACCTCGACCTTGTACCTAAAAGTCTGATGGAACAAGAAACTCAGTCTGCATGGTCTGAGTTAGCTTTGCCGACTTCTGTTGCGCAAGAGGTGTAGGAAAGTCTGGGGAAGTATCCGATTAATTCTAATCTTTCCTTAGCTCCCACTCCCTGAGTGAGTCTGTGCATAATAAAAAGGCAGAGGGTCCCGGACTCAAAGGCTTGTGTCACTTATCCAAGATGTGGAGAGATAAAATAAGCACAGTGAGGTTAGTTGTCTCGAGGTTGTCACCCACCATACAGCCCCCAACATCTCCTTCCCTCTGACTGCTCACCTGACAGCCTTTCCTGTGGCTGCAGGTTTAACACAGTGTACTGGCATTGCAGCCCCTCCCTTGGTTGTTTTACATTGGCCATCTGAAAGCATCCTTCCTGAAAATGAGAGCTAGGTTTCTTCTTTGTTTTCTTTGTTACTAATAAGAGCTTGATGTATGATTAAAGTTTCTAAAAAACTGGAAGAGCTGTGCTTTCATAGTCAATGCTTTTAAGAAAATACCAAGAAAATTCTTTCTTTCTTGTTCGGGTGATTTTCACCCAGTGAAGAGCATGCTCTATGAAGTTGTCTCAGGAATATGAATGATCAGTAGCTAAAACCTGGCCATATTTCAGCAACCTGGTGAAAGAAATGAAAAGTGTTTGCCTCCTATTGCCTCTGTTAGTCTTGATTTGTTAGTTTTCAAAGTACAGAATTGTAAAATAAACCCACAAAAAGCCTTATGACTTTAAACCAAACATGACAGCTGTGCAATTTAAACATCACACCTTTAACCTTTATCCAATTAAATAAGCTTAAAGAAATATCCACCAACTGAAATACAGAAAAATAGTCTTTATAGAGAAAGTATTGAATTTTACCCAAGAAAATGTAAAGAAGAAATCATACATATAAAAATCTGCATCACTACGGTATGACTCATTTTTATATTGATAAAAAAATTATACTTAATACATTGGAGTTGTAGGAAAGTGTTAATGATTTTTCTGTAAGTATTCAGATTAAATATCATACAGAAATGGAGCAAAGCAGCTATTCCTGATGGGTCAGAAAATGATTTTCATGAGTTAATAAAAATTTGTGTCTTCTAAAATTTTTCAAATAACACAGAACTAGACTTTCTTGCTTAGGGTAAAAGGATGGATTCTGATAAGGACCATCTTTATGTTTCCTAGTACTTAAACACCCTCTTTTGTCCTTCATGGAAATTAACAAAGAACTCTTGAGTCTGTCTGGTAGATAAAAACGTCAACAATGAAAACACAGTTTCAAGAAAATATCAAGAAAATTATTTCTTTCTTGATGGGGTGACTTTCACCCAGTGAAGAGCATGCTCTATGAAGTTGTTTATTTCACAAATATAATCATTTCATATTAAAGAAAATTTAAAATATAAAATATATTTTAAAATATTTATTTTAAATATGAAATGCTTTTAGCATATTACTGTACATAATAGAGATTCAATAAATACTCTTTCCAACATTTGTATTTTTGTTTCTCAGATGTTTCTTGTACTCAGAAAAATCAAGAACATCATTTTCAATCTGAAGAATTAAATAAGAAATTCAATAAAGTAGGATAAAAAAATGGCTGGCATGTTTTCCCATTACCTAGAATAGCTCTGTGGAGACCAACCATCCCATGAAAACAACTGCAAAACAGGATAATCCAGTAAAAACATCTGCTGAAAGGCATCAGAAAACTAGCAAGGCAGCAAGACTGAGGAGCCAGGATACTGGAAAGAAGGGTATGCAGAGAGGTGAGCTCAACATTCAGTGCCACTTTTCCTTGAGGCAATTTGTCAACTGCTAAACAGCAGCCTCAAGATGAAGGAGCTGAGCAGATATTCTAAGAGTTTCATGGGGATAAGGAATAAAATGGAAGTTTAAGACCCAATAAGAAGCAGACAAAATATCCCAGCATTTCAGTTGAAACCCTGGATGGGATTCATTTCAGGAGTAATAGGGAACCAGAAACAAAGGACTGTCATGAAGATTCAAGCCCACCCAAGATTAGACTAGCTTATCTGCCTCTACCCTAACTTTCAACCAGAAAGAAAACAAACCCTCTAGCAGTAACCCCATCGCTACTAAAAATACAAAAATTATCCCGGCATGATGGTGGGCGCTGTAATCCCAGCTACTTGGGAAGCTGAGGCACGAGAATCGCTTGAACCTGGGAGGCGGAGGTTCCAGTGAGCTGAGGTTGCACCTCTGCAAGTCCATTCTAATTATGTTCTTTTTTAAAAATGTGCTACAGAAATATATAATTTTTTGAAAAAAAACGAGCCAATATTAAGGAAGTTATGTTAGCCCATTTTCTGTGGCAACAACAGAATACCTGAGATTGAGTAATTTATAAAGAATAGAGATTTATTTAGCTCACATTTCTGGAGGCGAGGAAATCCAAGATCAGGCGGCTGTATCTGGTGAGGGCCTCATGCTGCATCACAACATAATGATGGCATCACACGACAGGAACACATGTAAGAACAGAAGCAGGCACATGCAGTGAAGACAAAACATGAGGGAAAACCTTGATTTATAACAACTCACTCTTGGGTAGCTATTCCAGACTTACACTCACTCAAAAGAGATGGGATTAATCTCTTCATAATGGCAGATCCCTTATGACCCAAACACCTCTTAAGGATCCCACCACCTCTCAACACCATTACACTGGTGATCAAGCCTCAATATGAATTTTGGTGTGGATGAAGTATATTAAATACTAGCAAAAGTAAATTTTTAAAAAAAATTTGGAAAGACACTATGCATAAATTTTCTAAGCCTTTAAGAATTTTTTTTAAGTTTGGGTGAGAAATCTACATAAATTCTAAATTATTTCCTAGAGCAAACATGGATGAATTCTTGGTAGAAAAAAAAACCACAAAGACAAAAATAACTATGTCTTCTCACAGCTTTATTTTATACCTATTTTTCTTTTCATTCACTTTTAAATTAAACAGATTGTAATATTCATTTTCTATTATTTGTTTAGCAATTGCAAAATCAGGTATGACAAAATCAACTAAAGCATAGTAAATGTATTTCCCTCATGCTCGTACACAAAAATCTGTTAGTTTTCTATTTTACTAGATTTTTGGCATATTATTTAAATGTACCCTCACTCAAAGGAGTCCTCTGGAGCTAAAACACATAATGATGTATGGTGTTTTCAGTTGATCCATTGAACATGATTACCATAGCCAACCAGAATTTTTGGCAAGGTAAGTCAATTTTCTGTGTCAGAAGTGTATAACAAATTTCATTCCTTCCACTATTATAATTATAATGGAATCAAGTTGAGAGAGTAGCAACATGGATGTCTCCCTGACATGAATGAGAGAAAGCTCTCTTTGACTTCTCCCTTTCGTTTTCCCTCAAAAGAGCCTTCAACTTTACACAAAACTGCAAGAAGCAGTACTCTAGGGACGGTAATACCTTCTGGGTTCTTTTTTCCTCCAAGAACTTCAGAGGAGTTCTATTAGTAAAGATGGTAACATTTATACAATGGCCCATATTCATCTCTTTCCCTTTGAAGATTGTGCCCCCAAATTTGCCCTTGAATCTAAGGCTTCTCTGACAGTACCTGTCACATAATTCTCTTCCAATTATTTCAAGTTGCCTAGATGTCACATCTATTGAAGTTCATGATAACCACAGATATTATCTTGGTCATAAGAGTTTATTACTATGTTTACACATGAAACCCAGCTCACGTGGCCTTGGAAGAATTGCTTAACATCCTTAAGCTTAAGTTTCCTTATGTAAAATAAGGAAAATGATACATATTTCATAGAGCTGGAAGATTGAAGGTGATAATGCATAAAAAACACTGAGTGTAAAGTATAGTAAGTATTCAATTTACATATTAGTTCTTATAATTAATGGGGCTCTACTTAGGAAGATTTTTCTCTCTTATGTATGTAATATCCGCACTATTTTATATTTTAAGGACACAGCTATATTGGTTGTTGCACCTATTTGTCTCTTGTAGTTCAATAAAGTAAATGTTTGAAGAATTAAAAACAATTTCCCTGAGAGACCACAATTCTCACACTTTGGAATTTATTCTCAATGACTCCTCAAGACACTGCCAATTAGTATGCCGTTTATTACATTGCCATTTTGTTTCGAATTATCTAGAGGTTGTCCACACAAAATACCTCAAAAACTTTAGGAAAGTAAGTGTTGCAATGGTCAGAGTGATTGTGGAAAAAGGGCTACAGGGTCACCAATGAAAAGATCAAGATAAACAGATAGAATTTTTCTTTCCCTTTTTCTTTCAACCTGAATTTTTCAACTTACAAACATTCTCCTAAAATTTTCATTCTGTTAATAAAGTGAAAGTTTAGACAATCAAACAGCTTACCTCATTCTATAAGAGTTAGTAAAATTTAACAAAATGGCAATTAAACCTTTTTGCTGCTTAGAGTAATTTACATATTAATTGACAATTATTATATTCACTTTTTTGCCATTATTGATGCTACAAAATATTATTTAACTCAACACAAACAATAATTACAACAGTTTACAATAATTACTCAGTTTTAATTGGGAATAAATGATGTTGGGTTCCTGAACTTGTGCTTTTAAAGAAAGGCCGTATCAATAGCCAAACTATATAAGAGTTGACTCAGCTCAGCTTCAAACCACAAATATTGCATTAATTGACATTGATAATTTTAAAGAGGTTCCAGGTAAGTGTGCTCATTTTACTCTTCACTCCAGTGCCATTTGATTGGTCCCACACTTACCTAATTAACAAGGTAACTCACATTGAATCCCAGAATTGATTCAGGCCCTCAAATTAACCTCAATCCCCTATTCAACCCCATGTCCTTGGGTTTTCTCTACATAATTTCTCCAACACCTACTTTCCTAGTCCCTCTCTCATTTTGTCATCTGCTGCCCACTCCCTTTGGCTTCCCTTTCTCTTGCATTTGTATATCCTTAAAAAGGTCCAAATGAACTAGTATCCCCAGCCTCATCATGAATGTTTTGTTTAGATCACTGGACAACAGAACTCAGAGACTGAAGTATTTATGATCAGATTGTTCTGGCAGAGTGATTAAAGCATGTAATATTTGAGGGATTTCAGAAAGGACTTCACAGCAATATCAATATCAAGTTGCTATTTTTGAATTTTGTGGTTGAAATACAAGTATTTCCACGGCCAGAGACCTAAGTTTCAATTCTGGCTTGGTCATTGATTATTTTATTTTTCTGACCTTTACTTTTCTCGTTTGTAAAGTAAGGAAAATAGACTATATGGTTTCTTTCAGCTTTAAAATACCATGCCAAAAGGATAGAATTTATGAATCTGCTGCAAATCAAAATAATTTAATGTTTTAAATAATATTCAAGCTCGGTTAAATTTCTAGGAGGCTTTATTCTTTTATTAATCTCATCACCACCCACATCAATTATGAAAAAGTCATGCCTACAGTGAATATATTATTTCATTATGAGTGTTTAGAAGCATATTTCTCCACACAAATCAGCGCACAGTACCCTCTTCTAATGCTTAGTTCTCAGAGCACATGTTGTAGTCATTTCATGATCTTTATAAAATAATTGTGCTTTAACACAAAAAGGCACAGCTATCTCAAGGTTAATCTAAAACTTTAGAGCAAGAGATCTCATTTCCTTTGTAAATAAGTCTATTTTTGGTGAAGTTGTTAGTCAATTGAGGCAGGAAAGTGTGAAGATTGATTTAGGTGTGCCTCAGGCCAGTGGTTTGCTGAGTATGATCAATAATCACCCAGCCTATACTTCTAAATGTTCTTCAAGCAATACACTGACAGGCACCAGCCAGTAGGTAAAACTGAGGTGAAATTATATCTTCTATCAAAGATGTAAAAACCAAAGCCTCACAGTAATATCTGACTTGTAGTCTGCAATCAATAATATGGGAAAACTATATTTGATATTCCGATGAAATAACTGTTGATTGGGTAAGAAGATAATTAGCATGCAGAGAAGAAAATACACATTAGAAATGATACTTATTTTTTGTTTGGGATGGTGAGATCTTATGGGTCTTAGGTGATATTAAGAATTCATAATTACCATTCTAACTAGAAGTCTGTCTGTTTCCTAGACTGTCTTAGCATTAACACCATCTCTTGCTTCAAAGAAACAGATTTGTTATACATGCGATTGCTTATTTTATAGAGTCAACCTTGAATTACCTTAGAGAAACAACTGAACTTCTTTATCTCATTCTCTGAAGCTATTAAGTTATTTCATAGCATGAAACAATACTTTAAAGACTGAAAGTGCATGTTGTAGCAATCAATAGAGTTATTTAAAGAATGGGCTTTATTATTTGGTCTATATTCCTTAATGTGATATTACTGTAAACAAAGAAATCTTTAGATGTAAGTAAAATCTTAATAATGATTAAAATAGCGAATATGAAGAGAAACATAAAATAAATTTTGCTGATTCAAAATTTCGATTTTAAGTTACTATTTTAGTTTTTCTTAGTGAGTGACCTAGAATCCTCAAATTAATTTCAGATACACTCAATATTTGAGTATTATAATATATTTGACAATTTATTTGAAAGAAGTCAAGGTCTTGAACTTTAGTTTCTTTAATCTGTTTACATATGGTCTGAAATGCCTTTTAGAATAAAATGTTGATTAAAAATAACCAAAGCATAAAGATTCAATTCCACTCATTCATATCAAGAGCTACACTTCTTTCATTTATAAAATTAAGTCAGATGGTCAACAAGATCTATTTGGCCTACATTTCACGTAACATCTTGAGCACAATGTAAAAAGTGTTCATTAGCTTGTTGTTTCAAATATTTAATTCTCTGAGCAGGGAAGGAGTCTGTATCATGTCCTCCAAGGACACAGGAATAAATAATAGAAAGATCTCAGATACACACAAAAATTAAATACAGAGAAAGAAAAAGCTTTCTGAACAAGTAGAGGATTGCTAAAGATTGTAATCTGGCCATAGCAAATGAACAGCTTCCCCCATTAGTTAAAATGTTATGCCACATAGCTAGCCCTTTGGGAATCCTCACTCATGTTGCTCTTTGAATCAGAGATGCCAGCTTCTTTTGAGAAATTCACCTCCTGGCATCACAGCACAAAAGTAGCTCAGATTAGTCACCTAGGGATTCTAGTCAGAAAAGAAAATGAAGGGTTAAGTCATAAAACAAGGTAATATGGTTTGGCTCTACGTCCCCCACCCAAATCTCACGTCAAATTTTAATTCCCCATGATGCTGGAGGGACCTGGTGGAAGTTGATCGGAGCATGGGGGTGGATTTTCTTCTTGCTGTTCTTGTGATAGTGAATGAGTTCTCACAAGATCTGTTTTTTTAAAAATATGTAGCACTTTCCCCATCACTCTCTCTCTCTCCTGCTCTGTCATGGTAAGATGTGCTGGCTTCCCCTTTGTCTTCTACCATGATTTTAAGTTTTCTGAGGCTTCCCAGCTGTGCTTCCCATACAGCCTGTGGAAAAACTCAGTCTCAGGTGGTTCTTTCTAGCAGTGTGAGAATAAACTAATAAAGATAATTGTTACCAGAGAAGTGAGGCATTGCTATAAAGATACCTGAAACTGTGGATAAGACTTTGGAACTGGGTAACGGGCAGAGGCTGGAACAGACTGGAAGGATCAGAAGAAGATAGGAAGATGAAAAAATGTTTGGAACTTCCTAGAGACTTGTTGAATGGTTGTGACCAAAATGCTGATAGCGATACGGACCATGATGTCCGGACTGAGGTAGTCTCAGATGGAGATGAGGAACTTATTGGAAACTGGAGTAAAGGTCAATCTTGCTATTCTTTAGCGAAAAGACTGGTGGTATTGTGTTCCTGCTCTAGAAATCTGGAACTTTAAATTTGAGAAAGATGATTTAGTGTATCTTGTGGAAGAAATTTCTAAGCAGCAGAGCATTCAAGATGTGGCCTGGCTGCTTTTAAAAACTTACACTCATTTGCATAAGCAAATGTTTAAAAGGGAAGCAAAGGGTAAAAGTTTGAAAAATTTGTAACCTGAATATGTTGTAGAAAAGAAAAACCCATTCTGAGGAGAAATTTAAGCTGGCTTCAGAAATTTGCATAAGTAAAGAGGAGCTGAATGTTAATAGCCAAGACAATGGGGAAAATCCCTCCAGGACAGTTCAGAGACTTTCACAGCAGCCCCTCCCATCACAAGTCTGGAGGCCTAGGAGGGAAAAATGCTTTTGTGGGCAGGGCCCAGGTTCTGTGCAGCCTCAGGTTATGGCACCCTGCATCCCAGCCACTCCAGCTCCAGCTGAGGCTAAAAGGACCCAAGGTAGTTTGGGCCACTGCTTCAGAGGGTGCAAGCCTCAAGCCTTGGCAGATTCCACAAGGTGTTGAACCTGTAGGTACACAGAAGGGAAGAGTTGAGGTTTGGGAGCCTCAGCCTAGATTTCAGAGGATGTATTAAAATGCCTGAATGTCCAGGCAGAAGTCTGCTGCAGACTTCTCCTCATGGAGAACCTCTACTAGGGCAGTGCAGAGGAGAAATGTGGGGTTGGAGCCCCCACACAGAGTCCCCAGTGGGGCACTCCCTAGTGCAGCTGTAAGAGGAAGGCCACCATCCTCCAGAACCTAGAATAGTAGGTCCACTGATAGCTTACACCATGCTCCTGGAAAAGTCACAGGCACTCACCATCAGCCTGAGAAAGCAGCCACAGGGGCTGTACCCTGCAGAGCCATAAAGGCAGAGCTGCCCAAGGCTCTGGGAGTCTACGCCTTGTGTGAGTGTGCCCTTAATGTGACACATGGAGATAAAGGAGATTATTTTGGAGCTTTAAGATTTATCACTGCCCTGCTGGGTTTGGGACTTGCATGGGGCCTGTAGCCCCTTTGTTTTGTCCAATTTCTCCCTTTTGGAATGGGAGCATTTACCCAATGCCTGTACCCCCATTGTATCTTGGAAGTAACTAACTTGTTTTTATTTTACAGGCTCATAGGCAGAAGGGATTTGCCTTGTCTCCAATAACACTTTGGACTTGGTCTTTTGAGTTAACACTCAAATGAGCTAAGACTTGGGGAACTGTTGAGAAGTCATGATGATTTTGTTTGGAAATGTGAGAAGGACATGAGATTTAGGAGGAGCCAGGAACAGCATTATACAGTTTGGTTCTGTGTCCTTACCCAAATTTCATGCCAATTTGTAATTCCCAGTTTTGGGGGAGGGACCCGGTGGGATGTGATTGGATCATGGGAGTGGATTTTCCCCATGCTGTTCTCATGATGGTGAGTGAGTTCTCATGAGATCTGGTTGCTTAAAAGTGTGTAGCACTTTCCCCTTCACTCTCTCTCTCTCCTGCTCCATTATGGTAAGATGTATTTGCTTCCCCTTCACTTTCTGCCATGATCATAAGTTTCCTGAGGCCTTTCAGCCATGCTTCCTGTACAGCCTGTGGAACTGTGAATCGATTAAACCTCTTTTCTTCATAAATTACCCAGTCTAAGGCAGTTCTTTATAGCAATGTGAGAATGGACTAATACAGAAGGCTTGCTTTAAGATCTAATTACATGATGTTACAAACTACTACATTGTTTAAAGCTTCTAAGAGGAATTAATATCTAAAATCACTCTCCTGGGCCATTGCAAAAGGGCATCTGAGTGAATGGGTATGTGGATGCTGAGTTCAGTCCCACATTCTGCTTACTAAGACATGGCCCATGAGGCTGAGTTTTTTCAAATAGGCCATCTTTTTCTAATTTTCACAAAAGAACAATATGAGCTAGCTAGACCTTTGTTTATTATAAACTAAGCAACCAATCCTACAAGCCTAGCAGATTCCATGAACTATGATGCTAATCCAAAAAAGGAAAACAATATATGTCAATAACTCTTTCAAGGACATAAAGAATCCAGGGATGAGACTACTTTCTGGTTCCATACAGAATTTGTGAAGGTGCTGCAGAACTATGTTGAGCTTCTGTTATTGGTTCTAGGCTTTCTCTTGCCCAGTGAATGAGAAGCCATGACCAGAGGTCATCAAACAATAACTGGAGCACATTTTTATTTGCATGACATCATAAATTTACAGAATGCTTTATTTTAGTGTATCAAACCAATGAAAAACTAATGAATGTTAAAATACATAAGCACACATGTTATTTTCTGATTTTTTTTATGTTAGTAGAAATTCGAATGCGTGTGAGGTGATATCTCATTGTGGTTTTCCTTAGCATTTTCTTAATGATTAACAATATTGAGCATCTTCTTATATACTTTTGGCCATTTGTATATCATCTTTGGAGAAATCTCTATTCAAGTTCTTTTCCCATTATTTAATTGCTTTTTCTGCTGTTGTGAGTTACTGGGGTTTTTCATCTAATTTGAGTATTAACTACTCATTAGATATATGAGTGTCAAGAAGATATTGTACACCCATGTTCATAGCAGCATTATCCACAAACACCAAGAGGTGGAAGCAACCCCAGTGCCCATCAATAGATAAATGGATAAAAGGTGGTATATATGAGATACCATTCAGTCTTAAAAAGACTACAACATGAATGAACCTTGAGGATCTTGTGCTAAGTGAAGTAAGTCCATCACAAAAGAAATGAATTTGCATGATTCCACTTATATGAGGGATCTAAAATAGTCCCCTTCATAGAAATAGAAAGTAGAATGGTTGTTGCAGAGGGAGTGGGAGAAGGAAGAAATGGGGATTACTGTACACTTAAAAATAGTTAATGAGACAAATTTTATATGTGTTTTTTACCACAGTTAAAAGTTTTAAAAACATATAAATAATAGAATGTTGAACAATTGTTTGCATTTAGTTAACATCAGTGCTTAGATGTTTCAGAGAGTGGGACTTCACCATATTGTGACAGAGTGAGCAGTGTGTGTGACCAACTCTTAATCAGAGGCCTCCTATTTGCTCTTCTACTAATAAAACAGAGAAGAATTCAGGGCCTAAATCTTACTAGATGAATACTTATTCTTCAGACCATTTTCCCAAGTGTGGACTGTGACCCTCTAAAGAAGGATTTAAAGAGCAAGTAGAGGCCAGGTGTCCTGGAAAAACTATCACCTTATCTCCTCACTTCCCCTGGTCCCATCCTCCCTGAGAGATGCTCTAGGAGGCAGCACATGTGTTGGGTATAGAATGGACGCTTGCCTCGGAGCCTGTGAGAATCCCCACTCTGCCATTTCTAGCAGTATGACTTTAGGTATATTCACTTTGCTTAGCCTCATTTTCGTTACCTGTAAAATGGGGATATGTTCTCAACATTGAAGTAAGATGAGGCATGTGAAGCTCTAATTTAGACTAAAAAGAGTAATGTGGAAAATAAGAAACTGCTGGCCAGAATTGACAGCTTTCTGATGTATAGTTGCATGAACAAGAGATGACAAGTGTCCACAAATACAGCAGTATGATGTGAATTAGAAATCTATTTTCAGGGGCATGGCTTTCAACTGTGCCTTAAAACTTGGAAGCCATCCACAGTAGGGCTATCTCAAAAGAAAACTTGACAAATAAGAACTTTTATGACTGAGATTATAATGAAGAAGAAATGTGAGATTATAAATTCCAAATGAGATTATTACTTTCCCTGATTTGGTCATTTTTGTCATGTAGATGTAACAGGCATCAGGATGCAAAACTGTCTTGTGGATGTGATTTGGGAAAACTGGTCCAAAGTGCATTTTGACATGAGAGAATGTCAAATTCTAATTGCTATTAGTAACTCTTTTGAAATCTCAGTATCTAAGTGTACCTGCCCTTCAAATTGGAGTCAAACAGTTTGTGTTTCTGTAGAGCTGTATTTCTTTGATGGGAAAAAGGTATAAAAACTGGATTACTTTGTGGGGTGAAATGGATTCTAGGTGGATGTTGGGGGATAATCAGTTAAGTGCTTACATTGGTTATCAAAGTGTCAGTCAATGAGGTTATTGGTAGAAAGAACAAAGTTCATTGTTGTATGTCACAGAAATTTTTTTAAATGGACTTTTAGCATAGATCTTTAAGCATGATTCCCAGCAGAATAATGATAAAACATTGTAGTTCATTTGGCTTGCTCCAGCAGAGGATCTCTATCCAAAGATGATAGGAAATGACATGTCTGAGATTTGGGGCATTCCCTCAGTCCATATTAGTTATTTTACCATGATCAGCAGGCCAGTTATAAACTAAAAACAATGATTTCAAGCCTTTGGATAGCTGTGTTTTTTTCTTCTGGTAAAAGTGCTTGATTATATTTCTACAGAATAGAGATCTAAATAGTCTAGGAAATCAATCATTTTTTATCTTCCATTATCATTATATTTTATTATTTTTAAAGTCATGAGATACTTAATCAACTTTTTAAAGTGATGGATACAATTTCCATACGTTGGTGTAATTTGAAATTTTAGGTCTTTATACATTATCAAATTCAAAATCATTGAATAAAAAAAAAAAGATGAATAGGCAAGCTTATTTTTTCCATTTTGTTCATTCAGTCAATATGATAGGCAGAGTAATGTCCTACCCCAAGAGATCTGCATCCCAATCCCCAGAACCTGTGAATATGTTGTTACGTGGCAGAGGGGAAGTAAGGCTGAAGATAAAATTGAGGTTGCTAATCATCTGACCTTGGGAAGGGGGGATGATCCTGGATTATCTAGGTGGGCCCAATGTACCACAAGGGTCCCTAATGTGGAGGAGGGAGGCCAAAGGAGAGAATCATAGAGATGACAGCATGAAAAGACTCAGTCTGGTATTGCTGACTGTGAAGATGGAGAAAGAGGCCATAAGCTGAGAAATGTGAGTGACCTATAGAACCTGGAAAAGGCAAGAAACAGAATCTCCCCTGGAGTCTCCAGACAGAACCCAGCCATACCAACACTTTTATTTGTGCTCAATGAGACCCATTTTGAACTTCTGACCTCCACAAATTTAAGATAAATTCTTGTTTTATTCCACTAAGTTTATGGTAATTTGTTATAGCAACAACAAAAAAACCTAATACAGTCAATTCATTGTTTCTGTTTTTAATTTTCATAGGTACATGAGAGTTGTACATATTTACGGGATACATGTGATATTTTGATCAAGCATACCATGTGTAAGGATCAAATCTTGGTAATTAGGATTTTCATCACCTCAAACATTTATGATCATTTCTTTGTGTTGAGAACATTCCAAATCTACTTTTGCAGTTATTTATTTTGAAATATACAAAATAAATTATTGTTAAGTATACTCACCCTGTCTACTCTGGGCCCAAGGAGATGGGGTCCCTTGGGGAGTCAGAAAAAACTTTAAGAGTGGGATCTGATCTCTAAGAAAAGGCTGTGGGGGCCCCCCAAAAAACTTGAGGTCTCTGGGAGATGCCATTTAGTTCTATGGCCTACTGTTCTTAAAATCCTTCTCATCTCTCTTCACCTTTTTAATGCTTTCAGGAATCACTTTCCTCCTTCAGGAAACTGGCATTTTCTGCAGAGAAATTTTTCTATGGAAATACTTGTCTTTACAAAAGCAAATGAAGTTAAAAATATGGAACTTTAGGTATCTAAGTAATTAGACTTGATCTTTTGTTCTTTAGCATCTTTTAAATGAATATAAAACTGACTTGGTATCATTCAATAGCATTTATTTTACTTTGAAGAATCAGACAAAGTATGCTCCCATAGAATTTCAATCATCCTGCTGTTTTTTTTTTTGTTTGTTTGTTTGTTTGTTTGTTTACTGTGTGACCTGGAAATATGAGATAACCTCCCCTCCACCAAACAGCTCACAGGTGCTCCAGTGCGTAAGGAGTCCTCTGCCTCTTAGTCAAGGAAAATGTTATCTTGCAGTAATGACTACATTATTGGGAAGCTCACTGAAATAGGATCTTACAAACCATTAAATGTAGCACAATAAAGGTGAAAACTACCTTACACTTGTCATGTAAGAGTCAGAATTCTCCATAAGCTTTATTTTTATGATGTCCTACTATAAACATGGCTTAATGTACCTTTACTTATAATTCTGTTTGTCTAAAACTTCATCAAGTTTTTTTGTTTATTTTTCTTGTATCGTTTTTCTCCTTTTTTTTTTTTTGCTTTTATTTTTAAAGGATAGAAATATTTTAAGAAATGTGTTCAGACAGCAGGATGTAGTAGAAAGAACACCTGCTTTGGAACCAGAAATCCACAGTGACAATATGACGCTGACACTGACTGAGAAACCCTAGACAAGTTCATGAAATGATTTCTACCTCAATGATTTCCCCTATAAAGTGGGCACTTTGCAGGGTTATCATAAAAACTATAGAAATATATAAACAGCCACATCAAATCGGAGAAGATATTTACTAATCATGTCTGCTAAGGGGTTAATATCAGAATATATAAAGAATTCCTACAACTCAGCAACACATCCAGTCAAAAGATGGTCAAAGAACTTGCATAAACCTTCTCCAAAAATGAAATACAAGTGACCAAGAAACAAGAAAAGATGCTCAACATCACTAGTCATTAGGAAATGCAAATCCAAACCATGTTAGGATGGCTACTGGGCCAGGCGTGGTGGCTCACGCCTGTAATCCCAGCATTTTGGGAGGCTGAGACGGGCAGATCACTTGAGGTCAGGAGTTCAAGACTAGCCTGGCCAAAATGGTGAAACCCCCGTCTCTACTAATAATACAAAAATTAGCGGGGCGTGGTGGCATCTGCATGTTATCCTAGCTATTCGGGAGGCTGAGGTAGGAGAATTGCTGGAACCTGGGAGGCAGAGGTTACAGTGAGCTAGAGATAGTGCCACTGCACTCTAACCAGGGAGACAGAGAGAGACTGTCTCAAAAAAAAAAAAAAAAAAAAAAGTGGGGGGAATGTCTACTGTATTAATCCATTAGTGCTGCTAATAATAAAATACCACAAATAGGATAATTTATGAAGAATATGTATTTATTTCTTACAGTTCTGGAGGCTGGAAATTCCAATATCAAGGCCACTGATATTCAGTGTCTGGCGAGTGCTCATTCTCTATGCTGCTAAGATGACCCCTTGTTGCTGCATCTTCTAGAGGGGATGAATACTGTGTCCTCACATGGCAGAAGGAGGAAGGGCAACAGGGCCTAAGTAGTTTTCTCCTACGCTTTATAAGGCACTAATCCATTCATGAAGGTGAAGCCCTCATGACTTAATCACTTTCCAAAAGGCCCCACCTCTAAATATCATCACACTGGGGATTAAGTTTTAACCTTAATTTTGGAATGGACACATTCAAATAAGAGCAGATACTATCAGAAATACATATATAAAAATATATACTACATATATGTATTACACATATATAATACATATATATATATTACACACAAACCAGAAAATAAGTATTGGCAAAGATGTGAGGAAATTCAAACCCTTGTGTCCTGCTAGTGGGAACATAAAACGATGCAGCCACTATGGGACAGTATGGCTGTTTCTTAAAGATTAAGTATAGAATTACCATGCAATCCAGCAATTCCACTTCTGGTATATATCCAAAAGAATTAAGAAAGTATTGCACGTCCATGTTCATTATAGCATTACTCACAATAGCCAAAAAGTGGAAGCAACCCAAGTGTCCATTAATGGAAGAATGAATAAACAAAATGTTGTAAATTCTTCTTTAAAAACGAAAGAAATTCTAACATACACTACAACATGGATGAACCTCGAGGTCATTATGCTAAATGAAATAAGTCAGTCACAGAAAGACAAATTCTGTATGATTCCACTCTATGAGGTATCCAAAGTAGTCAAATTCACAGAAACAGAAAGTAAAATGGTGGCCTCCAGGGGTTTGGGGAGGGAGAAATGGGAAGTTGTTTAATGGCTGTAGAGTTTTATTTTAGGAAGATGAAAAAGTTCTGGAGATTGGTTGCATAATAATGTAAGTATACTTAACAGTACTGAACTACATATAAAAATGGTTAAGATGGTTAATTTTGTTATGTATATTTTGTCACCATTTTTAAAAACTCGTAACATGTAGGAAGTTCTGATTTAATGCTGAATGGATGGATGGGTGGGTGAAATCTTATGGGGCAGTGAAAAGGTCATTGCATTCAGGTGACCTTGTCCTATCCTACTAGCTGTGTGACTCTCAGCCTCTCAGAAACTCAGCTCTCTTCTCTTCAAAAGAGAAATAATAACACCCTTGTCCTCATAGGCTTATTGTGAGACTTGCCTTCAGTAAGCCATGTATGTGAAAGCATGATACCTTGCGTAATTTTAGTTGAATAAGAGTCTAGGGAGTAAACTATTATAATTATTTGTCTGGTCAACATACACGCACATGCGCGCGCGCGCGCGCGCGCACACACACACACACACACACACACACACAGAAAGAAAGAGAGAGAGTCTTTCACCCAAGGTTAAATTTTTCCATAAGTATCACATCTACTGTCAATATCACTTAACTAATTAGGGCCCAGGGTTCTAAATCACAATTTGAGAATGGCTTATAAATACAGAGAAGTGTCTTAGTATGCTCAGTAGTTTTTAATCTTTCACAAGAGATTATGAAACAACCTTGTGTACAATGGAAAAAGACATAAATCTCTTGTTCTGCTGTAAAATTATTTATAATGGTCTTTCTTTTTTTTTTTTTTTTTTCTTCCAGTCTTTCCCTATCTTCTGTTGAATTCTGAAATAAATGTGCCCTCCAATTTGTTGGGGGAACTTAAACTCAGCTTTCATCTCTCACGGTTCTGGGAAGGAAGTGGGTTTTAATTTAAAGCAAAGGTCATGTATCTAGCAGTATATCTATTTTTTTTCACCTTTCTTAAAGGAAAAATAGGAAATTAAGTGTATCCTGGTAGAACAACTTAGTTGATAAAGTAGCGCTTTTTCTCATTAAGAGGAAATTTGGGTCTCACTTCATTTTACTCAGTGACCACTGCTGATGCAAAAGAGAGTAAGTGCTGTCACTTCCTCAGGCTGCCAGTTGGTTCACACAAGCTGGAAATCTGGCTGCTTCTTAGATGCCTAAAGGGAAGAAAACCCAAGGGCACGCAATGCACTTCATCATTGATACTGAGAATGTTTCAAGTCCAGCCTGTAACTGCCAGCTTGTTTTGTTGTTTTAAATCAAATACTCAGCCTTGGGAAAAACACTCAGCCTTGAAATATCTGTCTGAAGAATTGTCAGTTTTGTTTTAACAGCCAGATCACCTTTTTGGTGTGTATTCGGGAGGACTGAGTCTGTGTCTAATGTCAGTATCTGCTTTCAGAGAAGAAAAAAAAGAGAGAGAGAAAGAGAGAGAGAGACTCCACTGAAGGGATTTAAAAAACATAGCTCAATTGGGTCAAAATGTTGTTTTAGAAACAGTTGCCCTTGTGACAAAATTCAAAAAAACTCTTGCTCAAACAACTGCATTCAATCCCAGAAAGGAAGCATGTGCTACTGATCTGTCATATGTAAAGTATAGATAGATAAACTCATCTCAGTTCATGTCCTTTGCAGGAACATGAATGAAGCTGAAAACCATCATTCTTAGCAAACGAACACAGGAACAGAAAACCAAGCACCACACTACGTTCTCACTCATAAGTGGGAGTTGAACAATGAGAACATATGGACACGGGAACATCACACACCGGGACCTGTCGGGGCTGGGGGTCTAGGGGAGGGATAGCATTAGGAGAAATATCTAATGTAGATGACAGGTTGATGGGTGCAGCAAACCACCATGGCATGTGTATACCTATGTAACAAACCTGCACGTTCTGCACATGTATCTCAGAATTTAATGTATAGAAAAAAAAAAAAAAAAAACTCATCTCAGCTTCTGACTTGCACAAAAAAAAAGCTTCCTGTGGTTTGTCTGCATGTTCTACTTCAACAACCAAGCTGACAGCAGAAAGTGACAACACAGGGCAGTAGAATTTTTTTAAGAAAAGTATGAAATTTGAAAGAAAAATAGGATAAGTGAACGGTAAAAGCAGAGCCAAAGGAACTGAGGGAAAAGTTGCAGTATCAACTCCACTGGACCGGAGCCCTGAGTACCCTTCAAATTCCCCTTCTTGAAACAAATGCTTACACCTATGAATAAACATTTGTTTACTTGCTTTAATCTCCAATTTCGTTGTCAATAGAACCTGCCTGAGCTCTCCCCAACTCTTCCCACTTTGAAATCCTCCTCTGTGTTCTCTCCTACATCCCACCTTTCATGCCCCCCACTACCACTCTCCCATCCCCTACTGGTCAGATGGTCTTAGGACCACTGTAGGTCCCCAGGGCCACAGAGGCCCCTAGTTAGGTGGAGAGGGGTTATTAGCAGGTGGGGAGACCTGCAGGGATGACCGAGCAGGTGGAGAGGAGTTACCAGCTTATTATTCATTCATTCATTTACTCAACAAATATTTATTTAGAGTCTACTTTGTGCCAGAAGCTATTATAGATTCGGAAGATCCAGAAATAAAAAGATAGTCAAAAATCCTTCTCTCCTGGAGCTTACATCTAATGAGATAAACAGTATATACAATGTTAAATGGTCATGAGTACAACAGAAAAAATAAAGCTGGGAAGTAAGAAAAAGATTGTCATGGACTGGTTGCAATTTAAAATAGGTTAGTCAAGGGAGCTATCTTTAAAGGGTGACATTTGAGTAAAGATCTTAACAGAGACATGAGCCGAGAAATTATATAGCAAAGAAATATTCCAGAAGGATGCATCAAAGTGAAAAGTTCCTGAGGTCTGACTTGTTTAAGTAGCAACAAAAAAGACAGAATTACTAAAGGGGAGAGTTGAAGGAGACGATGTCAAAGAGGTAGGAAGGACTAATCGTGTAGGCCCTTGGCTGATTTTCTTAGTACAATGGGGAACTATTAGAGGATTCCAAGCAAATAATTATTGTGACTTGACTTACATTTTTAATAGATCTGGAATGAACACTCATTTTCATTTATGACTTGCCTATTCTCATTAAGTTCCTAATAAAGGTAAAGGGGAAAACAACTGAGGACTAGACTAGTAGGAAGGAGTTATTAGGTGGAGAGACACTTGTATTGTTGAATGATAACAAGGGCAACAGGAGTCAGTGCTATAGGTGTCCTATTGCTCAAGAAAGAAACTTCAGAAAGAAATGTATTCTTCTTCCATGACAAGGTATGGAACTTCAGAACGAATGTCTGAGTATACAACATTGTAAGCAGAAATCTGAGTCTTGAGAGAAGAAAATTCTCAGTTTGAGCACCTGGTTGCAGAGCTCTGATCCATCTTAGGAGAGTTTCATCATATAAGAACCTGGATGACATCACTGGTATTAAACCCTGTGGATGATCTTAATCATTCTTACTTGGTCCTTCTGCAGTATTGAAGACTGTTGGCCTCTCCATTCTTAAAATCCTCTTTCCTTGTCCTTCTGTGATTTTAGGAACACCTCCCTTCTCTGGTATTTCTCCTTTTTCCAACACCATTCCTTCTCTGAACCCATCATAACCACTCTTCTTCCTATAGTTTGTTCAGTTCTCCAGTGTACATTTTAGCCCTCTTTCCTCTCACTCTGGCTAAACTCACTCTTTCTAGTGATTTCAATTATAGATAGTTGGACATTTACTCCACTTGAATATTCCATAATCTTTCAAACCTGGCATATTCCAAATTTAGTCACCATATTTATTCCTTCCACTATTCCCTTTCTTTTTATTTGTTGACTCTTACATATCCTCCAAAATTCATATTACATTATTGAGAAACTCTTTGCTGGGGGCTCATTTCCATCTGTTTGCAGCCTGGCCTCGGACCTTATATTCCAGCTCTAACAGCTTTCACTTTGCACTTACCTCCACCATAGTATTTGTTACACACTGAGAGGCAATTATCTGAGTAAGTGAAAAAATATTATATTTTTAAAACTCTTTGATGGGCTGTAGAATTTAACTGGAGTACAGAGACAATAGATTTTTCATAAAAAAAAGACTTCTGTTATAGAAAATAGTCAATAAAGAGATGTTTTACTCTGCTTAATAAAGTAGGAGAGTATCTTTCTGAATCAGAAATTTGGGTTAAAAAAAAAAACAAACTAAGGGATTTTCTGCTTTTCCTCAGCAACTGAGGAAGCATACAGGAAAAGCCAGAAGTTTGGAGTCCTGAGGAAGTGAGAAAAAAAGAAATTCAATTCTGAGGAATGAATCATAGCAATACAGTGACAGGCCAGGACCAAGAAGAGAGCTGACCAAGAGGGGATTCCCTATGAAGATGGCGTGCAGGCTTCAGACACAGTGTTGTTTTCTCCTCTCTGCTGGAATCACTCTCTATTGTCTCTAAACCCTTAGTAAAATTATTTAATATGTGATGGTCTTGTGTTAGTCATCCCTGGGAAGGAATGAGAAGAGGTTCTGTCCATGAATTCATGTAGGGCAAAGTGGTGGGCAGTGCACACACCCTGGACCAGGGCTCTGATAAAAGAGGTGATTGAGGAGAAGTCTTGAAACATCTTTTGGAGGAAGATAATGTGGCACCCCCAGTATGTTAGTCCATTTTGCATTACTATAAAGAATACTTGAGGCTGGGTAATTTATAAGAAAAGAGGTTTAGTTTGACTTATGTTTCTACAGGCTGTACAGGGAGCATGGTGCCAGCATCTGCTTCTGATGAGAGTCTCACAAAGTTTCCCAATCATGGTAGAAGGCAAAGGGAGAGCTAGTGAATCACAAAGCAAGAGGGAGCAAGTGAATGCAGAGGAGGCATCACATTCTTTTAAACAACTAGATCTCATGTGAACTCAGAATGAGAACACACTCACTACCACAAAGACAGCACCAAGCCATTCATGATGGATCTTCCCCCATGATGCAAACACTTCCCACTAAGCCCATCTACAACATTGGAAGTCACATTTCAACATGAGATTTGGAGGAGACAAAATATCCAAATCATATCATGTCAACTCCAGCCCACTAAATCTCATGTTCTCACATTGCAAAATACAATTATCCTTTCCCAATAGTCCCCCAAATTCTTAACTCTTTCAAACATCAACTCAATCAAAAGTCAAAGTACAAAATCTGATCTGAGACTTACGGCAGGTTCTTTCCATCTATGAGTCTGTAAGATTAAAAACAAGATACTTACCTCCAAGATAAAACAGTAGTATAAACATTGGATAAATGTTCCCATTCCAAAAGGTAGAAATAGGCCAAAAGAAAGGGCAACAGGCCCCACACAAGTCTAAAATCCAGAAGGGCAGTCATTAAATCTTAAAGCTCCGAAATCTGTTTTGACTCTGTGTCCCATGTCTAGGGCACAATGATGCAAGGAGTGGGGTCCCAAGGTCTTGGGCAACTCTGCCCCTTTGTTTTGCAAGGTGCAGCCCCCTGGCTGCTTTCAAAGGTTGTAATTGAGCCTCTGTGGCTTTTTCAAGCTTTCTGATACACCCTCTAAAACCTAAGGGGAAGCTGCCAAGCCTGCTTCATGCTTGCATTCTGTGCATTTGCAGACTTTACACCATGTGGAATCGACCAAGACTTATAGCTTATACCCACCAGAGAAGCAGCTCGAGCTGTACCTGGGGCCCTTTGATGAAGGTTGGGACCAGAGCAGGTGGGTTGCAGGGAGCAGTGTCTCAAGGCTGCACAGGGCAGCAGGCTCTGGGGTTGGACCCCAAAACCATTCTTTCATCCTAGGCCTCTGGGCCTGTGATGGGAGGGGCTATCTCAAAGATTTCTTAAATGCCTTTGCTACCTTTTTTTCCATTGTCTTGGATATTAGCACCTGGCTCCCTTTTAGTCATGAAAACCTCTCTAGCAAGTGGTTGCTCCTTGACCCACTTGGATTCTTCCCCTGAAAAATGCTCTTTCCTCCTCTACCACATGTCCAGGTTATGACATTTCCTGGGCATTTTACTCTCTGTTTCCCTATTAATTATAAATTCCAACTTTAAGTCATTCCTTTGTTCCTATATATGATCATAGGCTGTTAGAAGCCGCCAGGCTATATCTCAAAAGCTTTTCTACTTAGAAATTTCTTCCACCAGATACCCTAAGTCATTGCTCCTAAGTTCAACCTTCCAGAAATTCCCAGACCATGGAAACAATGCAGGCAGGCTCTTTGCTAAGGCTTGACAAGGGACTTTTTCTCTAGTTCTCAATAACTTCATTTCCATCTGACACCCTGTCAGCCTGGAATTCCCTGTCTATATTTCTTTTTTTTTTTTTTTTTTTTTTTTTTTTGAGATGGGGTCTTGCTCTGTCCCCTAGGCTGGAGTGCAATGGCGCAGTCTCAGCTCAGTGCAAACTTCACCTCCCTGGTTCAAGTGATTCTCCTGCCTCAGCTTCCTGAGTAGCTGGGATTACCGGCACCCACGACCACGCCCAGCTAATTTTAGTATTTTTAGTAGAGATGGGGTTTCACCGTGTTGGCGAGGCTGGTCTCAAACTCCTGATCTTAAGTGATCCACCCACCTTGGCCTCCCATATTTCTATCAGCATTTTGGTCTCAAGCATTTAATTAGTCTCTAAGAAATTCCAAATTTCCTTCACCTTGCTATCATCTTCTGAGCCCTCCAAACTCTTCCCACCTCTGCCCTTTACCCAGTTCCAAAGCTGCTTCCACATTTTCAGGTATTTTTATAGCAATGTCCCACTTCTCGGTAATAATTTTCTGTGTTAGTCCATTTTATATCACCATAAAGGAACACTTGATGTCAGATGATGTATTTTTAAAAAGAGATTTATTCTGGCACACAATTTTGTATGTTATACAGGAAGCGTGATGCCAGCATCTGGATCTGGTGAAGCCCTCAGGGAGCTTCCAATCACTGTGGAAGGCAAAGGAGGTGCTGGCATATCACATGGCAAGAGGGAGCAAGAGGGGTGGGGTATGTGCCACACTATTTTAAACAACCACATGGTGCCCAGACTCAGAATGAGAACTCACTCATCACTATGAGGGCAGCACTAAGACATTCATGTGGGATCTGCCCCCATGACCCAAACACCTCCCACTAGTGCTACCTCCAACATTGGAGATCACATTTCAACAAGAGATGTGGAGGAGACAAAACATTCAAACCATATCACCCAGCAATCCTTAGAAATATTAAGGAAGGCATTGAACTATATATATAGTATATAGTATATAGTAGTATAAGTATATAGTATATAGTAGTATAGTATATAGTAGTATAAGGTAGAGTTTCATTATTTAGTTTGCTCATTAAAAGACATCATGACTCCAGAAGGATGGAAGATTTGTGGAGTAACCTCTAGTTCACTGTATCTTCCACTAAAATTTTGCCTTCTTAGACAGGGATTACACATATCCCTGTCTCTATCTTTCCACCCCCTGACATGGTTCTTATCACAGAATAAGTGATTGGAACTTGTTTGTTGTTTGAATAAATGCTTGATTCTTTCATTCTGTTTCACATCTGAAATCCAGATTAGACAGGAAATTAGTAGAGTAACTGTGGCCTACTTGCTATGATCACCTGGGAGATTGCCTAAGAATGGACACTATCTAAGACAGTGCTTCTCAGTCTTTAATGGGCATGTGAATTACTAGGGGATCTTTCAATAATGAAAATTCTGATTCAGTTGGTCCTGCTGAGGCCTGAAGTTCTGCATTTTTTGCAAGATTGTAAATGATGTCAATTTTGCTGAACCACAGAATATGCTGGAGTTAGAAAACTCTAGGTTACCCAATAATAACATAATGGTTCATCATCCCAGAGTGATACCAGGCAGATAGTCAAACGGGCAAGGAGAGTGAGATTATAGAAAACTGACAGGGAACTGGTGAGTCACAGAATAAAATGCTTTCTTCTTTGTAAATATAATCAGATTTTAGGACACCGTGTTTTGACTGTTACAGAATGCATATTTGTTGATTTCTCTGCCCTTTTAAATGGGGTGTCCATTTGAAATATAGCCAGCTGTCAGCAAGCTTGAAAATTTGGTAATTGATGCTAACTTCCTGACCTTTCTATCCAGGAGAGAAATCTCCCTGAATTTTGTGAAAAGCTGAGACTCTGAGACATGGTGCTCTATGCAAACACACTGAAGGAATCAACTTATTTAATTATTTTAAGACTGAGACTAGATAATATCTTAATCAGTCTGTACATAAAAGAGAATAAAGAGGTAAGAAAGATAACATTGGCCACATATTTGAAAATAAATTAAATGTAGGTAAGCCTGTATAAAAGTTTATAGGTACTACCAAATAATTTACCAATATAAAAAGCTGAACCTTGACCCAGCACCTCTACCAGCCATTTTGTATTGCAACTCAGTATACTCCAACACACCTTGTCTTTTCTCCATCTCACATCCATGCAGGAAGATTCCTCCTAAACTTTCAGGAAATCCAAGCAATGGCATCTTCACTCATATACCACAGTGTAAAGAAACATGTTTAATTTCAGGGAACACCCTAAAAGATGTTCTACACACATAGATTCTTCTGTCCTAAATCTGCCCCATATATCTTTTTTTATTCCATGATAGCCAAAATATTGAATATTGATCCTTCAAATCAATTTATGTTGTTACTCATTTTTAATGTATTTTTTAACAAAGCTGTGGCTCCTTCTTAAAATTTCTCAGTTTAATTCTATGAATTCTAAAATAGAATTTCTTTGTTGTCTCTGTGT
Source organism: Papio anubis (assembly GCF_008728515.1). Classification (NCBI taxonomy): domain Eukaryota; kingdom Metazoa; phylum Chordata; class Mammalia; order Primates; family Cercopithecidae; genus Papio; species Papio anubis. The sequence goes on from NC_044978.1 coordinate 45,293,250, forward strand.
CATAAATATCAGGCAAGTGGCACATGACCTGTATGCTAGTACTTTCAGATTTACTGAATTATGTGATCGAACCAAAGTCCAGGAATCTTATCTCTAACCCTTCACCTCAAAGTATATTATATATCATTGTTAGATGTGATACAGATATATGAAGAGCAAAATATAGTGTATAGTAAATCATTTTATTGCGTCTTCTCTGAGCCTACCTTCTGCAAAGATGTCAATAAATAAGAAGAATATGACCCTGTCAAGTGGATTCATTATTTAATGAACTATTTTGGAGCGTAAGCTTAAATGCCAAGTGTGAAAGGACTGAAAATTGTCATTTATTTTAAGCCAGATTTTTGATTGTGAGGCAAGCAAACAGTACTGGAAAGTTTGTCTTTAAAAAGTACTCAGACTTTCCTATGAAGAGTTGATGATTGAAATTATTGGAGAGGCCCACCTTGTTATGCCTCCTACTGGTTCCTCTGCTCCAGAGTAAGCATCCTTCCTTCCAGAATAAGCTTTCTTTGTCATTTCTTGTATGACACGGTTCCCAGCTTCTTCACATCTGGGTGAATGCTAATCTGCAAATTCCTCTACTCAAGACATGGTGCCATATGCCCATTTTTATAATTTTATCAAAGGTAACATTTGTGTTTTGGTAATTTAACTGCCTTCAAGAATGAATTCAACACTATGAATTCTACAATATTTAGAAAATTGTACCATGAGAGAACACTTCTACAATGCATTATTCTCCATGTGTCTCACAATAATGATAAAAATGCCAACAGAAGAAAACTCATAGATGACCCAGGTGCTGTTGTAATTAACAGACAAGGACTGTAAAATAAATATTTTTAAAAGTTAAAAATTTAGTGGAGGCCAGGCATGGTGGCTCATGCCTGTAATCCCAACACTGGGAGGCCGAGATGGGAGGATTACTTGAGGTCAGGAGTTCAAGACCAGCCTGGCCAATATGGTGAAACCCCATCTCTACTAAAAATAACAAAAAAATTAGCCAGGCATTGTGACGTGTGCCTGTAATCTCAGCTACTCAGGAGGCTGAGTCAGGAGAATTGATTGAACCTGGGAGGCGAAGGTTGCAGTGAGCCGAGATCACACCACTGCATTCCAGCCTGGGCAACAGAGTAAGACTCCATCTCAAAAAAAAAAAAAAAATTAGTCGAAAGGGTAGACAAAAATGACTACATGGGGGAATTAAGCCAAAGCAATGGAAGTTCTAAAAACAAACCAAATGAAAATCCAAAAAGTAAAAAATAAAATATCTTAAATTTATTGGAATCACCTAAAAGCAGACCAGCACAGAATAAGAAAAGATATTTAAACTTGAAGATAGATCAATAAAAATTATCTGTCTAAAACACAGACAGAAAAAACAATTTTAAAAAACTCAGCAGACCTTTGAGACAATTTCAAATTGTTGAACATATATGTGCAATTGGAGTACCAAAAGGAGAGAATAGAATAAAATGGGACCAAATAAATACTTGAAGAGAAAATGGCTAATTTTTTCCCAAAAATTGATGAAATACATCAGTCCAAAAATTCAGGAGAGTCAGAAAACGCCAAGCAGAATAAACGTAGAGAAAACTGTATGTATGCACATCACAGACATAATGCTGAAAAAAAAAAAAAAAGGAAAATTGTTAAGTCAGGGTGAGGAAAAAAATGTTACACTCAAAGGGAAAAAATGCAAGTTATAGTTAACTTTTCATCAAATAAATGAAAGCCATCAGACAAATGGTTAGAGAGTCATCATATTAATTTAGGAGAGATACAATTTGCCCTATAACACTTAGGACGAAATTAAATAAAAATTGTGGAAGAAGTCTACAAAATATGATGTAGATAAATTTTTTAAAACCAAAGTAAATGGAAAACTACACCAAATTCAAAGATGCAAAAGTTCAATCTTTTTAAGATTTCAATTCTCCATCAGCAAACATTGCTCACTAAAGTCATCACAATCCCAGTGAAAATTTCAGTAAAACTTGAAACTTTGATTTGTAAATTTATATGGATATGAACCCATGAAAAATAGTCAAAACAATCTCGATGAACAAAGTTGGTGAGCTTATACTACCTGATTTAATATTAACTTACATTAATCAATACAGAGTGGCAGTAGTAAAAGCAGAGATAAATAGATTAACAGAACAATAAGAGTCCAAAATTAAACCAACATATATATATATAACTTGACTTTCTACACAAGTGTGATGCAGTTCACTGAGGAAAGGAAAATCTTTTCAATAAATTGTGCAGAAGCAAATAGATATTCATTAGGGAAAACAGCAAACAATGACCTTTACCTCACACATACTCAAAAATTTGAAATGAACCACAGGCCTGAATAAGAAAGCTATAACTATTAAACTTTTAGAACAGTAGGAAATATCTTTACCACCTTGCAGTAGGCAAAGATTTCTTAGATAGTACACTACAGACACTCACTATAAAAGAAAAACCACAATAAATTAAACTTTATCAAACTTTTAAAACTTCTGATCACTAAAAGAGCTAGCTAAGAAAGTTAAAAGATGGAATATGGAAAAAAAATATGGAAATAAATACCATTTGGAATGTGAACTAAACTAACCGGAAGTTGATAGTTCTAAAAAAGAGAGCTCAAGGAGGGAAAAAGCTGTTGGGGGAGACAGTTGTTTATTTAAGTCCTTAAATTATTTCTGTATCGGCATGTATGCACACATATATATGTATTATATATAATATGTATGTATTGTTTGACAAGTTAAATACCAATAATATCAAACAAAAGCTATTCATATATGATTTAATAAAGTAGAAAATACACATAATCTTGATAGGTATCAATATCTTCTGCTTCAAAAATTATCTTAATAAATTAGAAAAGAAAACACACTAACTAGTTAAAGAGTGTCTACACTACTTCAATCATTGACATTGTGTTTACTGGTAAAATGTTAAAAGCAGCAATATTAAAGTAAAATACTGTGCCACAATCATCATTAATGTTTAACATGACTCTATAAATTCTAACCAATGTACAATGGAAAGAAAAATATAAAAAAGTCATGCGTAATTATCGTATTTTAGTTGATATGATTGCATATAAACTTAAAAATCTTAATAATATTCAAAATTTTAAGTATTCTCTGAAGTGGGATTACAGATGATTTTTACTTTTACTTATCCATATTCTAAATAATTATTAATATGAAAAATATTTTGCCTATAATGTAAAATATTTTAAAATTATAAATATTAAATACCTGAAGCACAGAAGTAAAAACATCTAAATGTATATGTATACATTTAAATCTGTTATGTTTTATTCAAGTATATGTTCTAAAACTTAAAATGTTAAGACTTAAATAAGCATTTGCAGAAAGTATGTGTTTTAGTATTTTTCTCAAGTAAAACAACTACTATATACATAAATATTGAATTCTATCCATAGGTTGATGTTGGGAACCAGCCTCAACACCACCCGTAGGGTACCCAAAGTCTGGCGGCAACGAAGGATTGAGAAGAGACAAGTTAAGAGTGAAAGGTGGGGAACCACGGGGCCGGTTGCACTTTTGGAGACTGTGAAAGGCCCCAAGCTGGTCACCACACTATTTATTGAGTACAGTCACTTAGGTCTAAGAAGCAGATGTTCAGGGCAAAACAGTGAAAAGGAGGCAGTATGTCATAGGCATAATCTGTAGCAATAGCAGTTTAAATGAATCTCCTTTGTGCTCAAACAGCATATCTTTAATTTATCGGAGAGGAGCTAGTGGGAGCGGGCTTAGCCAGGAGCCTGCACCTCTGTCCACATTCCAGTCTTTCAAAGGAGTGTCTTTCTCCTTGAACACGGTGTTTACAGATAAGAGAGCGGGTCTCCCTCTGAGCGTGGAAACATGATGGAAATTAGGAGGCTTTCCTCCTCAGAGGCCTCTTGTGGCTTTCCACAACTTATTGTCCCATATTTTTATGACCAGTTTATACAGGCACCCCTCAAGCCCTTTTCCCGTAAGCCCTTTTCCCAACACGTTGAAAATGTCTTATAATTTTAGAAAATCTCCCCTGTCATTGCAAATCACTAAAATGTTAATTCTTCATGGGAAAAAAAAATGAGTATTTTAGTCTGTTTGAGCTGTTATAACAAAATACCATAGATTTCGTAGCCTATAAACAACTGCCCAGAAAGTTATTGTTCACAGTTCTGGAAGCTGGGAAGTTCAAGGTCATGGTGCCAGCAGATTCAGTGTCTGATGATGACCTGTTTCTTGGTTCATAGATAGTGTCTTCTTTCTGTGTCCTTACATTATGGAAGAGGCTAGGGATCTCTCTCTGTACTCTTTTATAAAGGCACTAATCCCACCAATGAAGGCTTCCCTTTCGTGACCTAATCACCTCCCAACAACCCCACTTGTTAATGACATCACATTGGCAATTAGCATTGATAAGAATTGTGGGGAGCCTTAAATATTTAGAACGTAGCAATGAGGTTAGCAATCTTAAAGTTGGCAATTGGTCTTAAAGGATTATGGGGCAAAAATGCACCAAATATATCCTAAGTTCAATACAGTTTGTCTCTGCAATTTAATGTATCTTTTCTACACTCCTTTATCATTCATTCTCATTTAAATATCTGAATTAATGTGAGCAAAAGAGACATTTGTTATTTCTGACTCCTCCTATTTTTCTTTCAGCCCAGGAAAATAACATGGCAGTCTTTCATTGCCTTCAGACAAAACAGTTGGATAAATTAATGATGTCCTCTTGGTGACATCAAATTCAAAGCAGTTGGCAGTACTTGAGAATATACTTTAGACTGATTGGGGCAAGGCTAATAAATGATGCTTTGCTGGTGCGCAATAACATATTTTATCCATGAAGCTAAGTCTGCCAGAGCATATCATGACCTGTACATTTCAACCCTTTGAAAGTAAATCAGCCTGTTGTTCAATTTTGAAAACATATGAAAAGTTCCATAATAGTGTATCTTCACATTGTAATAGTGATCAATTGTATTTTAAAACACTATTCAAACAACAAATTAAATAAACTGCATTATAGTTCTCTAAAAATTCAAGATCAATCTTCAAGGTATGAAAGAAAATCTCTCCAGATCAATTTTTGTTCATATATTTCCTGAAAAAAAAGTAAATAGAATTTTGTACGTCTATTAACTCATTTTAAATCCACCCCATAACTCAAATGATTATTCATTTTGATACTGAGCTATATGGGAACTCCTAATTCTGGACTACCTTCTTATTCCTTGTCATGCATCTTTCTGAAATAAGTACAGATTTACAAGAGCATTGAACATATTTTTATTGAAGTTCTTTTCTCTATATGTTATCTATATTTTAATTTTTAAAAATCCTCTTGATAATGAGTGAAGCTGACTACCAAAAACCTCACTGTCACCTATTTACAGCATTTTGAATCAAACCTCATCTCAGCACACTGGAGATCTAGGATCCTTTACTGCGGGTTCATGGATGGACCTAAGTGGGCTTGTGAACACTGTGAAAATTTGGAGCAGTAAGCATATTTTTCAACACAAAGATTCCGTAATTTTCATCAAATTCTAAAAATGTCAGTGACTCAAAAATGTGAAGATAAGAATATTTTTGTCAAAAAAGTACGCTTTATTTTTACTTATTCTAGGCTGACATTTTTTCTGACTCCCCAAAATTATAATGTTGACCATTTCTATAATTTACTATATGCTTTTGTTTTAAATTCAAAGACAAATTCGTAGTGTACTCAGTCGTTTCCTATAAGCCTAATAGTGTTTTGGATACAACAGTATATTTACAACTTTTTCTTTACAATTGCAAAACTGTATCTTTATATTTATTCATATTTATATGAGGCTTTCCAATAAATCAAACCTTTTGGTACAATATACATGAATTATATGTTTGAGCTGTTATAACAAAACACCACAGACTGTGTAGCCTATAAACAACCGCCCAGAAATTTATTGTTCACAGTTCTGGAAGCTGGGAAGTTCAAGATCATGGTGCCATGATCTTATGTACAATATACATGTATTAGAATCATAGCAGTTTATAATGGTAAGAAGCCTTAGTAGAGATCAGTTTCTACTATCCATCCAAAGCATGAATCCTGTTCACATTACCCTTGAGAGATGATCAATTTTCAATCTTTGTATGAATGTTTCTTGTGACAAGGAACTCTACAGTTTAAGCTGGTCAAGTACATGTTTAATAACTACAATTATAAGGAAGTTATCTCCTCTATAGTATTTATGTTAAGTAATTTAAATATTATCCTAGAAGCAAGAGGAAACCATTAAAAGGTTTTAATCATGAAAATAACATAGATTTATATTTTAAAATATGCACTCTGAAATGCAAGTAATTAGCTTATAAAACAAAAGACAGGTAATCAGAAAAAAAATTTTATTGTGGTCTGAACAAACTTGACCATAGAGATAGAAATTTTAGAAGTTTTGTAAGAGAGAGAAACAACATTGTTGTTGTTGGTTGGATTTAGAGAGGAAAAGAGGTGAAACAGATGACACTCAGGTCTCAGAGTGAATAGTGGGACATTTCAATGAGATAGCTAAGAAAGACAAGCAGGTTTGGAGGATCATATTGAACTTGTGGTGGCTATGGAGCATCTATGAAGTTCAGACTAGAAATCTAGACTTAAGGTATTATTTTCAGAGTCATAAGAATAAAAATATAATTGAAGTCATAATAAGTGAATGAAATTGCAACTCAATAAAAAAGAAAAGTATCCAATCAGGAAATGCACAAAGATATAGACACTTCTCTAAAGATGAAATACAAATGACCAATAAGTATATGAAAAAAATGTTCAGCATCATTAGCCATCATGAAAATACAAATGAAAATGACATATATATCATTTCATATGCACTAGGATGGTCATAATCAAAAGGATGTAGTAACAAGCATTGAAGAAATTGGAACCCTTATACACTGCAGGTGAGAATGTAAAATCTTGCAACCTCTTTGGAAATCAATTTGCAGTTTTTTGAAAAGTTAAACTTAGAGTTACCATGTGAACCTAGCAATTTCACTTCTAGATGTACACTCAAGAGAAATGCAAACTATGTCCACATAAAAGTTTATAGGTATATTATTAATAACAGCCAAAAAGTGGAAATGAGGCTGGCTATGCAGACACGAGCACAACGGTGCCAGAAACTTCTCCTGCTGCTGTTCCTCTGCATAGGATTCTCAAGTGCATGAGAAATAAAGATGACTGATTAGATGCAGCTGACATGTGCCTCTTCACTGAGAGGAACCAAAATATCAAGTAAACCTTCATACTTTGAACAGCCAGGAAAAAATCCCTGGCTGCCGCTTTTTCTCTTGATGGGTTCTTTGGCACAGGAGAAACACCTCTGCCCCTCCCTGGGTTGTTCCAGTGGCCTGAGAGCTGCCCCTCAGCTCCTACCAAGGTTGTGCTTGCTCCCACCCTAATGAACCTGGAGAGCCTGGAGGTAGGTTCGCCCAACCCAGCCCCACCCAGCTTTTCTCCCTCCACTCCCACTGGTGGCAGAGTGTGGGATGCGACAGTTGAGAGCTCCATGCTCCCCATCACCAGGCTCACCCTGGTAGTTCCCCTGATAAACAAAGGCCAAGTAAAATTTCCACTGCCATCACCACAGCCGCCTCTCACCTGCAAGCACCACATATGGATGGGAGGGAGGTCAAACTGCATCTCCTCAACATCGTTGTACAGTGCTCAGCCAACTCTTACCTGTAAGCACCACCTGCTGGCCCGTATGATGAACTGCACAACCCAATATAATTACTGCCGGGTAGGAGTGCACAGCAGCGGGGAATGAAATAACTCTTCTGAGATCTCCACCTCCTCATCTCTGTAGGAGACAGCAAGCCTGACCATATGCACAGCACACCACTACTACAACCTAGCATTTAGAAAACCACTACACTAATGCAAATATAAGCAAAGAATTCATACAGTGCCTTGGTCCTCTAAAAGCATATAGAAGCAAAACCAAAGGACCCTACCCATATATGCAACAATCACACCCTAGTGGAAGAAAAAAATCCCACCCAAATGAAAGTAAATTCCCATGTAAGAAGTGACAGCTTCTACAAATGAGAAGGAACCACCACAAGAATTCCAGCACCGTGAAGAAACGGAATGTTGTGACATTCCCCAAAGACCACAATAGCTCTCTAGCATAGATTCTAACCAAAATAAAAACTTTGAAATGACAGATAAAGAATTCAAGATGTGTGTTCTAAGGAAGTTCGATGAGAACACAGAGAAAGTTGGAAATTGACACACACTCTCACACACACACAAACACACACAAACAGAAAAACAGTGCAGGAGATGACAGATGAGATAGATGTATTTAAAAAAAACTAACTAGAAAAACTGGAAATTTTCAAATTAACCCACTTAGACAAAAAAAAAAAAAGAATTTAAAATACTGAACAAATTATTTGAGGTATATGAGATTATGTGAAGCAACCAAACCTATGACCTACAGGTATCCCTGAGGGAGAAGAAAAAGTAAGAAGTTTGAAAAACATATTAGGGAGTAATTGAGGAAATTATCTCCAATCTTGCTATAGATGTATACATGCAGACACAAGAAATTTAGGGAAGACCTTGAAGATATTATGTAAAACAATTATAACCAAGGCATATAATCATCAGACAATCAAAGGCCAGTGTGAAAGAAAAAGTCTTATAGGCAGTAAGAGAGAACTATCAAATCACCTATAAAGGCAATCCTATCAGACTGACGGTGGACTTCTCAGCAGAAACCCTACAAGCCAGAATACATTAGGAGCCTATTTTCTGCCTTCTCACAGAAAAAAAAAATGCCATCCAAGAATTTTATATACTGCCAAACTAAGTTTAATAAATGAAGGAGAAATAAAGCATTTCCCAGACAAACAAATGCTAAGGGAATTTGGCACCGCTAGACCAGTCCTACAAGAAATGCTCAAAAGTATTCTAAACATGATAATAAAAGGATATTCATCATCATATAACACACATAACTAGAAATCTCATGGATCTTATAAAACAATTACATACACAATTGACACTTAAAGGCAACTAGCTGACAAATCTCTGGCAGGACAAAACTTCACATATCAATATTAACCTTGAATGTAAATGGCCTAAATGCTCCATTAAAAGATATAGACTGGCAAATTGGATTACAGAACAAGACACAACCACCTGCTGCCTACAAGAGACCCATCAAATAGCTAAAAACACCTACAGACTCAAAGTAAAGGGACAGAAAAAGGTGTATCACACAAATAGAAAACAAAAGTTAGCAGAAGTAGCCATTCTTACATCAGATAAAACAGACTTTAAACCAACAACAGTTAAAAAAAGAAAGACAAAGAAGGGCATTATATAATGAGATGAGGTTAATACTACAAGAAGTTTTAACTATTCTAAATAAAATAAATATGCACCCAACACAGAAGCACTCAGATTGATAAAACAAATACTACTATACCTAAGAAAAGAGATTGACAACAATTCAGCAGTAGTAGGGAACTTCAAAATCCCACTGACAACACTAGATGGATCATTGAGGCAGAGTCAACAAAGAAGTTCTAGACTTAAACTGGACTCTAGACAAAATGAAACATAGATATTTAACAAACATTTTACCCCCAAAACAACAGAATATACATTTTTCCCATCTGTGCATAGAACATTCTCCAAGATTCACCATATGCCTTGCCACAAAGCAAATTTCAATAAATTTTTTAAACTCACAATTATATTATATTATTGGACCACAGTGGAATAAAATTATTAACCAATACCAAGAGAAACTCTCAAAACTACACAAATACATGAAACTAAACAACTTGTTCCTGAAACACTTTTTAGTAAACAATGAAAGTCACACAGAAATTGAACGATTTTTGAAATAAATGAAAATAGAGACACAACATATCCAAACCTCTGGGATACAGCAAAGGTAGTGCTAAGAGGGAAGTTTATACTGTTAAATGTCTACATCAAAAAGATATTAAGATCTCAAAAGCAGTCTAATGTCACATTTCAAAGAACTAGAAAAGCAAGAATAAATCAACCCAAAAGCCAACAGAAGAAAAGAAATAATAAAAATCAGAGCAGAACTAAATGAGCTTGAGACCAAAAGAACAATACCAAGGATCAATGAAATGAAAAGTTGGTTCTTTGAAAGGATAAACAAAATGAATAGACCACTACCAAGTTTAATCAAGAAAAAAAGATTCAAATAAGGACAATCAGAAATAAGTGTTATTATGATCAATACCACACAAAAACAAAACACTATCAGAGATTACTATAAACATCTCTATGCACACAAACTAGAAAACTAGAGGAAATAGATAAATTCCTGAAAACATGCAACCTCCCAAAATTGAACCAGGAAAAAATAGAAATGCTGAACAGATGAGTAACAAGTAATGAAATTTAGTCAGTAATAAAAATTTTTCCAACAAATAAAAGCCCAGTATCAGATGGATTCCCAGCAAAATTTTATGAGATGTGCAAAGAAGAGTTGGTACTAATCTTACTGAAACTACTCCAAAGAATAGTTAGTTAGTTAGTACCATAGAATACTCAATTCATGGAATTTCTCCTCAATTCTATGAAATGAGTATCACCCTGATCCAAAATCCAGAAAGGACACAACAAAAAACAAAACAAAACAAAAAAACAGGCCAAAATTTCTGATGAACATAAAAACAAAAGTCCTCAAAAAAAAAATGAAATTAGCAAACTGAATCTAACAGCACATTAAAAAGATAATTCATCACTATCGAGTGGGTTTTATTCTTGGGATGCAAAGATGGGTCAACATTTGCAAATCAATAAATGTGATTCACCACATAAACAAAATCAGAAACAAAAATCATATCATCATCTCAATAGATGCAGAAAAAGAATTGGGTAAAATTCCACATCCCTTAAATGTAAAAACCCTCAACAAACTACCCATCAAAGGAGTATACTTCAGAATAATAAGAGCCATTTGTGACAAACCCACAGCCAACACCATACCAAAAGAGGAAAAGTTGAAAGCATTCTCCTTAAGCACTGGAACAAGACAAGGATGTCCACTCTCACCACTCATACTCAACATAATACCTGAAGTCCTAGCCAGAGCAATCAGGCAAGAGAAAGAAATGATAGGCATTCAGACTGGAAAACAGGAAGTCAGATTATCTCCGCTCACTGATGAAATGATCATATACCTAGAAAATCCTGAAGATTCCTCTGAAGACTCTTAGACTTAATGAACAACTTCAGTAAACTTTCAGGATACAAAATAAATATACACAAATTAGTAGTATTTCTATACACCAACGATGTTCAAGCTGAAAACCAAATCAATAACTCAATCTCATTTACAATAGCCATGCTGAAAAAAAAAAATCCTAGGAATTCATTTAACTAGCAAGGTGAAAGATCTCTACAAAAAGAACTATAAAGCACTGATGAAAGAAATCATAGATGACACAAATAAATGAAAAACATCCCATGTTCAGGGTTGGAAGAATCAATACAGTTAAAATGACTATACTGTCTAAAGCAATCTACAGATTCAATGAAATTCTTATCAAAGTACAAATGCCATTCTTCACAGAACTAGAAAAAACAATCTTAAAGTTCACATGAAACAAACAAACAAAAAAAGCCCAGATACCCAAGCAATAATAATAATAATAATAAAAACAGCACAGCCATAGGCATCACATTACCTGACTTCAAATTATGCTACAAGGCTATAGTAACTAAAAGAGCACAGTACTGGTACAAAAATAGACATACAGATTAATAGAACAGAGTAGAGGACCCATAAATAAACCCACATACCTACAACCACCTTGTCTTTGACAAAGTGAGCAAAAATAAACAATGGGGAAAGGATACCCCATTCAATAAATGCTGTTGGAATAGCTGGCTAGCCGTATGCAGCAGAATGAAACTGGACTCCTACCTTTTCCCACACACAAAAGTCAACTCAAAATGGATTAAAGATTTAAATGTGAGACCTCAAACCATAAGAATTATAGAAGAAAACCTAGGAAATATCATTGCAGACATCAGTTTGGGGGAAAAATTATAACTAAGTCCCCAAGAGCAATTGCAATAAAAACAAAATTGACAAGTGAGACCTAACTAAAGAGTTTTTTCACAGCAAAAGAAACTATCAACAGAGTAAACAGACAACCTATAGAATGGGAGAAGACATTCAAACCTATGCATCCAACAAAGGTCTAGTATCTAGGATCTATAAGGAACTTAAACAATTCTACAAGCAAAAAAACAAATAACTCCATTAAAAAGTGGGTAGAGACATGAATCGGCACTTCTCAAAAGAAAGCATACCAGCGGCCAAAAAAGATGTACCCAGCGTCACTAATAATCAGAGAAATCCAAATCAAAACCACATTGAGATACCATCTCACGCCAACCAGAATGGCTATTATTAAAACGTCAAAAAATAACAGATGCTGGTGAGGAAATGTCAACTAGTTCAGCCACTTTAGAAAACACTTCGGAGATTTCTCGAAGAACTTATAGAACTACTATTTGACCCAGCAATCCCATTACTGGACATATATCCAAAGGAAAATAAATCATTCTACCAAAAATACATATGCACTTGTATATTAATTGTAGCACTATTCACAATAACAAAGACATGGAGTCAACCTAGGTGCCCATCAACGTGGATATCATTTAAAAAACGTGGTACATATGCACCACAGAATACTACACAATCATAAAAAAGAATGAAAGCACATCCTTTGCAGCAACACGGTTGCAGCTAGAGACCATCATCCTAAGTGAATTAATGCAGGAACAGAAAACTAAATATCACTTTTAAGTGGGAGCTAAACATTGGATACACATGCACATAAAGATGGAAACAATAGACACCAGGAACTTCTTGTGGTGGGGGAAGGGCAAAGGTTAGAAAACTACCTATTGCATACCATGTGCACTATCTGTCTAACAGATCAACTGTACTCCAAGCCCCAAGATCACACAATATACCCAGGTAACAAAACCTGCACATGCACCCCTGAATCTAAAATAAAAGTTGAAATTGTTAAAAAAAAAAAATAGTAATAATAATACAAAATACATTTATTGAGAATCTAAAAAAAAAAAAAAGATGAGAATATTTACACCAAAGACACTGGCAAACACTACAAATCAGGACTTTTAATTTTCAGAATGTGAGTTTATCAGCACACTGCCGGCTATTACTTTAATGGTGCTGAGATGCCAAGCATTGTTTGGATCATTTTACATACATTTACCCATTCAATCCTCACCTGTACCTTATAAAGTGGGTACTATTTTTGGCCCCATTTCAACTATAAGAAAACTGGATCCCAAAGATGTTAAGTTACTTACACAAAGTCATGCAGCTAATAGCGACAGAGACAACAGTAGAGCCCCGACAGTCTGGCTCCAGAGACCTGAAAAACAATGAGAGTACAGTTTCTTGGATGCCAAGGAATGACAGTGCTTTCAGAACAGGGTAATGGTTAGTGCCAAATACTGCTGAAAGGTTAAGTAATTAAATCAAAACTCAGAAGTGCCATAGCGAAAAATGAGTCATGGTGACTTTGGCAAGAGCATTTCAGTGAGATTAAAAAAAACTGAAAGAGAATGAAAAATTTAAAAATTGTGTTGCCTCCTCAATTACTTCCTTCAGCAACTCTGGGAACTATCAGTTTCCTGACTGAAGCACATGTGTAGTCAAGAAAGGTTAAAGGAAATAGAAGCCCACAGTAACACTAGGAAAGTCACTACTGGGGAAAAAACTGAAGTGAATAGAGACAAAAACAGTCTACAAATGCTTAGTTTTCATAAACAATGTACTTCTGATAAGGAACCAGCAAGTGTTAAAGACACAGCTAAACAATTTAAACAAATGTTTGAAATGATAATTAGCATGTATTTAAAGTGGGACTATTTACTATGTTTCTGAAAACAGATTTATCTATTATCTTTAGAAAAAATCTGCATGAATAGATAGGTAGAGATGTGTAGTTTACACATTTTTGAAAGAAAAATGTGTAAGAATCTTTGTTTCTAATATGTGCCTGATCCCTTGCAACATGTCTTATTCCCCCAACAAACCTGCACGTTGTGCATATGTACCCTAGAACTTAAAGTATAATAAAAAAAAAATTCTATGTGATAATAATAGCAACCACCAATGAAAGAAGAACTTAATATCCATGTAAATGTATAAAATTAATTATGTCTTATATATATCAACAATAACAATGAAACAGACAAATAATAAGATTTTAGTCCATGATAGGGAAATTTTAGATATTAATTATGTGGCATGTAGAAGTGAGCCCCTTTCAAATTTTTCATTTTCTTTGGTCTAATAATTCCACTATTGGAAGTATATCCAAGAAGGAAATAATCTAAAGTTTTCAAGATAAAAATTTTTTTAAACATTTGCACAAACCCAAATATGCTTTTGGTGAAATTTCATTTGACCCACAAGATAGTGCTCACCTTTTCCCACTCTGCTCAGTGCAGCAGGAGGCTGACCTGCTTAGATTACAGCCATGAATCCCTTCTGCTCTGGCTTCTAGTTGTGTCAAGTCAATGGGAGGTACGGGCAGAGGAACAATCAATACACGGGAGACAAATAAGGTTGAGGTGTTTATTGCTCTGAATTTCTCCCCTTTGGACCTACAAGAATTGGCTGGTTTTCTGTCTCCCTTTACCCAAGGCCTTCACTCCAGATAGGTAGCTCACTCTATACAGCTACTCTCTCCATTATTACTTCCCTTCACATGTACTATTGCTAAGTCCAGGATATTATACTGTTTCTTGCTTGTTTCCTTAAACCCTGCTCATATCATTATAAATAATGCCTCTATAAAAATCTGTATGGTGAGCATATGAAGGAAGAGGAACTTTTATCATTGCTGGTGGGATGCAAAACAGTATAGCCATTTTGGAAGCTAGGTTGGCAGTTTTGCACAAAACTAAGAATACTCATACAATATGATACAGCAATAATGTTCCCAGGATTTACTCAACTAATCTAAAAACTTATGTCTACAGAAAAACCTGCCCATTAATGTTTACAGCAGCCTTATTTCTATTTGCCAAAAACTGTAAGCAATCAAGATGTCCTTCAACAGATGAAGGGATAAATACAATATGATACATTCATGCAATGGAATATTATTCAGCAAAAAAGGGAAGAGAAGGGAAGGGAAGGAAGGGAAGGGTGTTCAGGTGATCAAGGTCAATATTAACAAAGATAAGTCATGCTGATATATGTACGCTGGATAGAATGTAATGAAAATGAAACTTTACCTGTGGTCTTCCTCCCAAAAACCCGTAACTTCAGTCAAATCATGAAAACAAAAGTCTGAAAAATTTCACTGGGGTAGCATTCTACAAAATACTTGACCAGTGCCCTTCAAAACTGTCAAGGTCATCCAAAATAAAGAACATCTGTGAAAGTATCACAGCTAAGAGGAGCCTAAGGAGATATGACTACTCAATGTAATATGGTATCCTGGCTGGGATACTGGAATAGAAAAGGATATAAGAGCTAAGGAAATCTGAATAAATGATGGGCTTTAATTAATAGCAATATATCATTTAGTTTATTAGTCATAACAAATGTATCATATGAATAACATATACCATGTTAATCAAAAGGGAAACTGGGTGATAAGGTATATGAAAACTGTACTATCTTCTCAATGTTTCTATAAATCTAAAACTGTTCTAAAAAATAAAGCTTATTTTTCAAACATCTCCTAAATTACCCACTTTGATTGTGCAATCTATTTCCTGGTGGAACACTAACTGTTAATCCAGATGTCAAACAGTGAGCAGAATAATTAAGTAAACACTGTTTCTGTTCATTATAGTGTTTTTTTACCTGTTAAAAATACTTTTATAAAATGTATAAAGGATAAAATGTTTAAGTTATATTGCTGAGTAAAGAATGTAAAAAGCATAATGCATAATTACATATATGTTTGTCAAATATCTTTTTTAACTTATAAAAGGAAAAGACTAGAAGGACAAGCACCAGCGTGTAAAAAGTATTTAAAGTGAGTGATGGAAAACAATATTTTTTCCACTCTCTTTTCCACTTCTTTGTATTTTCCAGAATTTCTGAGTATTTAATTACCTTTGCTATTACACATGGAAGTTTTTGGTAAGGTTTCAGACTTAATTATATTTTATATATTTTAATTTTGCAATTCTAACATTCTGACATAGCCATAAAATTCTCAAATTTTGCTATTTATTGTATATGTTATGGACTGAGTTGTGTTACTCCAAAATTCATATACTGAAGTCCTAACCATTAGTATCTTAGAAGGTGATTATATTTGGATGCAGATATTTAAAGAGGTAATTGCTTTTTCAATGAGGTCATTAGGATGGACTATAATCCAATATGACTTGTATCCTGGTAAGAAGAGAAGTTTAGGACACAGGTGGGTACAGAAGGAAAATCTTATGAAGACACAGGGAGAAGAAGCCATCTATAAACCAAGGAGCGGGGCATTGGAAGAAGCCAATTCAGTTGACACTTTGATCTTCAACTTTTAGCCTCCAGAAATGTAAGAAAATTAATTTCTGTTGTTTAGACCACCCATTCTGTGGTACTTTGTTATGGTAACCTTAAATCCAATGGATTAAGTTAGGTCTCATTTTCCTCTGCACCTTTTACAGTCTTATTCTCTATATTATATGATTTTGTAATTAGTTTCTAGCAATAATGATTAGTTCCTAAAACAGCATCACTATGAAAATAATTGTATATATCTTAATCTGATATTAGCTCAATTGAAAAGAAAACATTTTTACAATCATAAGCTTTAATTAAAATTTGCTGACATCAAAAATAATTTAATGTGCTCTTCAAAGGTGAATTTATATGGATATCTGTGTAAATTTATACATATTTGTAAAACGAAACAAAAACAAAACAAAACAAAAGAACACCTGGGAAGGAATTAGTGTTCGTATATTAGAATCACCTGGGAAGTCTTCAACATGACTAATACCTGAAGGCAGCCCCAGAGATTGTGGGTTAAAAGTCTGACATGTCATCTCATCCCTGGAATTGTTAAAGTTCCCTAAAGTGATTCTAATGTGCAGCCACAATTTAAGAGCCATTGCTTTTTACTAAGAAAACATTACCTACATTTTCCTCTGAGTGAAGACATAATAACGTTTTTTAAAAATTCCTCTCTTATCCATAGAATCAATAAGCAACCTAAATGACGAAAAACAAAGAATATGTTATCATCAGTTAAACAAGAAAAGAGCCATAACCCCAAAGCCCAGAATTTGAGGACAAAAAAAAAAAAAAATCTACTGATCTTGTACAGAAGGAAGAAGTTGATCAGTAATCCACTTTGTAGCAATAGTTCAGAGTCGGGGGGCGGAGCAAGATGGCCAAATAGGAACAGCTCCAGTCTCCAACTCCCAGCGCGAGCAACACAGAAGACCGGTGATTTCTGCATTTTCAACTGAGGTACTGGGTTCATCTCACTGGGGAGTGCCGGAGATCCGTGCTGGTCAGCTGCTGCAGCCCAACCAGCGAGAGCTGAAGCAGGGCGAGGCATTGCCTCACCTGGGAAGCGCAAGGGGGAAGGGAATCCCTTTTCCTAGCCAGGGGAACTGAGACACACAACACCTGGAAAATCGGGTAACTCCCACCCCAATACTGCCCTTTAAGCAAACAGGCACACCAGGAGATCATATCCCACACCTGGCCGGGAGGGTCCCACACCCACGGAGCCTCCCTCATTGCTAGCACAGCAGTCTGTGATCTACCGGCAAGGCAGCAGCAAGGCTGGGGGAGGGGCGCCCGCCATTGCTGAGGCTTAAGTAGGTAAACAAAGCAAGTCCTTAGAGACTTATAAAGAGACTTAGACTCCCATACAATAATAATGGGAGACTTCAACACTCCACTGTCAACATTAGACAGATCAACAAGACAGAAAGTTAACAAGGATATCCAGGAATTGAACTCATCTCTGCAGCAAGCAGACCTAATAGACATTTATAGAACTCTCCACCCCAAATCAACAGAATATACATTCTTCTCAGCACCACATCGTACTTACTCCAAAATTGACCACGTAATTGGAAGTAAAGCACTCCTCAGCAAATGTACAAGAACAGAAATTATAACAAACTGTCTCTCAGACCACAGTGCAATCAAACTAGAACTCAGGACTAAGAAACTCAATGAAAACCGCTCAACTACATGGAAACTGAACACCCTGCTCCTGAATGACTACTGGGTACATAACGAAATGAAGGCAGAAATAAAGATGTTCTTTGAAACCAATGAGAACAAAGATACAACATACCAGAATCTCTGGGACACATTTAAAGCAGTGTGTAGAGGGAAATTTATAGCACTAAATGCACACAAGAGAAAGCAGGAAAGATCTAAAATTGACACTCTAACATCGCAATTAAAAGAACTAGAGAAGCAAGAGCAAACACATTCGAAAGCTAGCAGAAGGCAAGAAATAACTAAGATCAGAGCAGAACTGAAGGAGATAGAGACACAAAAAACCCTCCAAAAAATCAATGAATCCAGGAGTTGGTTTTTTGAAAAGATCAACAAAATTGACAGACCACTAGCAAGACTAATAAAGAAGAAAAGAGAGAAGAATCAAATCGACGCAATTAAAAATGATAAAGGGGATATCACCACCGACCCCACAGAAATACAAACTACCATCAGAGAATACTATAAACACCTCTACGCAAATAAACTGGAAAATCTAGAAGAAATGGATAATTTCCTGGACACTTACACTCTTCCAAGACTAAACCAGGAAGAAGTTGAATCCCTGAATAGACCAATAGCAGGCTCTGAAATTGAGGCAATAATTAATAGCCTACCAACCAAAAAAAGTCCAGGACCAGATGGATTCACAGCTGAATTCTACCAGAGGTACAAGGAGGAGTTGGTACCATTCCTTCTGAAACTATTCCAATCAATAGAAAAAGAGGGAAGCCTCCCTAACTCATTTTATGAGGCCAACATCATCCTGATACCAAAGCCTGGCAGAGATACAACAAAAAAAGAGAATTTTAGACCAATATCCCTGATGAACATCGATGCAAAAATCCTCAATAAAATACTGGCAAACCGGATTCAGCAACACATCAAAAAGCTTATCCACCATGATCAAGTGGGCTTCATCCCTGGGATGCAAGGCTGGTTCAACATTCGCAAATCAATAAACATAATCCAGCATATAAACAGAACCAAAGACAAGAACCACATGATTATCTCAATAGATGCAGAAAAGGCTTTTGACAAAATTCAACAGCCCTTCATGCTAAAAACGCTCAATAAATTCGGTATTGATGGAACGTACCTCAAAATAATAAGAGCTATTTATGACAAACCCACAGCCAATATCATACTGAATGGGCAAAAACTGGAAAAATTCCCTTTGAAAACTGGCACAAGACAGGGTTGCCCTCTCTCACCACTCCTATTCAACATAGTGTTGGAAGTTCTGGCTAGGGCAATTAGGCAAGAGAAAGAAATCAAGGGTATTCAGTTAGGAAAAGAAGAAATCAAATTGTCCCTCTTTGCAGATGACATGATTGTATATTTAGAAAACCCCATTGTCTCAGCCCAAAATCTCCTTAAGCTGATAAGCAACTTCAGCAAAGCCTCAGGATACAAAATCAATGTGCAAAAATCACAAGCATTCTTATACACCAGTAACAGACAAACAGAGAGCCAAATCAGGAATGAACTTCCATTCACAATTGCTTCAAAGAGAATAAAATATCTAGGAATCCAACTTACAAGGGATGTCAAGGACCTCTTCAAGGAGAACTACAAACCACTGCTCAGTGAAATAAAAGAGGACACAAACAAATGGAAGAACATACCATGCTCATGGATAGGAAGAATTAATATCGTGAAAATGGCCATACTGCCCAAGGTAATTTATAGATTCAATGCCATCCCCATCAAGCTACCAATGAGTTTCTTCACAGAATTGGAAAAAACTGCTTTAAAGTTCATATGGAACCAAAAAAGACCCCGCATCTCCAAGACAATCCTAAGTCAAAAGAACGAAGCTGGAGGCATCACGCTACCTGACTTCAAACTGTACTACAAGGCTACAGTAACCAAAACAGCATGGTACTGGTACCAAAACAGAGATATAGACCAATGGAACAGAACAGAGTCCTCAGAAATAATACCACACATCTACAGCCATCTGATCTTTGACAAACCAGAGAGAAACAAGAAATGGGGAAAGGATTCCCTATTTAATAAATGGTGCTGGGAAAATTGGCTAGCCATAAGTAGAAAGCTGAAACTGGATCCTTTCCTCACTCCTTATACGAAAATTAATTCAAGATGGATTAGAGACTTAAATGTTAGACCTAATACCATAAAAATCCTAGAGGAAAACCTAGGTAGTACCATTCAGGACATAGGCATGGGCAAAGACTTCATGTCTAAAACACCAAAAGCAACAGCAGCAAAAGCCAAAATTGACAAATGGGATCTAATTAAACTAAAGAGCTTCTGCACAGCAAAAGAAACTACCATCAGAGTGAACAGGCAACCTACAGAATGGGAGAAAATTTTTGCAATCTACTCATCTGACAAAGGGCTAATATCCAGAACCTACAAAGAACTCAAACAAATTTACAAGAAAAAAACAAACAACCCCATCAAAAAGTGGGCAAAGGATATGAACAGACATTTCTCAAAAGAAGACATTCATACAGCCAACAGACACATGAAAAAATGCTCATCATCACTGACCATCAGAGAAATGCAAATCAAAACCACAATAAGATACCATCTCACACCAGTTAGAATGGCAATCATTAAAAAGTCAGGAAACAATAGGTGCTGGAGAGGATGTGGAGAAATAGGAACACTTTTACACTGTTGGTGGGATTGTAAACTAGTTCAACCATTATGGAAAACAGTATGGCGATTCCTCAAGGATCTAGAACTAGATGTACCATATGACCCAGCCATCCCATTACTGGGTATATACCCAAAGGATTATAAATTATGCTGCTATAAAGACACATGCACACATATGTTTATTGCAGCACTATTCACAATAACAAAGACTTGAATCAACCCAAATGTCCATCAGTGACAGACTGGATTAAGAAAATGTGGCACATATACACCATGGAATACTATGCAGCCATAAAAAGGATGCCCGTGTCCTCAGGGACATGATGCAGCTGAAACCATCATTCTTGAGCAAACTATCACAAGAACAGAAAACCAAACACCGCATGTTCTCACTCAGGTGGGAACTGAACAATGAGATCACTTGACTCCAGGAAGGGGAACATCACAATACCGGGGCCTATCATGGGGAGGGGAGGGGGAGGATTGCATTGGGAGTTATAATTGATAAATGATGAAGTTGATGGGTGCAGCACCAACATGGCACAAGTATACATATAACAAACCTGCACGTTATGCACATGTGTACCCCACAACTTAAAGTATAATAATAATAAATAAATTTAAAAAAAAAAAGAAACAGAAAAGAGACAAACACAAAACTACAAATAAGATACTCTGTATGAAATGGGATTATATTTAGTTGTAAGCAGCAACGACAAAACAACAAAATACAAAAATAAAGTGGCTCGTGTAAGAAAAAAAAAAATAGTTCAGAGTCCACTACAGTGATGCAATAAACTGTAATCTGTAAATAACTGAACAGAAGGCATCTGTTGTATACAGCTTGTCAAGAAGTCACAGGAAGGATGGCTCCACCAGGCTGCCAGTGCCACTGTTCTTGTGGTTGCCATCTCATCATTGTTATGGCAGTCTCCACCGTTGCCTTGGCCATGGCCAGTTACATCAAATGGACCTGAGGTCCACCTCATTGAATGAGGTGTCCAAGTGGAATGTCATGGTTTAGGATCAAGAGGAGCAGCACTGCCAGGAGGGGGCCCTGAGCCTTCTGCAACACCTGTGTTGACATTGGGGCCATCCAGGAAGTAACTCTGAAGCTCTTGATAGAAGGAATCACAAATAAACTTATTGGCTATTGTATGGGTGATATAAAGGAGGATGCAGACTTTGAGAATTTATAGCATAAGACTGAGTTGCTAATCAAAGAGATAAGGAAGTGAAAGGTTTTAGAGTGCTGTAGATTCTACTATACCTTCTATCACAGTTCTACTGGACCTTTATTTATGGACCATGCAGTAAATGTATACAGGGAGAAGCACTGGATCCATAGCATACTGGCAACTCAGCCATTTTCAAGCTAATAGCTCTTCAGCTTGTTAACATTTTGGCTATTTATGCACACAATGACTGGATTCCTTTATTAGTCAGAGTTCTGCAGAGAAACAGAACAAATAGGATATATATAGAAGCTTAGAAAGAGCTTTGTTATGAGGATTTGTTCATGCAATTATGCAGGTTGAAAAGTCCCACAATCTGCTGTCTGCAAGCTGAAAACCCAGGAAAGCCAGCAGGGTAGTTCCAGCACAACCCAGAGGCTTGAGAACTAAGGAATCCAATGGTCTAAGTAAGTTCTGGTCCAAGTTCAAAGGCCCAAGAACCAGGAGCACAATGTTCAGGCATGGTAGAAGATGAATGTGTCAACTCAAAGAAAATTCATCCTTCCTCCACCATTCTGTTCTATGTAGGCCCTCAATGAAATGGATGATGTCCACCTGCATGGGTGAGGGCAATCTTCTTTACTCAGTCTACTGAATTAAATGCTAATCTTTTACGGAAACACCCTCACAGACACACGCAGAAATAATATTGTGTCAGTTATACGGGCATTCCTTAGCCCAGGCAAGTTAATGCATAAAATTAATCCTCATGATTCCTAAGCCTAATCTATGACTACATATGGGAAAATATTTCTCTCTCATTCCCATAGAATTTGCATACAAAGACATTAATAAAATGTTCCTAAGAGATATTCCAAGCTCTCATTAGTAGGTGATGACTTATTTGAAGGAGATTCTCTCCAACATGGGCTCATCAGTTGTGCTTTTCATAATGACCTATTTTGCACAAATGCAATCAACAATGAGAAACAAAGTGACATACAGTTCGATGATTGTGAACATTCTATATACAACTACCTAGCGCATGATATTAGAAGTCATTTTAATACATTTGTAGGTGTGCTTTATATAGCCTTAGTCTCTATCCAGGCAAAGAACTACAGGGCCCATGGCTGCATTCTTACCTTGAAGTCTACAAAACGTATAAGGACTTTGGAATTAAATTTACTAAAAAGAAGGTAGACATATTCTTTATTCAAGTCAATCAGTTTGCATTGGCCTCTAGTTTCTTTTGGAACTGTGAACTTTCATTCCAGCCAAATACTACACTAAGTTGTATTTCCTTGGGTGTGCAATAGTTCATTTTAACCAATACTTCAAAATAAAGCCTGAGATTGCTGCGTCAAGAGTGCTTAAGTAAAGAGATTTAATTATTGTTAAATAGCTGAGCAGTACTTGCATATCATAAGAATTCTAGAAAACAATACTGAAAAGCCAATATTTGTTCTAATTCTGTTATTTAACTGGTTATCTTGCTTTACAAATTATGTCTCTATTTTTAAAACAGATTTAATGATGTCAAGAAATATGCCTACTTCTATCAGTATATGGCAAAACAGAAATTTGTTAAATCTGCCAAGAGCTATAAAAATGTCAGTTTAGTCCTTCCTTTGATCATTTAATCTATGCTATGTGTGAGTTTTTAAAATTAAACATGATTCCATAGCTGCATTCATCTGTTTCATCTGTGTTCTACTTTAATAAGATCAATTTTCATAAACATTCTAGGTGTTCAGTGTGAATATTTTAATCTTGAGGCACTGTATGTAAAATGAATCATTTACTCTTGAAATGCTAGTCACTGCTATAAATAACTTAGAATGTTCAAATAAAAATATGAACATTCAGGAGGGTGAAAAACATTTACCTTCTCTGTTGATTGCACATATTTTTGAATTAAATATTGAAAAGCATTTCTTTGGGGAGAATATATCTTAAAATTAAATTCTCTTCTCCCTGCATAATCTGGAAGTATAAATATTATATATCGTGGAATGTATATGATAATTAAATATTACCAAAATCTATATTAAATAATGTTTTCATATAGTAAATATAATGATTTACATGAATAGTTTCAGTTTTCACAATTTTACTGGATCAAATTGCTTCCATTATTTTTGTTGAAATGTTCTGTCTTTTGCTTGCTATAACATAGTAGCTAGTAGGACTATTGCTAATTTTTTAAACAAATGTAGCAAGTTTATCACACCTGGGGACATTTACTACCATTTAGATATATTATTCTTAACCTCTCCAATTTTATTTCTTGCATTTTGGTTTCATGGGATTTGTTGTTGTTGTTGTTCCATGTATTTAAAGTAACAATGATTAGTTGATACATGTAAGTTCCGAGTAATATGTTGAGACTGTGAAAAAGATTAATAAGGAACATTTACGGCATTGATCTTGTACCTTGAGAGTCTGCTATAACAAAGTATGGATTAAACAGAAATGCTTATGGTAGGGGGCTTCTGTTGTTTTGTTTTTGTTCAAGTGTATTTTTATATTATGTTTCAGGATGGAAAGGAGGCAATCTTGTGGAAGGAAGTTAGCCCTTTGGGTAGGTAAGTAAGCATCAAGTTTCAAAAATTGCTATTTGGAGTTTAGCAGTTATAATTAGCTTTAGTTTGAAAATTAGTGTGACAAGCTTTACACTTTGGTCATGTAAGTGCTTAGATACAAAGTTGGCTTAATGGATCTGCATAGTTGTAGCCACAAATTTTTTCTCTGAAAAATCTTCTGGAGAGCTTGCTGTATTATTCTAAATAGCTTATACTCTCAATCAACTGCCTTAAAATACTTAAATTATTTTAAGATGTTTAAAACTAATAATAGAAGTAGAAATAACTAAAGGCCATTTTAAATGGTAAATTCTAGTTACATAAATAGAATCTCATAAGGGATTTTTTGTATTTATATTAGTGTTAAACCAAGAGGTTTTTGTGGGGATTTTTTGTTATCGATGCTATTGTTTCTTTCTGTGTGTTTTTCTTGCAGTGGTCCGGTCCGTCTTCTAGCAGTAGTGCTGCTGCTGTTTGCTGGGGGTACTCTTCCAGCCCTATTCATCTGGTTCACTCCCATGCCTGGAGATGCCACTTGAGGAAGCTGG
Source organism: Papio anubis (assembly GCF_008728515.1). Classification (NCBI taxonomy): domain Eukaryota; kingdom Metazoa; phylum Chordata; class Mammalia; order Primates; family Cercopithecidae; genus Papio; species Papio anubis. The sequence goes on from NC_044978.1 coordinate 45,318,517, forward strand.
AGAACAGCACAGATGAGTGCCTTCTCCTTCCTCTGGGATTTCTGACCTCAAGGGGCACCACCATGATGCCAATAGAAATGCTCCTGTTCAGGGTGTCTGATAACCCCTGTTGGAGGGTCTCACCCAGCTGGGTGGCATGAGGAGCAGGACCCATTTAATGAAGCACTTTGACTGTCCCCTGGTGGAGGGGGTGTGCTTCACTGGGGGGAAACTTACTCGTCTGGGTTGCCTGGATTCCTCAGAACTAGCAGGAGGAAAGACTAAGTTTGCTGGTCTGCAGAGACTGTGGCCACCCTTTCTTTCGCCTAGGGGCTCAGGCCCAGGGAGATCAGAATTCTGTCCCTGAGCCCCTGGATGGAGTTGGAGTTCCTGCAGGGAGGCGCAGCACAGTGAGGAGGGTAAGTCAACATCAGGCCTGAAGAGACACTCTGGCTGCAGTATGCCACAGCAGTGTGTTGGACTGTGGGGGATACCTATTGGGACCCAGCCGTCCAGTCTCCTTGGCTTCAGCAGGTGAAAAGCAAGCATGGTCTGGAGCTATAGAGATGGCTACTGCCCTTCCCCTACCCTGGGAGCTTAGTGTGTTAGGTAGGTATCAGTCACAGTGTTGGCTGTCGCCCCTCCCCCAAGGAACTCAAATGGCTTAGACAGTAGGCAGCCACAGCTGGGATGCTGGTCACCCCTCCCCACCAAGAGCTTGGCAGGCTTAAGCAGATTCTAGTTTAGTGGTTGTTGAGAATCTGTGTGGCTCCATGGTTGGGACCCTAGGCCCTGGTGACATGGGCTCATGAGTGGGATCTTCTGATCCGTGGGTTGACAGTTCCATGGAAAAGCCATGGTTTTCCCGGCTGGGTAGCACACTCACTCACTGCTTCCCTTGGCTAGGGGGTGGGGGCTCCCCTTCCCTGTGTGGCTCTCAGGTGGGTCACCACACCACACTGCTCTTCCTTCCTCTCCGTGTGTCAGCCACCTAGTCAGTTCTGATGACAGAACCTGGATACCTCCATTGCTGGTGCAGGATTCACACACTGTTATGGTTCTTTTCAGTGGGAGCCTGCAATCACTGCTGCTTCTAGTTGGCCATCTTGGCCCCACCCTCCAAACAGTAATTTTAAACCATCCCTGTAACATCTGTCTTGTGACTTTTTGAGATGCCTGTTGTCTTTTTATGCTAAGCTGAGAAACATGAGCGTCTTACCTGATAACTCAACTTGTAGTAAGACCAATCTATAAATATAAAATGCTTATTAGAAGTGGTATTTGGCCAGGCACAGTGGCTCACAACGGTAATCTCAACACTTTGGGAGGCTAAGGCAGGAGGATCACTTGAGGCCAGGAATTTGAGACCAGCCTAGGCAACAGCGCGAGATTTCATCTCTACAAAAAATAAAAAACAGCCACACATGGTAGCATACATCAGTAATCCCAGCTACTTAGGAGGCTGAGGTAGGAGGATTGCTTGTGCCTGGGAAGTCTAGGCTGCAGTGAGCTATGATCACAACATCGCACTCCAGCCTGGGCAACAGAATGAGACCCTGCCTCAAAAAAAAAAAAAAAAAAAAAATTAAAAATGGTATTCATGTATATTCAATGTCAGTCAATATGTTAGTCAATAGATCATAGTGGCCTGGATGCATCAACAAGTAAAATTTAACACTTTTTTCTTTTTTTCTTACTTATTTGTACAGCCTTTCCCGGCCAGTGATATTTGATTAATTTTTCCCTCTTAATACCATGCTACTACCATTTTCTAGAAGTCAAAGAGATGTTACAGTAAATCAAACTGCTCACATGATCATCTGAGATCAATATGAGCACAAGACTCATCAACTATATCTTTCTGGAATGTATATACAACTGTGTAAATAAAATTTTGTAAATTAGTGCAAATTGTATCTTGCATACGACCTTGCATATTGTTTTGAATTCTCTCCTCTTGTAGAAATTTGTATGTTAGGAAATAATCTAGCTCTTTGGATTTGAACTGGAGATAGCCAACAGTTCTGGCTGCACAGTGGAATGACAGAGGAACTGGAAATAAGGTTTTTCAGTTTTCATGTTAATATTAGCACTTATTTAATATTTAACCTCCCGTTTTCTAATATGGTTTTTCTTCCTTACTAATTTAATTAGCCATACGTTTTTGTGAGGTTAAATTTTTGCAAGTAAGTACACTGTTCAAAGAACTCCATTCTTTGAGTAATAATCCTTAACTAAATCAAAGTAAGAAATGTAATTTAATAATTGCAAATTGAAGTGTGACCCTTTCCTATTTTCAGAACTATGAGCCTTTTTCTACAAAAATAACTTAGAAATTTATACTTCTCGATGTGAGTCTAAACCCCATGTATACAAGAGATATTGTATTAGTCCATCACATTGCTGTAAAGAAATAGAGACTGGGTGATTTATAAAAAAAGAGGTTTAATTGGCTCACAGTTCTGCAGGCTATACAGGAGGCATGGCAGCTTCTGTTCCTGGGGAGGCCTCAGGAAATTTACAATCATGGTGGAAGGCAAAGGGGAAGCAGGCCACAGCAGGAACGAGAGAGAGAGAGGGAAGGTGCTATGTACTTTTAAACAACCAGATCTCATGAGAACTCACTACCTATCACAAGAACAGCCCCAAGGGGATGGTGCTAAACCATGCATGAGAAACCGTCCCCAATTATTCAATCACCTTCTACCAGGCCCCACCTCCAACAATTCAACATGAGATTTGGATGGGGACACAGATCTAAACCATATCAGATATGATAAATAATACCTTTTAGTTCAACTAAAGCATATTTCAGTTGGCTTCTCTAAATAAAGTTGTTAATTATGGGATTGTAAAGGGTAGAAAAGATATAAGTAATATTTTAATTATAGCTATTTCCATTTTTACTGAACTAAAATATTTATCTTAACTCTATTTTAACTTCATAAAAATATGTAAATGAATCTTCCAGGTTTAAAGGAAAATTTCCTTCAACATGCTCAATTAAAAGTTTGAAACATCCACCTTTAAAATTATGAAAACATTTTCTTTTTAGACTACATACAAGCCTTCTGTACCATTTCATGAATTCCTTATTTTGTAATATAAATAAGAATGCACGTGGTAACTTGATTTTTTTGCCATAAATTGCTATGATATACTACAATTTATTCTGTATTTCAAAGTGATTTAGGCTTAAGCTTTTAATATTAATCTGTCATTAAATTGATAGAGAAAGTTAACAATGTTTTATGCTGAGGGGAAAGTTTTGTTATTGGTATCAACTTGCATTACTTTACAGAAAAGAAGGCAAGCACTAGTAATTATTATGCACAGAGCAAAAACAATGATAAGTATGTAGTTAAGCAGCTCTACCTTTACTTCAAAATGGAGTTTCTCTGGTTCTTCTTTCATCCGTTAGATCTCAGCATATCTTTTGACTGGGGACGTGTTAAGGCAATCTGTCTTGCTTTTGTTTCTTTTTTTGAAAGAAAACATTACTTATATTGAACCACCTTTTTCTTTTCTTTTCTTTTCTTTCTTTTTTTTTTTTTCTGTTACATACCACTTCTGTGATTACAGTGTTATATCTTGGGTTTGATGTCTTTGGACAGAAAAGCATATCCATTATTTTAACATTATTTTAAATAAATTTTCCCCTGTCTTTGAAGCTCAGTCTGTAAATGTGTTGCTATGAAAGAAATCACTTGGGTATAAATTACTTGAAGTTTTACACACATATATGACAGAATAAGTTAGATTTTCCTGAATAGATTTTTTTACACTGGAAACTTTTCTTTCTGGATAACACTTTGAAAGACATTAGAGATTTGGGCTATTTGGATGGGAAAAAATAATGATATTGCTTGTAGAAAATATCCTTTTGTGTTTGAGATATCCAAAATTCAAGTCAATGATAGACTTCTGTCCTGAAATCTTCTTTCTCTTCATTCCTATACTCAATGCACTTACTATATTACTGATGTTATAAAATATTATTGTCATTACATACATTAACATACAATCTCATTATATCTGTGTTTAGTGTGAATTCTATAGCTTTTCTAGTTATGGGGGAAAATGCTCTCTAAAATATTCTTTTAGCTCCTAAATGTAGGCATTTCTTGTTTACATCTTACTGTTAATGGTACTATGAATACCATTAGTCACCTTAATAAAACACTGATAAGATGCTTTAAAAATTAAAAAATAGGCCAGGCGCAGTGACTCACGCCTGTAATCCCAGCACTTTGGGAGGCTGAGTCAGGTGGATCATGAGGTCAGGAGATCGAGACCATCCTGGCCAACATGGTGAAACCGTGTCTCTACTAAAACACAAAAAATTAGCTGGTCGTGATGGCGTACGCCTGTAGTCCCAGCTACTCAGGGGGCTGAGGCTGGGTAATCGCTTGAACCCAGGAGGTGGGAGGTTGCAGTGAGCCGAGATCGAGCCACTGCACTCAAGCCTGGCAACAGAGCAAGCCTCCGTCTCAAAAAAAAATAATAATTTTAAAATAATGTAAACTATGGTCTTTGGCTAATAATGACGCATCATTGTTGGTTCATCAGTTGTAACAAATGTACCATTCTGGTGGGGGATATTGATAATGGCAGAGACCATGTACTTCCTGGGAGGTACATGGAAAATCTCTGTACCTTTTTCTCAATTTTGCTATCAACCTAAAACTGTTCTTAAAAAAAAAATGAAGTATATCAAACAATTTAAAAACACTTATCTATTGCATTTGAACTACTCAGTAAAGAGTAAGAAAAAAACTGACTCATGGCCGGGCACGGTGGCTCACGCCTGTAATCCCAGGACTTTGGGAGGCCAAGGTGGGCAGATCACGAGGTCAGGAGAGGGAGACCATCCTGGCTAACATGGTGAAACCCCGTCTCTACTAAAAAGACCAAAAAAAAAAAAACAATTTGCCTGGCGTGGTGGCGGGCACCTGTAGTCCCAGCTACTTGGGAGGTTGAGGCAGGAGAATGGCGTGAACCCGGGAGGCAGAGCTTGCAGTGAGCCAAGATCGCCAATGCACTCCAGCCTGGGCGACAGAGCGAGACTCCGTCTCAAAAAAAAAAAAAAAAAAAAAAAAAGAAAGAAAAAGAAAAAAACTGATTTATAAATGTTCTGTTAGTTATATTTCAAAACTCCTAATACAGAAACTTTCAAAGATAGTTTGAAACACTATTGTAGCCTTATAAACTAGCTTCTGTAACCTGAAAAAGAACCTCCAAGAAGTGGGAGGAGACAAGAATATATACTTACCATTGTTTGACATAGTGAGATTTCTATTGTCCAACAATCTGAAGTAGTTTCCTGTATGTATCTATGCTAAAATAATTATAAATCAATGGAATCTACAAAGAGAAAAATTTTTGATTCTGCTGTATTTAGGCACCTTTGTACATCTTGGTCAATTTCCATGATATGAAGTATTTGAGGTTTAAAATATATTATTACTATAAGGGAGAAGATGGCATTATTCCATGTGCTTAAATGATTATTTCTTTATTCAGATTCAGAAGAAAAAATGACATGAAAAAATGTTATTGCATTAGCTGTACCTTGAATTGGAAACTTGCGGCATGAAGTTTAAACTTGGGTTTATCAGATGTGAACCCTAGTAGTACAGTGCTGTTTTGAGTATGTTGTAAGTACTGTAAATACTCTCAGCACTGAAAATGTATTAATACCTCCTGAATGAATGCAACTTTTGATGCAGGAGTTCTGATATGCCTCAGAAATTCTGAGAACTTACTAATAACTTGTTTTATAATGAAAATACTTCCTGTTTTTGTTGCATATTTTCATGTCTAAAATTTAATTTTTAAATGTTTTAATATTAACAAGTAAAATGTGTCCTGTGGATAAAATAAAGTTGCCAGTAAAAAAATTAAAAACAGCCTAATTCCTGTAACTGCTTAAGTAAATGTATATTTTTGCTATATGCCCCTAAATTTCTAATAAAGCTATTTATATTAAATATAAATGATGAAGCTTGTCATGGGGGCTTATGCCTGTAATCCCAATACTTTGGGAGGCTGAGGTAGGAGAATTGCTTGAAGTCCAGCCTGGGCAACATAGTGAGGCCCCATCTGTACAAAAAATGAAAAAAAAAAAATCAGCTAGGTGCAGTGGCTTGTGCCCATAGCTACTCAGGAGGCTGAGGCAGGAGGATTGCTTGAGCCCAGGAGTCTGAGGATGCAGTGAGCTAGTATCATGCCGTTGCACTCCAGCCTGGGTGACAGAGTGAGACTCTGTCTCAAATAATAATAATAATAAATTGTTTAATTAATTAATGAAGTAGTTTCCTGTATGTATCTATACTAAAATAATTGTAAATTAATGGAATCTACAAAAAGAAAACTTTTTGTTTCTGCTGTATTTAGGCACCTTTGTACATCTTGGTCAATTTCCATGATATGAAGTATTTAATGAAGTAGTTTCCTGTATGTATCCATACTAAAATAATTATAAATTAATGGAATCTACAAAAAGAAAACTTTTTGGTTCTGCTGTTTTAGGCACCTTTGTACATCTTGTATATATATATACACATGCACACACACATATATGAAAGATGTACTTTATTTTTGTTAAGTATGTCTTTTAGCATTAATTAAATGAAGGAATATATCTTTTATGAGATTTATATTAAATAAATAAAAACTGATTGTGATGATAAATTTCTATCTTAACTGGGAAAAAATCAAGGTAATTTACCATTAACAATTGAAATTTACCATTGAAAAACAAATGATCAGTTCAATAGATTTAAAAATATGAATTTCACAAAATTCAGAAGATTAGGAATGGAAAGTCTTCTTTAATCTGAGAAAGATCATCTACAGAAAACCCACAGCTAACATCGAATCATACTTAATGATTAAATATTGAATAAATTTTCTCTAACATAGAAACAGGGCAAGAACGTTCACTCTCTTGCCATTTATCATTGTACTATTTGTTCTAATCTTTTCAAGAAGGCAAGAAAAATATGTAAGTTCATAAAAACAAGAAAGGAAGAAGTAAAACTGTCTCTATTTTCAGATTATATGATTGCTTACAGAAAACTTACAGAAAATGTAAAAAAAACAACTACTAGAAGTAATACATGAAGTTAGTAGGGCAAAAGAAAAAAAGCTAATTTGCAAAAGTCAGCAAAAATATCCAGTATCTGCATGGAATATCAATTTTATCTTATTATTAGGTTGGATAGTCTGTGCTTGAATGGCAAAGCTGGGCTATCAGAATATGTACATTTAAAGATACACTTTTAAGAAGGAAAATGAGAACAGGTAAATTACACATCTTTTTCAGTTCTATTCTAACTGAAAGGTATACATGAACATGGTTCCTAATTATGTTCTCTTATCACTCAGCGTTGGAAGAATATTGAAAATTACCTAGTTCAGTACATACATCTCAAACTACCTGTAGTGAAGAACCAGTTTTCTCCCCCAATATGTTTGGAAGAGATGCTCTTAATAAATACAATAAAAGTATCAAGATAATGTCAAATTGTTTTAAGCATTTCTAACTGCGTAACCTCAACTTCTGTACTTACTCTATTACAGACTGGTAACAAGAGTTAATGAATCAGAACCAGTTATAAATAAAAGTACTGCCACTGCCAACACTCAATTTTCTTTAATTTTTCTCACTATCCTTTTAAGATATTGTTTAAAAAACTTTCTCTTTTTTGCTACCAACTTGCCTCTACTCTTTTCACCATTTTGACCTTATGTTAAATCTATCCATGTTCATTGAATGTAATCTGAGCAATGAAGAGTACTTAATTTCACTTATCCCTGTTATTCTATAAAATATATCATTGTTTTTAAAAGTCTAAAGCTGAATAAACAGAAATTATTATTAGACCACTGAAGGTGACCAAGATGCACTGTATGAGCTGGTTAATTTTTCTCTGTTCCAGTACATTAAGCCTTATTATTAGGTGGCTATTACATTCAAATTCACATCATATTAGCATATGATAAATTATTCACATATGAATAGTCACACATTGTTAATTAGCCTTGAATTTTAAAATAAAGTGAGCAAGTAAGGAAAATTAATAGATAGAAAATAGATGGATCTAGACTACACTTGCTTATGCAGAAACTGAATCAGATGCTAACTCTCAAGAATATTTATGATCTTGAACAATATTTATGATAAAGTATTTTCCTCTGTAGTTTTGAAAGTACAAACCAAGAAGTGGTCTTCTCATAAGAATGATACAATGGGCCGAGCTCGGCGGCTCACGCCTGTAATCCCAACACTTTGGGAGGCCAAGGTAGGCAGATCACGAGGTCAAGACATCAAGGCCATCCTGGCCAACACGATGAAACCCCAGCTCTACTAAAAATACAAAAATTACCTGGGCGTGGTGGTGCACACCTGTAGTCCCAGCTACTGTAGTCCCAGCTACTGAGGAGGCTGAGGCAGGAGAATCGCTTGAACCTGGGAGGGGGAGGTTGCAGAGAGCCGGGATCATGCCGTTGCACTTCAGCCTGGTGACAGAGTGAGACTCTGTCTCAAAAATAAAATAAATAAAATAAAATAAAATAAGGAATGATACAATGGACTTTGGGGACTCAGGGAAAGGGTGGGAGTGGGGTAAGGGATTAAAAAAGTAGACATTGGGCATAGTGTACACTACTCTTGTGATGAATGCACCAAAATCTCAGAAATCACCTCTAAAGAATTTATTCAGGTAACCAAACAAACACCACCTGTTCCCCAAAAACCTATTGAAATTTAATGAGAAGGAGGAGGAGGAGGAGGAGAAGAGGAGGAGGAGGAGGAGGAGGAGGAAGAAGAAGAGGAAGAAGAAGAAGAAGAAGAAGAGGAGGAGGAGGAAGAAGGAGGTGGCCACTTTAACTGGGCATGGTGGCACACCTGCAATCGCAGCTACTCGGTACTTGGGAGGCTGAGGCAGGAGAATCGCTTGAACCCTGGAGGTGGAGGTTGCAGTGAGCCGAAATCACGCCACTGCTCTCCAGTCTGGGTGACGGAGCAAGACTGTCATAAAAAAAAAGAAAAAGAAAAAAAAGTGGTCTTCTGATACCTATTCCCAATTCTCGCTTACTCACATGATTACAACCAAAACAGAGTAAGAATTATATCCTATAGGAGATAAGATATCCTGCATTAAAGATCTCGATAAATTACACTCTGAAATTTTTTGGACTTTAAATAGTCCATTTACATATATCTTAACCATACCTGAATCCCACAGTTCTTCTATCTTACTGGTCATGATGCTATATTTTGTAATCTGCATTTTGACTCTATTTAAGTGAGGCACATTTCCAGCTGACTTTTCAATAAGAAAAGCCATAGTTGGCTTTTGGGTTTTTCTGAACCAATGCTTCCATTTCCTCTTCCTGCAAATTGCAGTGCATCTCCAGGGCTCATGAAAGTCTTCCTGGGTCCCATGGAGTTCAATGTCAGAGATTACCTCACTAGCTGAACAAGACGTGAGAAGATTGTCTCAATCCAGATAGCGTCTGACCTGAATTTGCTCCTAATAGGTGAACAATTCATGCTTGTTTTCCCAGGCTTCCTCCTGAGCTTCCCATTTACCTAGAAACAACTTTCTGTGGCCTAACCTATTAAACAACAGACAGGTTTAGGACTATATGCTTGGCTAAAAATAGAATTCAATAAATATTTGTTGAATACAGCCTATTCACAAAATTATCTTAAAAGTTTCAACTTCTCATCTACGTGAAGATTCTAGCACTTGAGAAATAACTGCTGCTAGAAAACCTTAAAAAGAAGAGAAAATACCAAATCTATATTAAATTAAAAATTTTTCATCTCTAATAATATTTCCCATCTAAGTGTTATGGCATATAATAGTGGCATAGCCCTCCAAGGAATAGGTAGGGAAATTAAGATAAACTGATAATCATCTGCTCTCCTTTTAAGCACTATAGTTTTATGATTATGTAAAATTCACCATTTAAATTAGCATGTATTATCATCTTTTTCAATACTGGTCATGAATAAACATATTTCAGGGAATACCATGGAATGTAGGAAAGATTTTAATATTTTGTTTTGGTCCTTCCGTATATGTATGTTTGTATATGTATATAACCTCGGCATTACAGTGTGTTTCTCTACTTTCAAATTGTTTGATGTTAACATTATTTTCTTAGTGAGGGGATTGTTTGGTTGCCAGAAACAGAACTCCTTGGACTGAGTTTAAGCAAAAGATAGAATACAAGAATGTCTCCTGGAACTCAGTGGTAGGAGATACAACTAGGTGTCACAAAGAAGTGGAACCAGTCAATAAATGACACCATTCACTTTATCTCTTTTGGAGTCACAGAACCGTCCATTTCTACTGACCCTCCATAAACGCTAAATTTCTCTCCCTCTCCTTGTCTGTCTCTCTCTATTTCCCAAACCTAATTTTCTCTATTTTAGTATGCACATGATTACCCCAGGTCACTTTAAATAGCCTCTCTAGTTGCAAATCCAACAAAAATTCACTGAAGTCCCTGTGCTTCAATTTCTAGGAAAGAAAAATTTATTCTCCCACTTTGAGTTAGATGTCCATACCTGTTCCAATCAGCTGTGGCCAGTGTGACGAACTCAGATGTCCTACAAAGAAGGAGATGTGTGTAGATCATCTACAAAGGTGTTACTATGTGGATTTAAAAAGAGCATATACTAATAATACAGATATAAATCTACAGAAATATGTGTTCTTTCTATGGTTAGTATTACTGAAACCAACATATTGGTCCGTCTTGACTACTTGTCCAAGTACTGATTTTTGACTTTTTAGAAGCTATTGAAGAATCCACAGAGGAAAGCCTAATGGTGTACGATAGATGTAATATGATACAGGAAAGTACAGTTGTGCAGAGTGCAATAAGGAATGTCGGTGTGATGTTCATCCGGTTATCCTGACGTTTCCTCTCTACACTAGTGATACAGCTATCAATGGTGAGGCAAACGCAGAACTTATAAACAACCCCTCCTTCTATTTGCCATCTTACTGTCTCCAAACTTCTCTTGCGTACTTATCCTTGCCTATCAAACAAACTCCTGGTATTAAACAAAGGCAAATTCTGCTCCTCACAAGTCAGCAGAGAGAAATGCTATTGTTTTTTTGCTTGGTATATAAAAACTAAGCTTGGCTACTGCCAAATCAGAGTCAGAGATCAGAAAAGCTAACAAAATCCTGGTACACTTTCTGCTTTCTGTCTTCCTAGAGACCTTTATTGACAGCCTGGCCTTAGGAAAGGAAGTTCTTTGTTTTGTAGTTGTTGCTGCTGTTGTTGTTGTCATTGTTGTTATTGTTTACAACCTCAAGGCTTAAGTTTTTTCACTGATTATTATTGTTACTACAATAATAATAATCACAACCACTTTGTAGTGCTGTTGAAAACTTTTAGAACATTCCCTAAGACATGATGTGCACCTAATAAATGTTAGTTATTATTATTCCTGCCACAGAGGAAGATGTACCGAAAAGAAAAATTCATAAACTTAAATACATATATTAATAAACAAAGAATAAAAATAAATGGATTAAACATTAAACTGAAAACATTAGTAAAAGAATAAAATGAACATAAGTCAAAACAGAAATTTTAAAAATCAAAGGAAAAATTAGTGAGTGAGAAAACAGAGATGAAGATAGAGCTAATGAATATATGTTAGAACTGAGTTCTGGGGAAGGAGGGAGTTAATAAAATATATAAACTCTTAGATAATCTAAGCAAGAAAAGGGAGCACATAAACACACAAAGTTAAAATGACAAAGACATCAAAAACCACAGATATGAAGAAAATTGCAAAACCAATGCAGGATAATTTTCTAAATTTTAAAAAAATAAATCTGAAAACCTGCATGCATGACTCATTTTTTGTGAAAATATAAATTGCCAAGACTAAATCCAGAAAGATAAAAACCTAAACAGACGAATTACCATTAAAAATAGAGAAAATTGTCAAATAACAACCACTCTCCCAAATAAAGCAACATAATCAGATAATTTTACTGTGGAGTTTTACCAAATGTTTAAAACTTTAAAATCTCAATGTTCTTTAACTGTTTCAGAGCATAGAAAAAGATATCTCTTATTCTTACAAAACTAGAATAATATTGATACTAAAAACCAACATAACCATATAACAAAATTATAAACCACATTCACATGACTACTGAAACAAGATTACGAATAAAATATTAGCAAATATAGTTCATCAGGAATTCAAGAATGATTCATTTATAAGAAAATCATATAATTCATCCTAGTATTATTTAAAAACATATTATTAATCTCAGTAGATGCTGAAAAGGGACTTCTTAAATTCAACATTTATTCATTCATGTTTAAAAATAAAAATACAGATTTTTAAATAGGAACAAATACTTCCTAAACATAATGATATTGGCCAGCATCTTGCTCAGTGAAAAAACATTTTAAAATGTACAATTAAAAATAAAAGAAAAATACCACTATCTCCAATAGTAAAAAAAAAAAAAAAAAAAAAAAATGCAATTAACTAGGGAAATACATAATCAGCATAAAAACTGGGGAGAAAACAGATGAAATTATTATTTTATAGATAATATAATTGGGCACCTAGAAAATCCAAGAGATTCACCTAAGAAAACTATTCTAAGTATTAAGACAATGTGACAGAGCAGTAGAGGAGACATTAACGTACAGAAATCAATTGCCTATGTGTACATAAGCAATCACCAGTTAAAAACATAATAGATTAAAATACCATATATTCAGTAACAACAGCACAACAAAAAAAAATTAAAAACACTGATCATGAAAAATGCAAAATATACATGAAGGAAACTTTACAATGTGACAAAAAAGAAGAAAAGGGAATGAATAAAAATAAGAACTAGTGTCCAGTCAAATGAAGTTCTTGTATATAAAGGCCTAACATCATATAATGATATCAAGGTTCCCTAAATTTACCTATAAATTTAGCATGATCTTCTTCTCACTTATAATTGGAAGCTAAACACTGGGTATTCATGGGCACAAAGACAGGAACAATAGACACTGGGGACAACTACAGCGGCCAGGGAGAGAGCTGGGCAAGGATTGAGAGACTAACTGTTGGGTACTATGCCCACTATCTGAGTGATGGGCTTATTTATATTCCAAATCTCAGCATCATGCAACATACCTATGTAACAGACTGGCATATGTACACCTTGAATCTAACATAAATGTTGAAAATATTTTAATAATTAATTAATTAAATTACTTAAAAATTTGACATGATCTCAATGAAAAATACCAACATGATTCTTTTAGAAAGTGGACAAGGTGATTACAATGCTCATCTAAAAAATAAAAAAGTAAGAATAACCAAATATCGAAGTGTATTATAACACTTCCAAGTATTAAAATAGGTTATTAAGGTGCTATAATTAAAGCAATACAGTGAAATAAGATGGAAATACAGGCATAGACAGAACAATGAAAGAAAATGAATGGTCCAGAATAGATCCATCAGTACAGGTAAGTTTAGGATATGATAAAAGTGCCTCCCAAATCAGTGCCTCCTAAAACATTAAACAGATGTTCAGACAACTGAGTGGTAATCTAAATATATATATATATATAAAAACTTAGATTTCTCCTTCATCACCAACATAAATGCCAGACTGCTGAAAGATTTACATGAATGAAATACAGAACTGTAAAAACATGAGAAACAACTGAAAAAAAAAATGTTAACCTCAGCACAGGGAAGGATGCCACTAAAAAGCCATAAGCTATAAAAGAAAAGGATCCCTCATTCCAGTGGAATAAAAATTAATAATTTCTCCATAGGAAAAAAAGACAAACAGAAATAACAACCCAGGAAAATAAGCTTAGAAAACAAATTTTTATATAGGCCTTCTAAGAGCTCTTAAAAACCAAAGGGGAAAATCCATCGCATAAGTGGTCAAAATATATTAAAAATACAGTTCATAGAAAGAGAATTACAAATGACTATTAAACATATAAAAAGATGTTTAATTTCACTCATAATAAGAAAAATTAGAGCCAGGTGCAGTGGCTCACACCTATAATCCTAGCAACTGAGGGAAATGAGGCAGGAGAATGGCTTGAGGCCAGGAATTGGGGACCAGCTTCAGCAACATAGCGAGACTCTGTCTCTAAAAAAATTTTTTTTAACTTACCAGGCATGGTGGCCTGAGCCTGTAGTCCCAGCTATTTAGGAGACTGAGGTGAGAGGATCCCTTAAGCCCAGCAGTTCAAGGCTGCAGTGACCCATGATCACGCCACTGCACTCCAGCCTGACCAACAGAGCAAGACCCCAACTCTGAAAAGACAAGAAAGAAAACTTGAAATTTAAACTACATAAAAGTACATATATAGTATATATCTGGAGAGTGCACAAGAACTAATGGTTTTGCCTCTGGGAAAGTGGAATGTGTAGCTTGAGGATCAATATTCTTGAAAGACATACATTTCATGAAATACCCTTTTGTATTCTTGGTATCATATGCATGTAGCACTTACTTAAAATAATACATAAAATTATTTTTTAAAGTAAAAATATTTAGTGGAAATAAACCAAATTTTAAAATTATATATACAGAGTTCTGTCACTTACATGACTGCTGAGAAAACAAAATGATACCTTTGTTCATGAATACATACAGATATGGTAAATGTTTCAAAAATGTGTACATAAGGGATACAAACCAACTTCATGAAAAGAAGAAGCAGAAAAAGGACTGGGCACCAAACCAAAGGGCCTTCTAATTTATCTATAATTTTTTTCATCTAAAGCAAATGTTATCATTGTTAATTCTATGTGGTAGGTACATAGGTGCATGCTAATCTCTACATATATATTTTTATACTTGAGATAGTTTATAATTTTTTAAAGCTAGAATCTGATCAGAAAATACTACCTCATTGCTATGGCAAATGTATCAAATCACTGGCTAAGAGAAAATGACATTATTGAAGATCATTTAAAGACAACATAATCTAGTCACTCCTACCCATACTTTGAATTCTATCCTGGGATCACATTGAATCAGCAGATGTCATATTACATACTTGGAGCAATCGCTTAGCCCTAACAGAGTCCATATTAATGTTGATACCATTATTGAAAATAATCGTTGAGGAGATCGTTCACTACGTCTATCACTGTATCCCCAAAATTTCAAAAGAAGGACATGTCCTTTGATTTCTTTCCTTTTAGGAAAAGCCCTGCTTTCCCTGCAAAACTGTGTGGCATGATTCTTTTAATGTGAGAATCATCAGTTATATGTCACTCTTTCTTTTGGCTGCCTTAATACATCTCATCAAATTTAAGGTCCGACTCGACAATAATATTGTCTTTCATGATTCAGATTCTTATTTTCTTTTTATTTGCCCCAATTTTGTATTTATAGTTTATTATTATATTTCCTTGAGTTATTACTATAAACCAACTTTATATCTATTATAAATATCTCAAAAGGTACCATATTAACAAATACAGATATGCATCAAATTGTCTTATTGGATCTTCAGAAATGCCCTGTGGGGTAGACAAGATTGTTACTAATTGGTCCATTTTGTGGAGAAAATTTTCCTAGAGAAGCTCAGAGAAAATGCATGCTCTCCAGGGATTGCAGTCACAGGCACCCTGAGGAGCCAGCAGCTCTCAGTTTTTATTGATTGAGCCCTCAGCGTGTATGCAGAATCTTCAACTTGATACAATGGGGAAAAAAATCAAAACACACTCACAAAAATCTATTATACATTTATAAGCACAGCATGCATTTCATCACTTACTGATGGTAGAAAAAATATTAATTTGTATCATTAAATGTTTGCATTGAATTGACTAATTTTTGAAATTTATGTGTGCCTTAGAAAAAGCTGTTCTTTCTTCTTGGAATGAACTGCTTCTCCTCCATGGGCAAATGTTTTACAGCCTTTTCTCATGCCCCTAGGCAGAACCTGGAGCTCTCTTATGGGTCTCTGCAATATAGTGATCATCCTTCAGTCATAGCACTCATCTTTCTTGATTATATCTGTCCTGCATTCGTCCATTTTCACACTGCTATAAAGATACTACTCCAGACTGGGTAATTTATAAACAAAGGAGTTTTAATTGACTAAAAGTTCTGCATTGCTGGGGAGGCCTCAGGAAACTCACAATCATGTCAGAAGGGGAAGGAGAGGCAAGTACCTTCTTCACAAGGTGGCAAGAAAGAGCGAGAGAGTGCACGAAAGGGGAAGAGCCCCACACTTATCAAACAACCAGATCTCATGAGAATTCACTCACTATCACCAAAACAGCATAAGGGAAACTGTCCCAAGATCCTATCACCTCTCCCCAGGTCCCTCCCTTGGCATGTGGGGATTATGGAGATTACAGTTCCAGATAAGATTCGGGTGGGGACAAAGCCAAACCATGTCATATCCCTTATATGGGGATGCAATAAATGTAGATTAATAAAGCTAGTTCCCACTTACAAATTTTTTTCATGTAATATATTTATTCTTTAAAAACTTATTCTCCTTAATATTTTTCCTTCCACCAGGGAACCAGACTCAATTATTATGTTATTCTCAAAGTTACTGTTGAACTCTGCAGTCTATAATGTTCAGGGATTATGACTACTTACGAGTATTCAAAAACAAACTACACTAGCTTTACCATTGAAGAATGAACAATAAAATATTGACTGCTAAAATTTAACTATTGTACAAACAGGGATCTTCATTTTAATTGGTGTTTAGATTTTATCTTTTCTCATGGATGTGTCTCAGACACACAGCACTCAATAAATATTTGTTAAATTAACAAACGTTGATGTGGAAGTGTGTTAACATTTTATTATTATTATTATTATACTTTAAGTTCTAGGATACATGTGCAGAATGTGCAGGTTTGTTACATAGGTATACACATGCCATAGTGGTTTGCCGCATCCATCAACCCGTCATCTACATTAGGTATTTCTCTTAATGCTATCCCTCCTCTTGCCCCTCACAGTTTTGTATACAAAACTGTCACTCTTCGTGGATGATACAATTGTATACCTAGAAAACCCTAAAGACTCATCCAAAAAGCTCCTAGATCTGATGATAAATGAAACTGAAACTTCAGTCAAGTTTCAGGATACAAAATCAATGTGCACAAATCAGTAGTGCTGCTATACACCAACAGCGACCAAGATGAAAATCGAATTAAGAACTCAACTCCTTTCACAATAGCTGCAAAAAAATAAAAATAAAATACTTAGGAATATATCTAACCAAGGAGGTAAAAAAGCTCTACAAGGAAAACTACAAAATGCAGCTGAAATAAATCATGAATTGACATAAACAAATAGAAACACATCCCTTGCTCCTGGATTGGTAGGGTCAGTATTGCGAAAATGACTGTACTGCTAAAACCAAGCTACAAATTCCTTCTAGACGTTGTCTTAGGCAAGGATTTCATGACGAAGAACCCAAAAGGAAATGCAACAAAAAGAAAGATAAATAGATGGGACTTACTTAAACCCAAGAGCTTTTGCACAGCAAAAGGAACTGTCAGCAGAGTACACAGACAAAAATTTTTGCAAACTATGACTCCAACAAAGGACTAATATCCAGAATGTACAAGGAACTCAAACAAATTAGCAAGAAAAAAGCAAATAAGCCCATCAAAAAGTGAGCTAAGGACATGAATAGACAATTCTTAAAAGTATATATACAAATAGGCAACAAACATATGAAAAAATGCTCAACCAATAATTATCAGGGAAATGCAAATCAAAACCACAATGCGATACCACCTTACTCCTGTAAGAATGGCCATAATCAAAAAATCAAAATATAATAGATGTTGTCATGGATGTGGTGAAAAAGGAACACTTTTACACTGATGGTGGGAATGTAAACTAGTGCAACCACTGTGGAAAACAGTTTGAAGATTCCTTAAAGAACTATAAGTAGAACTCCCATTTGATCCAGCAATCTCACTACTGGGTATCTACCCAAAGGAAAATAAGTCATTTTATGAAAAAGATACTTGCACATGCATGTTTATAGCAGCACAATTCGCAATTGCAAAAATATGGAACCAGACCAAATGCCCATCAATCAATGAGTGAATAAAGACAGTATTATACATATAAAATATCATGGAATACTACTCAGCCATAAAAAGGAACAAAATAATGACATTCACAGCAATCTGGATGGAGTTGGAGACCATTATACTAAGGTAAGTAACTGAGGAATGGAAAATCTAACATTGCATGTTCTCACTTGTAAGTAGGAGCTAAACTATGAAGACACAAAGGCATAAGAATGATACAATGGGCTTTGAGGACTCTGTGGGAAGGGTGGGAGAGGGGATAGGAATAAAGGACTATACATTGGGTGCAGTGTACACTGCTTGGGTGATGGGTGCATCAAAATCTCAGAAATCACCACAGAAGAACTTATCCATGTAACA
Organism: Papio anubis; assembly: GCF_008728515.1. Taxonomy (NCBI): domain Eukaryota; kingdom Metazoa; phylum Chordata; class Mammalia; order Primates; family Cercopithecidae; genus Papio; species Papio anubis. The sequence goes on from NC_044978.1 coordinate 45,336,974, forward strand.
ACACACCATCTGTTCCACAAAACCCTACTGAAATTTTTTTTTTTAATTTAATGCCTGCCCTGCTGGGTTTTGGACTTATACAGAGTCTATAGTCTCTGTCTTTTGGCCAATTTCTTCCTTTTGGAAAGGGAGTGTTTATCCAATGCCTATACTACCATTGGATCTTGAAAGTAACCACTTTGTTATTTTACAGGCTCAGAGGTGGAAAGGTCTACCATTGTCTCAGATGAAACTTTGGAATTTGGACTGTGGACTTCTGAGTTAATACTGGAATGAGTTAAGAATTTGGGAAGGCATGACTGTGTTTTGAAATATGAGAAGTTCGTGCAATTTAGGAGGGGTCAGGGGAAGAATGATAAGGTTTGGGTCTGTGTCCCCACCCAACTCTTAGGTCAAAGTATAGTCCCCAATCTTGCAGGTGGGGCCTGGTGGAAGGTGATTGGATCATGGGGGCAGATTTCTCCTTTGATGCTGTTCTTGTCATAGTCCTTTTTGCGTTCTGCCATGTTTGTAAGTTTCCTGAGACCTCCTCACTCATGCTTCCTGTACAGCCTGCAGAATCATGAGTCAATTAAATCTCTTTTCTTTATAAATTACCCTGTCTCAGGTATTTCTTTATAGTAGTGCAAGAACAGACTAATGCAGTAACAGATGCTGGTGAAGTTGCAGAGAATAAAAGAACATTTACACACTACTAGTGGGAATGTGAATTAGTTCAGCCATTGAGGAAAGCAGTTTGGCAATGTCTCAAATAATTTAGAAAAGAACTACCACTTGACCCAGCAATCCCATTATTGGCTATATACCCAAAGAAATATAAATCATTCTACCATAATGACAGATGCACATGTATGTTCACCACAGCACTATTTGCAATAGTAAAGACAAGAAATCAGTCTAGATGCCCATTAACAGTAGACTGGATAAAGACAATGTGGTACATATACTACGTGGAATACTACACAGCCATAAAAAAAAACAAGATTATGTCCTTTGCACCAACATGGATGGGGCTGGAAGCCATTATCCTAAACAACCCAACACAGGAACAAAAAACCAAATACCACATGTTCTCATCTATAAGTGGGAGCTAAATGTTGAGTACACATGAACACAGAAGAAAACAGAAATCAAGGCCCAGTTGAGGGTGGATAATTGGAGGAGGGTGAAGATTGAAACACTACTTATGGTACTATGTTTATTACCCAGGTGATGAAATAATCTGAACACAAACCCCCATGACTCACAATTTACCTATATAATAAACCTGCACTTCTACCCACACTTGTATTTTTAAAAAATACTTATGAAGCCTGGTCTGAAAAATACACTGTTCTAGGATCTGCAGACACAACAGTAATATGAGGATTAAGAGCAAAGACACTGAAATGAGAAGGTCTGATTCTAATCCTGACTCTGCCACTATCTAGCTGGGTAACTTGAGGCAAATTACTTAAGTTTTCTGTTCCTTGGTTTCCTCATCTGGAAAATGAGAATATCAGCATAACCTACTTCTGAGAGTTGTATGAAGCTTAAATAAGTTAAACTTTTCAGAGTCCTACAAGTCCTTAGAATTGTACCTGGCAAATAGTAGGTACCATACAGGTGCTTGCTGAATACAGCTTTAAAAATCAAAATTTCTGTTATCATGTAGTTTACATCATAGAGAGGATGAAATGGCAGAGAAAGACAACAGATAAACTAAGTGAATAAATACAAACTTTTTCAGGAGATTATAAGTGTTCTGTAATAAAATTAAGTGAGGAAAGCAGAAAGTGATGCAGTGGGCCCAAGAACTTCTATTTTAGAGCAAGCGGACCTGAAAGGCCTTTCTGACAAGATGAGGGGTGAATAAAGTGAGAGAGTAAGCCATGTGGAAGTTAAGAACAATCATCCTTAAACATTTATAATAATGCATTCTTTGAATATCACTATTAGTCTTATTCTCAGATTTATTTTTTGCATAACAGAACTTGTCATTATGACAGAGGTATTAATTATACTGCCTTTATTAGAAATCTAAATATAGGCAACAATTAGAAAACTCTAAAACAATCAACCTAGTATCTATTCTCAGATTTATATAGTTTTAAATGTCAGGTGTAAATGCTGCCATATACTTCTGTTCTATAAATGCCAGAAGCATCACATTACCATAATTATACCCTGGTTCTTAGGAATCCAAACCCATGACTTTATCTCAGAAGGTCCTTTACTTCTGGATTGTTGGTGGAGGTGGAGAAGAGCAGGGAATGGGACTTCTCTCCATTGGTAGATTCTTTTTGTTTCTGAATAAATATTAGAGTTAGATTTGTTTTGTTATCGAACTGAACTTGAGTCTACCTGCCCAGTGCAGCAAAACCAAACACTGACATCAGAATTTGCAGCAAGAGCAAAGTGAAGTGTTTATTGTAGGGTGCCAAGCAAGGAGAATTGGGAAGCTAATGCTTAAAACCCAAACTCCTGAGAGCTCACATCAAAGGATTTTTAAAGGCAGGAGGCAGAGATTACAGGCAAAGTTATAAGTCAATATATAGAGGCTATACATTGGCTTGGCCCCAACAGGTAAGAAATCTTAAAGCAGAGGCTTACAGATCATAGGTGGATTCAGAGATTTTTTGATTTGCAATTGGTAAAGCAAGAAAGACTGTCTGACAGCTTGGAGTCAGCAGAAATGAACGTTAAAGTCTGACCTGTGGGCATGACTCTTTCTAGGATCCTCCAGAAGAGATTTAGAATACAGAATGCTAATTAGAGTTTAGTCCTCAGCTTTTCTTATCAAAGGTTTATGTGATAACAATCAGCATTTTTCATCTGGTAGGGGTCCAGGTTTCTTAAAAACAACTCAGGGACATAGATCAATATGTTATCTTTAGTTTTTATGGGGAACTAAACATCTTGTGGCTCTAACTGGTTTGGGTGGCCATGGCTTTAAATTATTACTACCTTCTTGTATTAAACTGTTTATTATTGAAGGCTAGTTAGGTAACTGAAATTTTTCTTGAAAAGACTCAAGATTTTTCTTCATTTTTATGTTTAGGGGGGCTCATCGGACCCCTAAGAAAAAATCAATTTTTTTTTCCATCAGCTAAGTGTTTCTTCTCTAAACTCCCTCTCTCTTTCTTAAATGATAGCAGCCAGTGATAGCCAGTGAAGATGATAGCCTCATTTTCAACAATAGCTTACAGATAGAATATTTCTCATTCCTAGTAGTAAACAGGTGTTGTCCCCATCACATTGATTCAATTAGGATACCAGGGCTCTCTAATAGTTGGCTTAGCTACTTTGAGAAGTGTGTATTACTACCTAATTTCCTACTAGAAAATTATTTAGCATTAAGAAGAGAACTCATCTTCTCTTTCTTTTTACTTTTCCATGTCATGAATTAGTACTTAAGACTTTGTAGTGAGATTTTGGAATAGGACAGAATTAAAAGGGAAAAAAAGGAGAAATTGAGAAAAATAAATCAAATTTTTTTCCCATCAGCTAAGTGTTTCTTCTCTAAACCAGGGTTTCCCAACCTCAGCACTACTGACGTCTTGAACTGGGTAATTATTTGTCGCAGGAACTGTACTGTGCATTGCAGGATATTTAGCAACATCCCTGGCCTTTACCCACTAGGTGTCTGTAGCACTATCCCCCAAACCCCGTATGACAACCAAAAATGTCTCTAAAAGCTGTAAAATGTCTCCTTAGAGCAAACATCACCCCTGCTTGAGAACCACTCTCTAAAATCATTTTTATAGAACTTTAAAATAAATGACAAATAATTTAAATATAAATATATGTATGCAAGCATGTATTAGAATTATCTCACAGAATGTTAGACCAGTAGATCTTAATTAAGTAAACCAGTAGATCTCGAAGTTTTTCTTCAAATCACACCTTCTATCTCCCATATATTCCACAACTAGACTTAAAAATATCCTTATTGAAAATAAGTAATCAAAAAGAATCTGTTACAACTAATAAAAAGCTGGACTTTCACCAAGACTCTTGTTACCCCTTGATATGGTTTGGTTGTGTCCCCACCCAAATCTCATCTTGAAGTGTAGCACCCATAATTCCCACATGTTGTGGGAGGGACCCGGAGGGAGATAATTGAATCATGGAGGCAGTTTCCCCCATACTGTTCTCGTGGTAGTGAATGAGTCTTACGAGATCTGATGGTTTGATAAGGGTTTCACTTCTTGCTTGGCTCTCATTTTCTCTCTTATTTGCCACCAAACAAGATATGCTTTTCACCTTCTGTTATGATTGTCAGGTTTCCCCAGCCATGTGAAACCATGAGTCCATAAAACCTATTTTTCTTTATAAATTACCCTGTCTTGGAAATGTCTTTTTCAGTAGCATGAGAAGGAACTAACACATCCCTAATACAAAAGTAAAAGGAAATACGCATAAACTAAGCACGCAGACTATTTTCACTGATTTTAGCCACTAACATCAACTTTTATCAATACCTTCATAAGAGTTTTTTAAATTACCAAGTTGAAAGGTTTTCATATCATATACTGTGAAACCTTGATTGTGATTTGCATAAAGTGGTAGTGAACTGAGGGCTACACTATGTGGGCTGGGAAGCAGAGACTCAAGGGAATGGATAGTCAGCCATTGAATCATATACACAAAATTGTCTATTCAGGAAAAGGGAACAAAGAAAACCTTTAAAAATGTAGCAATATGTCCATAAATATTTTGTACGCTCTCTGTGTCCTGTTTTCTTTCCTGTGGATCATAAAATTTCTTTTGAGGAACCCACCTTGTGGGAACATAATCACATCCCTTAGACTAAGAGAAGAGTGAGGATGTGAGAAAGCATTTCAGCAACTCTGGAGGAAAGTTCAAAACTTTACAGCTCCGCCTCCTTCCCAGAAGACTGGCAAACTTCATGCAGAAGAGAGGGAACAAACTGGAATTCTGTTCTTATAAAATGTGTTCTTGAGTTGACCCTTCTTTACCTCCCCCACTTCTCTACCCACTCTATGCCTAACCCTAGCTGTAATTCTGCTATTCTAGCCTGCTCTTTATTTAGGCTTAGAACTTTACAGCATTGATTTCTTGGTTGGCCTGCTTCTCCAGTCTTTAGCTCACTACTTTTTCTCCCAGCTCATAGCTGGTCTTTCAAAAAGTGCTCCATTCACATAAACAATGGGGATCCAGTGAAAAAAGAAAGCATGGTCTATCAGGGAAGGTGAACGTTGAATAATCACAATACAGGGAATGAGTATTGTGAAAAGGAAATTAGGGGAGAAGATTCTGGGTTAATTGTATCCCTCAGAAAGATATATTGAAGTCCTAACCCTAGGCAACTGTGAATGTAAGCTTATTTGAAAATAGTGTGTTTGCAGATATAATAAAGTTTAGATAAGGTCATTAGCATGGGCCCTAATCTAGTAAGACTGATGATCTTGTAAGAGGAAAATGCCACATGAAGACAGAGACACACAGAGAATGCCATGTGCTGACAGATGCAGAGACTGGAGTGATGGCAGCTGCAAGTCAAGGAACATCAAGAGTTGGCAGGCACCACCAGAAGCTATGAAGAGGCAAGGAAGGATTCTACCCAGAGTCTCAGGGAGCATGGTCATGATGACACCTTGATTTTGCACTTCTAGTCTTAAGAATTGTGAGACAATGAAAAAAGAAAGCATGGTCTATCAGGGAAGGTGAACGTTGAATAATTACAATACAGGGAATGAGTATTGTGACCAAACCAAAAGTTTGGTTGTTTTAAGCCACCCAATTTGTCATACTTTCTTATAACATCTCTAAGGAATTAATACTGGGCATTGTGGGAGCATAGAGCAGTGGAGACCACATCTAATCCAAGATTCGGGCCAAATTCCCAGAGAATTTATATTTAAGCTGAAATGTAAAGCATGAGTAAGAGTTTGCTAGGAAAGGAGAGGGAGAAGAATTACTTCATATGGAGGACACAAGGTGTGGAAAGGCCCAAAGCCAAGAAAAGCAAGACCTCCTTAAGTAAGCGACTAAGTTCAAGATGGCTAATGGCCCAGTGTCCCTGAGAGTGGACAGAGATGAGTCTGGAGATCTGCAGTGGATCCAGGTCCCAGAGAGCTCAGGAATGGAAATACTAGGTTGCTGCAAAAACAATTGCAGTTTACTTTTTATCAAAAAAAAAAGTTTGCTTTTTACATTAAAGAAATGGCAAAAGCTGTGATTGCTTTTGCACCAACCTAGTAAGTGGATAAATTTAAAGAATGAAGAGAGATTTAGAGGACTGCATCAAATAGAAGTTGTTGACACTAAATGTGGGGATGAAGACAAGGGAGGAGGGCTCACTTCCCAATGAGTCTCCAGTCTCAGCTCTCTGCTTACTAATTTGTTACACAGTAATAGATGATGACATGGGAATTTGGTTATAAATGACTTATGTATTACCTTTTAGATCACTAGAGTACAAAGAAGCACATTGCAAGCTGATAGAAAGGACGGCTCATCACTTAGAGTTCCTGGACTCTAAACTGGATGCAGAAACTTAATGAGACACTGGATTGTCTCCTGGGAGAGAGTGTGAATGTATCCTATGCAGAGAGAGAGTGAGAATAAGTGTGCATATAGTTACTTTTGTAGTCCTAAGAGTTACCCCTTGTCCTCCAGTACCCATTTTCACTTTCTTCCTTTTAGTAATTGGAGACAGTCACAGGTCTACCATTTAGCAACCTTTCCTGCTTCTCCTTCCATGTAACCAGGTTCAAGTCCATAAAATATGAGAAGCAGTGCTGTGTGCAACTTCTGCATCATCTCTTTCACTAAAAAGTGACTTTCCCTGGACTCTTTTCTTCCCTTTCCCAAGGTCAGGAGAGTGGACAAGTAGGTGCATCTGCCCAAACCATTCAAACAAGAACAAACTATATTGGATGGCAAAGCAAAAAAGTGAAATATTGTGTCCACAGAAGAGCTTGACTGTAGATGAAACTCTTTTTGTTTTTCCTGTGAAGACAGTAGAGCTGGAAGATGTGGTCCAATTCTACCTGATATACCAAATAATTCAAAAGAAAGAAATTGGCCAACAAATATTTGAGAAAAGAAATATTTTTCTGTATACATTAGAGTGACACTTAATTGATTTAACAAACTAACCCCAACATTCAATGCTTAACACAATAAAAGTTTATTTATTGCTCACAAAAGAGTTCAATCTGTATATTTCTGGTCAGGTAGCTTTTCTCCATACAGTGTCAGGGGCATAGATTTCTTTCCATTTTGTGGTCTTTTCTTCAATAGCAGTTTTCCAAGGTTGCCACAGTAGTCAGTTATATTCCTACCATCTAGAAATGGAAGAGAGCGTGAAAGATTATTTTGAGAGGATCTTGTAACCTGGCCATGGCATAGTGCATATCATTTCCAGTCACAAGCTATTGGTGGAACTGAGTCATGCGGCCATATCTGATGGTAGAGAAGTGGGCTAAAATGGCCAAAATGCCCAGGGGAAGAGAATGAGTTGAGTAATCATCTAGCAATCTCTTCTACAAATTGGGCACAAAAATAAAGGAACTCTTTTGAAAGTCTGTAGATTTTTATCTCTCTCTTCGGATCTAGACATTTCATTCACTGTTGCAGCACAAATGCTCTGTATTTGTTGGGGGCTCCTAAAGGACATTAAGCCACATAATTGCATGAGTAATTTGCATGCACTGGCTTGGCTGGACAGTCTGAGACTGGAGAGAGGAAGACTGTACAGACTGTTCTTCAGTTATCTAATTGAGACATCATAGTGGATTGGATTAAGGCAGTGCCAGAGAAGCAAGAGAAGAAGAAATATAAGATATAGTCTACTGAATACGTAGACTATGAGATGTGATGAAGAATTGGTGGTATTAAGGAAGAGGGACTCCTACAGAGTCCTGGGCATCTAGCTGAGATTCCTAGGGAGTGTGTACTCCAGAGAACATAATGGAGGGAGCAGATTCTCCAAGGCAGAGGGAGATGATGACTTCAGCATGGATATGTTGAATTTGAGGTGTTCATGGGATTTTCAGTCAAAGATGTCCAGTGGGATATTTATAAAAACAGTATGAAACTAAGCAAAAACCTGACAAGGAACTTGAGGTGATAAAGTTATAGCATGGTCACTTGAGAGACTGGAAGAGAAAGCAAACTGGACTCATGAAATTGATTCCAAAGAGATTGACAGCTTAATTTAGACTACATAACATGAATGATTTCATTTATGAATCTGTTTCAATGGGTGCTCACCCCGATATCACTTAGAGTCCAGTGCCTGTGGGAAAGTACATGACTGAGCAATCCCTGCTTGGCAGCTTGCTGAGAAAATGCAGAAGAAGGCAAAGGACCAAAGGAGCTCAAAGTGCTAACATAAATGACAAATGTGATGTATCAGGGGTCTCTATGGGGAAGGAAGTAGTCAGGACAAGGTTGGTGGCTTTGAAAAAAAATGATAAAGGAATCAAAGGACTGAGGTGAAGTTGGAATCAGACACAGGGGAAAGGAGATGAAAAAGTCGGTCATGTAAAAAACTGTGGACAAAGAGTAAAATATTAGATTTCTTTTAAATCCTTTTATGGTGAGAAAAATGCACATGAAAGTTAAGATCTTTAAAATAATTATAAAATGAACGACCACGTCAAAAAATAGAAAGTGTCCAACCCCAGAAGCCCCATGTGCCCACCTTTGATCAAATCCCCTTCCCTTCATCTTTTCTTCCTTTCTTCTTTTGATATTTCTTCTTTCCCTCTGCTAACATTTATGAAATTATTTTTTTATTTTCTTTAGTATCTTACCATCAATATATTTTCCCTAAACAATATAGTTTGGTTTTGTCTATTTTAAAACTATTGCATATATATATAAATAAAGTCATGTTATATGTATTCTATTATAACTGATATTCTTTTGTTTTTTCCTTATGTTTGTAATATATAGGCACATTTTTGTAATTAACTTATTCATTTGTACTGTTGAGGACATTGGGTCATTTCCAGCTTGGGTTGTTAATAGAATGCTACAATGAACATATTCATTTAAGTACCCTGGTACATTTGTGTATGGATTTCTCAAGTATACATAACTAGTAAAGAAATTGGAAGGTGGCAGAATATGTGTGTTTTAGCAGATTATGCCAAGTGATTTTACCAATTTATACTCCCACTTGCAGTGTCTAAGAATTTGTATTGCTTCACACCCTCACCAACACTTAGGTTTTAAAAAGTTGTCAGACTCTTTAAATTGTTAATCTGGTTGGCACTTAATGTAACGAAATACATATGAATTTTCAATGTCTTTATTATTAGTGATACTAAACATCTTTTTGTATGACCATTGCCTATTTGAAGTTAGATTCTCATAAAGTGCCTACTTGAGTCCTTTGCCCATTTCTCTATTGGAGTATCTGTCTTGTCCTTGTTAATTTATAAACATTCCTGATATACTCTAACTATACATACAATATATATTTATGAACATACAACATAGGTTGGCTATATATGTTATGTATATATGCTCATACATTCTGTGACTTGTCTTTTCTCCTTCTTTTTATAGTGGTTTATTTTCTTTCTTTCTTTTTTCTTTTTTCTTTTTTTTTTTTTTTTTGTGTGTGTGTGTGTGTGTTTGACAGTCTCACTCAGTTTCCCAGGCTGGAGTGCATGGCACGCTCATAGCTCACTGCAGCCTGGAACTTCTGGGCTCAAGCAATCTTCCCACCTCAGATTACTGAGTAGCTGGGACTACAGGACACACCACCATGCACCACCATGCCTGGCTAATTTTTTAATTTTTTTGTAGAAACGGGGTCTCACTATGTTGATCAGGCTAGTCTTGAATTTGTGGCCTCAAGCAATTCTCCTGCCTCAGCTTCCCAAAGTGCTGGGACTACAGGCAGGAGCCACTGTGCCCTGCCCTATAATGGCTTCTTATATTCACAGAGGTTCTTAATATTACTTTGCTAAAATTTATCAGTCACTTCTTTTGCAGAAAATTATTTTCACATCTTGTCTAAGAAAACCTTGCCTACAGCAGGGTCACAATTACACATTTTTATAATTTTTTTTAAAAAACAGTTTATGGTTTTGTCATTTCATTTATATAGTTAAATCTGGACCATTTAAGTATAAATGCTGTTTTGGGTTGAGTGCTTTGGAAGTAGTCCCTAAAATGAGGATTCTTGTGCAGGTGATTCATTAAGGACATGTTTCCAGAGAAAGCCAGCAGGAGAGTTGGAAGAAAGAAAAGTGAAAAAGCCAACCAAATGTATAAATTCAGGCAAAGTCCTGTGGAAAGCTGCTTCAGCCTGATCTGTCAGAAAACTCTAGAGAAGGGTTTCTCAACAGGGGTGATCTTGACCCCCAGGGAACATTGGGCAATGTCTGGAGATATTGTTTGATTGTCACAATTGTGAGGGTGCTATCAGCATCTAGGGGGTAGAGGTTAGAAATGCTACTAACCATGCAACAATGTATAGCCCCTCACAACAGGAAACTATCAAGTCCAAAATGTCAATAGTGTCAAGGTCAGGAAACTTTTCTCTAGAAAGTGACTTGTGTCTCAGAGCTCTCAGGTAAGAGAGCTGAGACTTCATACTCCTATACCGATCAGTCATTCATTAATGACTGCCAGTGAGGGGTTGGTGAGTGACACATTTCCAGGCATTTCTGGCTGTCTGAAGGATATAAAATAGAGTGGACTACATAGCTCAAGTCAGTCTTCTGGGGAGTAGGAGAGGAGAATGCTAAACCTGAAATATGCACAGAAATGGTAAAACAGCTATCAAAAGCATCTGAACAGAGAATGGACTTTATTTGCTATGGTCCACTCCATGAACTTCTCAAATGCACTCCATTTCAGTTTACCCAATTGCATTGTTCACAAAAAGACATAATTTCTAGTGAGAAAAATTAGAAGAGAAAGATTAGTAGAACAAACTATAGTCCACACTGCTATGATTGGCTTTGAGGCAAAAATTCATTATACTACCTGCTTTGAATGGGCCCCTCAAAGTTCATGTGTTGGAAACTTAATTCCCAATGCAACAGTGTGGAGAGGTGTAACTTTTAAAATACGATGAGGTCCTGAGGGGTCTGCCCTCATTATCTCGGGAGTGGGTTAGTTATCATGAGAGCAGGTTCCTGGTAAAAGAATAAGTTCATCTCCTTTCCATTCTCTCTCTCTCTCTCTCTGTCTCTCTCTGGCACTCTGACTCACTTGTTTGCCCTCACACCTTCCACCACGGGATAATGCAGCATGAAGTCCCTCACCACATACGGACTCTTCGACCTTGAACTTCCCAGCCTCCAAAACTGTAAGAAATAAATCTCTGTTCTTTATAAATTACTCAGTCTCAGGTATTTTGTTATAGCAGCACAAAAAATGGAGTAAGTACCACCAACCCTACATTTCCTCATCATTGGGTAGACTTCTCCTGTCATCAGTTGTTCATCTGATGGGGTGACTTTGGCCTTCGTCTTTGTGGGACTGATGGTTATCATAGTCTTCTCAGGTAGTGGTTGCCTAATTGGCCACTCACAACTAAATTTAAATATAAGAGTACCAACAGATGCCCCTGTGGATCCCACAAATTGCAAAATGCCAAGCAATTATTGTAACAGCAGTTACACCTCTCAAGATTAATGAAATAAATTGCCAGCATGAAGTGACCAAAATGACTAAATAATAACTGGAGCTTTAGGCTTGGTAGGATTCTTATTGGCTTTCCTCTCTGGGAACCAAATCTCTCCATCCATACAACCTAAAGCTATTGAAACAGAAAGCAAAAATTCCTCCAAAGGGGACACTGTGAACGATGGTGAGGTGATTCATACCTCCACTATTTGGTGGACTGTTTTCCTGTCTTGGCAGTTTCAAGGCAGTGGGGCGAAGGGAAGTCAGTTTGGGAGCTATCACTCAGTCTTTTACTGTAATGATAACTTTTATTTTATGAGTCAATGAATCAAAATTAGAGTTCTTCCAGCTGCCAAACATGTCCAACCCATGTCCAATTGATCAGCTGAACTCTACATTCCTCTATTCTTAAAGGGAGTCATATTAGTGTCTTGGGGTCCCTTGGTATCAGTGTCAGCTCAGACCCTCATCCAGCAACCTTCAGAACATCTAGTGCCCAGCTGGTGCACTGTTGCTGGAAAAGAAACCACAGATCCCTTTGGGGAAATACTGGGGGAATTGCTGTTATACATATTTGCTGTGATGTTGCAGCATCCTTCTTCCAGGGGATGAAGTCACTCATTCCATGAACTTTGTGTCTGATAACTGGCTCATTTATTAAAACCCACTAGTGTGGCTGACATTTTGCTTACATTCACCCATTCTGTTATCTTTGATTCTATATAGTAAATAATACCTTTTTCAAATGCCCCTAGAGTGTCATGCTCTATTAGCCATTAACATGTATTTCTACAGGTCAGAGCCCCCGGGCTGCCATTCTGACTCAAGCTGTCCAACACTTAGTTCCATTTTGCCTCTGATGATTCAGTGCTATCATTTGGCCTCTTCTTCTCTGAAATCTCATCATTTTTGGTACACTAAAAATTCAAATTCCATAACAGAAAATCCTACTAACAGCCGTAGCCTACAGAAGACAACTATTTCTGAGTTTCTAAATGATGCCAGGAATCTAAATGTTACCAGCAAATTTCTTCACATCTTAGTGAAGAGAGTGTCTTCTGGACCATTCTGAAGAATGTAGTCATCTGATAGATTCTCAGGTCTTATAGAAAAGATTCAGTCAAATATTTCTATTTCTATAAGCCTTTTTTTCCTCTATCAATTCTTAGCCAAGGGAATTATGGCAGCTCCACTTCATCTGACAGGGGCTGTCATTTCTTCTGAGTTTAGAAACCAACCTAGCAGTATATGAATGTCTCTAGATGCCCTTGCCAGAGCATTACATCCCAAATTATTGGAGAGTGGCCTGCATTAATAAATTGATCCCTGTTCAGCCTTACATTATGTCTCCATGCCCCAGGCCAGCATCCTGAAGATCTATTTTCAGGCATGTTCTTCAGTGTTTTTCAGTATATTTCAGTCAGGTCACAGTTCCTCTGTGGGTCATTTCTTTCTCCCTTGGCATGGCAGTCACTTTCCTAGAGAGCCATGCTGATACTTGACCCTAGTTACTGGTCTGGAAGTCAGGAGGATAGGTGGGAGGATGAATCTTGAGAAGGACAAATATTATCTTATAAGACAGCTATCTCAGTTGAGACTTGGTTGCTATCCCCTAGCAAAAGATGCAGGTGGCTTCTGCAGGCCCAGAGGATTTGGGGGAATCTGTTCTCCCCTACATCTACCCTGATGCTCCTATCCCAGGTCTCAGAGTCCCATCACTTCCTTATCGAGATCCTACTTGGGTTCAGGAGACTTGAGCTTAGCAGACTTACCAAAGGTCCCAGTTCAACCTTCTCAAGTCCCCTTACCTAAAATTCAGATCCTAGACCAGAGTTTATAAGACTTAAAAGGCATAACAATCAAACACAATGAGTAGTTCTTGATTGGATTCCAAACAAAACAGTTAAAAAAGACATTTTGAAAAAATTGGAAAAATATAAATAAAGACTGCATTCAGTGGCATTATAGGGTGGTTGGTTTTCTGTATTGTTTTTTGTTTGTTCAGGGAGTTTCTGGTGCGGTGGTGGTGGTGGTAGTGTGATTGTGAAAGAAGGAGTCTTTATTACAGGAAATGCAGGCTGGGATATTTGAACATAGAGTGAGGTGATGTTATATTGTTTCCTCGGAATACTTCAGCAAATATGGCAAAACATTAATAATTGTGATATCCAAGTGTTGCAGATATCAGTGTTCATTATACTGTTCTCTCTACATTTCTGCATGCTTGAAAGTTTTCATGATAAAAAGTAAGTGAGAGATATTTTTAAAAGAAAGAAAGGTTTAGATTCAGGTGTGATTGTTCAATACACAGGAACAATGGAAAAATCTCAAAGTAAAAACCTCCAGGAGGGAATGATCCCAGAGTGTCGTAGGGAGACTAAGTGACTATTTCACAGTCTGTGTACAGGTTGTGTGGTACTTGGAGAGTGAACCACCTGCAAAGGAATCACTCCACTAATATTCAGAGGAAATAAAGACTTTCCATACCCTATGAGAGTCAATTCTCTGAAATCTTGCTTCAAACGGAAATGAAGCATAATAAATATATCTGCTCCAAAATTTAGTACTTTCTCTCCCCTCCCCACAAAATTTTAATTTTAAAATGAGAAATTAATTCTACAAATTACGTAGGTGCCACACCAAGTCTTCTGTAATCATTTCTCATAATCAGAATACCTTAAACTCTTGGGAGGAGGTCAAAGCAAAATTGCCTTATACTAAACTCAATTTTAATATTAAGATTTTGCTGTATAGACAGAAGACAATGGGTTACATAGCTATTAAAAAAACAAAGGTTTTTGATCAGATTAAATCAGTTAGATAAATTATCTTTATTTCCACAAATTACCTTTTTCTATGACTTTGAGACTTTGGAGGTTCAAATTCTACTTATGACTGCATTTTAATTACCGTATGTGGATTTCCAAAAGCTTAGGCCATGAAGTAACAGGATTCCTAAAATATTGACTATTGTTCTGTCTGATTTGCTGTGTGCTTAATAGGTTCATCTTGTAACAATATACACATCAATATGAATATTCTATTACCCCAATCATTTTTATCTCATGATGAATAAACTTATTTAAGCATCCTTGCCAATTCTTCACACAAAGTGAGATTTAGGTATTAGTTATCTCAGTGAAGTGTTGAAGCCAGAGTTTTATCCCCCACTTCAGTCAATGAATAAAATTCTATTGGCCACTCTCCATGTTCCAGATACTGTACAATCCACCAGAAGCCCTGTGTACACAATGCACACCAGCTTCCTGCTGTCATAAAGCTTACACTTCTGCAGAAAATAGATCATGAAAGATCTTCAAATAATTAATGAAATCATTATTAGTGTTGCAAAGTGTTTTAGAAAAGAAAAAGAAACTCAATCTCCTGAAGTCGTAAAAGACAGAACTGATAGTATCTTTGTGGTATTTCCAAAGTGAATAATACTAGGAAGTCGAACATGGTTGAGCAGAAAAATAAAATTGCATGTTTTTGGCAGAGTAAAGGGTATTAAAAACAAGGAAAAATGCTTTAAAAAATAGAGACCATAAACCCCCTTTCCTCCAGTAGCCAAATTGAACTAATACACAAACAAAAGTGCACACAATACTGAAAGGCAGATATTTTCTCTAGCACATTTGGCTTGTGACAACGTTTTGCCAAATTAACTGGTGTAACCCTAGTGAAACTATTCTACTCTTATTAATAAATCAACTTCAGTGTTTCACAGATCCATCAGAGATCATATTACAAACGTAACACAAATGATCAAATACCATACGAAGGATCTACTCCCAACTACAGATATCTTAATTTTATTCCATAGTCCCATATTCTGTGGCAGAAAGATCAAATATGGTCTTTCTATCCATTCCCAAAGATTTAATTTTTTTTTTGCAATAGCACACTGAGGAGATAATTATGATAAAATTTCTTCTCCAGCAAACACTCAAAATATAATTTCTCCTACTTGCTTGAGGTTGTAGAAAACTTGAGTTTTATTCTTTTTAAACAGTAAATACAAGTCTCTCAATATATAGTGAAAATTTTAACTCATTTTTATTTTTTCAAACATAGAAACTGAGGCAAAGACAACATTTTCTTCTCTATTGTTATCAGTGACATTACATTTGGATGAATTAAAATCCTTTAGCTCCACTGAAAACAGAAATTTTTGAAGTGCTTAAAAAAGAAGTGTTTCTGCATTTAATAATCAGAAAGAATGGGCTATTGCCAGCAGACTTTCTGGAGTTGGGTAAAATTTCAGTCCCAGACATTGGTGACCCAGAGACAAATTCTCCTTGCATTTACCATTGAAACACTAATGTAGAAACTGGATGTTTTGTTTTCTATAACGGGGCAAATAAGGCACATAGCAAGGGCAACATCTAATTCACAGCCCTTTACCAGACCCCTCATTTCAGGAAAATAGCACATCTCATGCCAAAAATCCACAGCTCAACATTAAAAACCCACCACAGATGTTACCTGCAGGTGAAGGGGGTAGGGGTCTGGGAGAGCACCAAAAGTAACAAAGAAATTCCCAACAGCCAGGTCAAGCCAGGGGACAGAGGACAGTCCCAGAGGACAAAAGTGAGTTTGCCATGGGAAGGATGTAGAACAACACTTCTGGGAAGGAATGCAGAAAATGGGGCACCAGATCTGCAGCCAAGAACCTGTTCTGTGTGTGGTTGTTGTTTACATTATACAGGATTTCACATATTGCAACGGGCTTTCACATCCATTGCTTTATTCACACCTCATGAAGGAGAGGCAGGTATTATTAAGTACATATTGCAGGCAGGAGAGCAGAGATTCAGAAGGCTCACGTACACGAGTTGTGGCTCTTGCCTAAGAAAACGTAACTAATAAGCAGAGTCCAGGTCTCCACACCACAAGGTCAGCATTCCCCCCAGTACCTCCTATTTGGAGTCACCAAAACCAGAGGCACCAGGCCTTACTTACTGCAAGCAACTACAACAACTTCACTTACTTAGCATACACATTTCACCATATTTCATCAGCTTGGGATCCAGATTCTTTTTTTATTCTCCTTTGATCGCACAGTGTATAGAAAGTCTGATTCAAACAGATACACATTATAAATAACTGGTTTTTATAAGCTTGCCTTGTAATTTCAGGAAAATTTCAACTAAACAAAGATGGCAGGAAAACCATTTTTCCAATAGCTGTGCAAAAATGAGTTAAGCTGGCAGCACAAATTATACCACTGATCATCTCCAATGTGTTAATGTACAGAATTCAACTCAATATGTCTGTTGTTTTTATGTCACAGTTTAAATAGTATCTATGTGTGTACACACACATATGTGCATATATATGCATTATACATAAATGTGTGTGTGTGTGTGTGTATGTGTGTGTGTATATATATATATATATATATATAGGCAGCACCTATTAAATTGTGCTTTGCCTGAAACTGCAGCACCATAAAGATTCAATAGGTAAGAGGGCTGTCTGGCCATGTTAAACAACCAGAGGGATAAGACATCACCCTAGCAACGACACTACAAATCTCAGAATTAAGGACCTGTAATTATGCCAAACATGAGATATACCCGGCATGCCTTAGATTGTATCACAGGTACAAAAAGTAGTGGTTAAACTGTTACCCAATGAGCACTACTCATGGATTTAGCTATTTTAAGACCAGAAAAAAAATGTTGTGTTCCAAAAACAAATTATTTAGTTAGAATTATTCTTTCAATTGTTCATCATTTTTTATTAATGCTCCCGTGGGTCTTTGTACTGAAAAGGACATTCTCTAGTTCTTCCAAGTTTGAAAATATTGAATTCTTTCTCATAAAGACCACAGTTTGCAAACTTAGTTCACAAATTCAAAGAACTATGGAATTACCAACTGCATCTTAATTTAGAGTGTCTGATGTTATAAGGCATACAAGTTAAAGTAATGGTATTGAACACTATAAACGTCTGGATAACAAATACTCCAATAAAAATACTTCTCAAGAGAATGTGTGCAATAACAAAACTCACAGAACTTACACGTATGCTTAAAGCATCTATTCAAAACTTGATTTTACAATCACTGTAAATGAATAGTAAACACGTTACATTACTAAATATAAACCCATTCAATGACAATAACCAAAAAGGAAAGTAACGGGTGATCACTCCACTCCCACTGCAGCTCTTTCGTGTTATTAAAATTTCCCATTTTGCAACTGACTCAAAAGCAATCTAGACTTCTTAAAACACAGTGTGGGTTTGGATTACTTTAAAGTTATTTCTTGTAACTCAAAGACACAAGTTTTTTAACTTAAAAACATGAATTTTAATCTCCAGATTATGAAGGGTGTACATGTTCAAATACAGGAAACAGATGGGGCCAAAAGCTTCATAAACTTCACATCCTGCATATTTACATCTGTTTACAAGACTTGTGTTTCAAGCAGTCCTGAAGTGAAAAATAGACACAATCTTCAAAGCACAACTGTATTCCTCTACATATTACATAGAAACTAAAGCCAAGCCTAGAGAGATCTTTATTCAAAATACCAGATTATTATGTGAAATGTGACAGCCAGACATAAACTTTGGAATGGTTCACTTAAAAGAAAACCACTTATGGGACATCTACTGTGTATTGGGTCCTAGGAAGACATAGAAATGCAAAGCCAGGCCGGGAGCGGTGGCTCAAGCCTGTAATCCCAGCACTTTGGGAGGCCGAGACGGGCGGATCACGAAGTCAGGAGATCGAGACCATCCTGGCTAACCCGGTGAAACCCCGTCTCTACTAAAAATACAAAAAAAAAACACTAGCCGGGCGAGGTGGCGGGCGCCTGTAGTCCCAGCTACTCGGGAGGCTAAGGCAGGAGAATGGCGTAAACCCGGGAGGCGGAGCTTGCAGTGAGCTGAGATTCGGCCACTGCACTCCAGCCTGGGCGACAGAGCGAGACTCCATCTCAAAAAAAAAAAAAAAAAAAAAGAAATGCAAAGCCAGTTCTTAACCCCAAATGAGAGCAATGAGCAGAGAAACAGCAGATGCTGGGAGGCCATGATGCCAGGCACTCCCATGTGTCATTTCACTCAACTCTGACACCCGCTGGTTGGTCCCGGTGCCTTCAACATTTCTATCCCTGTGAGCTTTCATTTCCCTTTTGTTATATCTTCTTCATCTCTGTTTCCCTTTCCCTTCTCTTTTCATTTCCTTAAAACATCCTAATTTTCCCCACACATCCTCTGAAATAGAAAAATGAGGCACTAAGTGGATGTTCCTTTTGCATACAAAATCTAACTCAGATCAATCCACAGTGATCCCCCTATGGAGCCCATTCGTGGCTTCAATATCCCTGCTGCATCACAGTCCACCAGGGGCAATAACTGGATGCCTGCGTGGCTTCTTTATCATCCCTACTATGGACTCACTTCTTATGATCTTTATTTAAAATGAAATTGAATATGTACAAAGGTCCTTTCTTCCTAGTCCATGCCACGCTATATACCCTGGTGGTCTAAATGTTCCTTTAGTGCCTAAAAGATGAACTATCTTCCCCCAGAATCTTATATCTTAGCAGGCAAAAGATACTTTGTGAAACAATGTCATGTCTTTCATATATGAAAACGATGCTTGACCGTAAAGTATGTACGTCGTGATTACTAGTAGAGACAAAGATGTAGTCCATTCCTTTTTTTCCTTACACCCTATGGCTTAATTAATATATGTCACTTGTCTAACCTTGCAAGTAATTGAATTTAGAGCCCCTTCAAATTTTCCATACAGAGTACCATTAATCTTGCCAACCCTCCAAATTCTTAATGCAACTTGGCTTTAATGACTCAAAAATGTATTTCTTTTCTAAGCCAATTTTTGGAAGTGACTCCAAAGTGCTCACACCTATCTTTTAGGGGAGGGGGAAAAGAATGAAAGGTTGTACTACCTGCTGTGACTCCAAGAAGCCCTGATTACTATTCTAAGTTAGTCTGCCTTTACCAAGTAGAAGTCTCTTCCTTGCTGAGAAGAGAGAATGCATACACATATGCAGATGCAAATTTAATCTCATGTGGCCATCCTACTACTATTAGAATCTTCTTTTAAAAGTGCCTTTAATATGCCATTTATAAATTAATTTTTAACAAATGATTAAGTCCCTTTCCTTTGGAACTTTTCTTTTTTGTTGAGATAAAGTATCACTCTGTTGTCCAGGCTGGAGTGTACAGCCAGGGCTCACTGCAGCCTTGACCTCGTGGGTTAAGCGATCCTCCCACTTCAGCCTCCCAAGTAGCTGGGACTATGGCATGCACCACCATGTCTGGCTAATTTTGTTTCTATTTTTTGTAAGAAGGAGTCTTGCTATGTTGCCCAGGCTGGTCTCAAACTCCTAGGCTCAAGAATCGCTTGAGCGCTGGGATTACAGATGTGTTGTAAAGTGCTGGGATTACAGATGTGAGCCACCACTTCCAGCCCTTTGAAACTGTTAATAGAAAATATTTAATAAACTTTGTGCAAGTTTATTGAATGTATTTAAAATGCCCTTGAAATTCAAAAGTAAATAAATAGATTCACTAGTTGTATTAATCAGTTCTCTGAAGAAACAGAGCCAATAAGATATATATATATATAAAAAGATTTATTATAAGGAATTGGCTCATACAATTATGCAACTGAAAAGTCCAACGATCTGCTGTATGCAAGTTGGTGACCCAGGGAAACCAATGCTGAAATTCAGTCCAAGCCTGAAGGCCTGACAACCAAGAGCACCAAGGGCAGCAAAAGACTGATGTCCCAGTTAAAGCAATCAGGCAGGAAGGGAAAGGAGTTAATTCCTTCTTCCTCTGCTTTTTTGTTCTTTTCAAGCCTTTAACAAATTAGATGATACCCAGCGCATTGGGGAGGGAGTTAATTCCTTCTTCCTCTGACTTTTTGTTCTATTCAAGCCTTTAACAAATTAGATGATACCCAGCACATTGGGGAGGGCGGTCTACTTTACCGAGTCCACTGATTCAAATGCCAACCTGATACCATCCAGAAACACACTCAGAGACACACCCAGGAATAATGTTTAACCTTGGCACCCCATGGTGCAGACAACTTGACACTTAAAATTGACTGTTGCACTGTTTTTAAAACATTCTAAACATAATAGTTAAACTCTCCTTGCAGTTACCCTGGATGGCATTTCAAAAACAATAGGTCAATTACTGAAGCGACATTTTTATGATACCCTTTCCACCACATCCTTGGATCAGTTTAAATCAGAAAATTACAGTTTTTAATCATATCCGAGGAAAATATATATAGCTATAATCTCAGTATTTTCCATAGGTCAGTTTGATATTGCTTAATAATTTGGGTCTATATAAATAAATTATCATGAAAATAGGTGTGACTATATGGCATATCATTGGTAGTTTTTATTATCATTATTTCTGGAAAGAATCTAACAATAAAGTGATAATTTGCTCTCACATATAAAAGTTTCCAAAGTTCATTTCCTACCTTACCACCTAAATATGAATTCTCATTAAGCACTGCCTTGATTCTAAAGTTGAACAAATCAGCCCCTTATTAATCAGGTAGAATTCAAATTAGATGTTTTTTTCCCTCCCTAAAACTTGCCTGACAAAAATTTTCCTATCATAGTAACATTCTTTATAGCTATAACTAGTTAAGAATATTACCACATATTCAAGCAGGGCTGAGGGGCAGAGTTGCCACTCAGGTGGGCCTGGAGAACGGAGTAGACAGAGCATCCAGCCAAAGAGGATTCTCAAACCTTCAAATCTAATGGAATTTGCTCTGCCAGACTTCAGACTTGCCTAGGACCCATAACCCAATTTTTCGATTTGATTTCACCCTTTCAGAATGGACATTTCTACCCTATGCCTGTCCCACTGTTGTATTTTGGAAGCAGATCAACTTGTCTGGTTTTACAGGTTCACAGCTGCAGAGGATTTTTTCCCCAGGGTAAGTCATTCTCCATATCTCATCCATAATTGATGAAGATGATATTTAGATGATATTTGGGACTTAGAGTTGATGCCAGAATGGTTGGGATAAGGTGAATGTATTTGTCATGTGAAGAGAGCATGAGTTACAGAGGTAGTGTGAGAGCTCTATGGGTTAAATTACATCTCCCAAAATTCATATGTTGAAGTCCTAACCCCAAGTACTTGAGAATGAGACCTTATTTAGAGACAGGGTCTTTACAGAGATAATCAAGTTCAAATGCGTTTACTAAAGTGGGCCCTAATCCAGTATTACTGGGGCCCTTAGGAAAAGGTGAAATTTAGACACAGAAACACAGATAGAGGAAAGACAATGTGAAGAGACATAGAAAGAGCCACTATCTAAAAGTCAAAAAGAAAGACCTGGAAGAGATTCTTTCCCCAACAGTCCTCAGAAGAAGCCACCTCTCAATATCTTCATTCTGTACTTCCAGCCTCCAGAACCGTGAGACAATAGATTTTTGTGGTTTAAGCCACTCCTAAAACTGTAGTGCCTTGTTACAGCAGTCCTGGAAAACTAATACCACCCCATTTAATATTAACACAGAACATTTTACAGAATTAGAAAAATATATTCTAAAACTCATTTGGAACCAAAAAAGAGCCCAAATAACCAAAGCAATCCTAAACAAAAATAACAAAACTGGAGGTATCACATTGCCTGACTTCAAACTACACTCTAAGGCTACAGCAGCCAAAACAGTATGACACTGGTTTAAAACAAACGAACAAACAAACAAACATAGACCAGTTGAACAGAATAGAAAACCTAGAAGTAAACCCGCATACCTACAAACATCTGATCTATGACAAAATCAACAAAAATAAGCATTGAGGAAATGACTCCCTATTCAATAAATGGTGCTGGGATAGCTGGCTAGCCATATGCAGAAGAAACTGGACCCTACTTCTCACCACATATAAAAATTAACTCAAGATGGATAAAAGATTTAAATATAACACTTCCAACTGCAAAAATCCTAAAAGAAAACCTAGGAAATACCCTTCTCAACATAGGCTTTGGCAAAGAATTTATGGCTAACTTCCCAAAAACAATTGCAACCAAAAAAATTAACAAGTAGAACCTAATTAAAGAGCTTCTGCACAGCAAAAGAACTTACCAATAGAGTTAACAGAAAGCCTTAAGAACAGGAGAAAATATCTGCAAACTATGCATCACATCTGACACAGTTTTGGTTTTTGTTTGTTTGTTTGTTTTTTGTCTCGTTCTGTTGGCCAGGCTGGAGTTCAGTGGCACAATCTTGACTCGCTGCAACCTCCTTCTCCTGGGCTCAAGCAATTCTCCTGCCTTCAGCCTACTGAGTAGCTGGGATTACAGGTTCCACCATACCCAGCTAATTTTTGTATTTTTAGTAGAGACGGGGTTTCACCATGTTGGCCACGATGGTCTCAAACTCCTGACCTCAGGTAATCTGCCCACCTTGTCCTCCCAAAGTGCATGGATTACAGGCATGAGCCAGCATGCCTGGCCGACACAGTTCTAATATACAGAATCTATAAGGAACTTAAATCAACAAGCAAAAAAAAAAAAATCAAAGTTCAATGAAAAAATGGGCAAAGGATATGAACAGACATTTCTCAAAAGAAGACGTACATGCAGCCAAGAAACATATGAAAAATGCTCCACATAACTAATCATCAAAGACATCAAAGAAATGCAAATTAAAACCACAATGAGATACCATCTCATACCAATCAGAGTGGCAATTATTCAAAAGCCAAAAAATAACAGATTCTGGCAAAACTGCAGAGGAAAGAGAGCACTTATACACTGTCAGTGGGAGTGCAAACTTATTCAGCTACTGTGGAAAGCAGTTTGGAGATTTCTCAAAGTACTTAAAACAGAACTACCATTCAACCCAGCAATACCACTACTGGGTATATACCCCAAGGAAAATAGTTTATCCTACCAGAAAGACACCTGCACTCATTGCAGTGCTGTTCACAATAGCAAAGACTTGGAATCAACCTAGGTGTCCATCAACATTGGATTGTATAAAGAAAATGTGGTACATATACACCATGGAATACTATACAGCTATAAAAAAGAATGAAATTATGTCTTTTGCAGCAACATGTATGCAGCTGGAGGCCATTATCCTAAGCAAACTAACGCAGTAACAGAAAATCAAATATCACACAGTCTCACTTACAAGTGGAAGCTAAACACTGAATACACATGAGTGTAAAGATGGGAATAATAGACACTGGGGACTACTAGTGTCTATTATTAGGGGAGAGAGGGAGAAGGATGTGGGCTGAAGACCACCTGTTGATTCTTCAAAGTGGTTGTTTTACTTTGTTTTACTATGCTCAATGCCTGAGTGACAGGATCATTGGGATCCCAAGCCTCAGCATCACATAATATACTCACGTAGCAAACCTGCTCATGTACCCTTTAATCTATAATAAAAGTTGAAATTATTTTCTAAAAAATTAACATAAAAACATATTAATGTTTTTTCCACCTTTATTGATATATAATTGACAAATAAATGCTTTTTACATTTAAAGTGCATAACACGATGTTTTGGTATACAAAGACATTGTGAAATAATTGCCACAATTAAAGCAATTAAATTATTTATCACCTCACAGAGTTAACTTTGTGTGTGTATGTGTGGTGAGAATATTTAAGATCTTAGTAAATTTCAAGTGTACAGGATAGTATTATTAACTATAGGCACCATGTTATACATTAGATCTCTAGAATTTATTAAACCTGCAGAACTGAAACATTGTACCTTTAACCAACATCTTCCAAAAATATATTAATGTTTAAATGATAACATTTATATGATATTTGAACGTCCATTCAATAGCTACTAGTCATATTTTGTAGGTATAATAATAACATACTGTATGATGTAAAATCATATAGTAAGATACTGCTGAAGACACCAATTCTCTTTGAAAACATTTAATGAAGGTAGAATCATATTTCAATAGTCATGTATTTCCTACCCATATTCTGCACTTTTACTATTGATCAAAAGGGGAAACATTACAATGGAATGCTCTGAGAGGATATGCAAAAAAAACAAACAAACAAACTGAGAAGTAATTGTAATTTTATCTAACTGACAAATATACTAACAAGTCATTTTCAGAATTTATCTGAGCTTTCAACTTCAGTGCTAAAGTCATGATTATAATATGGAATGGATCGTATTTTAAGAAAGACAAAAGCTGATCTAGTAAAATTACACAATTCTTCATCAGACAAAACCTGTAGACAAATAAACAGGACTATGCCTAAAAGCCAGACTTTCACTAACTCATTCAAATTGAATTAATGGAGACCCCAAATAATGTGCAAAGTAATGTTATCTTTAAGTCATTTTGAGAGTAGATTCAACTAAAAGTTCTCAAAAAAAACCCAATGCCAATTAAGTACTATCATTTTCTTCATCATCAGAGCTTTTTCTCCTAAAATTTGAAACTACTTAAAAAGAAATCTATTTAAATAGGCATTGTACTTGTATGTACTATAAATAGAACAAAGAATATCAAGTACATTAGAAAACTACCCAATCTTTTAGCTTTGATTCTTGTTTTACACCTGTTCCTAGTGCTTTTCTTTGAAATAAAAGTTACTTGTTTTATATGTTGTATGATTTAAAGGAAGATGATCAATTATCATGTTTTAATTTAGTGCTGAATAACCCCTTTTGTTCTTTCAAGGTCTTATTTTCAGCCAATATTGAGAGTTTGAATCAGCTCTTTGTGATGGCCCAGAGCAAGATAGAGCCGTCTTCACCTACCTCATACATGCTGCCCTCTTCTGAATGCCTTGCTGTGCATCATTTTCTCTGAGTAATGACAGCCTGAACAGGAACTTTCAGAGTCAGGGATCATGTAGCCAACAGCCTAAAGGATGGCTCTTTCCAGCATGAGAGAGCTACTGACACCTGCTCTCTTTTAGATACTAGTTGATGTCTCAGAAGAACAGGCAAAACATTCATTTCCCTCTTCCCTCTTTTTTCACACCATTCAGTTTTCAAATGGCTCTGACATTACCATTGTACTTGACTTTCTTTTTTTAATTTTTTTAATTTTTTTTTTAGACGGAATCTCGCTTTGTCACCCAGGCTGGAGTGCAGAGGCACACGATCTTGGCTCACTGCCAGCTGTGCCTCCCGGGTTCACGCCATTTGCCTGCCTCTACCTTCAGAGTAGCTGGGACTAGAGGCACCTGCCACCATGCCCGGCTAATTTTTGTATTTTCAGTGGAGATGGGGTTTCACCGTGTTAGCCAGGATGGTCTCGATCTCCTGACCTCGTAATCCACCCACCTCGGCCTCTCAAAGTGCTGGGGTTACAGGCATGAGCCACCGCACCCGGCCTGTATTTTGACTTTCAACCACCTTTTTGAAGGCAAGCAAAATAGGATAACTAGTAGTTGGTTGGGAATGTTTTAGAAGTTAGTGAATGCAGCATCACAATGCTGAGTGATCATTCCATTGGGTATGATGATCTTCTCCTTGCTCCGTTGTATGGAGCCTGCCTTTACCAACATCCCATCATGTGTAGAGGCACAGAGAATAATAGTGCCCATCCCAGAGGGCACGGAGAACCTAGCCCAGATTTATGCAAGAAAGACATGGCCCTGAGATGTAGTTAGTGAGGTGGGGCTGCAGCTACTGCACTCTTCAGGTTGGGAGAGACTCACAGAAAATGAAGGTGCCCCACTGAGTCTATATGTGATGGAGGCAAAGGTGGCTCCGCCACTGACAGGCTGTGTGACTTACTTCAGTTAACTTGTCTTGAAGATGCAGTCCCCACAGGTTACAAATGGTTTGGATGCCATTTTAATGTTTTGTTTTGTTTTGTTTTGTTTTGTTTTGTTTTGTTTTACTTGTAGTCTCCCTGGAGCATGTTCTTCTAAGAGCCCTCTGGTGACTCAATTAGACCAAAGCCTCTAGATAGGCTTTACTGAAGTACATCAATGCTAAACATTTGCAAGCAACCTGATTCAAGGCATTCATGGTGTGACATGTGGGGTTTAAGATCTTTTGTTTCTCCAGCTGCTAGAGAAAAAATAACTTCCACAAAGATCAGGTTAGATAGCTGATCTCAGCTCCATTAGTTTGAGGGAATGGGGCTACTATTCTAGCACCTCCTGGTTCATGAGGTGAGAACTTTTCCTACCTGTTCCCAGTAACTTGTGAAAGCTGGATGTGACTTTTCTAAAAATGGACTCTCTCTGCCACAGCACACTCAGGATATTTGGACACATAGTCTCCCTTCTATGACCTATTTAATGCCATTTATTCTAAGTACTTCAGGGCAGAGCCACTTATTTATGAAGTGCAGCATGATGGAAAGTTGCCCTGAAGTGACAGGGGTATGTAAGAAGTCCCTCCCAATAGGACATACTTTTAGTTATAGTGGAATTAATTCACAAGGTAAAATTTTTCTACCTAACTCCTGTAAGTCTCAATTTCTTATCTATAATTATAATAATTACTTACATTTATTGAGTGCTTACTGTGTGCCAGGCACTATTCAAAGCCTTTTATGTGTAGTAATCTGTTTAATTCTTATGATAGCTGTATGAAGTGGGATCTATTATTACATAGAAATTAGAAATACGACACATAATCAGCTTGCAGGGGTTTTTCACAATGATCACATAATGTAGGGCTTATGAAAACCTTGGGGCCGGGTGCGGTGGCTCACGCCTGTAATCCCAGCACTTTGGGAGGCCGAGGTGGACAGATCAGGAGGTCAGGAGATCGAGACCATCCTGGCTAACACGTTGAAACCCCGTCTCTACTAAAAAATACAAAAAATCAGCCGAGCGGGCGTGGTGGTGGTGGGGTAGTCCCAGCTACTCAGGAGGCTGAGGCAGGAGAATGGCGAGAAACCAGGAGGTGGAGCTTGCAGTGAGTCGAAATAGCACCACTGCACTCCAGCCTGGGCAACAGAGCGAGACTCTGTCTCAAAAAGAAAAAAAGAAAAAAGAAAAGAGAAAAAAGAAAACCTTGGGCATAGCATACAGTTTGTAGTTCCCACTTTCCTTCCCACATAATGACAGACTTGATGCAGCTCAGGTTTAAAGAATAAATTTGGATTAATGAGAGACTGAAGTACAATATGGATAGTGAAATTGCCCTGTGAAAAGAAAATTTTGGTAATATAAATATTTGGCTAGAAATCAAATTTGAATTTTCTAAACAGAGCTTCCACTGACCTCTAATGAACTGGCATATTCCGAGGAAAGAAGAAAGAAGTCATCCTACACTTGCACTGGTTTCTCCTGCCTGACACCTAGACTGCATAGTATGTCGATCACTACTTCTGATTCTCCTTCATTTTTCTATTCATTCATTCATTCATTCAATCAATCAACAAACACTTATTACATACCTGCTATGTGCCAGTACTTGGCATAAGCACTAAGTATCAATGGTGAACATTACATACTCCCTGCTCTCCTACAGCTTAAAGCCAAACAGGGAAGACAGACGCTAATCGACCTGTACATGAATAAATAATTACAGAGATTTTGCAACATGGTTTGAAGAGCATATGAAAAGTGCTTCCTGAAGAAATGGGACTTAAACTGGGAGGTAGAAGAGAAATCAGAAAGGTGTGGCAACATTAACAACATGAGAGATAGCTATAGGAGTTTGCCGGGTGGAAGTTACTAATGACCTTAGCGAAAGTTTTGTTGGTGTGTCTAAGGTGGAAACCAGACTGGGAGTGCCCTAAAGAGACAATGAGTGAGAGGTGAAGAAATGGAGACAGTAACGAAATAAAAAACCCTTTCAAGACATTTAATGGTGAAGAAGAGGAGAAGGGAATATATGCTTAAGAGGGAGGGTCAGAGGACAAAAATATAAATATAGTAGTTTAGCTTTCTGTTATCTCAGTTGTCCACATCCATCTCTACTTCCAGTGAAAATAGCACAGAAAAAAAAGGTACTTGTCCCAAAGTGAGTGAGTGTGCTTGAAAAAGAACCAAAGCTGCACTCTTATAGGAATATTCATTAGGTAACTTTAATATATGCAAATTAATAAAAGTTCTACCATAAAAACCCGTCCTTTGGACAAGGCAGCAGCTTTATAAAATATAATATAATGACTCATTTTTACAATGAAATTTTACTGGTGTTTCAATTAAAAATATATTTTAAAATAATATTTTCCCAGATACACTGAATATGGTATAATTAGGCTAAACACATATTGATTCAAACTTATTATCTCAAAATTCTGTTATATGAACAAATCTGTGTGCTAATGGGGCACACTAACATTCAACTAAAGTGAATTGTATAGACACATAGCATTTCACTGGATGATTACTTTAAATGTTTAGAGAGAAAATTAAATCTTTCAAGTCACTAGCAGATTATACTTGCCCTGGAAATCAGCTGATGCTGTTGCTGCAGTGAATGAAACAGGCATTTGTAACACTGTAAAAAACTAAAAGAATAACTTGGGGATGACATTTAAAGAGTTCTAGTCCCCCTTGAAGCCATTTCTCTCAATATAGTTTTAGGCATCTATTTTTACTGCCATCAAAAGGTCTCTCACATTCACATTAATTTTATAAGGAAGCAAGTTACTATTATTACTACTTTATTTATAGAAAAAGATTACTCTGCACTGTAACTAAATTGGCTATTTTAAAACTTAAAAAGTTAATAGGATTTTGTTAAGTACCTAACACTACATTCATGGTCATCTTCATCTGAGAGCCACGAAGAGCCTGATTCAGGGTGTCAAATAGATTGAGCCACAGAAATTGATCCAAGTACCTGTGTTAAATATTTTCTCTGCTACTGTTTCCCTTGACATCCTCCCCTCTGGCTACTGTCTACGAAGAAAGTAATTAGAAAAGAGCATGTCTAATAAACTAACAGGCAAGTCACTGTTGATCAGACATGGAAATCACATTCTAAGAAAACGGAAAGAAGCCGAGCCGCACACCTGATTGTGTTATGTGAGACCCAATGACAAAAAAAAAAAAAAAAAAAAAAAAAAAAAAAAAGATTACAAGCTATTCAAGTTTGGGTGCTGATTTTCTTTTTCAAAACCTGAGCAGAAGAAAAATGTCAGGGTTGTTTGGAAGCACCGAATTACAAGATGCTGAATAAGCTGCTTCATCAGACAGACAGCTAGAAAATCCTATTTGCAAAATAGCTCCCACCAGTGTCTTTTATGTCCGAAGTGAGACTCAGTTTTTGGCTAGAAAATACACTCCTGTCAGCGGTAAGGAAGAGGAATGGTGTCTCTCCCCCTTTTCAGAAACACCATTCCCTGGATGAATGGACAGCAGGAGCGCAGTCTCACAGACGCAGGACTGACCCGAGTACAGTCACCGTCTCTCTCCCAACCCTGAGGGGGGACAATCCCTTTGCGGCACCCGGGAAAGAGAGTATCCAAACGAGCTGGTCGGAGTCTGGCAGCGTGGGCAGCAGCGCGGCGACCACGGCTCCGGGCGCGAAGGTGTGTAAGGTAGGCGGGGTGAAGCACCCAGGAGCGGAGGGAAGAGCGCTGCACCCTCGCTAAGTCTAGCCGCGCTGGGCGCGTATCTGGGCGGCCCCAGAAACCAGCAGAGGCAGACTTGGGCCCGGGCAGAGCAGGAGGTGGGCAGAGCCCATTCCCCCGCTGCCGTTACCTGCAGCAGCAGAAGCGCAGCCGCTGGCTCTTGCTGGATCCGCGCCTGGGCTACCGACTGGACAGCAGCTACCGCCTCCACTGCCTGCACCTGCGACTGAGCGGATCCCTCTTTGGACAGGGCACCCCCACTCCGGGAATCCCAACGCCAGGAGCCATCCATGGCCATGGCGGGGGCTTCTCGGCACCCGACTGGGAAGCCCAGCCAGCTCCTTGTGGCGCTCGCCTGCCTGCTCTTGAGTCGCCCTGCGCTGCAGGGACAGGCATCGTCGCTTGGGACCGAGCCCGACCCGGCGCTTTACCTGCACGCCTGGGGTGCGCTTGAAGGCACTCGCCCCGACGGCCCTAGCGTGCTGATTGCCAACCCTGGACTCCGGGTGCCCTTGGGTCGTTCCCTTTGGCTCGACCCGCTCCGGGACCTGGTGATTGGAGTGCAGCCGGGGGACCGGTGCGAAGTCACGGTACTGGACGCCCTGCCGCTGCTCAAGGGCGCGCTCTCCCCGCGCCGCTTCCCCTGCGCCTTTGGGCCCCGCCAGGTCCAGTACACTCATTTCGGCTCCCACAGCCCCGGACGCGCCCGGGTGCTGCTGCAGCTGCGCTACGACGCCCCGACTCACACTCTGGTGCTGCCCTTCACGCTGGCGGTGGACGTGGTCTTTTCCCAGCTGGAGCTGGTGACGCGCAACAGGCCTTTGGTAGTGGAGAAGCTGCAGGGCTGGAGCCGTGCCATCGACAGGAGAGTGCTGGACTTCGCCTCCCTGAAGTACAGAGCCACGGCCAGCCGCAGGTGCCGGCTCACCCCACTTCCTCAAGAGGACGGCCCCCTGCCCAAGTACGGGCGCTTGGTGGACGTGATGGGGTCCCCTCTCCCCAGGGGCAAGCGCGTAGACTGTGAAGCTTTCCTCCGGGCTGGGGTGCGCTATCAGCACACCGCTGCCTCCTCGCCCAATCGGGACTACTTGCCAATGATGGTGGAGCTGCTGGGGCCTGAGGGCCAGGACGCTGGGTCCGGGGGTGTGCTGGTCCGCGAGCATTTCCAGCTGCTGGTGAGGATCCTCGGGGGAGCCAAGAACACACCGCCCAGACCCAGCTTCATGGCCACGATGATGATGGAGGTGGATCCATTTGTGCTGACAGCCCTGACACCTGACGCACTAGCCGCGGAGGACGTCGAGTCAGACCCTGGCGACCTGGTGTTCAACATTCTCAACGCCCCCACTCCCGCACCAGGGCATCCAGGGCAGCAGGGCTACGTGGTCAGCACCGACGACCCACTAGGCCTTCCAGTCTCCTTCTTTACCCAGCAGGAGCTGCGGGAGCTGAAGATTGCCTATCAGCCCCCTACAGAGAACTCCCATGGAGAGCGCCTCTTTCAGCTGGAACTGGAGGTGGTGGACGGAGACGGCGCCGCCTCAGACCCCTTTGCCTTCATGGTGACAGTGAAATCCATGAATACTCTGGTCCCAGTGGCTAGCCATAACAGGGGACTTGTGCTTTTTGAAGGTCAGTCAAGGCCCTTGTCCAGCACCCACAGCGTTCCTATCAGTGATAAAGATAACCTAGAAGAGGTGAAAATGGCTGCAGTCAGGGGCTTGAGACATGGGCAGCTGGTGGTGTTTGGGGCACCTGCTGGGTGCAAGAATTTCACACCTGCGGACCTGGCAGCAAGGCGAGTGGTGTATCAGCATGATGGCAGCAACACCTACAGTGACAACATCATCTTCCGGATGGAGGACGGACACCACCAAGTGGAATTTCTCTTTCCCGTCACCATCCTACCTGTGGATGATGAACCACCAATGGTCAATACTAACACAGGACTCTCACTGACGGAAGGGCAGGTGGTCCAGATCTCTCCCTTTGTACTGAGCGCTACTGATATTGACTCTGAGGACTCAACCATCCACTTTGTGCTAGAGAACCAGCTCTTAGAAGGAAATAAGGAAGCACCACAGTGGGAGGTGGCCCCTGGTTCCTCCCACTCAGGCCACTACCTGGGGGACATGTTGCTGCGGCAGGCTGAACTACCTCTCTCCACCGAAGGTGGGGACTGGCACTACATGGAAAAGGAAGGGCTTTATGAGAAAGTGGTGACTGAGTGGCTACAGAGAGACATAATGGAAGGGAGACTCTTCTACCGCCATCTTGGACCACACAGCTCTCAAACTGTAATGGTCCAGCTGGCTTTCCATGTGCAGGATGACCATGACCCACCCAATCTCTCCAACCAGCACATTTTCACCATCAAGGTCCAGCCAGCGGATATACTGAGTCCACAGCTGTATCCAGGAACTACACTAGAAATGACTGTACAAGAATACCAACTCACTCACTTCCAGAAGAACTTCCTCCGATACATTGACCAGGGCTCTGATGACCAGAACCTATGGTACACCCTACTGACACTCCCGACTGACACAGATCGAAACCACCAAGTCCGGGCTGGAGAAATTGTGCTCACTGATTCACCAGACACACTCATCACGCACTTCACCCAAGCCCAGGTAAATCAGCGTGAAGTTGCCTACCAGCCTCCACAGAAGTTAGGTATTGCACCACGGGTTGTGCAGTTTACCTACCAGGTGGAAGATGCTGCAGGCAATAGCGTGCCAGGCACATTTACATTATTCCTGCAACCTGTGGACAACCAGCCCCCAGAAGTCACCAACAGAGGCTTTACTGTCTTAGAGGGAGGCAGCTTTAACCTCAGCAGTAATGAGCTGCATGTTACAGACCCAGACACAGACATTGACCAAATTGTCTTCATATTAGTCCGCAGTCCCCAACATGGACGCTTGCAGTACTTTAAAAAATGTATGGTCCCAGGGGAATCTTTCATGCAAGCTGACATTATTAATGGGAGTGTCTCTTACCAGCATGGTAGAGACCAGACAACTACCAGTGACACTTTCCATCTGGAAGTAAGTGATGGGGTGCACCATATACCCATCACCATCCCAATTTCCGTGCATCCCAGTGTGGCTAACAAAAGTCCTAGGATCTCTATCACAAGTAGTTCATTATTGGATGTTTCTATAGATGTACTAGAGAATAAAGCCACTGAAATTACCATGGGTGTCATCCATGGCAAAAGGAAGGATGTACATCACTTGATGCTGTCTTTCATTGTAAAGGACAGCCCCAAATTGGGCACTATTCTGGTCAATGGTTTGCCCACAGAACGATTCACCCAAGAGGACCTCATCAGTGGGAGAGTAGCCTATGTCCACACTGTAGGTGAAGTTGGTTTTCGAAAGCAGCACGATGCCTTCAGCCTCATCCTCTCCAATGATTCATACCAATGGGTAGTGGGGAATAGCATAATAGAGAGAGTACAGGTACGAGTAACTGTGCTGCCTGTGGACAATGTGGGACCCAGGGTCTTGGTGGGGGAGTCCTTCATTGTCTATGAAGGTGAGAAGAACTCCTTGACCTTACAACATCTCCATGTTGAAGATGTGGACACTCCTCAAGATGAACTCCTCTGCACAGTGACTAGTCAACCAGCCTCTGGCTACCTGGAAAATATTGCACCAGCTCCTGGTTCAAAAATGTCCCAGTCTGGCAGCCCCATCAGTGCTTTCTCCCTCAGAGATGTCCAAGTGAGGCATATCAATTATGTACAGAGTATTCACAAGGGAGTAGAGCCACAAGAGGATCAATTCACCTTTTATTGCTCTGATGGCATCAACTTCTCCCCAAATGTCTTCTTCCCTATAATCATCCTACCCACCAATGATGAGCAGCCTAAACTTTTTGCCCATGAGTTTGAGGTACTAGAGGGGATGAGCCTGGTCATAGACACCCAGCTGCTCAATGGAGCAGATGCTGACCTGCCACCGAATGAGCTCCACTTTCAACTCACAGTCCTCCCTCGGCATGGACAAATCATAGAGCAGCTGGCTACGGGCAGCCAGCCCATCCACAGCTTCACCCTCAAGGAGATTCAGGAGGCCTCCACCATTGTGTATGAGCATGATGACTCAGAGACCAAAGAGGACAGTTTTGAGGTCTGGCTAAGTGATGGCAAGCACACCACCCACAGGAAGGTACCCATTGTAGTGACCCTAGTGGATGATGAAACTCCTCAGCTGACTGTCAACAATGGGCTGAAAGTAGAGAAAGGACACTCTGAGATCATCACAAATCAGATCCTCAAGGCCACAGATCTTGACTCAGATGATAAGAGCCTCAGTTTTGTCCTCCATTCTGGGCCTCAACAAGGGCTTCTACAGAGGCTGAGAAAACCCAGAGGAGAAGTGAGGAACAATCTTACTCTGGGAATGAACTTTACTCAGGATGAGATTGACAGAGGCCTCATCTGCTATATCCACACAGGCCAAGAAGGGATTGTTGATATTATCAAGTTTGATGTGACTGATGGGGTTAACACTTTGACAGACCACTACTTCTATGTCACTATTGGCAACTTAGACAAGGTCTTCCCTGAGGTAATCAGCAAAAGGATCACCTTAACAGAAGGTGCCAGAGTGACCCTTACCAACAGTCTGCTTAGCAACAGTGATATCAACAGCTCTGATGAACATCACTTTAACATTACACGGGCTCCAAGCCTGGGTCACCTAGAAAGTTCTGACCATGCTGGGGAACCCATTGCCTCTTTCACTCAGCTTCAATTGGCTAGCAACAAAATATCCTATGTCCATACTTCAAATGATGAGAAAAAGATGGACAGCTTTGAGTTTCAAGTGATCAGTGAACTCTACCCTGTGTCCAGAACCTTCAGGATCTTCATCACTGATGTGGATCATAAGAAACCTATCTTGACCATCCATAGACTAACACTACAGAAAGAGGCTAGCCAACTGATCACTCCCCTTGAGTTGACAGTGGAAGACAAGGATACCCCAGATTATCTTATTCTCTTTACCATCACCCAGGTCCCCATGCATGGCAAGATTTTGTACAATGGTAGCCATCCTGTGACCACTTTCACCAAGCAAGACCTGAACAAGAACCTGATTAGCTACAAGCACGACGGCAGTGAGACCACTGAAGATAGTTTCTCCTTGACTGTGACAGATGGCACTCACACTGATTTCTATGTCCTCCCAGACACTGCCCTGGAGACACACAAACCTCAAGTAATGAGGGTCCAGATAAGATTATTAGACAATAGGCTTCCCCAGATTACTATCAATAGGGGTGCCCTAACCTTGAAGCGCCTTCACACTGGACATATGGGCTTCTTGATTACCAGTAAGTCTCTGAAGGCAGAAGATCAGGACAGTCCCCACAGGCTTCTGAAGTATAAAGTTACCAGAGGACCAGAGCATGGCTTCATTATCAGAACTGGCCTTGGAAACCAGAGCACTCGAGAGTTTACACAAGGTTAGTATGCATTCTTCCCTGACTATTCTGTCCCTCCCCTTCATTGGATCAGATCTCCCAGCTTTGTGTAAAATTGTCCTGACCTCAGACATTTGCACTAAGATTCTTGTTCTAATAAAATACAGTAAAGTATGAAATTATTCTAAAAACAAACAAAGCAACAAGTCCTTTTTCATCAATTTCATCAGAATGCCTATTTAACAGGAACTCACACGTATTTCATAAAGTTGTAGTTATACCTTAAAACTGCTAAACACAGGAGGACAGCTTCTACTTCTGAAATATTATAAGATAACCTTATATTAATTCTGATAATATCAGATTGATTTTGAATTTTAAGAATGACATATAGAAATCATTTGCATAGTTATTAGTAAGTCCAGATTTCTGAAGATGTTTGGTATCTAGATTTTGGATATAAATTCCTACATTGTTCATTTTTATTATACTATTCAAATGTAATTTCTACATCTAATAAAAGCACAGAACTATGTTTGCCTGAGATTATTTTTTTCTTTTATATTTGGTGTTACTACTAATTATGAACTAGAGGCAGGTCCCTCTACTTTCCCAGGTGATGTGATACCTGCTGGTTTTTAAATGCTCTTTATGTTGTCATAACTTTTTTAGATAGCTCTGTGCATGAAATGTCCCACATATGATACATGTAAACCTAGATGCAAACTCAGAGGAAAACTTACACATGTTTAAAAAATAGTTTGATTACATTTTCAGAATTTCTTCTAAAGCAAATGAAATCATATGTGGTTCTCCATGGCACGTGTATACCTATGTGACAAATCTGCATGTTATGCACATGTATCCCAGAACTTAAAGTATAACAGAAAAAGAAATAATGCAATCACAACAGTGATAACATTTTCAAATATTAAACTTATGTAAACTCTAAATAATAAAATCATGTGACTCTATAAGAATTATTTCTACAAACACCTCCGAGAGCAAATTGTTTTTAAAATACTAATAATTACCAATATAAAAACATAATTATAGACCTTCATAACAAATTATTACCCAAGAAAATAGGCAATAGGAAAAACTCATGATTTTATTCTAATTTTCTTTTTTCTTAGGATGCAGCAATTATTCTTGTTTAAATTCATTTTGACAAATAGTTCATGAGTATCCACAAATATGTCAAGCTCTATACTTGTGCAGAAGATTCAAAACCAGATAGACCTGGCTCTCAATAGAGGGCCAGGATGTTGTAAAGCACACGTAACTAGAATGCCCTCCTTGCTGGGCTTTAGCACCCAGAGAATATGCACATAGTAGCACTGTGACAAAGTCAGGGTTTCTTACTTTTATTTGAGGTTTGGAAGTACATATATTTAAACTCATGTCATGCTGGTTTGTTGTACAGATTATTTCATCACCCCGGTATTTAAGCCCAGTACCCAGTAGTTATCTTTTCTGCTCTGCTCCTTCCTCCTACCCTCCACCCTCAAGAAGACCTCACTGTCAACTGTTCCTTTCATTGTATTCATGAGTTCTCATCATTTAGCTCCCACTTATAAGTGAGAATATGCAGTATTTGGTTTCCTGTTCCTGAATTAGTTTGTTAAGGATAATAGCTCTAGCTCTATCCATGTTCCTGAAAAAGCAACAACAACAACAAAAACACATGATCTAGTTTTTAATGGCTGCATAGTATTCCATGGTGTATATGTAATATATTTTCTTTATCCAATATATCATTGATGGACATTTAGGTTGATTCAGTGTCTTTGCAATTGTGAGTAGTGCTGCAATGAACATTTGCATGCATTTGTCTTTATGGTAGAATGATTTATATTTTTGGGGTGTATACCCAGTAATGGGACTGCTGGGTTGAAGGATAGTTCTGCTTTTAGTTCTCTGAGGAATCACCACACTGCTTTCCACAATGGCTGAACTAATTTACACTCCCACCAACAATCTATAAATGTTCCCTTTTCTCTGCAACCTCACCCAGCATCTGTTATTTTTTGGCTTTTTAATAATCACCACTCTGACTGGGGTGAGATGGTACCTCATTGTGATAAAGTTTCAAACTAAAGTTTTATTTTTGACATTGTAGCTTTAAGAAGATTCATGTTCACTTAATCATTATTTTCAAATTTATTAATTGGAGTATTTCTATGCCTAATTAAAACTTTGAGGTTGTTAACATACTCATTTTCATTTGTGCCAATATGACTATGTGTGACGTTTGCTCTTTTTTTTTTTTTTTAGCTGACATTGATGAGATGAAGATATCCTATGTCTTGAATGAGGGCAGCAATGCATCAAAGGATATCTTCTATTTCTCTGTTGAAGACAATGGTAAGTCAGTAATAAAACCTTCAAAAGGACTCGTGGTTAACTAAAATCAACATAAAATAGGAAAAAAATTAAATAATTTCTAGGCAAGTACAGGCATCATATAAGCAAGTAATCACAATCAATAATGTCATAATACAAACAAATTAATTCTTTTTGTTTCTCTTATGGTCCTGTGCCAAATGATTCTTGATAAATAACTTTTTAGGAAGGAAAAGTAATGAGGAATTTGATAAGTGAAATGTGAAGTATTTTATCTGATCTGGATCATGTGTGACATCATATAGGCAAGTGAATCTCACCTTCAAGAGATTCTGTGAATCTAGCTAGTGGTTTCTATCATTCTGAAACAAATTAGAAAATACATCTTCAGATTTTGTTGGGATTTTTATTTGCAGAACTGAATCTTATGGCTCCCTGACCTTAGATTTGAAATCTTTCTGGATGGGGTAAATATATATATATATCTCCCAGCATAGAGGAAAGCTTACTTTAAAACTGCCTGTTTATGCTGCAGCTTGGTCTGTGTACTATTAACTTCAAAGTAGAATAATGGGCAGCATCTAGTTAACAGAAGCCACTTTCTTTACACACCTAGGGATTCAATGATTATGTGGTCAGCAGAAAAATCATTTTGCAGTATGACAGGATAAGAGCAGAAATTATCTCTGTGTGCTGCTTGCCACTCAGTAAACTCTTTCAGTACAAATCATTACTCATTCCCAGTAAGTAAACTGCATTTTCTGCCTAAATCATGTGTAATCAGTCAATAATTGAATTTATTGTAAAGTAGTCCTCTATGAGAGGCCGTATGGTATACTGACTGGGTTTGAATCCCAACTTGTCCCATGTGACCTTGAGTTAGTGACCTTGTCCTCTTCATTCATTCCCCCATGTATAAAGTGGTGGTCTTCATACCTATGTCAAAGGGTTGCTAAGAGGATTGACTAAGATCATAAACGTAAAGCACTTCATAAAAAGTAGGTGCTTTCACCCGATTCTTGTTCATTTTTTAAAAAAAATTTAATTTAAAAATAGGTGCCCATTCTTGTGATAGTTTGCTAAGAATGATGGTTTCCAGCTGCATCCATGTCCCTACAAAGGACGCAAACTCATCCTTTTTGATGGCTGCATAATATTCCATGGTGTATATGTGCCACATTTTATTAATCCAATCTGTCACTGATGGACATTTGGGTTGATTCAAGTCTTTGCTATTGTGAATAGTGCTGCAATAAACATATGCGTGTGCATGTGTCTTTATAGCAGCATAATTTATATCCTTTTGGGTATATCCCCAGTAATGGGATGGCTGCGGGTCATATGGTACATCTAGTTCCTAGATCCTTGAGGAATGCATATACTGTTTTCCATAATGGTTGAACTGGTTACAATCCACCAACAGTGTAAAAGTGTTCCTATTTCTCCACATCCTCTCCAGCACCTGTTGTTTCCTGACTTTTGAATGATCGCCATTCTAACTGGTGTGAGATGGTATCTCATTGTGGTTTTGATTTAGCAAACTATCACAAGAACAGAAAACCAAACACCGCATGTTCCCACTCATAGGTGGGAACTGAACAATGAATCACTTGGACTGAGGAAGGGAACATCACACACCGGGGCCCCTATCATGGGGGAGGGAGGGGGGAGGGATTGCATTGGGGTTATACCTGATGTAAATAGCCGAGTTGATGGGTGCAACAGACCAACTTATGGCACAAGTATACATATGTAACAAGCCATGCACGTTATGCACATGTACCCTACAACAAGTATAATAATAATAAATAAATTAAAAAAAAATAGGTGCCCATTAACTAGATATTTTCTCCCCTTCTGATAAGACTAACTACAGTTGAAACCACTGATCCCTCCTCCCCATTTCCTTCCTTAAAGTTTAAAACCAAATCTTCTTTCCCTTTCCCAAGTTCTCAAGAACCATAAGTTGCTAAAAAGATGAATGTATGCCTTTAAACAGGCTCATAAATAAATGTAAGACAAATGCTTTATCTTGAATATTTTCCTTTCTGTTTTTGAAACGATCGTCACTCTAAAAAGATGTACCTCTGACTCTGACACTATGCTTTGTGGACAACATTACAAACAAAAATACAGTCTGTGATGACACTGTAAGGTGGATTTTATGTAGCTACCATGTTTTAACTTTTTTCTGTGAGCTAGCCTGTCCTTAAAGACATTATGACTTTTGATCCTCACTACAAAATAAAAAGTAAATGTTATGATGCCCACTTTAAAATGAAGACACCACGGTTAAATAACTTGCCTGAAGTCATACAAGTAACAGGCAAGTAAACTGGAATCAAATCCAGGTCTTGCCAATTCCAAAGCTAGGGTTCTTAACTGCTAATGCTACACTCACCCTGCTTTGGGAAGCTGAAGCCATAGGCAAAAGTTAGAGAACAGAGCCAAGACTGCACTTCCTAACCTGACAAAGAAGCGCCTTGAGAATCAAAGTGATAAGAATGATCAAACACAGAGTCCAAAGTATTTGAGGATACATTTGTTCATAGCTGGATCTTAAAGTATGTATACATAAACTAATTAAATATTTGCACATTCATTTATCCAGTGAATTTTTTTCCCTTGGATCCAGGGACAAACTGGAATTTTTAAAAATTATTTCTTTAAGATTTTTTTCTAGAAACAGGATCCCTCTATGTTGCCCAGGCTGGAATGCAGTGGCTCGAACTCTAGGCTTCAAGTTGGTCCTTCCACATCCACCTCTCAAGTAGCTGGTACTACAGGCATGTGCTGCCATGCCCAACCAGTGAATTTTTTAGTTGCCTTCCACGTACTGTGCATGGAGCTAAGATCCATGTCTGCTGATGATGGGCATTCCTGGAACAGCTGATAAAGGACTCACTTTAAACGTTTTATTATCTGTTATTTTGAAATATTATGAATCCATTGCTTTACAGTAGCTGACTTAATCGTTTTTTCTTTCAAAATGCCCTCACTTTAAAAAGATTTCCCAAATGGAATGTTGAACATTTCCATTTGATCTATTAATAATTTTTTTTTCCTAATGGCACATAGCACTAACAGAAGGTGTTATACCCTTCTAGAAATAGATCTTTCACTGTCGTCGTTGTTGTTTCCATACCAATATTCAAACTGTTAAAAGAAGACCCTGCCCTGCCTCCAGAACTGACATTAGGTGTATGCTGCAGCTTAGCTCAGGGGTCTTAAGAATGGAAATACTGGCAAAAATGACCCTCGCGCTCCAACTTTGCTAAAATCTCAAGAGTGATACCATGAAGGCTTCTAATTAATAGGCTCTGGACCCAGGCTGTCTGTGTCCAAATCCCAGCTCAACTCTTGTAGTCTTACATATTTGAGAAACTGCCTGTGCTTTAGTTTGCTCACCTATGAGCTGAAGATAATGATGGCATGCGCCCCTTAGAATTATTATGAGGATTTTATTCGTTTCCTATTGCTGCTATAACAAATTACCACAAACTTAGTGGCTTGAACCAACACAAATCTGTCATCTTACAGTTCTGGAGTTCAGAAATCCAAAATGGTCCTTACTAGAATAGAATCAAGGTTTTGACAAGGCTGCATTTTCTTTTTTTTTTTTTTCCATAAGTTTTTGGGGGTACAGGTGATATTTGGTTACATGAGTAAGTTCTTTGGTGGTGATTTGTGAGATTTTCGTGTACCCATCACCCGAGCAGTATACAGTATTTTTTGCCCCCTTGCCACTCTTCCCCCCAAGTTCCCAAAGTCCATTGTATCATTCTTATGCCTTTGCGTCCTCATATCTTAGCTCTCACATATCAGTGAGAACATATGATATTTGGTTTTCCATTACTGAGTTAATTTATTTAGAATAATAGTCTCCAATCTCATCAAGGTCACTGCAAATGCTGTTAATTCATTCCTTTTATGACTGCATAGTATTCCATTGTATATATATACCACAGTTTCTTTATCCACTCATTTATTGATGGGCATTTGGGTTGGCTCCATGATTTTGTAATTGTGAATTGTGCTGCTATAAACATGCGTGTGCAAGTATCTTTTTCAAATAATGACTTCTTTTCCTCTGGGTGGATACCTAGTAATGGGATTGCTGGATCAAATGGTAGTTCTACTTCTGGTTCTTTAAGGAATCTCCACACTGTTTTCTGTAGTGGCTGTACTAGTTTACATTCCCACTGGCAGTGTAGAAGTGTTCCCTGATTAACAAACACATCCACACCAAAATCTACTGCTTTTTTTAAATTATTATTTTTTGATTATT
Source organism: Papio anubis (assembly GCF_008728515.1). Taxonomy (NCBI): domain Eukaryota; kingdom Metazoa; phylum Chordata; class Mammalia; order Primates; family Cercopithecidae; genus Papio; species Papio anubis. The sequence goes on from NC_044978.1 coordinate 45,379,164, forward strand.
GCCATTCTTGCAGGAGTGAGGTGGTATCTTATTGTGGTCTTGATTTACATTTCCCTAATTATTAGTGATGTTGGGCATTTGTTCATGTTTGTTGGCCATTTGTATATCTTCTTTTGAGAATTGTCTATTAATGTCCTTAGCCCGCTTTTTGATGGGATTGTTTGTTTTCTTCTTACTGATTTGTTTGAGTTTGTTGTAAATTCTGGATATTAGTCCTTTGTCAGATATATACATTGTGAAGACTTTCTCCCACTCTGTGGGTTGTGCGTTTTCTCTGCTGACCATTTCTTTTGCCATGCAAAAGCGCTTTCGTTTAATTAGGTCCCAGCTATTTATCTTTGTTTTTATTGCATTTCCTTTTGGGATCTTGAAATCCTTGGCTAGGCCAGCGTCTAGAAGGGTTTTTCCAATGTTATCTTGTAGAATTTTTATAGTTTCAGGTCTTAGGATTAAGTCCTTAAGGCATCTTGAGTTGGTTTTTGTATAAGGTGAGAGACGAGGATCCAGTTTCACTCGCCTACATTTGGCTAGCCAATTATCCCAGCACCATTTGTTGAAAAGGGTGTCCTTTCCTCACTGTATGTTTTTTGTTTGCTTTGTCAAAGATCAGTTAACTGGAAGTATTTGGCTTTATTTCTGGGTTCTCTGTTCTGTTCCATTGGTCTGTGTGCCTACTCTTGTACCAGTACCATGCTGTATTAGTGACTATGGCCTTATAGTACAGTCTGAAATCAGGTAGTGTGGTGCCTCCAGGTTTGTTCTTTTTGCTTAGTCTAGCTTTGGCTATACGGGTTCTTTTTTGGTTCTATATGAGTTTTAGAGTTGTTTTTCCTAATTCTATGAATAATTATGGTGGTATTTTGATGGGAAGTGCCTTGAATTTGTAGATTGCTTTTGGCAGTATGGTCATTTTCACAATATTTATACTACCAATCCATGAGCATGAGATGTATTTCCATTTGTTTGTGTTGTCTGTGATTTCTTTCAGTAGTGTTTTGTACTTTTCCTTCTAGAGGTCTTTTGATTCCTTGGTTAGGTATATTCCTAAGTATTGTATTTTATTTTATTTTATTTTATTTTGTTTTATTTTATTTTATTTTATTTTATTTTATTTTATTTTATTGCAGCATTTTAAAAGGGGTTGAGTTCTTGATTTGATTCTCTGCTTGGTAGCTGTTGGTGTATAGAAGAGCTACTGATTTGTGTACATTATTCTTGTATCCCGTAAACTCTATTGAATTATTTTATCAGTTCTAGGAGCTTTCTGGAGGAGTGCTTAGGGTTTTCAAGGTAAATGATCATATTATCAGCAAAGAGTGTCAGTTTGATTTCATCTTTACCGATTTGGATGCCCTTTATTTCTTTCTCTTGTCTGATTGCTCTGGCTAGGACCTCCACTACTATGTTGAAGACGAGTGGTGAGAGTGGACATCCTTGTCTTGTTCCAGTTCTCGAAGGGAATGATTTAAACTTTTGCCCATTCAGTATTATATTGGCTGTGGGTTTGTCATAGATGGCTTTTATTACATTAAAGTATGCCCCTTGCATGCCAATTTTGCAGAGAGTTTTAATAATAAAGGGATGCTGGATTTTGTCAAATGCTCTTTCTGCATCTATTGAAATGATCATGTGATTTTTGGTTTTAATTCTGTTTATGTGGTGTATCAAATTTATTGACTTGTGGACGTTAAACCACCCCTGCATCCCTGATATGAAACCCACTTGATCATGGTGGATTATTTGTCTTTTTGACATATTGTTGGACTAGTTAGCTAGTATTTGATTAAGGATTTTAGCATCCATTGTTCATCAAGGATATTGGTCTGTAGTTTTCAGTTTTGGTTATATCCTTTCCTGGTTTTAGTATTAGGGTGATGCTGGCTTTGTAGAATGAATTAGGGAGGGTTCTATTTTTCTCTATCTTGTGGAATAGTGTCAAAAGAATTGTACCAATTCTTCTTTGAATGTCGGGTAGAATTCTGTTGTGAATCCATCTGGTCCTGGACTTTTTGTTGTTGTTGTTGATAATTTTTTAATTACCATTTCAATCTCACTGCTTGCTATTGGTCTGCTCAGGGCATCTAATTCTTCCTAATTTAAGTTAGGAGGGTTGTATTTTTCCGGGAATTTATCCATCTCTTCTAGGTTTTCTAGTTATGTGAGTAAAGGTGTTCATAGCAGCCTTGAATGATCTTTTCTATTTCAGTGGTGTCATTTGTAATATCTCCTGTTTTGTTTCTTAGTGAGGTTATTTGGATTTTCTCTCTACTTTTCTTGGTTAATCTTGTCAATGGTCTATCAATTTTATTTATCTTTTCAAAGAACCAGCTTTTTTGTTTTATTTAACTTTTGTATTTTTTGTTTGTTTGTTTCAATTTCATTTAGTTCTGATCTGATCTTGGTTATTTCCTTTCTTTTGCTGAGTTTGGGTTTGGTTTGTTCTTGTTTCTCTAGTTTCATAAGGTGTGACCTTAGATTGTCTATCTGTGCTTTCAGTCTTTTTGATGTAGGTGTTTAGGACTATGAACTTTTATCTTAGCACTGCCTTTGCTGTATCCCGGAGGTTTTCATACGTTGTGTCATTATTGTCGTTCGGTTTGAAGAATTTTTTAATTTCCATCTTGATTTTGTTTTTGACCCAATGCTCATTCAGGAGCAGGTTAATTTCCATGTATTTGCATGGTTTTGAAGGTTCCTTTGGGAGTTTTATTCCACTATGGTGTGAAAGAGTGCTTGATATAATTTCAATTTCCTAACATTTATTCAGGCTCGTTTTATGGCCTATCATATGATCTATCTTGGAGAATGTTTCATGTACTGTTGAATAGAATGTGTATTCTGCTATTGTTGTATACAATGTTCTGTATATATCTGTTAAAGTCCATTTGTTCCAAGGTATAGTTTAAATCCCTTGTTTCTATCTTCATGACCTGTCTATTGCTGTCAGTGGAGTATTTAAGTCCTCCACTCTTACTGTGTTGATGTCTATCTCATTCCTTAGGTCTATTAGTAATTGCTTTATAAATTTTGGAGCACCAGTGTTAGATGCATATATGTTTAAGATTGTGATATTTTCCTGTTGGATGAGGCCTTTTACCATTATATAATGTCTTTCTTTGTCTCTTCCAACGGCTGTTACTTTAAAATTTGTTTTGTCTGATATAAGAATAGCTACACCAGCTCACTTTTGGTATCTGTTTGCATGAAATGCCTATTTCCACCCCTTTACTCTAAGTTTATGTGAGTCCTTATGTGCTAGCTGAGTCTCCTCAATGCAGCAGATAGTTGGTTGGTGAGTTCTTATCCATTCTGTGGTTCTGTATCTTTTATATATATACACACACACATATATATATGAACTTAAAGTATATATATATGTGTGTGTACATATATATATACTTTAAGTTCTGGGGTGTGTGTGTGTGTGTATATATATATACACTTTAAGTTCTGGGGTACATGTGCAGAACATGCAGATTTGTTACATAGGTATACACATGCCATGGTGGTTTGCTGCACCCATCAACCCATCATCTACATTAGGTATTTTTCCTAATGCCATCCCTCCCCCAGGCCCCCACCCCTCGACAGGCCCTGGTGTGTGATGAGCCCCGCGCAGCTGTGTCCATGTGTTCTCATTATTCACCTCCCACTTATGAGTGAGAATATGCTGTGTTTGGTTTTCTGTTGTTGTGTTAGTTTGGACATGAATGAAGCTGGTTCTGTATCTTTTAAGCAGAGCATTTAGATCACTGGCATTCAATGTTAGTATTGAAATGTGAGGTACTATTGCAGTCATCATGCACTTTGTTACCTACGTACTTTGGTTTTTGTTGGTTTTTTGCTTTTTAACTTGTATTTTTGTTTTATGGGTCCTGTGTGATTTATGCTTTAAAGAGGTTCTGTTTTGATGTGTTTCCAGGATTTGTTTCAAGATTTAGAGGTCCTTTAGAGTTCCTATAGTGGTAGCTTGGTAATGATGAATTCCCTCAGCACTTGTTCATCTGAAAAAGACTGTATCTTTCCTTCATATATGATGCTTACTTTTGCTGGATACAAAATTCTTGGCTAATAATTATTTTGTTTAAGGAGACTGAAGATAGGCCCCTAACCCTTCTAGCTTGTAGGGTTTCTGCTGAGAAATGTGCTGCTAATCTGATACATTTTTCTTTATAGGTTACACGGTGCTTCTGTCTCACAGCTCTTAAGATTCTTTCCTTCATCTTTGAATAACCTGATGACAATGAGCCTAGGTGAAGATCTTTTTGCAATAATTTTCCCAGGTGTTCTTTGTGCTTCTTGTATTTGGATGGCTAGGTCTCTAGCAAGGCTGGGGAAGTTTTCCTTGATTTTTCCCCCAAAAAATGTTTTTAAAATTTTTAGACTTCTCTTCTTCCTAAGGAACAACGATTATTCTTAGGTTTGTTCATTTAACATAATCCCAGACTTCTTGGAGGCTTTGTTGATATTTTCTTATTCTTTTTTCTTTGTCTTTGTTGGATTGGGTTAATTTGAAGACGTTTTCTTTGAACTCTAAATTTCTTTCTTCTACTTGTTCAATTCTATTGCTGAGACCTTCCAGAGCATTTCACATTTCTAAAAGTATATACAAAGTTTCATGAATTTTTATTGTTTTTTCTTTAAGCTATCTATTTCCCTGAATATTTCTCCCTTCACTTCTTGTATCATTTTTTGGATTTCCTTGCATTGGGCTTCACCTTCCTCTGGTCCCTCCCTGATTAGCTTAATAACTAACCTCCTAAATTCCTTTTCAGGTAAATCAGGGATTTCTTCTTGGTTTGGACCCATTGCTGATGAACTAGTGTGATTTTTGGGGGGTGTTGAAGAGCCTTGTTTTGTCATTTTACCAGGATTGATTTTCTGGTTCCTTCCCATTTGGGTAGCCTCTGTCAGAGGGAAGGTCTAGGGCTGAAGGCTGCTGTTCAGATTCTTTTGTCCCACGGGGTGTTCCCTTGATGTAGTCCTCTCTGCCTTTTACTATGAATGTGGCTTCTGTGAGCCAAACTGCAGTGATTGTGTTCTCTCTTCTGGGTCTAGCCACCCAGCAAGTCTACCAGACTCTGGGCTGGTACTGGGGTTTTCTGCACAGAGTCCTGTGATGTGAAACATCTATGGGTCTCTCAGCCATGGAAAGCAGCTCCTGTTCTGGTGGAAGTGGCGGGAGGTGCAGTGGACTCCATGAGGGTCCTTAGCTTTGGTGGTTTAATGCTCTATTTTTGTGCCGGTTGACCTCCTGCTAGGAGGTCACACTTTACAGAGAGCATCAGCTGTGGTAGTATGGGGAGGAATCGTCAGTGGGCAGGGTCCTAGAACTCCCAAGATTATATGCCCTTTGTCTTCCACTACCAGGGTGGGTAGGGAAGAACCATCACGTGAGGGAGGGGTTAGGTGTGTCAGAGCTTAGACTTTCCTTGGGTGAGTCTTGCTGCAGCTGCTGTGGGAGATAGGAGTGAGGTTCCCAGGTCACTGGAGTTGCGTACCTAGGAGGATTATGTCTGCCTCTGCTGAGTCATACAGGTTGTTAGGGAAGTGGGGGAAAGCCTGCAGTCACAGGCCTCAGCCAGCTCCCACGCAAACTTAAGGGCAGTTCTCATTTTTCACCATGCCCCCCACAACAACCCCCAGACCATTTTCAGGCAGAGAACCACATGGGCTTGAAAACCTGCCTCAGGCTATACGCCTCCCAGCTGTGAAAGAAAGGGGCTTGGTTCTTTCCCTACCTGTGGAGTTCTCCACACTGGATTTGCTGCCTCTGAGTTCTGGCCAGGAGGCTTCTCACTCCATTGAAATTGTTACAAAATTCAGCTAGCGATTTCGTTGTCCCTGTGTAGTTCTCCACCTGCTCCTCTCCTGTTGGATCCCTGTGATGCCAGGCAGGAATGGCCTGCTAGGAGAACCAGCGAGCTCCCGGGCCTTTCTGCTGCTTCCTCTACCCCTGAATTTTGCTCAGCTCTCCAAATTGACTCAGCTGCAGGTAAAGTTGGAAACTTCTCCTGCGAACAGACTTTCAGCTTCTCCAATGGGGGTGTGTGTTCAGGAGAGGAGGGTCTCCCTTTACCAATTCCATAGTTGGGGCACTCACAGTTTGGGGGGACTCTCCCAGGTCCTGCAGGAACAGTCTGCTTCCTTCAGATGGTCTGTGGGTCCTCTTGGGATTGCTGGTTTGTTCTTGCAGTCGATCTGGAGCTAAAATTCACAATGTGAGCCCCTGCTCGCTCTGTCCGGAGCTGCAGTCTAATCCTGCCTCCCGTCTGCCATGATGTCCCGCCTCTCTCCAGCCTAGTTTTTAAAACCTCAAGACCACATGCTCTTCTGCAACTTTAGGGTAGAATCCATCTCCTGGCCTTTTCCAGCTTCTAGCAACAGCACATTCCTTCATCTTCAAAGCCAGAAGGGGCTGAATCTTTCTCCTGCTGCATCACTCTGATACTCTCCTGCCTCCCTCTTTCACTAGTAAGGACCCTTGTGATACATTGGGCCTACCCAGATAATCCAGCATAATCTCCCTGTCTCAAGAGCCTTCTTTTAATCACATCTGAAAAGTCCCTTTGGCCATGCAATATATTCATAGATTCCAGGAATGAAGATGTGGATGTCTTTTGGGAAACATTGAACCATTGTTCTCTACCACAAGTATTAAAGGAATCAACACACATAAGGCACTTAGAAGACTGTCTGACACATAGTAAGCACTCAATAAATACTATCTTTACAATTATCAGCTAGTGTTAATGGTAAAGGGTAGTTACTGCAAGTTGTCCAGGCTCTTTGCATTTTGAACAAAGAATTGGACAAAACCCCCAGCAAAGCAAAGAAGGAATGAAGCAACAAAAGAACCAAAGCAGGGATTTACTGAAAACAAAAGAACACTCCACAGTGTGGGAGCAGACCCAAGCAGTGGCTCGAGGGCTGGATACAGAATCTTCTTGGGTCCCAATACCCGCTAGAAGTTTCTCTTTGGCCACTTCATGCTCACCTCATGTAACGGAAGTGGTAGCCCACTATCAGTCTGATTGGTTGCAGACAGTAGCTATTCAGAGGCTGAAGTTACAAAGTTGCAAACCAAGACTCAACCTCACTCATTATGATTTGTTGCAGATAGCCAATCTCCCATCTGATGGGCAGAAAAGGTCAAAGGCAGTAGCCTCTGGTCCTTTTGTTACTTAGGCCTGGAAAATTAGGATTTTCCTCTTAATTTAGTTCTAGGAAGTTGGCGTGAAACAGGCTTAGATCCCCTGCCTCCAGACCCTATTCTCTTGCCTCACCATGATACCAAATTTTGTATTTTTCTTCTTCTAGCTGAAAAGGAGTTTATTAACTTATTCCTCTTTATAGGAGGTCAACTTTTAGACTATTATGGTGAATTATTTTATTGGGATATTGCCTGAAACCCTTGGTTTCTCACCTCTTTTTCTCTGCCTACTTATAAACTGATTTTATATTTATTAGACATCCAACAAGTAGACAAAAGAAGGAGAGGAAGTAACTCAGTCCAGTGTTTCAGTCTTTGATGCTACTTACTGAGCTAATGCAGAGTGAATATCTTACCTATCCATATCTTGTTGTCTCTATCAATTTTGCCTTTTTCTTTTGTTCTGCTATAGTTAAATGAACTAACATATACCAAAAATGTAATATGATGCCTAGCATATATCAATTTCCCAATAAATATGAGTTTTCGTCTCTTCTTTCCTCTCACATAGTTATGGACATAAACATACTGGTGTATAGAGTTTAACTGGCAATTTAAATGGAAATTTTTGACCATGTGGTGGATTTATGTGTTTCATCAATTTCTGCAGTTTTTGAGTAATCCAGACTAAGGCTATTTCACCATAAGAGATCAGTCTACTTTTTAATATTAATGATAAATTTCATTATATTCAAGATTACTATGAAAGCCACTGGCAGAATAGGGGATACAGTTCAGATTTCTAAAGCTCTGAACTGTGCCAATTAAGCATACTGTCAAGTTTATTAATTTTCCTTCCCTAGGTCATTATACTCACAGAATCATAGATTTGTATTGAAATTTTTCACATCTCCACTATATATAACACTAAATGGGTCTCTTCCACTTACCATATAATAATATTATTCTAAACTTATATAGTAGTTAATATATCAATAAAGCGTTTTATAGGAGTTATTTCATTTGCTCCTTACCACAAATTTTAAGATGACAAAATGGGCTTAAGGAATAAAAGTCATCTATACAAAGAACAATTTAGAGGAACCAAGTCAATACCTTCTAACAAGCCATACTGAATAGCTAGCTATATGCAAGTAAGACTATTATAATTTTGTGATATACTATAGATATTTAACTATTCTATTAAGACTGGAAACAGATTATTCAATTTTCTCTCAAATAATTTGGTGTTTAAAACTCATATGATTAATATTGTGCGTTTTGATTTTAAATTTGACCTGATGGAATTTGACTAGCCTCATGATCCATATGAATTCCAATTTTCTGTTTAAGTGGGCTGTCCTTTTCAAGCAAGTTATGAAAATAAAGTAATAAGAGATTTAAAAAATATTTATCAGGACAGTGACAGGGATAGAACCAACCAAGAGTTCAATGAATCTCCCCATGCAGTTAAAGTAATCTCACACTTACTTAGAACATTGAACTCTCTAGAATACATATGATAATTCAAAAGCAAGTTAGAAATGTCTCTGTATAGTCAAATTATGAGCTCCATGGCCCAGAATTTTCACACCTGACTCAAAAATGCTTGAAGTCTGTTTGCTCTTATTCTTCAAATGACTCTAATTATATTTTAAACAAAAACAGTGGTAAGAAAAGCATAAGTGTTAAAGGCAAAGACGGTTACAAAATACAGACAAGGTAAAAATTAGCAGATAAAGAATTCAGGAAGCAATGTAAATGTAGTGATGAGACAAAATGCCCAATATATTTCTATAGCTCCTTATAATATAGAGGAAGGCATAAGCTTGGTAAGTCTATAAAACAAGTCTATGGGCCTTGGAAGATGATATAATAATAAACCTATATTTGTTCATATTGGAAAAGGTTCATAATGTACTGCTAAATGAAGAAAAACAAGTGGAAAACAGTGTGTAACGATGTAAAAGAGATTACATTGTGATATATAGAAATAGATATGCTATATATTCCATATATATGCATTATTCCCTATTCCATATATATGTGTGTGTGTATATATATATATTCCGCGTGTGTGTGTATATATATATTGCATATATATATATGGAAAGGTCTAAAATATATACAGCAAGATGTTAAGATTGGTTTATAATGGCAATGATGGATTATAAATTATTTTTATTAATATTTCCTTTTGCTTTTCTTTACATTTTCTTGTGTAAATGCTTTACAATGACCATTTTATTATTATTAGAAGAAGGCAATTTCCATTTAAGAAAAAAAGAATACTTGAATACATCACAACCAACTTGGTTCAATAATATTGATTAATATGACTAACCACATTATTCTGGCTTATACATACCTCAAAAATGTCCCCATTATAATGATGTAATGGGTTCAAAAATCCAAACAAAAGAGAATCAGGACGATTTATCTCAGGCAGGAAGGAATCAGCAATTGGACTTGTTGCTAACTTGTTTCCTCATGAGTCCTTCTTGCTTGATTCTTTTATTCCTGCATACATGGTGAACAAAAATGAATTGTTCGCCCTGGACTAGCTCTAAGCAAGATAGTTCCAGAGGCAATGAGAGGCAATGGAGCAGACAAGGCTCACCAACAGCATTTCCAGGTTCCATAAAGCCAATCTGTGGAAGAACTGGCTCAGAGCTGTGAAATATAGGAAATTGCTGCAGAGGGCTGGATGTGCAGATCCTGTGCTGAGCAAAGTGACATCATCCACTCTCCCACATGAGATATGCCAGATAATCTTCCCTTTGTATGATTTAATTTTATTCTGTTTTTCTTTTATGCTGAAACCGCTGATTATATAAAGATGAAAAAATATTTTCTATTTACTTTTGATCATCTAATAAGTTATCCAGGGAGTCAGCTCAGCCATATTTTCTATTTTTACTATGAAGGCCAGGCCTGGAGTTCAACCATTGCTGTAGGCAATTTTTGCTACAAATTGCTCTTTTCTAAAAGGCAATACTTTTTCACACCATCCAAGATTGAGTCAGTCTTAGAAGAGAATTCAATGAATGAGACAATGGTAAGGAACAATATTTTGAAAATTAATGGGCAGACTGGTAAACTTGTTTTTAGCATTGTTAATTGTACTTCCAAGTGAAAGTGTTAAGTCTAAAATCCTGCACATAAATACCTGAATTTGGTGGTATTTTTTAAATAGTCTAAGAAATTTTAAATGACCTATAATTTCTGGTGGAGACCAGAAGACTGCTATCAACATTTTTAGAAAATAAAATAAATGTGTATACATTATTAAAGAATAACAACAATTAAACTGTGCATTGACACCTAATTCCTTTTCCAAAAGAGAAATTATTTCTTACGTTTTCTTACAGAAAGAAAATCATTCACAAAGCAGAATATATATATGTGCATCCTTTTTATACATGCAAAAGAGATTTTTTATGTTTGTGTCTAAACCTTACTCGCATCTACTTAAAATATGTTCTTAATATATTACTCGAAATATAGTTCATCATATATATAATAAACTAGCACAAATGGACTTATCTAAGCTGCCTTATTCTTTTTAAACAGTGTATATTTCGTTTTATGACTATACTGAGGTTTAATTAAGTTGTTATCTAATAAAAGGCATTTTTCTCTTTCATTTTCAATGTTGTTTTGAACTTTTAATCTCGGCTGACTGTGGTACATGCTTGCATACTTTTTCTTAGCACCAGAAATATTGATTTAACCTGAATATTTGAATGTCTAAAACATTCTATCGTTTTCCTAAATTCCATAGTTGCTTCAAACATAGACTTTTTCATACAAAGATGCCAAGACAGACATGTGGTTGAGGTCCAAAGTATGACAGCAGTTTATTCCAAGATTAGCTTTTAATCCTTAGAAGTAAAAATAGTATGAGCAAAGAAACAACCAAACAAACAAAATCTCTTGCTGGTAGATGTTCCAAGAAACTCCTTGAATAGTAAACTGAGTTGTCAGCATTCTTGCTTCTTTGGCTTTAGAGGGGTTGAACTATGGTGGATTCTCTACCTTTGGGGTTTTGAGGTCATTTATGCTGAACTTGTAAGGATTAAGTCTGCAATTTAGAATCAAGTCTACACTTACACTGAACTGCCTGAAGATATACTGCTGCTCTGAGTACACATTTCTAGCTCGCTAGCCAGTGGAATGCCAAACATCACTATGCAGTGACGATGCATAGTGATGCATAGTGAGAGAGAGGGGAACCTTGCCCACTGTATGTCACATAACAGAGCTGGGTGTCGTCTCAGCATTTTATCAAATATTCTACATCCATCCCCAGTGCTTGACTATAAAATCTCATTCAGAATGTAGGAACCAATGGCTTTAAATCTTCTAATTTTAGATCCTGCCCACACATTCATTTTGTGTGATGTAGACTTGCCCATACTTTTACAAAGTAGCTGCATTTCTGATGTATCAATTTTAATTTTTAACAGTTAGAATTCTTCACACCTAGTTTCCACAGAGACAATTAAATGGGGTTTTGAGGTGAAAGTTTTTTAGATATTGAGTCAAAAGTGGGATGATTTCCAGATGATTATCTCAGTTCTGTATTTTATTCTGAAACATCCCTGTGGTTTTCACCATACTCTTAAAAAATAAAAATAATATATACAAGAATAAAATGAGAATTTTAGTGCAGAAGAGTCTAAAAAACAAAAGTTTTCTTTCCTGCCCCCATCTGTAGTCCTATTCCAGAGAGAAAAAATTGCTTTTATATAAACAAATATGTATAAGTGTGTGTCTAACTAGTACACATAGCTGTAGCTGTAACTACATCTCCCATTAATTTTTTAAAAACTGGAAGTATGATAGATGAACTCATTTATATTTTATTTATCTATAGCATAAATATTTATCTTTTTGTAAGAGAATGCTGTTTAGAATTATATCTCAGGCTGTGTATATGAGTTAAAGAGGAGAGGGAGATAATCTGGTTAGACATAGTCAATCAAATCATATACTCCTAATCATAATCTATGTTGGAATTGAAATGCCTCCCTGACATATAATAAGTGATCAAATCATATTGGTTGAATAAAAGAAGAAACAGTCAAAATAATGAAAAAATTATTGAATTTCAAGTTCATTTTGTGATTTGTAGAGGCTCAATATTTAATTGTGATTTTTGAAGTAATATTGATTATCATTGTGGATGATTTGGAGGGAGACTTTTTGAAAATAATAAATGAATATATTGTGGAGTTTCTGAACCAGAACAAATAGCTTCAAAGAAAAATAGCTTTGGTCTCTTTATCTTTTAGTATTTGCATGAAAACATTTGTGTTCATGCTTCTCTCCATAAAAATGAAACACAGGCTTATTTTTTCACTATAATTTATTTTTTTAATCATGCAATTCCATGTATAAAAATAGAAAGTTGGTGTATGTTGCAGGAAGTCAGGGACCCCAAACGGAGGGACCAGCTGAAGTCATGGCAGAAGAACATAATTGTGAAGATTTCATGGACATTTATTAGTTCCCCAAATTAATACTTTTATAATTTCTTACGCCTGTCTTTACTGCAATCTCTGAACATAAATTGTGAAGATTTCATGGACACTTATCACTTCCCCAATCAATATCCTTGTGGATTTCCTATGCCTGTCTTTAATCTCTTAATACCATCATCTTCATAAGCTGAGGAGGATGTATGTCACCTCAGGACCCTGTGATGATTGCATTAACTGCACAAATTGTTTGTAGAGCATGTGTGCTTGAACAGTATGAAATCTGGGCACCTTGAAAAAAGAACAGGATAACAGCAATGTTTGGGGAAGAAGGGAGATAACCTTAAACTCTGACTGCCAGTGAGCCAGGTGGAACAGAGCCATATTTCTCTTCTTTCAAAAGCAAATAGGAGAATTATCACTGAATTCTTTTGCTCAGCAAGTAACATCCCTGAGAAAGAGAATGTGCCCCTGAGAGTAGGCCTCTAAAATGGCCATTTTGGTGGCAGCTGTCTTTTACAGTCAAAGACAAAGGGATGAAATAAGTCCCAGTCTCCCATAGTACTCCTAGGCTTTTTAGGAGGTGTGATCATGTAAAAACCTAAGAAAGCTCTGATATAAGAAAATAATCACACTTCAGAAAACCTGGCTAATCAAAAACTATTTTGGAAAGAAAAAGAATATTATGAATGATTTTTTTAAACATTCTCAACTAGCAAATCAATACCTACTATATTCACAGATTGTGTCTTTTAGATTGCATTATTGTGTATTTCTTGCCTTTCATTTTCCAGTTGCTAAATATCCTGATTACCACATACATCAATTTTAAAAACATCATTTTGCTTGAAAAGAGAGTTTATTGCTTGAAAAGTCAAAGCTGTTTTTGTCTTGCTTTATGTAAACAGGTTATTAAATAATCAATTCACAGATAAATTTAAAATATAACTTCAACCTCAGGATAAAGTCTTAAATTCCATGTACACACATATGTGCCTAGTAAGTAGATAATTATAAATAAACAAGTACATGTGTGTATATTAATATATGAGGCATGTATATACAACTCTTCAAAAGAGAAAAATATTTTTACTCATTTGGAATGGCTAGTTAGCATGTATCTTTGCTATTGGTAGTAAAGTAAAATACTTCATTTTTCAGGATATTTCTAATTCTTCATTCTCAAATTCAAGTTCAGCATTTACTGAACACATAGCTCATCCCAGGTATTGTGCTAGATGTACCTAATTTCTCAGTGAATCTCCACAATACCATCAGGAGATAGATATCATCCTCTATTTTTTAGATGAAGAAACTAAATTTTGATGAGATTGAGTGAATGGTTACATTCTAGGCAGTCACAGGGAAGGACAGGAAAATCACAAAATTCTAATCCCTTTGAAATTAAGTCAATATCAAAATTATCTTTAAATGTGTTCATCTACTCTTACTTTAAAAATTACATAGTTCTTGTAACAATAGACAGAGTGGACTACTTGAGAGGGGAGGAAGGGAGCAGAGTGTGGGTTGAAAAACTTCCTATTGGGTACTATGCTCACTATCTGGCTGCAATATACCCACGTAACAAAGTTACACATGTACCCCCTATGTCGAAAATAAAAGATGAAATTTAAAAAAAAATATATATATATATATTACATGTTTCTGTAGAATGCAAAAGATATTTAATTTAAAGCAAAAACTATAGGCAAACATCTGGAAGCTGACGTTTGTATACAATACGTGCACACAGACAAGTCCTTAGGTGACTTGGGTTTTTGGTTTTTTTTTTTTTTTCTGAACTAAAAAAGCAGTTGAATACATTTATTTGTGGTATGTAAAACTTCAGATAAAATTGAATGAAGAGTTAGGGACTGGGCATAGTGACTCAGGCCTATAATCCCAAAGTAGGCCGAAGTGGGAGAATCACTTGAGGCCAAGAGTTTGAGACCAGCCTGGGCAACAAAGGATGACCCTGTCTCCACCAAAAAAAGAAACTTGTTTTAAAAAATAGCCAGGCATGGTGGTTCACGCCTGTAGTCCAAGCTACTCAGGGGCCTAAGGCGAAAGGATCAAGTGAGCCCAAGATTTCAAGGCTGTAGTCAGCTATGACCAAGCCATTGCACTCCAGCCTAAGTGACAGAGCTAGACCCTGTCTCTAAAGAAATTAATTATTAATTCATTAATTATGAATTAAAAGCACAGCTAAGAATAGAGTTATGATCTGTGTAGAGAATTCATAATGCACCCTAGTTCCTAATGTGATTATTTTTGCTGGTTCATGGGCCTCTCAGTCTTAGACTCATTTTTATTTTAGAGAAAATAAAGCCACTCCTCTGAGTTTTTGCCTCTAAATAAGCAAGTAGCACAAACAACTGAATGAAACCACTGCCACTTTTAGAAACCAAAAATCAGTTTCAATATGTAAATGACTTCACTGTATACTCTTCATTGTCTGGAGTGACAGAAGACAGGCATTCTTCAGTGTCTGCTGAGCTGAAGATGGTATTTTTTAATAGAAAAACTACCTATAGATTGCATTCTAATTGAGCTTCAACTAAGTTGAGCTTCTGAGCCGTTTGCTTACAATTTCCTATCAAGGCACAGATATACTGGGCTGTATCCATGTATGAGAATGATTCAGGTTTTTCTAACGTAATTTACAAAAAAGTAGGAATGACTATGCTTATGCCCACTTGCACACTTTCTTTTAGCCTATGTTTATGAAAAATTGGCAGAGAAACAAAATATATGTATGAAGCATGGAGTAGATATCAAACCCTGGCCTCATTAGAAGGAGACCATATAGTAAAACATGGAAAGCGCACCTGGTATCTAACCTTGTCAGGTTTTCAGAGGCCCATGCCCTAGCAATAGCACCAAACTGGAAAGTCAGTGGCAATATAATTTCAGCCCTTTCATGAACTGAAGCCAAACAAGCCAACATTAAGGGCGAGGATGTGCCAATCAAGTAATCAAGGATCACAGTGTTTTATTAGTTAGGTGTGTTATTAGATATAGACATGCAAAAAGAATGTTCTGCTTTTGCTTTTATTTTTTGACAGTTGTTTGAGAAAGTGAATATAGGAATGTATTGTTACACAGTGTGGCAAAAACAGAGGAAGGTTTAGGGCCTCCAGATCATTGTTAGTGATGCCATTGAGGTTCCAGTTCTTTGTTTTTACTTTTTTCTTCTTTCTACCTCTACTTCCATCTTCTCTTCATTTGCTTTTTATTTCTCTGGCCCAGCTTGTAGAATGAGCTCTGGATACTCATCGTGTTCATTGTGTTCTCTGGTTCTTGAGTTATTTTCCAGCCCTGTAGTAATACTCCACCTGGGACTTTATTTACATTACTTAGTGCCTTATCTTTCATTCTGCAAAATAGTGTTTAGAAAATATAAAACACTTTCATCTATTTACTAAAGAGTGTTTTCATAAGATAACAATTTATTTTTAAAGTAGTTTCATAAGTTATAATAAGCAACTTTTACTATATCTATCGTCATATCTAATAAATGCACTGAAGAAGGTGTGGAATTTGTTATTTTTATAAGTATAAATTCTCTGAAACAGAATGACTTGTTATGATGTTTACTCAAAAAAAGCTAAGAACATCAGAAGACTCTGTAAGAAAATCCTACTAAAGAGAGGAAAATTGAATTTCCTTTGAGACTAGCTAGGTAAAATATCTCATTCACACAGTGAGTTTCAAGCAGCTAGACATCCTCTGTACTTATCGGGGAAGGCACTAAACCCTACTCGGGGCAGACATTTTGTAGTTCTGGCAGGGTTACAGCTGGAAGCATTCTTGCTTAGGAGAGCCAACTGAGTTACTCAACTGAAAAAGTTATGATGGATTGAAAATGGCATGTGGTCTCTACTTCCTCTGATTAAAACAAAGCGGAATATGTGCCAGTTGGCAAGGAACTGGGAGAAAAGAAAATGAGTTTCTTGAGACAATGACTTTCTAGTCTTTTCAAGCCACCGATATAATGTTGGAGTTAAATGATTATTTGAGGGAAGACTTGTAATAGATTTCCCAGTTCCTTTTTTTAAAGTAGTTTGAATTACTATGCAATGTTAATTTAATAAACACTGCCCAGCATTAGATTCTCAGTTGACAAAATTATTTATACAGATAGATTAAAGAGAGAAAAGACAAATCAATTTTTTCCTTAAGTAGTTTATTTTCAGTAGAATAAATCTATAGATCTTAATCTAAGAGATCTGTATATAGAATATAGTGGTGAAATGGAATTTAAATTTTGTGTTAATTTTAGTAACTTCCACATAAAATATAGTATTCCTCCAATTATAAATATATGTTGGTAACAAAAATGCTACTAGCATTACTTGTGACTTTGCAACTATTAGAAATATCAAATTACAGATACTTTAATATCAAATTACAGGTATTGCAGAGATGTCAAAATATTCTTCAGAGTCATTATCACTTTAAATTTTGGTAATAATTTTATTCGAATTTTTTAACAGTTTTATTGAGATATAAATCATATACCACACAATTTGCCCATTTAAAGTCTATAATTCAATTGTTTTTAGTATATTATACATTTTTTTACATTGTGGTAAAATATATATAACATAAATTTTGTAATTTTAACCATTCTTAGGTATGCAATTCAGTGTCATCAATTACATTTACAATGTTGTGCAACTATCATTACTGTTTTCAAAACCTTCCATCACTCCAAACAGGAACCCTTTATCTATTAAACAGTAATCTTCCCCCTTTCTCCAGCCTCTGGTAACCTCTAATCCACTTTATGTCTCTATGAATTTACCTTTCTAGATATTTCATATAAGTGGAATTATACAATATTTTTCCTTTTGTGTCTCACTTATTTCACTTAGCATATTGTCTTCAAGGTTCATCCATGTTTTAACATGCATCATCACTTCATTTTATGTTGAATAATATTCCATTGTATGTACATATCATATTTTTCTATCCACTCATCTGTTGATGGACATTTGGGTTATTGCCACCTTTTGGCTATTGTGAAAAATGCTGCAGTGAACACTGGCATACAAGTATCTTTGAGTCCTTGATTTCAGTTCCCTTGGATATATACCTAAGTGTAGAATTTCTGGATATCATTAAGCAATTGTATGTTTAGCTTTTTTAGAAATTGCCAAACTGTTTTCCATAGCAGTTGCAGAGTTTTTTTTATATTCTAATAATTGTGTTGTAATATAATTGTTTTTTGCATATCCTATGCATTTTCTTTTATGCATGTGGAAATATTGTTCTATGAAGGGGATCGTAGGCTTTCCCAGACTGCCAGCGTACTCCATGGCACAAAAATGTTTAAGAACTTCTGCACCTATCTTCTGTTTTATCTAAGACAAAATAATTTAAATTTGTAAAACCCTGGCAGGTATTTAAAGAATGAAACTAAGACGAGCAATCATTATAAAAATAGTGATTTTGCATGATCTTAGAAGGTTAGTACAAATAAGCTAGACTAATGACTAAAATGAAAAATGCTTTCAGAACAAAATGTGCTGGATTGATAATGTAAGAAATATCTTTAACAATAAACATGTTGAGAAAACATAATATGCAATTCAGTGGGTAATTATGATAAATCAGGCCTTGATATCCTAGAACGTAAGGGCTAGTTAGATGAGTACACTTTGAAATCCAGATAGTTCTTGAAACATGGTTGATTTAATCAATCAACTTCTACTGGAGTTCTGAAAAGGTAGAGGGGAAACAATTTGCATCTCTTGCATAGAACTGTATTCAATTTAAACATCTCAAAATTCATTATGGTTAGCATTACTGTGTCTTTTATATAGAATTTCACTTAAATCTTGTGTTTTATAATAAGAAAATAGTTTAACCTCTTGCCCAACTTAAGTGTTTAGGATTCAGAATAGGATTGTCCTCAATATGTGAACACCTACCTTGAACTTGGGCTGAATTTCAGAAATGGCCTAATACTATTCTGAATTTACTGTAGCATTATTTTATAATTAACAAATACTTATTAAGTACCTCCTATATGCTAGGCAACTGGGATATGACACAGAAAAAGACACAATCCTTGCTCTCAAGAACTTACAGTCTAATGGGAGATAAGTTAACAAGGCAGAGTAAATGCTATGGTAAGAGTAAGCTTCAGTTACTATGAGAGTAAGTGAGTAAGGCACCTTATTCGTCTTTGAGGACTCAAGGAAAGCTTCCCATATAACCTGAGACCTGAATGAGTAGGAGTTAGCCAAGTGAAGGAGATGTATAAAGGGAGAAAGAGCAAGAGCAAAGGAGATTTGGGGCACTGCTTGAATTCACTGTGACTTTGTAAACCTGACTGCAGAGGCTGCGGCCAGAGTTGAAGTAGTGAGCACGCTCCAGACCATGAAAGATATTCTAAATCAGGGGTGACAATCTTTTGGCTTTTCTGGGCCACTTCAGAAGAGGAAGAATTGTCTTGGGCCACACATAAAATATACTAATGATAATAATAGCTGATGAGTTTAAAAGAAATTCTCATAATGTTTTAAGAAACTTTACAAATTTGTGTTGGGCCACATTCAAAGCTTGTTCTAATTGATGTCGATAGACTTCACCGTGAGGACACTGAGGAAACAGCAAAGGTTTAGACAAGGTGGTGGGTGACATGCTCACTCTCTCAGTCCATTCAGGCTGCTGTAACAAAACACCACAAATTAGATGACTTTTAAACAGCAGGAATGTATTTCTCACCATTCTGGAGACTGGGAAGTCCAAGATCATGGTGCCAACAGATTTGGTATCTGGTGAAGGCCTGTTTCATGGTTCACAGATGGCAAATTCTTACTGTGTCCTCATGTTGTAGAAGGGGTGGAGTCTCTTTCTGGCCTCTTTTATAAGAGGACTAATCCCATTTGTAAGGGCAGAGCCTTCATGACCAAGTCCCCTCCCAAAGGCCATGTCTCCTAATACTATCACCTTTGGGGTTAGAATTTTAACATCTGAATTTGAGGGGGACACAAATGTTCAGATCACAGTACTCACAATGTGCTTTGCACACATAACTTTGTTTGCACTACGAAGACTAGATTGTGCAGGTAGAGACAAAACTAGAAAGGAGGAGATGGCAGTAAAATAAGGTGAGATTGATGTTAGTAGAAACTTAGGTGGTGGCAACAAGAGTGGAGAGAAGTGGATTGATTTTTTATTAAATAAATGTGTAGGAGTTGGAAGTGACAGTTATTGAACTTGAGGAGGTAAAGAGAGGAAGTCAGGAGGAGCACCCAGATTTCTGGCATGGGTCCTGGGTGACATGGTGGCAGAGAATAATGAGTTTAGCTTGGGAAGTGTTGGGTATGAAGTTCTCATTCCATATCTAACATTTACTATCCCTATGGCTTTGGGCAAATCCTAGAACCTTTTTTAACCTAAAATTAGCATCTCTGAAAGTCAGCTAATTCTAAAATAGAGATGCTAATTCCTGCCTGGCTCATATGGTGTGATGGAGCACTAATAAAATTATGTATGTGGAAGTCTTTTATAAACTGTTAACCACTGTACAACTGAAAAGTGCTATAATTCAGATCACTGTTCCAGTAACTGTTTAAAACCTTCTGCAATATCATTACTATCATGAATTATCATTTAGGTAAGTAAATAAATACAGGCCTAGGAATCAGGAGACTTAAGGGTCAGTCTCAGCTCTTCTGCTTGCTGGCTCTGGGATCTAAGGTCCTGACTTGCAAAATGAAGAGGTTGAACAGCTCATCTCCAAAGGCCCTTCCAGTCCTAAAATTCTAAGAATGCTATTGACTGTTCTATTGAATATTCAGCATGATCTCAGTAGGTCTAGGTGGATTATTCTTACGGAAAGCATTTTAAGAAAAATTTTCAGTCACCATTAACCTACTTTATGGAGAAAAGAAAGCTTAGGCTTTCTGAGAAACTATTATTATACAAACAAGTACATATGTGATTAATAGGTTACTTGATACATATGAATGTGTTACAGAAACAGTTTAATTGAGTATGACTAGGAAATGGTAAAATGTGATTTATTTGCTGCAATGGTCAGGAAAGATACGAGATAATTCCAGCATTTCCTATTAAATTTCATTTTGTGAATGTGAAGGCATAAACAATGCTTGGGATTTTTTTCTCATGCCATTGATGCAAAGAGCAGAAAGTATGTAAAACCCTAAATAATTTCCTTCATTATTTTATGTTCTATGTTGTTGAATGTAAACAATCAGACACTCCTGGGCTTTGCCTTCCCCCTTAGTTTTTCCTTTTTTTGTTTGCATTTTTTAAAAATAAAATCTATTCATTTACATGAAAATACATACTTAATGTCATATTTTTAACAGTTTTATTGAAGAAAAACTCACATCTTATCCAATTTACCCATTTAAAGTGTTCAATTGAATGGTTTTTAGTATATTCACAGGATTATGCAACCATCACCACAATCTAATTGTAGAACAGTTTATTCTCCCCAAAAATAAAGTTCATACAGTCACTTCCATTTCCCCCACCCATCTCCCTACTCTGGGCCTTAGCAACCACTCATCTACTTTCTCTCTGTAAAGATTTGTCTATTTGGTCCTTTCACATAAATAGAATCTCGCCATATGTAGTCTTTTGTCCGGTTTCTGTCACTTAGCATAATGTTTTCAAGGTTTATGTTGTAGCATTTATCAGTACTTCATGCCTTTTTATGGCCAAATAATATTCTATTGTATGTGTATGTGGTAGTGCTTTTTATTTACCCATTCATCAATTGATAGACATTTGGATGTTTCCATTTTGGGGCTGTTGCAACTAGTGCTATCTGAACATTCATACAAACAAGTTTCTGTGTGCATAAAAATTTTGCATGGAGGTATTTCTCTTGAGTATACACCTAGAAATGAAAGATTTTCCCTCGGTTTTTAGAACTCAGGACCTGATATCTGCTGTCATCACTGCCTGGGGAACTCTTTATTTCAGTAGAAAGAGGAGTAATGAGGGGCAACTGATAGGAAAGCAATTGGATTTCTTTTGAAAACATATTTAGGCTTTGGTGTTTATCTAATTATGCATGAATTACTTGTTTCCAAATTTATAATTACTGTGGGGTAAGAAATTTTTACTGCAATGCATTAGACAAATTCAATAACCTATGCCTGAGATCTGTTTTCTTAAGAGACTTCACAACTTCAGTAACACTTGTTGTAAGTAATATCGGTCATTTAATACGGGGGTTATGCCTATGAGCTAGGGAATGTGGAAAATTTGATAAATTTATTACATATCCTCTGAGGAGTTTTACTTTCATATTAATACAAACACTGATAAAACTGAATACAAAATTCACAGTGAATTTTTAAGCTATCGCTGTGACTTCAAAGCTCATAGCCTCTAGTTATGCCCCGGGCCCCTGGTCCTTGCCCCTTGTAGGGACAGGTTCACTCCGATTTGCCCTTAGGGTATTGGTGTAAGGTTTGAGAAGCACTGATGAAATGAATTTATTTTTTTCACATGGTTTTTGATACGAATTCAAAATAATTTACATGGTATTTCCTCAATGGAGCCATATGGAGCTGGCAGTTAAGAGATGCTACATTAAAAGATGCTGCCTTTTGTTTCACAAGTTGAACTGTAAATTGACCAAAACTATCCATTAGAAATCATCTCCAATGTTAACTTTAGAGTACTGAGAAGAGATTCATGAGAGGGTACTCTCTAGGTGTAAAACATTCTAATTTTATTAACCACTGAATACAGTTTTGTTCACCTGCAATGTTTTTCTTCTCTCATTTTGTCGTGTGTAGCCAAGTTGAGCTTGGTAATGTTATTTCCCTGTTTCACCTGGGCTACTTTCTGATAAAATGGCTTCAGGCTGGCAGACACATTTTCTGTGATTAACTAGGCATAAAAGGGTGATATTTTTCTACATAATTTCACCTTTCATGCTTTAAATTGATTTTTGCCTTTACAGCTTCAATTTTTCTCTCTCCTGAATTTATTTGTCAGGGAAAAAAAGTCCTAAGGAGGAGAAGACTGGTGCACAGTATAATGAAGATATCTGGAAGGGATTTCTGACAGATTTCTACGCAAAACACAGATCCTTTCTGCTGCCTTGCACCCCTCCCTGACCCCCATGCCTCTGTCCTCGCTTACCTGCCTGGGCATCCTGGTGTGGAAATGGAGAATGGAAGGAACAGCTCCACTTCGACTGTTCCTGCCAGCCATGTGCTCCTCCATGCTTACTCTGATTCCTTCATTCACTCACTGTCTTCAACTCTAATTTGTTTCCTTACTGGGACATGCTCTTACTTTACAGTTCACCACAAAGTAGCATCACATAATAGAATGAACACAAGTTTGCAAATACAGTTTAAGAGTCATTGGGTGACAAGTTCAGGAAAGATGAGTCTTCCCTTTCCTTAGCCAAGAATTCCAAATGTCAAAAAAAAAAAAAATGAGGCCCCTCCAGATTAGTAGATATCATTGCTTTAGTCAGAGTTGCTTAGGAAAAACTTGCAAAATGTAGCAAAATATATAAAACACATTTAGTGGAAAACAAGTGCAGCAAGAAGATGGGAAGGAGTTGGATTCATTCTGGTTTAGTGCTTCTTTTTATTCTTACCAACAATCATTTTCCCCAGAGCATTTGGTGAATCTTTTTTACTGAGTCTTGTTTCCTAAGTGCACTTTACATGAAAATTCTTTCCTAGCAGATACGTCTCACTCATTTCAAAAACTTCTTTTATTACACTCCAAGTTATTAATGTTAAATTTTAGACAAAAAGATTTTTTACTTTGGGCCTGGCATGCTGGTTCATACCTGTAATGCCAGCACTTTGGGAGGCCAAGGCAGGTGGATAACTTGAGGCCAGGAGTTCAAGACCAGCCTGATCAACTTGGTGAAACGCTGTCTCCACTAAAAATACAAAAATTAGCCGGTCATGGTGGCACAAACCTGTAATCCCAGCTATTCAGTAGGCTGAGGCAGGAGAATCACTTGAACCCAGCAGGCACAAGTTGCAGTGAGCTCAGTTTGCACCACTGCATTCCAGCCTAGGTGACAGAGTGAGACTCAGTCTCAAAAATAAAAATTTTTTTTAAATTAAAAAAAATAGAAAGATCCCTTGGTTTGTTGTACTGGATTTAGACCAGTAGTCCTCCTAAAGGTATTAGTTCAACTGCCTAATATTGTTTTGCTTGTTTAAGAATTCTCACTTTATGAACCTCCTACTAAAAAGAGCTTAATTTTAAAATTTTTTTCTCATGTTTTATACTGGTAATCAAAAGAAGAGTTCCCTAATTCCAGAATTACTGAATAGGCACACGTGGTCCTTGTGGAAGTATTTGTTTTATAATTACATTACCTGGGAAGTTTTTTAAAAATACAATCCTGGGCCCAGCCATCTAAACGCTCTAATTTAATTTGTCTGGAGTAAATACTGGACATCAGTGTTTTGAGTAACTTCTCCGGCAATTCTAATGTGCAGCCAAGTTGGAAACAATGGTTGGCAAAATGTTAAGATAAGTCCCGTGTATACTTCTTGTATAACCTCTCGTCCTTGAGTGTAAGTGGGACCTGTGACTTGCTTCTAATCAATAGAATATGTCAAAGGTGATGGATACCACTTCTATGTTTAGATTTACACATGTACATACCTGTGTGTATGTGTGTATGTGCATCTCTGTCTGGCTGGCACACACTAGAGAGAGTCTCCATTGACCTTAAAGAAGGAATCAACCACGATATGAACTACCTGTTAAAAGATCCACATGACACGGAACTGCAGGAAGCCTCTAAAAGCTAAGGGCAGCCTCCAGTCAAAACCAGTAAGAAGCTGTTGAATGACCACAAGTAAGTGAATTCTGCCAAAAATCTAAATGAACTTGGAAGTAGATTCTTTCCTATCTGAGACTCTAGATGAGAATGCAGTGTGGTTAACACCTTGACTTCAGTCTTTTGAGTCCCCCAGCAGGGGCTCTAGCTAAACTGGGCCTGGACTTCTGACTCACTGAAGCTGTGAGATATATGTTTTTTCAGCTGCTAAAGTCATGGCAATTTTTACATGGCAATAGAAAATAGGAACCACTCTCTAATAATTATATCAGAGCCATTTGTGTTTGTGTTGCTCCTTTATGCCTTTTAGAGCTTGCCCAAAACATAAAAAAATAGAGTCAAGCCCTATTATTTGCTGCACTCTGGTATCAAAAACTTGTACAGCTTTTTTCTCCAAGTTCTGCATGTTGCCATTAAGAAAAGGCAGAAAAGGCCCATATCCTAGCACTTAGGAAGGCTGAGGCAGGCAGATCACTTGACCTCAGGAGTTCAAGACTAGCCTGGCCAACATGGCAAAACCCCATCTCTATAAAAAATACAAAAATTAGCTGGGCATGGAGGCGTGCAACTGTAATCCCAGCTACTCAGGAGGCTGAGGCAGGAGGATGGTTTAAGCCTAGGAGGCGAAGGTGGCAGTGAGCTGAGATCGCATTGTACTCCAGCCTGGGCAACAGAGCCAGACCCTGTCTGAAAAAACAGAAAGAGGAAAGGCAGGAAAGCATGCAGTCTTCCCCTCAATTTACCCGACTCACAAGACCCAAAAGGACTGAATGGGATTTTTTTCTATATTCCATTTCATTTGCCACTTTCATTTCTATTGCTAGTTAAGAATTTTTAAACTCTTTATGTATTATTCTTTTTTTAAGAAAGGAAAAAGACCATTTGAGCGAATAGTTGAGTTACTTTTAAAGTTGTATCTTTAGGACACATCTTTAGGACACATCAAAACCAAATGAACAGGGAGGAAACTGGCAGCATGTAACATTAAGCACAAAATGGTAAGATGTTATTCACAGCTAGGGACTTGTGCAGAAATACAACATACAGAAGAATCTTTTGAACTATTAGTTCTTCAGATATTACAAAAAATGCAGCTCCAAGAATGAGTCCATTGAAAAGAAAATAATAGTAATGCTGAATTAAAGTACACTATTCCCTCCAGCACATAACTGATTATTTTATATGAAAGTGACCTTATGTCATCTTTACTTCCCTCTCCCTTTCCATCTATTAAGAAGTATAATGACTTAAGGGTGGGCTTTATTTTCTCGCAGGTTAAAGGATTAGGATTTCCTGATGTCCACATTGGATTTGCACAATTTAAACTAATATGGGAGTGTGTAGGCCAACTCGTTTTGAGGGTCGGATTAACTTATTAATAAAAGAAACCAACTTATAGCATTTCAGCTGACCGCTTTACTAATCTGCACCCACTGAAATTAGAGCAAAGTTACCATCTGTTGAGGAAGGAGCAGATAGTGCAAATGAATTCTAAGGCCCTCCAGACGCCAGCATTTTGTTCTGTGTGTGCATTTCCATGTCCCCATCAAGGGCCCTGGAGTGCTCACCAGTGAAACTCTGAACCATCTTATCTGAAACCTTTCAATATTTAAGAATTGGGATTTCAGTCTTTTGTAATCTCTTTCCAGCCATCCTCTGAGTTCCTATTGAATTCATAGGAAATCAAAAGCCTCTATCTTGCTTGATTATTGTACAACAAGCCAAATGCTGACGAGATTTAGCAAATGGTAGTTAGAGAAATCATCTGATAGACCAGCATTAACTATTTGTTTATAGATTCTGTGACATTTCTGGTGAAATGAGCAACCATTTAAAAAAGCAGGGAGATATGTGTTTTTAAAACCACTCAGGAATCTCATTGTTTCTTAAGTCCTGGTTAGCACTCTGTAGATATATTACTTGTCTGACTAAAACCAAATTGAATTACTATCCCATATTTAAATAGTAAGTAAAATAGAAACATATGAATATTATTAAAAGGAATGCCTAGACCACTACAGTGATCAAATAAATGAGCACTGAGTTTGTTCACTTGCCAGGAAGATAATCGCATCATTGAAAAAATTCAGAGTAGTTCACTGAAGATGAGAAGTCAAGGACTATATCTCGAGAAAAGAAAAGTCTATTGTGATTATGCGAAGTAAGGACTGACGCCTGTACACTGGAGAGAGTGGGATGAATCCACAGTATTGATATAAATGATTAAAACAAATCCCATATCGGCTGTGGTGGCTCATACCTGCAATCCTAGCACTTTGAGAGGCCAAGGAAGGAGGATAGCTTAAGGCCAGCGGTTCAAGATCAGTCTGGGCAACATGGAAAGCTGTCGTTTCTACAGAAACTTTTTTTTTTTAAATAGTATTTATGATTTGTGGAATTGGTTCAACTTTTTTTTTTTTATCCTTTATGTTCTAGGGTACATGTGCACAATGTGCAGGTTTGTTACATATGTATACATGTGCCATGTTGGTGTGCTGCACCCATTAACTCATCATTTACATTAGGTATATCTCCTAATGCTATCCCTCCCCTCTTCCCCCACCCCACAACAGGCCCCAGTGTGTGATGTTCCCCTTCCTGTGTCCAAGTGTTCTCATTGTTCAGTTCCCACCTATGAGTGAGAACATGCGGTGTTTGGTTTTCTGTTCCTGTGTTAGTTTGCTCAGAATGATGGTTTCCAGCTGCATCCATGTCCCTACAAAGGACACAAGGTCATCCTTTTTTATGGCTGCATAGTATTCCATGGTGTATATGTGTCACATTTTCTTAATCCAGTCTGTCACTGATGGACATTTGGGTTGATTCCAAGTCTTTGCTATTGTGAATAGTGCTGCAATAAACATACGTGTGCATGTGTCTTTATAGCAGCATGATTTGTAATCCTTTGGGTATATACCCAGTAATAGGATGGCTGGGTCAAATGGTATTTCTAGTTCTAGATCCTTGAGGAATTGCCACACTGTCTTCCACAATGGTTGAACTAGTTTACAGTCCCACCAACAGTGTAAAAGTGTTCCTGTTACTCCACATCTTCTCCAGCACCTGTTGTTTCCTGATTTTTAATGATTGCCATTCTAACTGGTGTGAGGTGGTATCTCATTGTGGTTTTGATTTGCATTTCTCTGATGGTTAGTGGTGATGAGCATTTTTTCATGTGTCTGTTGGCTGCATAAATGTCTTCTTTTGAGAATTGTCTGTTCATATCCTTTGCCCACCGTTTGATGGGATTGTTTGGTTTTTTTCTTATAAATTTGTTTGAGTTCTTTATAGGTTCTGGATATTAGCCCTTTGTCAGATGAGCAGATTGCAGAAATTTTCTCCCATGCTGTAGGTTGCCTGTTCCCTCTGAAGGTAGTTTCTTTTGCTGTGCAGAAGCTCTTTAGTTTAATTAGATCCCATTTGTCAATTTTGGCTTTTGTTGCCATTGTTTTTGGTGTTTCAGACATAAAGTCCTTGTCCATGCCTATGTCCTGAATGGTATTGCTTAGGTTTTCTTCTAGGGTTTTTATGGTTTGAGGTCTAACATTTAAGTCTCTAATCCATCTTGAATTAATTTTTGTATATGGTATAAAGAAGGGATCCAGTTTCAGCTTTCTACTTATGGCTAGCCATTTTTCCCAGCACCACTTATTAAATAGGGAATCCTTTCCCCATTTCTTGTTTTTGTCAGGTTCGTCAGAGATCAGATGGTTATAGATGTGTGGTATTATTTCTGAGGGCTCTGTTCTGTTCCATTGGTGTATATCTCTGTTTTGGTACCAGCACAATGCTGTTTTGATTACTGTAGTCTTGTAGTATAGTTTGAAGTCAGGTAGCATGATGCCTCCAGCTTTGTTCTTTTGACTTAGGATTGTCTTGGCAATGCAGGCTCTTTTTTGGTTCCATATGAACTTTAAAGCAGTTTTTTCCAATTCTGTGAAGAAAGTCATTGGTAGCTTAATGGGGATGGCATTGAATCTATAAATTACCTTGGGCAGTATGGTCATTTTCATATTATTGATTCTTCCTATCCATGAGCATGGAATGTTCTTCCATTTCTTTGCGTCCTCTTTTATTTCATTGAGCAGTGCTTTGTAGCTCTCCTTGAAGAGGCCCTTTACATCCCTTGTAAGTTGGATTCCTAGGTATTTTATTCTCTTTGAAGCTATTGTGAATGGGAGTTCATTCATGATTTGGCTCTCTGTTTGTCTATTACTGGTGTATAAGAATGCTTGCGATTTTTGCACATTGATTTTGTATCCTGAGACTTTGCTGAAGTAGCTTATCAGCTTAAGGAGATTTTAGGCTGAGACAATGGGGTTTTCTAAATATACAATCATGTTATCTGCAAACAGGGACAATTTGACTTCCTCTTTTCCTAACTGAATACCCTTTATTTCTTTCTCTTGCCTGATTGCCCTGGCCAGAACTTCCAACACTATGTTGAATAGGAGTGGTGAGAGAGGGCATCCCTGTCTTGTGCCAGTTTCCAAGGGGAATGCTTCCAGTTTTTGCCCATTCAGTATGATATTTGCTGTGGATTTATCATAAATAGCTCTTATTATTTTGAGATACGTTCCATCAATACCGAATTTATTGGTTTTTAGCATGAAGGACTGTTGAATTTTGTCAAAGGACTTTTCTGCATCTATTGAGAGAATCATGTGGTTTTTGTCTTTGGTTCTGTTTATATGCTGGATTACATTTATTGATTTGCATATGCTGAACCAGCCTTGCATCCCAGGGATGAAGCCCACTTGATCATGGTGGATAAGCCTTTTGATGTGCTGCTGGATTCGGTTTGCCAGTACTTTATTGAGGATTTTTGCATCGATGTTCATCAGGGATATTGGTCTAAAATTCTCTTTTTTTGTTGTGTCTCTGCCAGGCTTTAGTATCAGAATGATGTTGATCTCATAAAATGAGTTAGGGAGGATTCCCTCTTCTTCTATTGATTGGAATAGCTTCAAAAGGAATGGTACCACCTCCTCCTTGTACCTCTAGTAGAATTTGGCTGTGAATCCATCTGGTCCTGGACTTTCTTTCGTTGGTAGGCTATTAATTATTGCCTCAATTTCAGAGCCTGTTATTGGTCTATTCAGGGATTCAACTTCTTCCTGGTTTAGTCTTGGGAGAGTGTATGTGTCCAGGAATTTATCCATTTCTTCTAGGTTTTGTAGTTTATTTGCATAGAGATGTTTATAGTATTCTCTGATGGTAGTCTGTATTTCTGTGGGGTCAGTGGTGACATCCCCTTTATCATTTTTTATTACATCTATTTGATTCTTCTCTATTTTCTTCTTCATTAGTCTTGCTAGCAGTCTACCAATTTTGTTGATCTTTTCAAAAAACCAGCTCCTGGATTCATTGATTTTTTGAAAGGCTTTTTTTGTGTCTCTATCTCCTTCCGTTCTGCTCTGATCTTAGTTATTTCTTGCCTTCTGCTAGCTTTTGAATGTGTTTGCTCTTGCTTCTCTAGTTCTTTTAATTGTGATGTTAGGGTGTCAATTTTAGATCTTTCCTGCTTTCTCTTGTGGGCATTTAGTGCTATAAATTTCCCTCTACACACTGCTTTAAATATGTCCCAGAGATTCTGGTATTTTATTTCTTTGTTCTCATTGATTTCAAAGAACATCTTTATTTCTGCCTTCATTTTGTTATGTACCCAGTAATCATTCAGGAGAAGATTGTTCAGTTTCCATGTAGTTGAGCGGTTTTGATTGAGTTTCTTAGTCCTGAGTTCTAGTTTGATTGCACTGTGGTCTGAAAGACAGTTTGTTATAATTTCTGTTCTTTTACATTTGCTGAGGAGTGCTTTACTTCCAACTATGTGGTCAGTTTTGGAATAAGTGCAATGTGGTGCTGAGAAGAATGTATATTCTGTTGATTTGGGGTGGAGAGTTTCTACAGAAACTTTTAAAAACTGGCTGGTCATGTTGGCATGTGTCTACAGTTCCAGTTACTCAGGAAGCTGAGGTGGGCAGACAGCTTGGACCCAGGAGTCCAAGGCTGCAGTAAGCTATAAGTGTGCCACTGCACTCCAGCCTGGGTGACAGAGCAAATTCTCTATGATAAATAAATAAGTAAATAAGTGCCAGTTCCATGTTCACCATTCACAGAAGACTCTTCAACTGGGCCTGGTGAGTGTTTTAGATACCACAGTCATTGATCATCTTTGACAGTTCATTGTCATTTATAAGGTATGGCTGGTTAGAACCAGCTGTGGGGAAGGGCAAATATAGCATCCAGTTTTTATATCTCCTGAACAAGAGCTTTGTGAATGAAAACTGCTTTTACAGTGCCTTCTATTGGTTTTCATCTATTCAGGCAAAACAACATGCCTACAATAAGACAGGCAAATTATCAAATGTTTAGTTCTACACTACTACCTTGGTTTGAAGAGAGGATTTCACACACTATTAGTGTCTTTTCAGTGTTGTTTCAGACTTCTTTTGCTATAGAATCATCAGATGTATGAACTGGTGGAATGCTGACTGTGCATAGCATTTATGATTTTGTTAACAATTGACATGACAAAAGCAATGAATGGGAACAAAGACAGAAACAGTATAACTAATATTTATAGAATGCTCCCCAGCTAAACTCCTGTTTTGCCAAACCCAAACTGTGAGAGTAGATGTCACAGACTGGTTTATTCAATTTGAACAACCAATTGATTTGTTCTTAAATTTAATGCAAAGGGTTCTCAACTGGTCCTGAAACATTCATTCAGAGGAAACAGAAGGTGTTAACCAGTGCGTAAACAGACCTTAATTTTTCATAAATAATCTGCAATTCTGTTATCTAGTACCATTGTAGCAAGTACATAGAGTCTCATTTGCAAAGCCTGTAATGCAAATATAGTTTCATTTGCAATGACAGACAAGGTGAGAAAAAAAGTTGTATACAGCTTTCTAAGGCAAGTAATCCAAGCCAAGGAAGAAAGTCCCACTGAAAGCCACAAATATCTTCAACTCTTCCAGGAAGGTCTACCTATCATCAAAAGTGTAGTCAATAGGTATTACTAATGCCTGAAGAGAAATTTCAACCTTGTGAAGGATCTTATCAACACTCCCAGGTTAACATTTTTCTTTCCCTGGGTTGGTATGAGTATATTTAATTTTCACAAAGGAAAAACAAACAAGAGTCTGTGCAGTCTGTAATGGAATCAGGAGGAATGCAGAGGTTTCCAGAAAGCCGAAGCACTGATCCAAATGTTGTCTGATGCACGAGGTGAGAAGAACATAAGGTGTGGAGCATGTGTGACAAAGGAGAACTTAGTGATGATGAAGAGTTGATGATGCTTTCAGGATTTCCATACGGGTAAGGCAGAATCTATGACTGCAATAGAATCCATTTAAAACTTTATAGTGAAATTTAACAGATATGGAATCTTATTCATATAAACATTTTTGGTAAATGATATTCTCTGTTCTACTATCCTTATTAAAATTAAATTGGCTTTATTTTATAAAATTAAGTTTTTCAAGCCATGGAATTTCAGTTAAAGAAAAAAAGCTGGCCAGGTTTGGTAGTTTATACCTGCAATCCCAGTGCTTTTGGAAGCCAAGACAGGAGGATCACGTGAGGTCAGGAGTTTGAGACCAGCCTAGGCAACATAGCAAGACCCCATCTCTATTTTTTTTAATGTTTTAATTAGCTGGGTGTGGTGGTGCACACATGTAGTCTCAGATCTTCAGGAAGCTGAGGCAGAAGACAGCTTGAGCCCAGGAGTTTGAGGCTGCATTGAGCTATGGTCACGCCATTGCACTCCAGCCTGTGCAGGTGAACAGGACTCTGTATTAGTCCATTCTCACACTGCTATGAAGAACTGCCCACGACTGGGTAATTTCAAAAGATAGAAGTTCAATTGACTTACAGTTCCACAGGGCTGGGGAGGCCTCAGAAAACAAATCATAGCAGAAAGGGAAGCAAACACATCCTTCTTCACTTAGTGGCAGGAAGGAGAAGTGACTGCCAAGCAAAGGGTAAAGTCCCTTGTAAAGCCATCAGATCTCATGAGGACTCACTCACCATCATGAAAACAGCATGGCAGAAACTGCCCCCATGATTCACTTATCTCCACCTGGTCCTGCCCTGGACACATGGGGATTATTACAATTCAAGGTGTAGGTACACAGAGCCAAATCATTTCACTCTACCCCTGGCCCCTCCCAAATGCCATGTCCTCACATTTCAAAACAAAATCATGCCTTTCCAACCGTTCCCTAAAGTTTTAACTCATTCCAGAATTAACCCAAAAGTCCAAGTCCAAAGTCTCATCTGAGACAAGGCAAATCCGTTCTGCCTGAGAGCCTGTAAAATCAAAAGCAAATTAGTTACTTCCTAGATACAATGGGAGTACAGGCATTAAGTAAATACACCTGTTCCAAATGAGAGAAATTGGACAAAACAAAGGGGCTACAGGCCCCATGCAATTCCAAAATCCAGCAGGGCAGTCAAATCTTAAAGCTCCGAAATGATCTCCTTTAACTCTATATCTCACATCCAGGTCATGCTGATTCAAGAGGTGGGCTCCCATGGCCTTCGACAGCTCCACCCTGTGGCTTTGCAGGGTACAGCCCCCTTTCCAGCTGCTTTCATGGGTTGGCATTGAGTATCTACAGCTTTTCCAGGCACACCGTGTAAGCTGTTGGTGGATCTACCATTCTGGGGACCGGAGGATGGTGGCCCTCTTCTCACCACTTCACCAGGCAGTGTCCCAGTGGGTACTCTGTGTGGGGGCTCCAACCCCACATTTCCCTTCTGCATTGCCCTAAAAGGGGTTCTCCATAGGGCTCCACATGTGCAGCAAACTTCTGCCTGGACATCCAGGCACTTCCATACATCCTCTGAAATCTAGGCAGAGGTTCCCAAACATTAATTCTTGACTTCCGTGCACCCACAAGCCCAACACTATATGTAAGCCACCAAGGCTTAGGGCTTGCACCCTCTGAAGCAATGGCCTGAGCTGTACATTGGCCCTTTTTAGCCATGGTTGGAGTTCAAGCAGCTAGGACACGGGGCACCAAGTCCCAAGACTGCACAAAGCAGCAAGGCCCTGGGCCCATCCCACAAAACAATTTTTGGCCCCTAGGCCTCTGGACCTGTGATGGGAGGGGCTGCCATGAAGTTCTCTGATATGACCTGGAGACATTTTTCCCCATTGTCTTGGTGATTAACATTTGGCTCCTCATTACTTATGCAAATTTATGCAGCAGGCTTGAATTTCTCCCCAGAAAATGGATTTTTCTTTTCTATCACATTGTCAGACTGCAAATTTTCCAAAGTTTTCTAGTCTGTTTCCTCTTGAATGCTTTGCCACATAGAAACTTCTTCTGCCAGATACCCTAAATCATGTCTCTGAAGTTCAAAGTTCCACAGATCTCTAGGGCAGGGGCAAAGTGCCACCAGTCTCTTTGCTAAAGCATAACAAGAATCACCTTTATTTCAATTCCCAACAAGTTCCTCATCTCCATCTGAGACCACTTCAACCTGGACTTAGTTGTCCGTATCACTATCAACATTTTAGTCAAAGCCATTCAACAAGTCTCTAGTAAGTTCCAAACTTTCCCACACTTTCCTGTCTTCTTCTGAGCTCTCCAAGTCTCTAGGAAGTTCTAAACTTTTCCACATTTTCCTATATTCTCCTGAGCCCTACAAACTTCCAACCTCTGCCAGTTGCCCAGTTCCAAAGTCACTTCTGCATTTTTGGGTATCTTTATAGAAGCATCCCACTCTCTGTAGTATCAAATTTACTGTATTAGTCTGTTCTCATGCTTCTACAAAGAACTGCCTGAGACTGGGTAATTTATAACTGATAGAGGTTTAATTGATTCACAGTTCTGCAGGGCTGGGGAGGCCTCAAGAAATTTACAATTATGGTGGAAGGAGAAGCAAACATGTCCTTCTTCACTTGGTGGCATGAAGGAGAAGTGAGTGCTGAGAGAAGGGGGAAGCCCCTTGTAAAACCATCAGCTCTTGTGAGAACTCATTCATTATCACAAGACCAGCATGGCAGAAATTGCCCCCATGATTCAGTTATCTCCCCCTTGTCCTGCCCTTGACATGTGGGGTTATTACAATTCAAGATGAGATTTGATGGGGACACAGAACGAAATCATATCAGACTCTGTCTCTAAAAAAAAGAAAACCAACTAATCCTTAGTACATGAAAATACAGCATGTCCTAATACCTTAAGTAATGTTTGCTAATGCATCAATTTTGCAACTCAGGTTTTCCTCTGAAGGATCTTTGAATGAATGTTTGGTGTATTTTATGTAAAACATTCTTAAGCTTTCATGTTGTATGTCTTATTCTTCCTCATATTTTCCAACAATTTTAAATGTTGGGCAACTTTTATAAACGTAGAGGATTTCTTTTTTTGTTATTATTCTGTGTTCTCCAGTGAAGGATCTGAGTTTAAATCTTCATGAAAGTGCTTTAGGCAAATTAGCTAACATTAAAATACTTCATCTCTCTCACTGGGGAAGGGGCAAATCTCCCCCTACAAAGGGTTTTTGTTGCAAAGGCTACATACAAAATGCTCCTTACTGAATTAAAACAAGCAAACAAAACATGAAGACAGGGTCCAAACATGTAAATAAAAATTAAAAGCAATTAAGATACGAGATTTCATAAGATGCCTGTATCTAGCGCTTTCACAGAGGAAAAGAAAAAGGCAAGGGGTGCATATCATAGTAGCTATATTAGTTGGGATTCTCCAGAGAATCAGAAAAAGAACCAATATATTGATAGATAAGTAGATACATTGATAGATAGACAGATAAAACATAGATATTTACTGGCTGACACAGTTGTGGGGGCTAGCAGATACAAAATCTATAGGAAAGGCTGGAAATTCAGTTAAGAGTTGATGTTACAGTCTTGAGTCTGAAATCTGCAGGACAAGCCAGCAGGAAGGAAAGTAAGGCAAGGTTTCTATGTTTCAGTCATGAAGTATGATTGCTTACTGGGGAAACCTTAGTCTTTGCTCATAAGGCTCTTAACTGATTGAATGAGGCCCACCAACATTATGGAGGGTAATCTACTTTACTTAAAGTTAACTAATTATAAATGTTAATCGCATACCCAAATACCGTCACAACAACATCTAGACTGAGCACCATAGCCTAGCTGCATTGACACATGAAATTAACTATCCCAGTGACTATTCCATCAAAAAGTTGCCACCATTCTTGAAGCAAGTAGAGATACCCTGAATGAAAATTCAATCAGAGTAAATTGGTGCCTCTTTTTCTCAGGCAGAGAGTTTGCAAGAGCTACGAAACAGTTCTACAGACCATGAATGTCTTTGCCCTGCACTAGCAAAGCCCCTAGGCTTTCACTGATTATCTCACCATCCTCACAGAGGACACAGTTCCTCTTCTGTTAAGGTGGGCCACAAACCCGCTAGACTCTCACATGTACAAGCTGCATGAGTAAAGAAGATTCATATGTCTTCACTTAAGAAATAGTTATCTTTTCATTAGTGATGCTTATCCCCAGTTTGATTTATCACCCGTTATTAATACATAGAAAGAAGGCCAGAATCAAAAATTATGATAATAATAATTTTGGAAAGGATAGATTTGAGGAGAAATAGTGCATTTTAATCCTCAACCTATAACTTCTGCCTGGACTTTCCTTGGGAAACCAAAAGGCCACCTACTCTAATATAACTATGGAACCTCTACGGCTGGGCAGAGGACCTTGGCTTGCCAGGGCAGTCATATTTTTGTTGTACAACTTGTACTGTAAAGCTTATATGTTCTTAGTGAGAAAATATTTATTTTCCTTATAAACTCTAAGTAAAAAGTTATATGCTTTGTAGGTTGAACTTGCCTTTTCTTATTTTTCAAAAAGATAAAATTATAGAAACTATTATTATAATTATTACTATACTCAAAGTTATAGATCTAAAGACTGGAAACAACCTCAGAGATCATGCGCATTTTTGTGTCTGTGTTCAATTAAAGATGTGGAAGTGAAGCATTACCTTGAGATTTTTATCACAAATTTCCAGGGATCTACAAGGTTTGACTCTAGAGACATGGTAAAGGAAACAGATACATTGAGAAATCTCTTTGTGGATGCTGATTATTAGGTACTCATTCTTTATATTTTAGATTTCTTAAAGATAGTATATACAAAAACTAAATGACCTTCTGGAAACTGGAAAGAGCTCACGTATGCATAAAGACAAAGAAGTAGAAATAAGATTATCACTTTGGGAGGCCGAGGCGGGTGGATGACGATGTCAGGAGATTGAGACCAACCTGGCTAACACGGTGAAACCCCATCTCTACTAAAAATACAAAAAAACTAGCCGCGCCTGGTGACGGGCACCTGTAGTCCCAGCTACTCGGGAGGCTGAGGCAGGAGAATGGCGTGAACCTGGGGGGCGGAGCTTGCAGTGAGGGGAGATCACGCCACTACACTGCAGCCTGGGCAACAGAGCGAGACTCCGTCTCAGAAAAAAAAAAAAAAGAAGAAGATGATGCAGATACACGGAGAAGGGCAAGATAAAATAAAGAGAAAGGGGCCTTGGGAAAAGAAATACGAGTGCAAATGCACACACACACATACACACACAGAGCAGGACGGGAATAAGATTAACAGAAAGTTACAGAGACCAAGTGCCTGGATTGTTCTCTTGTTAATTTCTGTCTGTGTTTGGATGCTCCTGATCATCATTTAACAGTATCCTATGTTAAATTATGCAGCAGCATAATTCATAAAACAGTATATACAATCCGAAGTCCCCAAAACTATTTTCATTTTAATAAAATATATTTTAAATAATTTGTAATTGATATGCTGTACTTGTACATATTTATAGGGTACAATTTGATAATTCCATAATGTATGGGTTAAATACTGATCGAATCAAGGTGATTAGCATATCCATCACCTCATGAGTTTCTCATTTCTTTGTGGTGAGAACATTCAAAAGCCTCTCTTCTAGTTATTCGGTAGCATGCAATACCTTACCATTTACCATAGTCACCCTACTGTGCAACAGAATACCAGAACTTATTTCTCCTACCTTATTGTAACTTTCTACCTGTTGACCAGCCTCTCCTCATCCTCCCCTCCCAACTGTCTTCCCCAATCTCTGGTAACCATTGTTCTGCTCTCTGTTTCTACGACACGAACTTTTTTAAAAAAAAAAATCCCATGAATGAGACTGTGCAGTATTTGCATTTCTGTGTCTGGCTTATTTCATTTACCATGATGTACTCCAGATTCATTCATATTGTTGTAAATGACAACATTTTTCCTCTTTTCTATGGTTGTATTTATATTTATATACTTTATATACTATATAATATAAACATTGTGTTTCTATACCACATTTTCTTTATCCGTTCACCTGTTGTTGGACACTTACACTGATCCAATATCTTGGCTATTGTAAATAGTGTTGCAATAAACACTGGAGTGCAGATACCTCTTCAGCATATTGATTTTATTTCCTTTGGATATATACCCAGCAGTGGGATTACTGGATTCTTTGGTAGTTCTATTTTTAATTTTCTGAGGAACTTCCAAAATACTGTTTCCCATCATTGCTGTACTACTTTATATTCCTACCAGCAGTGTGTAAGTGTTTCCTTTTCTCTGTATCCTCACCAACACTTGTTGACTTTTGTCTTTTTGATAATAGCCATCCTAACTGGAGTGACGTGTTATCCCATTGTGATTTTGATTTGCATTTCCCTGATAATTAGTGATGTTAAACACTTTTTCATATACCTGTTGGCCATTTGTATATCTTCTTTTGAGAAATGTTTGTTACGGTCTTTTGCCCATTGTTTTCTGGATTATTTTGTTTGTTTGCTTGTTTGTGTTTTTTTGCTGTTAGGTTCTTTATATATTCTATATATTAACTCCTTGTCAGATGTGTAGTTTGCAAACACTTCCTACCATTGTGTAGATTGTTTCCTTTGCTGTACAAAAGCATGTTAGTTTGGTATCATTCCATTTGTCTATTTTTGCTTTCATTGCCTGTACTTTTAAGGCCTCATTTAAAAAAATCCTTTCCCAGCCCAATGTTACGAAGTTTATCCCCTATGTTTTCTCCCAGTAGTTGCATAGTTTTGAGTTTTACACTTAATTCTTTAATCCATTTTGAGTTGATTTTTGTACATGATAAGAAATAGAGGTCTAGCCTCATTCTTCTGCATTTGGCTATCCAATTTTCCCAGCACCATTTATGGAAGAGGCCCTTTTCCTCGATGTGTGTTCTTGTTACCTTTGCTAAAAATAAGTTGGCTGCAGGTGCACGAATTTATTTCTTGGATCTCTATTCTGTTTAATTGGTCTATGTGTCTGTTTTTATGCCAGTACTATGCTGTTTTGGTTACTATAGCTTTGTAGTGTATTTTGAGATCAGGTAGTGCGGTGCTTCCAAATTTGTTATTTAAGCTCAGGATTATTTGGCTACTCACTATATAAATTATATTATTGTTATCTCTTCTGTGAAGAATGTCATTGGCATTTTGACAGGGATTGTATTAAATCTGTAAATTGCTTTGGGTAGTATGGCCATTTTAACAATACTAATACTTACAATCCAGAAACACAGGATGTATTTCCATTTGTTTGTGTCTTCTTCAATTTCTTCAACAATGTTTTACAGTTTTCAGTGTAGAGGTCTTTCACCTTTTGGGGTAAGCTTCTTTCTAGGTATTATAAATGGTTTTTGAACTGAATTTCTGTTTAACATGACTGAAGGTAGTATCCAAGTTTAGTCTGCCATCTATGACTATTCTGCCATCTTTAAAATGTTTGTCTCTCTCTATAGCATAATTCAAAATGATGCCTAACAGACTCAGTTCTGTTTTCCTTAAGGGTATATAAGATTTATGAATTTGACAGTTTATTGCTTTAGTGGAACACTTTGGGATCATTTATAGCTTATGCTGTGTAAAGGGCATTTTTATTTCTAGAAAAAGGAATATTTTACCCAAGAGTTTGTAAGTTAAGTGGAAGCTTTTTATTTATCTAACAATTGTTGATTTGTGGTCTGGCAGGAAGGAATTTCTGGCAAATGGAATGCTTCCCCTGAAAAGAAAAGCTCAGCTTGTATTCTTAGCCTGATAAGTGTTGGCCAAGAACTTGGTTAATGACATCTGTTACATCTCTGGTTTGGCTATTTTTGCAATGTGTGGACTAACGATGGAGATTATGATTACAGAGCTGTGCTGTAGTTTACTTAACTTCCAACCTTTCCTCCCTGATTATTGTTTTATCAAACCTCAAAAAGAAGTCTCAACCAGAGGTCATCCATCCCCCATTCACTTAAGGATTTGTTAGATAGATCCAAGGTTCAGCCAAACTCACAATTGTTAGTGAATACACTTGGTTCTAAAACTTAGTCTGTGATCAGTAGAACTTCATTTTTATGCCTCTACAAGGCTTCTTTTTTATCTCCTTTTTTTCATGTAGACCTTCAGGTGGCTTCCCTTTTCCTCACATCTATGAATCAAATTGCTCTTGGAATCATCTTATTTCTCCTTTGAGTACACTGTGTACATAAGCCGTGTAGGGATGTGACACTTATCTTTGTGTTCTTAGAAAAATAAGTATTTCTGGCTTTTACACTTCCTATTTTACTGACATTAGCAAAAACACACTTGGGCTGTCTCCTGTGTGTATAAGGAAGTAAAGTGGCTTGGTTTGATTGGGACCAGGTGTTTCTAAGATGTGCAGTGCATTATGGCTTTCAGGAAATATTTGTTTTTATTTATTATACTATCTAATTTCAATGCCAATCAAGTACAACTCTATATGACCAATGTGACATGACCAATTTATAGAACATGAGAATGCTAGATTTTGAATAAAAAGTTAAATAATATATACTATGGACATGTAAATCATTTTTATCATTTTTTTTAAAGATTGTTCTAGAATAAGACCCTTATACTTAAAGATTGGTTCACAGCCTGGCTGTACATAAAGTATTTTGTAGAAACTCTAAGCTAAGAATCTAAAAGCCTGAGTAAAGGTACTGGCTCTTGCTAACTAGAAAAATAATGGTTTTATACTATATTACCAGAATTTTTTTTTTTTTTTTTGAGACCAAGTTTTACTCTTGTTGCCCAGGCTGGAGTGCAATGGCACAATCTCAGCTCACCACAACCTCCACCTCCTGGGTTCAAGTGATTCTCCTGCCTCAGACTCCCAAGTAGCTGGGATTACAGGCATGTGCCACCATGCCCAGCTAATTTTGTATTTTTAGTAGAGACAGGGTTTCTCCATGTTGGTCAGGCTGGTTACCAGAAATTTTTAACCCATTATCTACATAGTTATGTAACAAGATAATAAAAGTAATACATTTACAAACCATACGTAGGTTAAATTATTAGCAGTGCTCATTCTATTCTTCTTTAAGTCTACATTTAGGTCATTTTTTTCTCCAGAAAGCATTGTCATTCAACAGGTATTGATTAAGCCCCTGTCAATTGCCAAGAACTGTGCTTGTGTACTAGGAACTCCAAAGTGAAAAGACACTTGGAGTAATTTGGAGCAATCAGCTCCAAATCTGGAAAGAGACCGATATGTAGACAATTAACTACAGTAGCCTGAGAACTGCAAAAAGGAAGTATGTGCAAGGGTAGCAGAGATAAACCATTACCCAGGGAAGCTTCATTGAGGAGCAACGTTCAAACGGGGCCTTCAAGGATGAATAAGAGTTTTCAGAGCTGTGAAACAGCATGAGAACTTGGTATCGCTGGCCTGTGTGCTCCAAAGTCAGTAAGAGAGGTAGGAGACAATGGAGAAGTAGAAAGGATCCAGGCTGTAGAGAGTTTTGCCTATTTTTACATTTTTTTACTAGCATTGTGACCTCAGGAAAGGCACGGTTACTGAACTGCAGGTACTCCATTTGTCAAATGTCGAGTATGACTGTTCCCACTCTTGAAAGTTGTTGTAAGGATTGGATTTGCACATGAGACAATGGATATGAAAAGACTTGGTGATAATATGCAGTCAATGTTAAGATTACACCTCCAAATTTGCCAGTGCACTTCTGTACCCAGACCATTTGTATGCCTTCTGGGGAGTTCACCCTCCTCACACTGCTTAGACCTCCAGGAAGCTTAAAGCTCACTTAATATATCAAGTTACAACAACTTTTGCTGAGTAATATTATTGTTTGTCCAAAATGGGACATAATAAGTTAATCTGTTTTCTGGATTTCTGTAATGGTGCCACATGCTGAGGGGGTACAGAAAGAGTCACAGAATGTTAAACCTGAAAAGGAACTCAGAAAGGTTCTAATTTCACTCCCTCATCTGAGAGGTGGGGAAAGGTCGCCCTGAGAAGTAAGCGATTCATCCAGGACCACACCTTTAGTTAGTGGTGTTGCCAAGACTCCAGCCCAGATCTCCTCACTCAGTCCAATTTTGTTCCCACGACACCTTGCACCACTCATATATCAAGTTGAACTATTGGAAATTGCTGAACATTCACCCATTTTTGACCTGAAGAAAATAATAATTTCCTCTGGATCAATCTAATGGAAGGACTCATTACTGATTCCCTCCCAAATGCTATCTCTTTCTATGATTTCTGCGGGTGAAGAACTGTTCTCTTCTTACTGAGAACTCTGCAAACTTAGGTTTAGGAAAATTCTGTTTTCTAAAACTTCCACATCTATCTTCATATTTGATCCTTGTAATGGCACAGAAGGATCCTTATATAGCACAAAAGGTAAGAATCACCGGAAGAAAAAATTTAAGATACCACCAAATTAATATTTTGAAAGCAAACGTAAATTATTTCACACAGCAATCACAAGATCAACTATGAAATAAGTGATACCAAGGACAGATGACGTACTTGGGTGTGGCACTCACCTGGGCAGTCATGAGCTCGCTGTGATGCTGATGGCCACATTTCCTTTCACTGCCTCAGAGCCCTATTTAGTCTACAAGCAGAGTCGCAATATGCTGTATCTGTGTCTTCTCAATAACGATAAATCAAGACTATGTTCTGGACAGTATGTTTAATTGCTAGATTGCTAAGGACACAGCAAACCCTGGTGTCCCTGGCCCTAGAGCATAGGGATCAAACATAGTCTTTACCGCGAATAGGGAAGGACAAGAAAACAGAGTGAGATTCAAAAGGAGAAGAGGACCCTCTAGTTCAGTACATGAAAGTACACAGTCACTTGCTCTGTACTCAAAATTGTATCCGAAAATTAGCATGATTTTTTGATCTCTAAATAAGTTGTTATACTAACTATATCATATTACATTTCTGGAAGAAAGAGTTTGTTTCAACCT
The DNA here is from genome assembly GCF_008728515.1 of Papio anubis. Classification (NCBI taxonomy): domain Eukaryota; kingdom Metazoa; phylum Chordata; class Mammalia; order Primates; family Cercopithecidae; genus Papio; species Papio anubis. The sequence continues at coordinate 45,421,921 of NC_044978.1, forward strand.
CCTCCTTAAATCCTGTATGCTCCTGAGAAGAAGGTACAATGTCTTCTGCCTTCCAGTTAAGCCATGTGGAGCCTCAACTCCCAAAAAGAGATGGCCCATGTGGGCATGCAGCGTATTTCTACTTTGCTACTAATTGAAAGCTTCTGCTAATACAATTGTTTTTAAAAACTAATGTCTTGCTTTGAGACTTCTTTGAGTAGTTTTATTTTGTGTCAAAAGCAGAATGTGGTGTCCCTATTGAGGCGTGCAAAAGAATCTAAGAAAAGATTGGGGTCTTTATTATTTCACACTGTTTCTACTGTTCTTATATTGAAGAACACTATTTTAAGAAGGAGGAAAAGGGCACGAAAAACTTGTATTGTTATACATAGCACTACATGTTGGGTTTTTATTCTCCAAAACAGAGAGCCAAATATATTATCAAGACAGTTTGGGGACATCTCCAAAAAGAATACACCAAACACCTCTCAGTGAACAGAATTAGAGCTAGCAGCCTTGACACCTGCCACCTTCTGCTCTCCCCACCCACCAACCACGTGAGCACAAACACCTCTCCCTCTACCACCTGTCCTACATGTCCAAAGATTGCAGGGGTGGATTTAAGAGCATTGTCTGTGAGTAGCATCTCTGCAGCTTAGGAGAATACAACTAGGAAAAGGACCACAGAAATCTCATCTCTTTGCTGTTCTTTTGGTTTTTCCCTCTTTTCTGAAAAACCTATAGGCTATTTTGTATGGTTTCACGAAATAGTCTATTGTTCCTCAAGAAGAGAATGGATATGAGCCTGTAATGTTGGAGACTCCAAAAAGAGGGCCACCTATCCCTCCAAGCTCCAGGATGTGGGTGGTGGCACCCTGAAGCACTAAGAGGGCACAATCAGGGAGACCTGGGAAACAGTTGAATAAATAGAAGTGAATTAAGCAAAAGCCTGAGAAATGGAAGTAGACAATCAAGTGGAATAATACCCTTATTTGGGAAGGGCATAGAGCAAATTTCAACCAAAAAGACACATTTTTGAAATTGCTACCAACAGCTCCAGGAACATGGGAGATAGCCAGAGGAAGAAAATGGAGACCTAGCTGATATACCATTTGGCTTTTTCTGTTACCTAATTTGCCAATTCTTCTATTCCAGGTTACTTTCTTTTCCTCAAATGTATAGCTCTACTGGAAAAAAAAGACCATTTTATTTATTATCTATAGACATGTAACTGGACCTGTGCATGTGAAGTCACAAGTCAGAGTAACACATTTCTCACTGTGAAGCATTTTCCAAATGACAATGATACTAACTGACACTATGTGACAATTGCTAAGTAAAGGTATTGTTTCCAAATGCATGATGAGTGGGTTCTTATGGAATTCAAATACACTTTAAAATGATATTACAGTGTAAGCTGTAGAAGCCAAATGCTTATGACAATGAAGCTATTTAAAAATCTATGAAGTATTAGAAAACATAAGTATATATAATGTTAATTTTTCTTTTAACTTTTAAGCACCTAAGATAGAATATCCTAGTCAACTAAAATTTTTTCCAACTTCAAGTTATAAACATTTAACATTTGACAATGACTGCCACTTTATCATTTGGTAAATGACTTTACCTATTTGAGAGTCAGCATTTATTAAATGGATTTTCAAAATTTCTTTAGTGGTATATCATATTTTTTATTTTGTTTTTATTTTTGTGTTTATTTTTTAAATTATTGCATTTTTAAAAGAGGAGATTATATTAGAAATTAGAATTAGTAATTAAGTTATATCAAAATTAAGTCTTCCTAAATATAGTATTTAGGTAAAATACTTGATGTCTTTTTCCCATATTTTTTAACCCAATGGGAAATAATTGTGAAAACATAAATGTCATTATACTCTTCACATTTTGGTAAGTTATAAAATCTGCAGTTGGGTGTTTTTCTCTAGTATTACTTTAATAGTCACTTTCTAAGCCATTTCTATTCCTCAAATTTCTATTTTTCTTCACTTTACTGTACACTCAAATCATTTTCTCATCCTGGCTGGTCCTATCAGAGCCTGTCTACTGACTCCTGTCTCCTTCAGCTTGATCATCTCTCCATCTTTTTTTTTTTTTTTTTTTTTTTTTTGGTCAGGCTGCCCAGTGTCCAGTCCAATGTTTGCCTCATAATGGGCTTTTGGTGCATGTTGGTCCCTCTTTACTCTCATTTCCCAGTATGAAGTTATATGTTTTCCTTCCTTTATTTTTTTTAGAACATTAGGGCATCAATTTTATTCTATGTAGTTTTTTAAAAAAAAAAAAAAAAAAAAACACACAACAATTTTTTCTACTGTTTTTTGATGTGAAGAAAGGAATTTAATAATAAAAGCTTAAGTTATAAAGATGATATTTGTCCTGCACTCCCCTGCCTCTGAGGTCTCTCACACACAGTACTTCTTTGCACCTCTTTTACTCCCACTTTACAGATGAGAGAGCAGATGAGAAGTTGCCTAAGGCCAGAGAGCTACTGTGTGAGTGAACAGATTGTCAGGTCTCGCCAACTGAACTTGACAACCTGATGCTTCCACTTTAAAATACTGTCTGAAAAAAGTATGATGGTAAATCAAACCCCACTAAATAGCTCTTCTTCATGACTTGTAAACTCTAATATTCTCACATGGAAAATAGTTTTATATTATGATTTTCCTTGGATTAATTTAGGCAATGCTAAGACTACCTTCTGAATTCAACAGAGAGTGTTTGATTTTCTATGCCAAATTCAAATCTAAAATGTTTTATCATTCTTGTAAAACACAGGTGTGTGAGATATATGAAGATTTGTATCAGATTTAGTAAAATTATTTCATTTCACCTACACCAGTAGTTCTGAATCAATGGTGATTTCCCCCCCAGGGGACATTTGGCAATGTCTAAAGATAGTTTTGATTGTCACAATTGAGGATGAGGAGGAGCAGTGAGGGAATGCTGTTGGTATCTAGGAGGTAAAGGCCAGGGAGGTTGCTGAGCATTCTGCAATGCACAGGGCTGCCGTCACAAGGGAATTATCCAGCCCATAATGTCAGTAGTACTGAGATGGAAAATCATGCACTAGAGTATAACTAGATACATAGCTACAACAGCTTAATTTAGCAAATAACAAAGTGTCATGCTTTGATGTGAAAATTATACTTACGCTTCAAGCTATTCTTTTTTACTTCTAGGTGATCATTTTATACCAGACTTCCACATTGTGATAAAACTAATTCAAATATTTCTTATTTTCTATTCTGTAACTGATTTCTTTTTCTTCACTGGTTTCCAAATGCAACTGTCCTCAAAGTTTAGTTCTTGGTTCTCTTTTTCTACAGCATCTCCCTCATGATTTTTGCATAGTGTCAGCTACACAAAGTCCCTGACTTACATAAATTGGGTTTTCATACACTCCAGAATCTGCACTCTTATTTATTACACATTAAACCACCTCTCATACGCAGAATACAATTGTTAATGCATCATCTGGCTGACGGCCTGCTGCTGGGTCTGAGGGAGGACGATGAGTGCTCCCAACTGAAGCCTGTGGGGGCATAGCTAAGGTCTGAGCAATGATCTCTCTGGCCTCCATTTGGAAGGACCACAGTGACATCCCCCACTCCATACCCCCTCACAATTCTCTGACTTCAGAATCCCACACCCCCTCACAATTCCCTGACTTCAGAATTCAGGGAGCCTGTAACTGACCCTCACACGAGGAGTCTCCGTCTTAGCAGGGTTTCCCTGGCCCAGCCCACCTTCTCCCTTTCTAATATTTCATTTCCTTCCCCTCACACCCTTTCTCCAGCAAGTGATTATGCACAGCCAGAAGGGGACTCTCAGAGCCACACGTGAGGAGGCAGGATGTGTCATGAAGACGCAGCCCTTTCCTCCAGCTTGCTTCTGGCTTGGAGTGTCAAAGTCCAGGGGTGGCCAGCTGTCCATCAAGACCCCAGTAGCAGGTCTGAGAGAGGGTGGAAAAGGGTGGTGGCTGAGTCAGCTAATTCAGAGTCCCCGGGGTATCTTATGACAGATACACAGCTGGGGTCCCACTAGCTATAAATCTTCTTATGCAACTCCACAATTGCCTAGATCCTTTGAGAGTAATGCCTAACAAAATACAAAGGTTGTACAATATATATTTAGCTCTCTATTGTTAAACTTTCAGAAACCTGACTTTCAGCCTCTCTCTCAGAAACTTCCTGCATAATAACTACTCCTGAATTTACATGTCTTGCCTTTGGCTGTCCCCAAAACTTTGTCCCATATATCCAAATATCTGATGAGCTTTTTGCACTTGGACTTCTTACCATCACATCAAAGCCAAATTAAAACCAAACTCCCAAGCTATCTTCCTTCCTGGCTTCTCTAAATCGGCTATTGCTATATCTATACTGCCATACTACTGTACCTACACAACTCCTCCAGCTGCCCTGTTTGGGCTCTATGAGTCATTTTTTACAGTCCCCGTAACTCTCAGAGCTGGTCATCTCCTACAGCCTGATGGTTCTCACTTCATTTTTCTTTAACCCATCTTTTCCCTTTCCACTGTCACTGTTTAATGCTTAAGCTCTTATTATTTCATGAAGCCTGTCAACATCCTCTCTGAAGAGCTCCTACCTGACATGTCTTTTTATCTACAACCCTTAGCACTGTGCCTGATGTATGGTTTGACTTCAAAGTAATTGCATATTGTGTAAATGAGCAAATAAACAGTTCTCTGTGAATAATTGATTTATGCATTCCAAAACACCAATTTGTACTTATTTTCTCCTGTGTGTCCATTAAAATGTATGCATTGCATTGATATCAGTATAGCCTTAATGGGCCCAGTGTCTTGAGTGCCTAGTGCATGCCAGGCATTATGCTAATCATTTTCACCTTCACTATTCAATGTCTTCTTATTCCTTTACAAACCCAACTAAGACAAAAATAAGTTCATTGCTGTGGGATTTTGTTGTTTTCATTTTTCTGTCCTCAACACTTAGAAGAGGGAACAGCATATGCCAGATGATCAATAAATATTTATGCAATAATTGAATGGATGGCTTAGTCAATTATAATATTTCATCAATCATCCTTCAGAAACCTAGAATATAACTTAGATCTACAAGAGAATTTTCCTAGTTGCAAACCTACAATTGCTATTTAAGTCCTATTAAATACCGTTGCTATTAAATAAAGAAACTTATTATGGCATAGTAATAAGCTTTAGTAGTATCTCTAGGAGGCCAGAGAGACAGAATGACAGGACATGCAGCAAGAAAGAATGCCAACAGCACTCTGTGGATGACCATTGCCACTAGGTACAGTTGTCCCTGGACACTAGATCTCTGCTCCCAATGTCCATGAAAACCAAGTGCCTCCACTGCAACCCTCACCAATATGGGCTCTATGCAGTTGACCTGCAGCCTCCTCATATTGTACACTTTTAAATCAAAGTCTCAAGCCACATTGGCAGAGCCTAAGTGACAAGCTTATGCCCTAGCTGTTAGAGAGGCTGCACAATGATGTTTTCTAATTCTTTCCAGTAGATCAAGCTTGTCCAACCCATGGCCTATGGGCTACATGCAGTCCAGGATGGATTTGAATGTGGTCCAACACAAATTCGTAAACTTTCTTAAAACATGAGTTTTTTTGTCATTTTTTTAGCTCATCAACTATCGTTAGTGTAGTGTATTTTATGTGTGACCTAAGATAATTCTTCTTCTTCCAATGCGGCCCAGGGAAGCCAAAAGATTGGACACCCCTGCTATAGGAGATGGGATTCATCAAATCCTAAATCCTCCAATTATGGACAGGGAGTTCAAAAGCTGAAGAATAGTTACAAAACAAAATCATGTGACCTAAAGGGCCCTAATGAATACTACTGGCCAGAAAAAGCCAGTCCACCTTCTTAAGTACTGATTAATAGGTACTGATTCATAGGAATAAAAAGGGCACCAGAAGGGAATGGAGACCAAGTAGCCTTTGGTCATGACAGAATATTGATTAGTTTTAAAATATGGAAATATTTGTTGTTGTGTTTGTTTTCCCTCTGACTGAAATATTCTTTCTCTCATTCTCTAATCAAATACTACCCCTTTAGAAAAGCCTTTTCTACCCACTCTATATAAAATATCACCTTCTGATTCTCCCAGTTATGCTTTATCCAACTATCCTGATTTTTGCATAGCACTTTCACCATCAACTACATTATACATTATTTGCTTATTGGCCCACTGGAAAGTAAGCTACACAAGAACAAGGATTTTTTTGATTTCACTGTTCTACCCTCCACACTTACAAGAGTCAATAGCATATAATAGGTATTCAATAAATATTGGTGGAATAACTGAATGGATGATTTAATTAATTAATTATAACTTTTCATCAATCCTCCTTCAGAAACCTAGACTATAACTTAGACCTACAAGAGAATTCTGGAGTGCATTAACACATTTTTTATTAATTATCAAGCCAAACAAACTGAAAGGGTGCCTGAAATGTTTTTAGGTTACCAGAATTACTCTTTTTGTGGTAAATGCATGTAAGTATTTTGACAATCAGAAATCTTCCTGAATCTATTCTGAAGTGGTCTTGTCATGCCTTAGAAACAGTACATTTTACTAAAGAATACTGTTACAAATTTTCAAGAACGTACCATGCCCCGTGTAAGTTTCCTTCATTCTGCTTCCCCTAAGTCTACCTTCTTCTCCCTCCATATTAAAATGTCCCCTCTTTCTCTGCAGAAAGAATTCTACCCATCTCTCCTAGCCCAGTCATCCCAGGAGGTCTTCCTTTCTACTTATTTTGCTCCATTCATTTCTTTTTTTTTTTTTTATTTATTATTATTATACTTTAAGTTGTAGGGTACATGTGCATAACGTGCAGGTTTGTTACATATGTATACCTGTGCCATGTTGGTGTGCTGCACCCATCAACTCGTCATTTACATCAGGTATAACTCCCAATGCAATCCCTCCCCCCTCCCCCCTCCCTATTATAGGCCCCGGTGTGTGATGTTCCCCTTCCTGAGTCCAAGTGATCTCATTGTTCACTGGCCATCAGAGAAATGCAAATCAAAACCACAATGAGATACCATCTCACACCAGTTAGAATGGCGATCATTAAAAAGTCAGGAAACAACAGGTGCTGGAGAGGATGTGGAGAAATAGGAACACTTTTACACTGTTGGTGGGATCGTAAACTGGTTCAACCATTATGGAAAACAGTATGGCGATTCCTCAAGGATCTAGAACTAGATGCTCCATTCATTTCTATCCACAATCATATTGCCCTTGTGTTGTAATTTAACAGTTTCATATACACGTCTTATTTTCTAGTTGGATTAGAGAATCCTGAAGGTCAATGCCCATACTAGGAAAATAAAAATGTATAAATATTATCTCTACTATTTAGAATTAGCCAGGCGTGGTAATGTTTGCCTGTAATCTCAGTTACTCAGGAGGCTGAGGCAGAAGAATCACTTGAACCTGGGAGGTGGAGGTTGCAGTGAGCTGAGACGGCGTTACTGCACTCCAGCCTGGGTGACAGAGCAAGACTCTGTCTAAATAAATAAATACAGCATTACAATAACACAGCTTTTCCGGATGTTTATTTCTGTAGTAAACCGGCAATTGCAATGGTAGCTCCTTCAAGATTTAAGCATTAGGAACTAAGCCAGCCCCAGAATCAAATAATATTGTCTTTGGCACAAATTTGCATTTAATTGGAATAAAATAACATTTTTAGCAGAGAGCAAGAAGTTAGTATTTGGGATCAATTTGTAGGATATGACCAATACATCAGGGAGCCATTTATCTCTTATTTGTGTTGCTTTATAGAGAAGGGGAAAGAGAAAATACTTTAATGAAAACTCTCTTCTGCTCTAGCATCACCATTAATTAGTTTGACTTCTGACAGACAGTCTTTTTTCTGGCCAATACATGTACTTACTACATTTTAGCCACTGGTATCTTTAGGCCAAAACCCCATTGAGTTGTTCCTTAGCTATTAATTTCTCTATTTCTAAGGTTAATGTGATTAAGGAATATTAATAAATAGAGCTTTAAAACATCTGTAGATGGTCTTCACCTTCTTGGATTCATCTAGAACTAGAAACAATTCCTACCAGCCTCTTTCTACTAACATACTTGGTTTAAAGTAGGTTCCCCTTAAATGTTTTGAAACACAGAATATTTCTTATTTATCCCAGACCATGTTTATATTTCTCATTTCTCTAGGAAGTGAATTGATATGGTGCCTAACAGCAAGCATGTGATCACAGAAAGCACTGATTAGCCAGTGATATCAGGTTACAGTGACTAAGGAGCTCATGCTTGAAGAGGATGATGCTTTCATATTTTCTTAACTTGCTCAAGGCATACTAAAATTTCAACAAAACGTAACAATAGTGTTGTTTGGTTTGGGGGCAGGCAAAATATAGGCAGATTGCAAAGGAATATGAAATGTGACAGGAAAGTGCTTTAAAAAGAAAAATGTTAAAATAAAAGAAGAGTTTCAAGTTCTAACACAGGCTGTTCTGATGAAACTAGCCACTTTTTAAAAGATGTATTAACCAGTCAGCAGTGAAAGCAAAGTCAAAAGAAGCAATATAGCCTGGCGTAAATCAGTCCTCTGCTGTTTTAAAACCATGATGATTAGAACCCACATTTATTGAGCACCTCATTTGTGCCAGGCATTTGGTAGCATTATTTTCTTTGATTTTCACAACAATCCGATCGAGCACATAATGCTATTATCACATTTACTGATGAAGAAACTGAAGACCCATAATTTGCTCATGATCAAATGGCTCATAAGTGGCAGGCCTAGAACCTGGGTCCATGTGACTCAGGAGCCTATGCTCTTCATCACAAGACTACAAATTAGCTGTTTGGAATCTGGAAATGTTTCTGTCTCTAATTGTTAAACCCTTCTCACTGTGCATGTTTTTATTCAGAGGGTCTGATGTGCAATCAATTTTTCCTACTTTGCTTTTGAAGTGTTTGCATTGCATTGATCCCTAACCCACAGGAATGGTAGCTCAGAGTGAAAGAGCACTGGAGTAGCAGACTGCAAAACTGGCCTCACCACTCACCTGTGGGGACCTGGTCAAATTGCCTCATCCTCCTGAAACTGTTTGTCCAGTTATAAATTGAGACTAATATTTGCCATACTCTGTAATGGGTTTGTAGAATAAAACATGTGACAGTATATAAAAGAACTTTGAAAAAGACACAAAAAAAGTAAATATAAACTATTGCCAAGACACAAGATTTCAAAATCTAAAGGACTACATACATGAATAGTTAAAGTGTTTTCTAACTGTAAACAATATGGTCTTTTAAAAAAATAGCAGTAGGATTTGGGGCACGTTTATTTGTCTGATTTGTCTTATATTTTTCTGTATTTATCAGAATATCCACAACAGTATCAATAATGTTATTTTTTAAAGAGAGAGAAAACTACAGAGAGTAAACATGAAAATCAACATATGTATTTATCTTGCAGTTACACATCAGTGAGTTCCTGTAAGCCCAAGTAGGATTAAATCTCAGTGCTTGTTTTCTACTGATCCTTCTTTGCAACTATAGATCAGAACCTGCAGTGCGAAGGAGGGCTGAGGCCAGCTTTCCTCTTTCCATGCTCATGGTTCCCCTCACTTACTACCAAGGCCTTGCTCTTCCAAGGTTGACTCTAGAGAGAGAGGAGATAAGGTAGGCAGAGCACAGTCTAGTATAGAGAGTATCACTGCCATCTGCTCTTGGAGGTCCCTGGGTGGCTGCTCTTTAAAGGGGGACCCCTTCTTTACTTAGTGTTTTCATGGGTTCCTTGAAGATTCCTATCTTTGGAGCCTTCTTGTCTCTTACCACCTGTGCAACCCATGGGAATCTGGTGGTTGGCTCCCAGCTTCCTTTCTGCGGAAATCCTGTTGCCTCCTTAACTGGCCCTGTTGGACGGATGACCCACCTCTAGTCCATACACCTGCTTTCTTTGTCCTGCTCTTCATAGCTACTCTATTGCTTCCCAATGCAGCGCTCTCCACTCACCCCTTTACCCTGCCAATCTTTTTTGGAAATGAGTAAGTCACATAGACTCCAACTGTAGAAGGAGATGTCAAGCTCTCCAGGAGGTTCCCTAAAGCCCTGTAGGCTGGAGGTCAAGGCTGTAGCCCCATCTCATACCCATACCCTTTTTGGTGATAATAGGGATTTCCACCACAGCATCAGCTTTTTCTAAAGTATTCTCTTCACAAATTCTTTCTCTTGTCCACATGCTGCCCCATTTTGATATGCTTGATCTGATTAAGGGGTCCAGTAACTGTGGAACTGGTTAGTAAAGCTCTATTTGATAAAGTTTATACACAGTCACTTTGGTATCTGATATCTATCATACTGGCCCATCAGTTGAAACTCAGTCATAAAGATTTCTACTTCAACATCTTTTCACAGGTGATTATTTGCAGCAACCACTCCACAGATGAGGGAGACCTTCTCCTGCTACCAATACACAAACCTTACACAGCCACAATAAGGGGCTGGGTTGATCTTTCAGAAAGAGGCCAGTGACTTGGTATGGACAAGAGGAAATACGATAGAGCTCTTATATCCCTTGTCTATTGTCCTCTTCATGGGTAGTTTTTAAACATTAGAGTGTATAGGTTCAATGCATCATACTATGTCCTGAAAGTGATAAAATAAGTAAATATAATGTCGGTATTATCTTCAAGGAACTTCCAGACTAATATGAGATCAAATGGATGCTCAAATAATACAAACGAGTAAGTTAAGGGCAGAGAAAAAATTGAGGAGGCAGAGAGAGTGGAAGTGAACAAGACAGGCAGGGAGAAAAGGATAGAGGTGTTGAGTATGACCTGAATTTAAAACTACCAAGCTCTGGCTCTTTGGAACCCTGATGCACAAGACCCTTTGGGAACAGGAGGCATCTGGCTCACTCTAGATTAAGCAGGGGGAATAGGGGTTAAGATGACACTCATGACATCCTCTAGCAAAGCAAAGAACATTTCCTCTCTCCACCAAAAAAATAAAAATAAAATAAAACAAGAGTATGTTTTGAAACCCCTGATTTCAGAAGCAAAATGCACACCTTGATCATTGACTTTTGCCATCAAATACTCCAGCTGACTTTTCCTTTGCCCCTATCAATTACAGGAGGAAATAAACTAACAAATCAACCTTTCCATCTAAACTGGGCTTGGATTTGTTTGGAGAAAGAGTACTATATTGTGGATGAAGACTCCACATTCTTAGAAGTGACACTTACACGCAGAGGATACCTTGGAGAAACATCATTTATCAGTAAGTAACTTTGGATTGGTTGTTGGTAAAACGTCATGGAAACATGAAATCTAGGACTAAACCTAATTATAAGAAAGTATACTGAAAGAGAATAAATAACTGGTTTGGAGAAATCTCTAAAAAAGTGTCTGTGAAATTATGCATTGGTTTTTGCTCCATGTGAGTTATGGGGCTTAGATATATCAATTTTTATCATCCTTTCCCTGTTTTTCTCTTTCTAGCAAGTTCATCTTTCTCTCTTTTATAACTCACCAGTCCTCAGGAAAATTAAGACAGTTCATAGCCATCCCACAATCTTCAAGTCACTCAATTTCCTTCAAAGTTGTTTTAAGCATATATTTTTAGCCTTAGTTCTAGCTATTTCTTTTGAAAAATTATTTATGAGTACATGATCCATTACTGTGTTTAGTTCTATATATTTCTTTTGATTATGTATAATTGTTTTAACCTTGCTAGTAGGTTATAAATTCCTTGAGGACATGTACTATGTCGAATTTCTTTATGTTCTACAAGGACCTAGTACAGAAATATGTCTTCTTGGAGTAAACACACACATAGTGCGTGCATAATATATCTCATTATCATCATTAATAATTAACAGTAGTTGTTCTAATAAGGCATTGCATTTTCATAACATCTTTAGCTGCCAGAACTTTCAGAGATCATTTTGCCTTTATTTACATAATCTATTAAGAAGACAGATAGGAGTATATTGTCTTCATTTTATAAATAAGCATTGAGTTTCCCTGACATGCAGGACCCCAGAGCTCAGGCAGTATATCAAAACTGTTGGAGAGAAGCCAGGGAAGAAATGAGCTGGGGAGAAAACAAGCAATCAAGAAAAGGCAGACTTTCCCTAGTCTCCGCTCCAGGCCCAGAGCTCCTAAAATAGGACTGTTCTCCTAGGAGAAGGGGTCAGCCAAAGAGCACCCTGATTTCTGGGTGGCCCTCAGCCTCGGCCTACATTCCAGGTTACTACATCAACACATGGTAGAACTCGCTGCCAGGAATGTCAGCTGAAATACGCCTCCCTCCTCTTGTCAGGCCCTACTTCCACAATTCTTTATCTCAAGGCCTTCTTGTGAGTTTGGGTTAAAATGTCAAGAAGCATTTTTATATCCTGACCCAAGAAAAAAACGTTCATCTGCTCAGAACCATTTCAATGTTTGCCCTAACTGAACCCTTTGGAAATCCTTCTGGCCACCCTGTCCAAAGCAGCACCCCTGCCATACTCTATCTCCATGCACTGCTGTATGGTTCTTCATAGCACTTACCATAATTGGCATAGATCATGTGTCTATTTGTCTTCCCAAGTAGATTTCAGCTTTATAAGGTCAGGAACTACATCTTGGGTTATGTCCAACCTCAAGAACAGCATGGGGCATACGGTAGTCACCAATATTTGTTGTTAAGTAAACTACAGCCAGGCCTTTTGTTTGGTAAATACTCTTTAAAAGCACAATACTACTCAACATCACAGACAGGAACCTCTAAAGCATCTCACTCAGACAATCCAGAAAGTCCTCCTGATGCCCCCGCTTACTCCACCCCAGGCTAATAGTCGAACCACAAGATCCAGAAGAAAAAAACAAAATGGTAGAGTTTGACTTCCTGCTCTGTCACTTACTCTTTTTTGTGACTTTCAAAAGAGTTCAGTTTCCTTACGTGTAAGTAAATTATCCACCTCACGATGTGTTTAAGGGGAATTTGTAATAATGATTATAAATCAATCTAGCACGGTTCTTGGCATACCGCCAATGCTCAATAAGTGATAAATACCATTCCGTGGCACTCATCAAACACAATTAAAATCACCTGTTTATCTGTTTGCCTCTTCCAAAATTGAAAACCTCTTGAGGGTAGTGGTGGCTGTGCCTAATTCTGTGTGACATCCTCAGCACTTCACACAGAGACAATGTTCACCAAACATTAAGTAAACACCATGTGCCTGCTTCATTCCTATAGCAGCGCCACTTAGCTCTATCTAAGCTTTGGCTGAGGATACCATTCACTCTTCTTTATGTTCTCCACTTCCAACATGTGGCCAAAGGAGGCTCTTCCTAAACACTGAACATTCACTCTCGGTCACAAAATTGATATTAATGCAGGCTTTCTTCAGCAGATTTGCAAAGGCAACACGAGCTATCCTACCTTTGAAATTATTTTCAGGCTCTATAGCTTCATGTATCTTTTACAAGGTTTCAGATTATTTGAGAATGAGGCCAAGGAATTGCATGAGGGGGCTATTAATCTTATTTTATATCAAGTTTTCACCAGAGCTGGTGTCAAGTTACCGTATTTGATTTCACACATCCACACAACTGCAGAATGTAACTAACCCTTATATTGAGACCTACAGTGGAGGGGCAGGGGTATTGTTTTCTTGGTGTGTTAAAATCAAGACCAAACAATATTAGAATGCTGCTTGAACACTTTGGGTTAAGAGGAAGGTCTGTTTAGTCTTGATGGGATAGCATCTTTCATCATTGTATCTCACATTGGATATTTTAACACTATTTTGTTGTTGTTGTTTAGTATCTTCAGTAAGTTACTAATTACTATTTCCTAACAGAGCTCAAATCTCTCACCTCTCTCCATTTTCACCAACATTGCACTAATTGCCTGAAAAATTCCTAAGCATTCTCTTACAATCAAAAAATCACTAAACATATGAGGAAACAAGACACCATGAGTAAGAATCAGCAAGAGAAAACAACCTTTGGGGTCATTCTTCCAAAGACTGCAGAAATTGAAATTATCAGATACAAAATGTTCACTCAAAAATTTTTTATTGAATACCTACTACATGCCATGTACTGTCCTAATTCCCAGGAATTCATCAGTGAACACAATGGTCAAAGATCTCTACCTCCATAGAGCTCATATTCTACTATCTTTCTCTTGAGACTATGAACTTTCTGGGGGCTGGGACAATTTTTTATTCATCTCTGAATCCCCAGCATCTGGTAGAGTTTGGCACATCAGAGGATCTCAATAAGCATGTGCTAGAATAAATAAGTTAAATAAGACTGTTCTCTGTTCTTTCTGTCAATCCCCTTTCCATGTTTTCTTCTCAATTCTATTCAATTCTGCTTACTTATACTCTCTTAGCCAAGAAAGATCATTTACAGGTGTCTTTTGGGAGCATTAAAAGAAACAATTTCTATGTTATCTACTTTTGTTAACAATAGAAACCACTTTGAAAGGAGACTATGCCTTCAGTCACTTGACTTTATATTTATAGGTTTTTTATTTTTATTCAGGCATTGGTACCAAAGATGAAACTGCAAAAAGAGACAAAGATTTCAAATGGAAGACCAATAAACAGGTCCAATTCAATCCTGGACAGACTACAGCCACATGGAGGGTGAGAATCATACCTGACAATGAATATGAGACTTCAGAGACCTTCCAGATCATTCTGTCGGAACCTCTCATGGCTGTACTGGAGTTTCCCGAAATGGCAACGGTTGAAATTGTGGACCCTGGAGATGGTATGTGATACTGATTGATTTGCTTTATTAACCAGTACAGGTTCTTGGCTCCATTTCCAGCATTCACACTTCCCTCAGGCTCTGTAAGCCACTAGATGTGTTCGTATCCATTTAGGATTTAAAGTGAAGTAAATTACTTTATAGACAATAATTTTTCGTTTGCTCTCAGGATTTTTGAAAGAGAATACAGGAGGATTAAAATACGGAGGATCTGTACCAGCATTCCTGTAATATATATACAAGATCTTACTGCAGGCTTTCTACACACCATAGGTACCAAGCAGCTCTGCTCCCAGATGGCTAATCCTCAGGGTTCATTCCAGGGCCACCATCTTTTCACAGCCAGATTAAATGAGAACTTAGATATCCATTGTCCTAGATGTGGCTCCTGGAGCCAACTCATTTGTTTCAACATGTGTTCCCTGAAGTTCTGTTATTATTGTACATAATGTCCTTGAATTCACTGGTTCGTTTTATGCATTCATTCTTTCAGCAAATATCTCCCCAGATAAATTAAAAGGAAAAAAAAATCTAAGCAGTAATTAAACTGCTCGCTGCCCCTTTTTTGGAAGTAGAAGAATATTCCCTAAAGGGGGGTGGGGATTAGTGTTCATCTTTGAATTTCAATTAAGTACATTGATTACACACAGTAGTTAAAAGAGGTCATGTAGCACCTGGAAGTGCGTAGCTTACAACCAGGGAGCAGGCCTTAAGTTCCACAAGACTCAGTGAAGAATCCCTGCATTAGCATGCTCTGAACTACATAAGAGAACGTTAGTGTAATAGACATCTACAGGGGATGGAAAGCTTTCCATGGTCAAACAAGTCTAGGAACTATTTCAAACTTCATCCCTCTTTTTAGGCATCATAATTCATGTTAGCATATTTAAGATTCTGAGAAACTCTCCTATAAGGAAACCGATTTAGTTTAGTTTAGTTTTGTTAGTTTGAACTGTGGATTTTTTTTTTCATCATCTCCAAGGAATGTCTTTTAAAATCTCTAAGTTCCAGTTTTCTTAAAACATAATTTGAGTAGTGTTCATATGCTCTGCACTTTGGCAGGTACAAAAGAAGTAGAAAACATTGCCCCCACCACCTAATGAACAAGGTATCAGACCAGTTTTGTTGAGAACAACACTTCGATACATGAATCAGTTATGAAGTAAATATAAGACACATGGGAGAGTTCAAGGAGTTCAAGGAGAAGAATATAGGTCATCATGGTCCCAAGTAATTAAGGCTCATGAAAGAGGCAGGGTTTGAGCTGAATCTTGAAAAATAAATGGGATTTTGATTAGAAGAGCAGATAGAAACAGGCTCTCCAGATTGGAAAAAACAGAGGGCATGACTGAATAACTTAGTCCTATTGTATCAATTTTTTTCATACGACATTGATAACTTTAATTTACTTTTAGCTTCTTCCATGATGCCAACGTTTTGAATTGAAAGATGTCAAGATAGTAGACTACCACATAGGTAAAATGGAGGAAAGAAAATTATCACTGGTCTTTTCTCCCTGCGCCTCAGGGCCAGTGTCTTCCTGGAGGTTGATACTTGTATCTGTTGAAGCTAATGTAGGCAGAAAAGTAAAAAAGAAAAAAATTTGTAATAGCTAGATAATTTAACATTGAATTCTGAATTATCATTTAGTAATAGTTCCAAAATGAAAAAAAAAAAAAAAATGGTGATTGCCAGCTGGGTGCAGTGGCTCATTCCTGTAATCTCAGCACTTTGGGAGGCTGAGACAGGCAGATCACTTGAGTCCAGGAGTTCGAGACCAGCCTGGCCAACGTGGTGAAACCCTGTCTCATCTAAAAATACAAAATTTAGCCAGACCTGGTAGCGCATGCCTGTAATCCCAGTTACTCAAGAGGCTGAGGCATGAGAATTGCTTGAACCCAGGAGGCAAAGGTTTCAGTGAGCTGAGATCACGAAATTGCACTCCTCCAGCCTGGGTGACAGAACAAGATCCTGTCTCAAAAAAATGCGTATGTATATATGATTGCCTACAATCTTTTCCCTTTTAGCTTGCATCACTAAAAGGAAGAATCTAGGTGTATATATAACATAAGGAAAAGAACTGAGAAAATAAAATGTGGTTTCATAGATAGTTACTGCAGTTATCCACTTCACACTATGAGTTGGAACAACCTCCTCTAAAATTTTATTTGTAAACAAACACCTATATTTTAATTGCACAATGCATGCTTAATAAAAAGCCTTAGAAAACATCCAAAATCTCTCCCCGCCAAAATAGTACACATAATCCCATCAACAAGACATGACATGACCAATATTCATATGGATATTTCAGTGAATGTTTCGATGATGTCTAGGTGTATGCACACACACACATACACACACACACAAACGTGTGTGCACATATACACAACTCAGTAAATTTCAGCAGTAATATGATCTTTAAAATTGAGGGAAGGACCTGTAGTTTATTTTTCTCAGCCTATTAAATGACCAGCACAGTGTCTGCTTAATAAATATTAAATAAGCAGTTTGTTGAATGAAGCGTGAAAACAGTTTTCTTCATTAATGAATTAGATTACTTCATTGTTAAAATATTTTAAAATAAACAGTAAAAGTAAAGCAAGGACAGAAATATGTGATCTCCATTGAGAAGACTTAAACTTTGATCTCAGAAGAAAAAAAAGACATGAAATTGCTGCAGGATTTTTGTTTTCCTTTTTAATGCTGGCTATCCTTTTTAACCTTTCAAAAGAGGTCTCCTAAACCCAATTCCACTGCCTCTCCAGCTCCACTCAATAATAAATAATGTTTCCCATTCTCACTACATTTAATGCAGTTAACCTTGTTGGAAAATATAAGGGTCAAAGACTTTGTACATTTCTGCTCAGGTGTGTTCAAATATCACCGATCAAATCTAAATCTTGGTGAAAAGTCTTCTGCTGTCTTTTCTAGAATCAACAGTTTATATTCCAGAGGCAGAATACAAAATAGAAGAGGACGTTGGGGAACTTTTGATTCCAGTAAGACGATCTGGAGATGCAAGCCAGGAACTAATCGTCATTTGCTCCACACGTCAAGGTATGAGGCTCTGTGGGGTCCTGTTTGCAGGAATAAGATGATGAGAACAGGACTGTGGTAATGCTGGGAGTAGCACAGGGGGTGAGCAAAGCAGAGTTAAGATGCTGGATGCGTGGGCCCCTCATCATGCACGCCCTGCTGCAAACCCCCTTTGCTGACTCTGTGCAGGTGCCCTACTGTTCTTAGCCGGTCTCCTCAACCAGGGATAACACTTTATTCAAAATTGGGATTAAAATAACTATTTTAACTACCCCACAAAGGGGCTAGTCAAATGAGACATTTGTGAAAGTCAGATGAGACATCTTGTGTCAAAAGAGTTTATATATGCTGGTCAAAAAATTATAAATTAAAGATTCTTATTTGTAATAGTATTGCCTCTGGGCAATATTGTAAAATAGTCTGTATATACTACTCAGTTTCTCTTCTCCTCCTCTCTCCCTATCTCACAATCACAGATACCCCCCAACCATGAGTTCAGGCATCTTTGCAACCAAAACAAGGTTCCATTCTTTTTGACCACCTCTATACAGCCAGATTTAGCTGTCTCATGTCTCATCCCCTCAGGATCATATTCTCTAACATCTCATTAGTAACTATGTAGAAAACGAAAATTGCGGAAATAAATGAAGACCACTCAAATGACAACAAGAAAAGGCTATTTATTTAGAGCTTGCTGTAGTATGTCAGCCACCATCACTTGCATGTGGCAGAGACTCGCCAGCAGGCAGAAGCATGAGAAAGCTTTGTAGTGGAAAAAGGAAAGGTATCAGGTATGCCCTGATTGGAAGCTGTTGGCCTGGGAATCTGGAGACTGGCCCAGTAGAAGCAGGCATCCTATATGATTGGTTAGGAGGGCATATTTGGCTCTCTCTGCTTGGTCTTAAATTAGAAGTGGGAGCAGAAATCAGGGAAACTGGCAGTTATTGAGTAAGTCTTGACCATTTGATTGCTGATTGCTACAGAGGTGGTGGCTTGGCTTCCTGGACTCATTGCTGCAGCTGTGGGTCGGAGTTCTCTTTTTATGTATGGTATGGCCATTGTCCCTCTGTATATTCAGTCTCTCAAAATCAATGCTCCTACTTGTTGCTATGTCAGCAAGAGAGAATTTATTCCTCCAGCTTTTCTTCCTCTCCCAATGTTTTTGTTTTTTGTTTTTTTGTTTTTTAAGTAATACCCCCACAACACTGTTTGTAAACACTGATGGTGCACTAATCATTTGGCAGGGGCAGGAAGTACCTTGGTAGATGGAAACTTTAATGGTAGGACCTTGAGATCCCCAGCAAAACAGCATAAAACTAGTTGCCTCCTTCACTTACCTGTAGCCATGTTTAGTATTTGTGAATTATTAGTAACATACAAAGCATGAGTCTGCTTTCCATTGCACTGTGTATGTAGCTCATGTTCATTTTATTTGTGAAAATAAATAATTGTTAAACATTTACCTTAACATGACTTCCAGAGAGTTTAAGTAACCGAATTGAACTTTCATCCTATCCATGGTGAGTAGGTGAGGACAAATACCACAATGGCACACGATATGAGTATAAGAAGATTTACAACATTCATGTTTGTAATTCTGTTACTGGCCAGGTTCATTCTGCTTGTGCATAGCAAGCCAATCACTGTGGTGACAAGTTTTGCAAAAGAGAAAACAATTTCCTTCACAAGGCCACCATACAAAGATACAAGAGAACGAATCAAATTCATCTCTTTGAAAAGAGGGTTTGGGAGTACTTATGAAATAGAAAGCAGGGTCTTCTAAAGCATGGGGAAAGGTGATTGGCAAGTAGGAAAAGTGAGGCAATTGGGGCTTCTGTGCAAAACTAATCAAGCTACATGGTTCTTCATAGGACACGTATGCACAAAATGGCAGTGTTAGCATAATCTGAGGTTACAGCTTTTGGCCCTCTGACATAAGAAGATCACTCTTTGGGCACTGGAGCAGGCCCAGTTAAAGGGTCAGTGGTCTCAACAGCTTGAAATGGACAAGAGCTGCCCCCTAGTTCCTGAAAAACAATTTAAGCAACATTACTCTAGTGCCCCAGTCAGAGATGTTATCTATAAGGATGCTAGTGGGAGTTTAGTTATATATTGTTTGGCTAAGTGATTTGCAAGTGGGAGCTTTTTGTTGTTGGTTTCTTGGTAGGTGGAGGGAGGATTTTGAGACAGGGTCTCACTCTATCACCCAGGCTGGAGTGCAGTGACTCCATCACAGCTCACTGCAGGATCAAACTCCTAGGCTCAAGCCATCCTTCCACCTCAGCCTCTGGAGTAGCTGGGACTACAGGCACCAACCAATATGCATGGCTAATTTTTAAATTTTTTTGTAGAGACGAAGTTCTCGCTATGTTGCCCAGGCTGGTCTCAAACTCCTGGCCTCAAGCGATTCTCCAGATTTGGCTTCCTAAGGTGCTGGGACTACAGGTGTGTGCCACCCTACTTGGCTGCTAAAGGGAGTTTTAAGATAAGCGATAAGTAAGCTGTTAAAAGCAAGCAAGGCAGGTTAAATTTGGCAAACTTAATCTGCTTAGCCCTCAGTTTCAGTTCCAGCAAGATGTATGCAAGAGTCAAGATGCTACCATGCATACAGTGGCTTAGTGTTCCAGGAAGGGCCCCGGCCCTGTTATATCCTATTTTTTCTTTTTCCTTTCTTTTTTTTAACCACAAACATGAAAATACCTTCTTATGTGGGGATCTGGGGGTCAAGGCTCAGGTGTCAAGCAGTCTGAGTTGTGCACCAGCTATGCAGGGAGTTTTCCAGGCATGCCAGCTTTCACATCT
Source organism: Papio anubis (assembly GCF_008728515.1). NCBI lineage: Eukaryota > Metazoa > Chordata > Mammalia > Primates > Cercopithecidae > Papio > Papio anubis. The sequence goes on from NC_044978.1 coordinate 45,442,547, forward strand.
GGAAATCATGTGGGAAGTTGGATTACATAAGGGAATCCTATGAGAAGCTAAAGTTAGGTGTAGCCCTCCCACGTGGGGAAGCGGCACCGCCCCATCATAGCTGACTCCCTGCCAGACACTCTGAGCCTCCCTATTCATTTGGATGGTCCTTCTGCAGCATAGCTTTTCCCGAGGGAAGAACAGACAGACCCTCGGTGAATTCTTCCAGCTTAGCAATGACATATGATCTATCCAACTGGGCTATTCACCATCTCATCTCTTTCATTCACATTTAAGAGACCTTAGCACCATTGTCTGCTGGACACTTTGGTTGTAGACAGAGAATATGCCACTAATACAAGAAGAAGCCCAGCTTGAAGCCCAGAGCAAAGCATGAGTACACTTTCTACCCAATAGCTAGTCTGTCCAGCCTCAACCACACCCCCTAGCTCCCACGCACTTGCCCATTATTGCAAAACCCAAACTAGAGCCCCAATGCACCAGTGGAAGAAAGAATTTGGCACATCCTTTCAGTGATCAGCTAGCTAAGGAGAAAGGCCTCAAGGAGTACCTCACCTAGCTTGTTTTTTCTCCTCTTCACTTTTTCCTTCCCAAACAGAGGAAAACTAGCTTAAACACAAGAGTTGCTAACATTATATGGAGCTGGCTATATCTGGTGCTTTCAAGAGGAAATCTTAGTTAAAGAACAGGCAATAAGGCTGTCTCTGGATATATAGCCAAATGCAACAAACATGAAGATCTTGAAGATGCATTACAAAGGTTTGTCCTTGTAGTGGTTTTAAATATCTTAAAATAATCTGTTTACTGCCAAATCCTCTGTCTTCCAGGGCAGAGGAGAATTTATTCTTGTTCCTCTTCTCAACCTTGGCACCATTAATGTTCTGAATAACTATTTATTGTGGGGGCTGTCCTGTGCTTTGTAAAATGTTAAGCAGCATCCCTGCTCTCTATATACTAGACGCAAGTATCTAGCATCTAGATGCGTCCCCCACTTCCATCTGTGACCCCCAAAAATGTCACCAGACATTGCCAAGTGTCCCCAGCAGGTAAAATCAGCCCAACTCAAAACTATTGCTCTATAATGAAATGTTTTAAGCACAAAGATTCTTTAAGTAAAGACTTGCAAATTAGACATTTCTTGGCCCTGTTTCATTCTTAAGAAAAATCTCATTCATCTTTTTCTTCTCATTAGTCACTCTCTTGTTAAAAAACTGCCTTCTTGGAAGGAACAGCCAATGAAGAGCAAACCACAGAACCAAAAACCAAATGAGTAGGAACAGCATTGAATCATCCTGTGGTTTTTGGTCAGGCCCAAGTCAAATATGTTGAGGTTTTCAACTACTCTATCCAGTTAAAAAGAACTGCGTAGTAAACCACAAGCCATGGACCCCGCCCCACTTCTCTGATTGGACTTTTTCTCTGGGTCATCTCCTAAGATGGAGGTAGAAAGCAGATTTTTTTTTTTTTTTTTTTTTTTGAGACGGAGTCTCGTTCTGTTGCCCAGGCTGGAGTGCAGTGGTGCAATCTCAGTTCACTGCAAGCTCCGCCTCCTGGGTTCATACTGTTCTCCGGCCTCAGCCTCCCATGTAGCTGGGGCTACAGGCGCCCGCCACCACGCCCGGCTATTTTTTTTTTTTTTAATTTTTTTTTTTTTTTAGTAAAGACGGGGTTTGACCGTGTTAGCCAGGATGGTCTCGATCTCCTGATCTCATGATCCGTCCGCCTCAGCCTCCCAGAGTTCTGGGATTACAGGCGTGAGCCACCATGCCCGGCCAAAAGCGGCTAATTCTTAAAGGGTTCCAAGCATGTCCAGGTGAAAGACTTTCTTCTTTCTTTCCTTTTAAAAAAGATTCTCTGTGTTGATTTATTTAGTTGTAGGTGTGTTCATAGGTTATAGAGGTTATACTTTGCATCTCAGACGGTTTGCGGGGATTATCATTTTCTGTTCCTGAAGTACAAATCACATGGTTTAAAAGTTCCCTTACTGCAGGTTTTCTGGGGGTAAACTCTCACCATTTTCTGTTTATCAGAACCTGTCTTTATTTCAACTCCAGTCTCGAAATTCTAGGTTGGCAGTAATTCTCTCCCAGCATTTTAAAGTTATTATTCCAGCATATTCTGGCTTCCATTGTTAAGAAGTTTGTTTTTCATCTAAAAGTCGTCTTTGTAGAGATTTTTTTTTCTATGCATCTAAAATCTTACATGTATTTGATCTGAATCTGTGAAAGATCTGAGGGCTTCGCTTGAAAATGTTTTCCTCCAAGAAAAGTTTGCTTCGCTTTCCAGGATTCAGAGGGTACTACTGCTCCAGACACACTCCTGCGGCCCTGTATCCTCAGGCGTAACCATAGCTTCCGGGTCAGCTCTGTGAGGTGCCCTGTGCCTAAGGCCTGTCTCCACCTGCAGTGGTGATAGTGCACTTGCTCTTGGGGGGATACCACCTTCTGAATGAGAATCCCTTCTGTGGGTTATGGGATTTCAGGTTGGGGGAGGGTTTTTACGGTTCGTTTTAGATATTTTTAATTTCAATTTTGTTTTGTTTGTGGGTTTTTTTTTTTTTTTTACACTCGACGATATTCCCTACTTCCTATGAGAACAGAAAAGCCAGAATCATTATTTTTTCTAGTTGTTTTTTAATGTACAGGCATCCCAGAGTACCTGACTGGCCAGTCTGCTGGAAATAAAAGTCCCAAAGTCCCCTATAGATAGATGCTCCCAGGATGCTCCAGTCAAGCCTTTGCTACCCTCCTCCTCTCTCCTCTGGTTCTCCCATCCCCCTTGAATCATCAGCACTCCTGGGGCATGAAGTGACTTGTGCCTGGGGCTCCAAAAGCCTCCTGCTCCAACCAGCTGTTAGCTGCTGCACTTTAAAGAGGGTGATTGCTTGTCTTGCTGTCCTATTAAAATGTACATATTAAAAGAAAATCGTGTGTTTAAAAGAATTTATAATCAAGTCATCAAATAACTAAAGACAATGTGAGAAAGTAAAAAATGCCCCAGGCTGACTGTCAGGAGATGGGTCTTTGACTCTTTGGCTATCATGGGGCATTCTCTGCCTCAATTTTCTCATTGATAAAATGCCCTGGCCACCTCATAATCAAACATCATAATATAATGATTTAATTACCCTTTAGTGTAGTGCATTAATAGGACTTTCTCTCTGATTTTAACATTTATGATTTTTGTAAAGCAAGTGTAATATGTAGCCACAGAGACTGAGCCATAAATACTCTTTTGTAAATAAATAATTAATTTGTAAAGTAACTTCACAAATTCTCAGGCTGCCAGTGAGGTGAGGGAGGCCTGGACAGAGAAAATCGATGCCATCATCATCATGGATAGAGTGGTATGCTGGATCCAGCCAGTGACTGCTCCTGAAAGCTGATTCTGTGTACCTCTTCCCTACTCTGTGCTCAGTGACTTCACATTGATAGTTGAAGTTGGCTATGGTGGGAATATTAATACAACAAAAATCAGCAATTATTGCAAATCAGCTTTCATGTGCCTTGTTTGGAGAGCACATCGCCATGCTAAGGGAGGGAACTCCTAGGTTAACATGAAATGAATCTTTGGTCCTAACCCTTAATTTTGGAGAACTAAACCCATACCCATTAAAACTGTCATCCATCATGCCTCATAATCTACCCCTGCAAAAAAATGAATCTTCTGTAATATTTCTCACAAAGATGCTATGCACTACCACTGGTCAAGCCACCCAAACAAGGCTTGAGACCCAATAAGTGTCTTTGATACCAACCTGGAAATCATACATTTATACCCCTTGAAGCCTCTTCACTGTTAAATACGGGATATATACAGACCATCGCCAGGGACCTTATCTTTTATCTCAGAATATACTTGATGTTTTCAGAACAGAATTTTTCCAGTCCTGAGGATTCTTAACTTGCTACAGATAAAATATTGTTTGTTTTTTACGTAAATGAATGTCAGTATTCACATTCTTAACTATTGAATATAACTGCTGAAAGAGTTGCCCAAAGTAAATTTTCTAGAATCCTAAAAGGAATGTTCCACTTAGATCAACTGAATTTTTTTATTAAATACAATTTACTTAGACAACTTTTTTCACCAGCTCTTGTTTAAAAATCTTGCTAAAACATATTGTCTTGATTTCTGCTTTAGAAAAGTTCAATTGCCAAATGATTTTCAAGAAGTATTATATTTCAGTCTTTCATTTAACCCAGAAATCAACCTACTTAAATGTCATATCTATGTTGACCAGTGGATTGGTCAAATATAAAAAAAAATTTAACAGAAAAAGAAAAAATCTCAATTGCTTTTGTTTCATGAACTACAAATAAATCATTATTTGAATATTCGTTAGGTGGTATATATTGAGAAAGAGGTTTAATACAGATAGTTATATTCAGTGAAGACAGTGTTAGTTACCATGCAAGTCTAGTGTGTACAGTATCTGCTTTTGACATTTTTCTCGAGGAGTTAACATGCAGTTTCTGACAAGGTTCTTTGTCATATTGCCTGTCAACCAACATAATGCACACTTGATGGCTAGGCAAAATTGAGAACTGTGTTCTCCAAGGTATAGTTCTTTTTAAACATCTGGCTCTTTAAAAAGACATTCCAAAAGTTGTTTGCTATTTAATCAGATTGTTGTAAGAGCTTAAGACCTTTTCCCTTTGTCTGTGTGCCCGGGAACACAGAAAGTCTCCCTGACAGTGTATCATCTCATCTTGAGAGCCTTTCTATATTGCTAGCCACTTACCTCTTTCCCCATTTAACTGGAGAGTGCCTGTCTTAGGCATTCAGTGATAGCACTATGTCTCACATCCCAAGAGCCAGCCTATCCTGGTTGACTTGAGCGTGGAGAACTTTTTCATGCATAGGTTTCCCCAGAGAAGGAATCTCATGAAATAATAAGGTTTCAAAGCATAGACTACCACTGAAACTCAGCTAGCCTCCCCACCAAGTGATAGTCCCCCTTGTGCCTGTCCATTTTGATCAGTTTCTGCCCTCTGACCTAGCAAACACATTTTATTCTCATCAACTCTCCAGCTCTAACAATTTTTATGATTCCAGAATAACAAAACAGTCCATTTGTTACTTCCGAATAATTCTAAAATTTTTGTTCTTTCAAATAAAAAACCATTCTGAAATACTTTGTGAGTCAGTGCCCTTTCGAGCAAAGCATCTGAAGTCAGTTGGAGACCACTGTCATTTTTTAGCAACTTAGATCTATACAGGCAACATGCAGTGATGGACACCAACTTGTACTGATGTTTAGATGACAGTGGGCATTGGGGTCATCATGCATATGTGCATGTACCATAGCTATAAGCAAGAAAGACTCTTACAAGACTGGAGCATCCAGTCCAGAATCTCACTATCATCTCCTTATTGCTTCTTATTAAAGTGAGGTATGGTGGGAAATATTTATACTTTTCAAAAACTTCCTATCTGGTATAATAGGTTACTATTTAGTAGTCTTTGTTCTGCCTAAATCTGGTCTGCCTAAATCATTTAAATTACAATGAATACTTTTCAGTCTTTTAGCCCTAAGCCTATGTGTTACTGTTTTAAAACTGCAAAAATGCATCAAAACCTAGGAATCCTACTCCTAAGTATTTATTCTAGAAAAAAAAAAATTGGGGGGTTGGTGCAAAAGTAATTGTGGTTATTGCTATTAAAAGTAATGGGAAAACCGCAGTTGCTTTTGCACCAACCCATATATACCCACTCAAAGACTCGTACTTGAATATTCATAGAAACATTACTCACAATTGCCAAGAACTAGAAATAACCCAAATTATCAACCAGTAAATGGATAACCAAACTGTGGTATAGCCACACAGTGGGAAACAGCAGTCAGCAATAAAAGGGAAAACATGTCACGGTACATGGATGAATCTCAAAAGCATTGTGCTAAATGAAAGAATCAAAACATATGCTTCATTTGTATGAAATTTCTCATAAAGGCAAATAAATCTATAATGACGCAAAGCAGATTTGTGATTTCCAAGGCCTGAGAGACAGGGAAGGAGATGGATTGCAAAAACACAAGTCAACTTTTGTGGATGGATAGAAACATTTTATGATTGTGGTGGTGGTCACATGATTATATGCATTTGTCAAAACTCTTCAAACTGTGCATTTACGTTGATGAATCTTAATGTAAGTAAATTATTAAAATAACATTTAAAACACACTGATTCTAAACTGAAATCCTCTAATCAATCTTGCACTCCTTGTAAAATAAGATATAATTTTCTGGCTGTATTATGGTGTGATACAAAGAACTCTAGTTAGGGTGTGTGATGATCAGATTACATAGATGCTGCTCACAGCTATGCCGCTGTGGGTAGAGCACAGCAGGAAAAAAATCTATACTATTTTCATGCTGTGGATTCTCTAGTCCTAATTTCACTACACCTCAGTTTTCTCATCTGTAATATGAAATAATTGAGCTAAGCCAGCCCTAGCATCCTGTGATCCTGTTTGTTTAGCCCCTAATATAAACAAACCTTATTCAATATACTGTATTTAAAAATCGCTAAATCTAGATCATGTCTAAATACCACAGTCTATTCCAAAAGCTTTCTTCTTACAATATTAATATTTGTGAGCATAAGAGGTAAGTGTGTTGGATCATTCAGATAGCTATTATCTAAAAATGCATTAAAGAAAACAAACAGGTTTCTTGTTTGGAATTCCATTTCTTCTCAACTTCCCTGTTCCTTCTCACATTTCTGTAGGTTCTGCCACAGGTACGATTTCTTCCACAGTGTTATTCTCTGATTACATCTCACGTCCAGAAGACCACACCAGCATCCTCCACTTTGACAAGAACGAGACACAGAAGACCTGCCGGATCCTGATCGTTGATGACTCCCTTTATGAAGAGGAGGAATCCTTCAGTGTTTCACTGAGGCTGCCAGTGGGAGGACAGCTGGGAGCGAGATTCCCCACCACTAAGGTCACTATTCTGGCTGATCGTTATGACGGTAAGTCCATTTCTTGCTTCCCAACCTTTGGCAATGGCTGCCTTCTCACACTTTCCTGTGAGTAGCTCTTCAAATACATAGACATCACCAACACCAATGACAAAACAGCCATGCAGGAAGATTAAATATTTGGGTATGACTTAACTTGACAAAAGAAAAAGCACAGCCCAAGGAGGTGACCTAAGACTTAGAAGGAAGCCAGGGAGAGGACCTAAGTCAAGTGTCTAATTACCCAACCAGGACTACCCCAAGAGGACCTTCATCTTAACAGCACAAGCATCATCCCTCACAGCAAGTGCACGAGTTGTTAAGCAGCACAAGGATAAGATGGAGCCCAGTGTGTCAGCATCTGGACCTCTTTTTATGGTTACCTAGCAGGGCGTTTGCTCCAGTCCCTGGGGATCCCAGCTGAAATTTAGCCAGAGAAGAGAGGGGCACCTCATTCCTAAACACCAACCCTCCCCTCCCAGACACGACATAAAGTATCAAGCCCAGTATGATTTTCCTAGGTCTCACCTGCCCTTTCTATAAGGAGCACTTTTAACAGAAAATGGTAATAAAGACAGGGCCAGGATCAGACTGTTTTATTACTACTCTCAAATTAGTTTGACTGCTTCATCTCTCAACCATGCTTCTGTCAGGATTTGAGTGGCTGTGAGCTGCTGAGCTCAGATCTAAGAAGGGTTAGACTGGGCTGTTATTACAGACCCAAAATTAATGTGACTGCTTTATGGATGCATCACAAAGCTTCCATTAAACTGAGAGCTGTGCCAAGAGATAAACACAGATTTGTAAAGTTTGAACAGTTTATACTCTCCAGGTAGGTACAGTAAATTTATCATGTACTATTGTGTTGTTTAAAATTATGTCTTCATAACAACCATAGAACAAGGGAAAATATGAGCAAGATTGAAAGTGGCCTTTTGTTTGTTTGTTTGTTGTTTAATCTCCTAAATGGCTTTGCTTGGGAATATTTCACCCTGTGAACCAGATCTCTGAAATTTTCAGTAGACTAGTTTTGCTCCATTATAAAGAAAAAAGAATTTTCAAGGACTAATTTCAGTTCCGAAACACATCTTTACAAGTATCAAGAGCTAAGGATAAGGATAGGCCCTGAGATCCATGCTTTCTTCATCGTGTACTTTTCAAAAATTTCTTCATTGGAATTAAAACAAAGATTGTTTTTCTTAAAATAATTTGAATAAATTTTCAATATATTCCTTTATGGAAATGTATAATTGTATATATTTCCTGTTAAACCAAAGAGATAGGAAGAAGTGTCCAATAGGAAAATTAGCCTCGATTTTCCAGTTTCATTAGAAAGAAGTTGTTTTGGAAAGAGAAACACTACTCACATTATCTTATAAAAAGTATCTGCTGATTTGCCAACAGAAGAGAAGTAGAATCCGAGTAAATCTGTCTGGTTGAGACATCTGAAAAATCCCTACATGGTCAAGTCTAGTTGATTAATATGGAAAACAAATTGAGAAATGAGGACACTCTGAAAGAAAAAAAATGATGACATGGCATTATGTGGTTTCTGAAGCCTGCTTAAAAGATTAGAATTTTTTTTAATTACAGGGCTACGATTAGGATATTGCTAAAGCAACTATCTCTTACCAAGCGGTTAGGAAAGATTTACCTACACCGAGTGCTACAGACCAAGAAGGTGTTAGCCAGGCAGAGTGAGAAGGGAGAAAGGGAAAGTTATTTAACATTTTTCTACATAGTCTACTTCACAGTATATCCTTCTTTTTATAATCAATGCTTGCTTTTCCATGATGATGAAGAATTAACATGAAAAGTTGAAATGTGTAAACACATAGCTTCAAATCCCTTTTCCCTTCACTACCACACCTTTTCTTAGCCAGAAAGATTGGCGTCAGAACAGTCTCCGTTATTCTTCTCTACTGGAGCTAGTAATAGGTCAAGGTACACAATGAAGGAAATGGTAGAGAAAAGGAAGAGAATCAAAAGTGGAACAACAGAGTCAGAAAAGCTTGTGCTGGGGGCCTGGAGACTTGGATTCTAAGCCTGAGACACACTCTCTCTGGGTAACCTTGGCTACGTCAAGCTATCTGGGGCTCTGTTTCCCAATCATGAAATAAGGGGATTGATTAGGTTGTCTCTAGGAACCCTTTCACTCCATAATTCTATGATTCTTAAGTCATTCTAAGAAGAAGGCATTAGTTAATAAACACCACCAATACACCCAATACACAAAAATGATGCATCCTGTAGGCTGAGTTTTTCCATTAAAATTTTGTCATGAACTTAGAAAAATATATGTCAAAGTTTTGCTCTAAACAAGTAAAAAAGGGAGTTAATTAGTGAAGCAAGAACTTGAATGGTCTCGAGTTTTAAGCTATCCATTTTGACTTTTATTTTTCCAAGGCCTACCCCTGTTTTATTCATGCTATTCTTTCCAAGTTAAGTGCCAGAAGACATATAACTGAAGTGATATGTCTATACGCTGGACATGCTCTAACATTTTGCAAGCACATATTGAGTTACATTTTGATAAGCAAGTGTATTATATGATTTTACCCAGATAATTAGAAGGAAATTTCTTTTAAAACTATCCTGAAAATTTTAAGCAAACACGATGAGGTTGTCTGACCTTCAATTATTCTCTCTCTTCTTCCTCAATAAGAAGTATGTTTTCTGCAAGCTCTTCACCTAACAATTAGAATAGGCTCAAACACCAGAGCTTACTTGAAAACTACAAAAACTAGAGACAGGCATAAAGCACCCAACAGATATGAGATCTAAACAAGCAATTTAATGGGATTCAGGTGAGGTGACATTATATGACTTTGTTGGTATGCTCAGAACTGAAGTGACTCTGGGGACCACCTTACAAAAGAATGAGAGAGCCCCTTAACCAAAATATTAGTGTTTATATAATAACAAGTGAATGGCTGTCAAAAGAGCAGACATCCAAACTCTTTGCTCATTAATATAGGCTGCATAATGGACCCCAAAGATATCCACATTCTAACCACCAAAAGTGTGAATGTGTTACCTTACATGGCAAAAGGGACTTTGCATATCTGATTAAGTTAAGGCTGTTGAGATGGAGAGATTTTCCTGAGTTACCCAAGTGATCCCAGAGTCATCAGCAGGGTCCTTATAAGAGAGAGGCAAGAGGATCACAGAGAAAAAGGGAAGCTGATGACTGAAACCAGAGGTTGGAGTGATGCACTTTGAAGCTGGAGGAAAGGATAACAAGCTGAGGAATGCAGGCAGCCTCTAGAAGCTAGAAAACGCAAGGAGATGGATTTCCTCCTGAAGCCTCCAGTTAGAACACAGCCCTGTCAACACCCTTTATTTTAGTTAGACTTCTGACTTGCAGAACTGTAGTAGAATAAATTTTTGTTGTTTTAAGCCACTAAATTTGTGGTAATTTATTACAGCAACAAAAGGAAATTAATGCCATCAGTATTGTTTCTGGAGGAAACATCTATATAAGAAACCAGTTTATAATTAGAAAATTTAGTGACTGGTGTGGAAATGAAATGAAAAGATGATCTCTTCTTGTTATTAGGCAAATACAACCTTCTCTTCTACACTCATAATCCTACAAGAGTATTGAACATTTGAGTGTAAGTCAAGGATGCTCAACCTAACTCTTAATCGTTGAGTTCCCCCTTCTGACTGCATGTCCTTTTCCTAAATCTTCAACTCCTCTTCTAGCAACACTGTGAACCAACTGCAGAGCAAGGTAAAAAGTGATTAAGGCAAGGAAAGCTCAGATGAAGGACGAAGGGAATCAAGAAAAAGCAGAGATTTCTTCTAGCTGGAAGAACTCAAGAAAAAAAGTACCATTTGTGCTGTGTCTGGATGGGTAGGTGGAACTTGAGGATACAGAAAGGAAGGACAATAGCATTTCAGGTGGAGGAAACAGCTTGAGCAAAGTCATAAATGAGGAGATATCAAGAAAGCAATTCAAGACTGTGCAGGAATGCCATAGGCCAATTCTTTTATTCAATAGGATTGATAATTATCCTCATGCTTTACATTTATGAAGAACTACTTGTTTATTAATGTACTAGTTCCAAAAGCATTTGTTGAGCCCCTACCATGTGTCAGGAACTCTGCTAGGCACAGAGGATACAGCAATGAAGAATACAACCATTATATAATCAAGGGGGGAACACTATTCTGGAGTTTTCCTAGAGACTAAATAAAGGATATTAATAATAACTTTCAGCCATTGCAACTCAGGTTCAAACTTAAGAAAATTTTTCTGGTAAAGTTCTAGCTATCAAAATATACAGCAGAGAGATATTTTTTGGAATAATTTTAAGAAGAGAATATACAATATAATATTACCTAAGTTGTTTGTATGTAAGTCTTGCTAAGGACAAGAAATAGATAAAAATCCTTCTAGATTCATAGAAGCATGAAATCTTAGAAATAAAAAAGGACCTAGAGATCATGTGGTTCAGCCTCCTCATTGTTGAGGCTAAATGCACTAAGTGGTTTTTCCAGTTTGCCCAGTCAGGTAAAGCCCAGATTTCTGCCTCTGAGTCCATAACTCTTTTGCACTCTACTATGATCCTTCAGTGATATGGTTGTAGGATGCATTTACCCCTAAGAAATGGCCAAATCTTCCACAGATAATATTTTCTTCCTTTTAAAATTACTAACTGCAGTGATACTGGTGGCCATCTAGTGTTTCTGATAACAAAAATCTTCCTTCTTGTTCAAAACCCACAGGAAATCACCAGTCACCAAAGTTTGACCCCATTGTTAGTTTAAAAGGGTTGCAGCTTTTCTCGTGTTTGCAAAAAAACAAAAAAGTTACTATATTCCATAATATAGTAATTTCACAGGTACCATTTAGCAAGCAAACCCTTGAAGAACATGTTTTCATATGCACACAGTCAAAAAGTAGATACTTTGGAGCAGATGCCAGCCCTTTGATGTTGGCTCTCTCCACACAGGTGAACAACAGGATTTTGTAATGTACCTTGATCCTGTTTAAATACTGTGGGCTCTGTAGCATTGTCTCATTTTATGTGGAGACCTGCTGGCTGTGCGTGTACAACTGAACAAAGAATCCAACTGTTCATCGGTAAAAATTTTGAAGAAAGAGATGCAAACAACGTGCTACTTAATAAGTGAACAAAAATCTGAAATAAAAGGGGCTGGCACATTCTGCCAGTCATCTCATAGGCTGAGCGAATGTCTATGTAGAAATGAAAAATGGCCATAAGGGAAAAAAGAACCATGAGCCAGTATAAGTAACTTACCCAAGAAAACATCTGGGTATGCTTGACTTTTCAGAAAAATAGAAATGGCATTAAATTACCACTTTGTTTATGAAGTAGCAAGTAAATAAACATTATAAGATAATAAAAGGAGACTTTTTGCTGACTTATAAAGTAGTAAATTGTTTGCCTCTCAGTATTTGGAGTTAAGTGGTAGGAATTTGAAATGATAGTGTCTTTATTGGCTGCACATGAAAGTCAGAGGAAGGAAGAGAATAAAGAATGTAAATGGCTTTCTTTGTAATCACCACTTTCTTAATTAATCCAGTGCATATCCTGGTAAACCACTTTGGCTACATTTTTCTCTCTCTTTGACTCTGTTGTTTATATTTCAAATAGTAAAGTTACATCTGCGAATCATAGTGGCCACTGAAACAATAGAATAACACTAATTAAATTCCAAAAATGAAACCAAAACACTTGAATTTTGTTAGTGCCACAGCATTGTATGAATAACAAAGCCATCAGGTGAACAATAAAGTTAATAAGATGAGCTACATTGTACTTAACTGTGCGAGTAGTTATTTATACAGGGATATGTAAAAACAAGTAGAAGTCTTAATATCTATTTCTTGAAGAAATATTATACCCTTGCACCCTGCCATATTCCTACTTAATTTTTACTTAAAACTTGGTAGTTTTAAATCCTCCAATGTTCAGAAGAGAACTTGAGAAAATTTCCAGTATTAAATATAAAAAAGAAGGAAAAAACAGAGAAAGGAAGAAAATTACACAAAATCCAGTATATGATCCAATGATTAATTTACAATGTTATTTGAAATGGTTTTAGTGGACTCTTAACAGGTAGATAACTCATTCAAGAGACATTCGTAGTGACCTGCCACTTGCTTAGTACAGGACTACGAAGTCTATCTCTGCCTTCTATCCTACCCAATTTGATCTTTAATTAGATTATCCTTGAATGAATTAAGCCTTCTTAATGGAGGAAAAAAATATGCACAGAAATAATGATGGAAGATTCATAGTTCAGTGAATTCACAATCTGAATTGCTACTTATCTGAGCAAGTCATTATTTGTAATTACTGGATTGTGGGAACTTGCATTCAGGTTCTGTAACATTTATTGAGGATCAAGCACATTGCGAAGCTTAAAATGTAATGCTAGAATCCACATACATGGTCATCTGTGTGATTTGTTCATGAAGTCACACTAAATATTGTTTAATATTATTAATATTATATATTTTATATTAATTAATATTATATAGTAATCCTATATAATATATTAATTAACATTATATATTAATCATATATATTATATATTATATTGATTAGTATTACATATTAATTAATGATTAATTATTAAATAATTATTTATTAATTATTAAAATTAAAATATTAATAATATTATTAATTAAAATTATTAATATTATTTAATTTTAAAAGGAGGCAAGTTCTCAAGTTTTGGCTTCCAGTTACCTTTCAGGAGCTTCCTAAGTGATTTTGGTTGTGCTCTTGAGTTCTCAGCACCCCTGAGATTTGAGATCTCCCTTATTTTTATCACTTAAGATATTAATAATTAATGAAAAATAGATAACTTTTAAGTATTTTATTAGTATCCTGAATATGTTCACCTAAAAGGAAGAAGTTGAGGCAAAATCAATATAGAGTTTATCCGAGCCAAGGTTGAGGACTGCAGCCCGGGACAACGTCCAGGTTGCCCTGGAGAGTGTTCCAGAGAGTGAAGAAGAGGCTCAGGTTTTTAGAGAAAAAGGAGCAAATCAGGAGATGGAGTGTCTTAGTCCATTTGTGTTGCTATAAAGGAGTCCTGAGGCTGGGTAATTTATAAAGAAAAAAGGTTTATTTGGGCCACAGTTCTGTGGACTGTAGGAAACATGGTGCCAACATCTGCTTCTGGTGAAGGCCTCAGGAAGGTCCACTCCTGGCAGAAGGGGAAGGGGCGCTGGCATGTGCAGATAACATGGCAAGAGAGAAGCAACAGAGAGAGGGGAGGAGGTGCCAGGCTCTTTAAACAATCAGATCATGTGGGTACTCATACAGCAAGAACTCACTCATTACTTTGAGGATGGCACCAAGATGTTCATGAGAGAGCCAACCCCCGACCCAAACACTTTCCACCTGGCCTCACCTCCAACCTTGGGGATCACATTTCAGCAAGAGATTTGGAAGGAACAAATATCCAAACTGTATCAGAAGGCAATTACAAAAAGTTGTTTGTCAGGAATTCTCATTGGTTTACAGAAATAACATTGGTTAGTGGTTGGCTATACACTGTTGAATTATAGGGTGTATGACATTTTATGGCTGCTTAGAGTCCCCATAGCAACTGACTTCAAGAACTATATTATTTAGCTCAAGGGGGAGTGGGATGTGACAGGTGTTACATTTTAAATGCCTCTCTGGGCTGGATAACTTAAAGGGACTTGCATTTCTCAGATAAAAAGATTTTTTTTTTCTTTCTCATATAGATAATACACAAATTATTTCTGAATCAACATATTTACATTAAGTTGTTCCTTTATCTGGCACTCCTCATCTCAGAAATATGTCATTCTACTGAGGCTACAGAATGTATTAAATTGATCAACTATGTCTAAAGTGCAGACTGTATTTGGCATTTCACATATGAGGTCATCACAGTCAGAGACAACTGGGAGAAAAGAAATGAGACAAACAATAACAGCTGATTGCCACTGATTTTTATCCTAGAAATCTGAGAAAATGTATCAAAATCATTTTAAGGTTAGATATTCATAAGATGATGTACATTGCACAATCTCTTTACAAAGCAAAGTGATGTAACATTCTTTTCAGATTTCTAAAACTACCTAGATATCTCCCAGCCATGTAGACGCAGTTCCTTGGTTCATCACTGCAGTCCATGGCCTGACAGAGTCAGAGGTCTAGAAGCTCAATTTTGTCTGTGGGCACAGAGACAGGATGCAGACCCACAAGAGACATGATGTATGTGCCAAAATGACAAATTATAAATTACAGTGAAAACCAAAGTCAAAGAAAACTGAAAAGCAGACTCCCCTGGTTAATAGATTCCCTCCTTAAAGGAGGCTCTACTGGGCAACCACTTCATAAGCAGGAAACTGATGATAATGGGATCTGAGAAACCCCATCAAGCCAATACAGCCATCTCCATCCTGGGCAAATAAATGCTGAGGGTCCTGAAGAGTAAACATCCAAGGTCAGAGTACCTTTCGTCTTAAGATGGCTAGAAACAGGTAACCCATTTTTCCTTCTTTTGGCTGCTTGCTCTTTTCTAGGTTTCATGCAGAGCTAACTTCAGCTAAAGCCATTTTCCTTTAAATACAGCACAAAACAGTCGGCCATGCTGCAGATGTAACCATGCTAACCCAGCCTGACTCTACTGAAGTTACACTTGGTCACATTCCTTTAAGCCCAAGCTTGAGTCTACTGAGTGCCCTAAAACAGCTCAATCTCCAGGGTTAATGATATTTAACTCTGACAGAATCTCCTGTCAGAGTTAATGATACTTTGAGCAGGCATTGGTTTGTAACATTCTGAGGTGTGACATCCTCCCGTCTTCAAGTCCACCATGGGGCACTCATTTGGCAGCTGTCAGTGTATGACTTTTGTGGGAGATACTTCTGCTTTAGTCCCTACCCTAGAGATATTCAGATTTTGCCACTCGTGAGTCTAATGATCCCTTTGAATGGTATCATTTTATTTTGGCCTTGAGGAAGCAACCACAAGCATTATTAGTGCACTTCCCACATAATTATAATTTTTTAAGAATAATGACATAAAATGATAATTCTGTTAATTTGAGTTTCTAAGCATTAGCCACCTGTCAAATTCCTGTGTGTGGTGTGTCCCCAGCAGTAGTTTAGTTGTCATTTCAGTCAGAAATAAAACATGTGTCCTTCAGCATTGACTATTTGAGAAAATACTGGGAAAAGCACACGTTCATTTCCCAGGTTTAGGATTTTACATATAGTTTACCAGTCTAGGCACATGTTAGATACCAATAATGCTTCCTTTTGAGGAGAGTCAAATACATCATCTTGTAACGAAAGCATGTTTTCATTTAGGCCAAGTGATGACACAATATCTAGCAACCTGAAGATGTACCCAAGTTGCTCAAGGGCAAGGTTTTTTTTTTTTTCCAGATGGAGCTGGGGAATTTTATTCTATTTTGCTGGACTCCAGGAAATGTTAGCTTCCTTAAGCAGAGATTGAATATCCCCTATCAAATGGATCACCTGAAGAAATACTTTTATAAGGACAACTATCATGGAGTAAGACAAAGAAAAGAAAAAGTATAGGAGCAACCACAGACTAAGATTACCCCAGGCCAGGGACAACAGACTCCCTGGCCCACACTGCCAAGACAGCCATTATAAAAGCATCAGCTCCATGAGAGCGGAGGCCACGGTATCCGCCTAATAAATGTTTGCTGACTGAATGAATGGCAACTTCACATTTATTCACCTGGCTTTAGAACCTAACTTCCACTGGACCTGTATCAAGAGCAAGATAAAATTGAAAAATGTGTCTGTCCTATATATAAGCACTTTATACTATCTCTGCTCAACGAGTAAAGACTTTCTTTCAATTTTTAGTACGTGATTTGAAAACTCTAGTAACCTGCCACAAAAAGAATCGTCCAGTTCCACAGAGGGTTATATATTTTGTCCTGAGGCAGTAGGATTTGGAAAACTTGCATAAAGTTTGCCTATAAATATTACCAGCTAGTTTAGTGTCTTGGTCATTAAATGGGCATCTAACAGAATGTTGACAGATTTAAGAAAACATTGTAAGGAAAAATTGTGCATAAACGAAGTGTCATTTTGGTGATATCAGCACATTCAACTTTTTGAAAATATGGTTATAGACCAAGATAAACTTCAACACATAAAAGTTTTTAAAATGTGAAAGGCATATATTGCTATGCTGTAAAAACCCAGGAAACTGTTCAGAATAGAACCATTATGCTTTCTAGGGCTAGTCGTATAATAAAACAATTGCTACAGGTTTTAAAAGTATCATAATTTTAATTTTGGACCTTATTTTTTAGTTTAAAGTTAATGAAAGAAAATATTTTAGAGGCCATTACCCAACATCTCAAACAAAAAAAGAAAAAGGCTTTAGAAACAGAAAGGAGAAAAGAGCATTCCCAGAATGAAGTGACCAGTGACCACCCCTGCTTGCGATAGAAATGATAGCACTGATAAAAAGTAGTTATCAGGCAGACATGTTGGCTGTGCGTGGTCTTTTCAGCCTCCGTGATATCTTAAGCTCTTCTGCATTTAGTATTTAGTAAACAAGATATTTAATCACATACAGTTCATATTTGTTAGTTATGTTACATTTATTTTAGGTTTTATGCTGAATCTTAAGGAAAATGGATTATATTCTCCTAACCATTGTCAGATCTTTTCATGAAGTTTCGCAACTTTTATATTTGAAGGTAACCTTGAGAGAAGTAGACCTAGGATTATTTTACTGTTAGACTCATTATGCTGACAGCATATTATAGTTTAAATGGCAACTGCAAATTTCAAAACAACTTTTTTATTTTTTATATAGAAAGCACACGAGGTTAAGGTCTAAACTAATGCATTTGTCATTTCTTTTATTATATCAATAGGGTTTTGGGGAACAGGTGGTGTTTGGTTACATAAATAAGATCTTTAAAGGTGATTTTTGAGATTTTGGTGCACCCATCGCCCAAACAGTGCACACTGTACCCAATGAGTATTCTTTTATCCCTCACCCACCTCCCACCCCTTTTCCTGAGTCCCCAAAGTCCATTGTATCTTTAAAGTCCTCATAGCTTAGCTCCCACTTGTAAGTGAGAACAAAATGATGTTTACTTTTCCATTCCTGAGTTACTTCACTTAGAATAATGGTCTCCAATTCCATCCAGGTTGCTGCAAATGCCATTACTTTGTTCCTTTTTATGCTAGCCACTGTCAGATTCAATAAGACCACTACAACCAGTTGGAAAGATTTAAGGGCTTCTTTAAAAATTCCGATGCCTCTGCTCCAGGGCACAGACTATTCTCCAGCTCATGCTGGATGCCAGCATGACTCAGAAAATGTGAAGACTAACCACTAGATTTTTAAGTAGCTCCCCAAGTTATATTTCTCTCTTCAGATGAGGTGCTTCTGAGCCCATAGTCCTATATCAAGGGCAAGATAAGCACAGTGCCATACAATTGGGAGCTCCAAGCTCTTCTTTGAGGAAGGAGGAGAAGAGAAGCACCATACCTCTAATGCCTTGACTTTTCTGGGGCATGCACAAAACACTGGCTTCTGTGTCACCTCTCACTGAGCACTAACAACCTCACATACTATAGATGTCCAGAAGCTACTACTGAGAACAAAACTAGAGTTCGTAATAGCAAGCTAGCACATGCCACAGCTGCAGCCTCCAGCTCAGTGCAAAGTGAGTGGGCAGGGGAAAAGAAAACAGCTCCAAGCTGATATTACAGCTTGTACCTGGGCAGGGAAGAAAAGGATGTGACCACACATAAATGTTCTGATTTTTACTGAGGCCTTCCCAAGTCACTGGCTTCTGTCTACCTGCCTCAGACCACTGATGTAACCCACCATACTCTAGATGCTGAGGGCCACTGCAGTGCACGGAATGTTTGTGTCTCCCCCAAATTTATCTGTTGAAATTCTAACCTCCAAGATGATAGCATTAGGAGGTGCGGACTCTGGAAGGTGATTAGATTATGAGGGCAGAGCCCTCATGAACAGTACTAGTTCCCTTATGTAAGAGACCTAAAAGAGACTCCTCACCTCTTTTGTCGTGTAAGTGTATAGCAAGAAGGCAACATCTATGAATTAGAAGGTGGACCATTACCAGATGCTGAATCTGCCAATGCTTTGATCTTAGACTTCCAAGTCTCCAGAGCTGTGATAAATTTCTGTTGTTTATAAGTTACTCAGTTTATGGTATTTGAATCTATAGATTGCCTTCAGTAGAATGGATATTTTAATGAACACAGGATGTCTTTCCATATGTATGTCTTCTTAATTATTTTATCAATGTTTTGTAGTTTTCAGTGCAGTGTACAAGTCTTTCTCTGCCTTAGTTAAGTTTATGCCTAAGTGTTTTATTCTGATAGTATTTGAATGTAAATGGGGTTGTTTTCCTAATTTTCTTTTCAGATAGTTTGTTATTAGTGTAAAGAAATGCTAGTGATTTTTGTATGTTGATTTGTATTTTCCATCTGTACTGAATTTATTTATTGATTTTAAAAGCCAAAACAGTTCTGAGAAAGAAGAGCAGAACTGGAAGCATCACATTTCCTGATTTCAAAATATTTACAAAGCAACAGTAGTCAAAATTATAAGATACTGGCATAAAAACTGTGCTTATTTAAGCAGGTCTTCCTGAGTAGATTTTCTATCTTCTTTCATATGGGCACTCTAGTTAATTTCCTTTATGCAGCTGAAAGTTTCATACGATGTGCTTTGGGATTTTGCCATTGACATCCACTGTTGGCTTACATGTATCTTTCTGGATATGCTTGCTGCGTTTGACATTGTGAACACTCATTCTTCTCAAAATTCTTTACTCTCTTGATTTTCCTGTTTCAAACTCCTCTCTCTCCATCTTGCCAACTATTTTTTGCTTGTTTGTTTTTGCTTGTTTGCTTATGTTTCCATCTGTTTGTTTTTGGTCTCTTTTTGGGGCTCCTGTCACTCGGTCTTTCTCCCCAAGAGTTGATGTTCTCCGCTATGATCCTCTTTTTATTCAGCCATAGTAGACGATCATACCATCTAATATAGGATTAACCCCAATCTGTATGCTTAAGACTTCCAAATCTTATCTCCGGCCCTAGCTTGATTTTTTATTTTTTGAAACAAAGTCTCGCTCTTTTGCTCAGACTGTTGTGCAATGGTACAATCATGGCTCACTGCAGCCTCAATCTCCTGGGCTCAAGTGATCCTCCCACCTCAGCCTCCCACAAAGCTGAGACTACAGGCATGTGCACCACACCCAGCTAATTATTTATTCTTTTGTAGAGATGGGATCTCGCTCTGTTTCCCAGGCTGGTCTTGAACTCCTGATCTCAAGTGATCCCCCCTCCTCGGTCTCCCAAAGTGCCGGAATTACAGGCATGAGCCACTGTGAGGCTTGATTTTTGAACTCTAGATTCATGCATGAAAGGGTTTTTCCGAAATATCTACTTAAATGCACCACAGGCCACTCAAATTCAACACACCTACAATCAAACTCATCATCTTTCTTTCTCTTACCCTCAGTCAACACTGTTCCACCTGCTTTATTCCCAACTGAGCTAGTGCCTCCCACTCCCACCCACAAACACTAGAAATTTGCAGGGCATCCTAGAAGCCGCTGCATTAGTCACTGTGTGCCATTCAGGGCACTTCTTACATTCACCTCTTCCACTCCATCACTAATACTACTGCCTACTAGTAGTATCATCATCATGTCTCACATGAATAATTGCAATACCTTTCTAATGGGTTACACTAATTCCTCCTAAATTCATGGCCCACACTGACACTGGACAAATATACAGAAAACAAAAACCCAAACACCTTTTCACTGCCTAAAATTGGTTTCCACATTCTATACAATCTAAAATGTCAAGTCCCATCTACCTAAAATGATTATCTTTCTCTCTCAATTCATTCCAACCATTCCTCTGTTCTCACCTTACACACTACCAATAAACGAGTTCTTGCATCCCTTCCTAAATGCTAGATGTTTTTCATGCTTATGTGTCTTTGTTCTTACTAGCCACTCTACCTATTTTTCCCACCTCTCTCATTGGTCAATTCTCATTAATTTTTAAAGACATAGCACCTTATTTTCTCCAGGACTCCTGAGCCTCAAAGGCAGTTTCTTTTTTTTTTTTTTTGAGACGGAGGGTCGCTCTGTTGCCCAGGCTGGAGCAGTGGCGCGATCTCGGCTCACTGCAAGCTCCGCCTCCCGGGTTCACGCCATTCTTCTGCCTCAGCCTTCCGAGTAGCTGGGACTACAGGCGCCCGCCACCACGCCCGGCTAGTTTTTTTGTATTTTTAGTAGAGACGGGGTTTCACCGTGTTAGCCAGGATGGTCTCGATCTCCTGATCTCGTGATCCACCTGCCTCGGCCTCCCAAAGTGCTAGGATTACAGGCATGAGCCACCGTGCCTGGCCCCCTTCTGCTAAAGAAGGAACTGGTGTGGAGGCCCTGTTATACCAAAAATATCTCGAAAACAAGACTGTATATCTCTTTACATTCCCAGTAACTAGCACCATGCTTACAGCACATAGGGGATGCTCAATAGATGTTTATTGAACTGAACTAAAAAATATTTTTTTGAAAAAACATTGAATTGACTTTGCCAAATCTGATATTAAAGAACCAATACTGACCAATGGGCATTATATTTCTTTTCTCAGAATTCAAAACCTGTTTCAATAAGCAGTTCTAGAATTTTTCTAAAGATTAAGCCTACCCGTCTGTTTCTAGAATCTGTTTTCTATCCTGAGGCAACTGGAAAAATATTTTTCTATCTTCCATCTGTTGGCATCCATTCTGTTCTGTATGGTTTCTCAGTTTACCAACATTGTTTCTGTTACCTCACCTGCAAAACTTGGCATTAAATGTCTCTGAATATGAACACTGAACTCATTTTAAATGATAATCTTATCTCTCTGCTTAATTTCTGACATCGTATTTATTTTTCCTATTCTCATGTAAAGGACATTGTCTCTTAAAGGAGATTAAAACTCATCTATGGCTGTGGAATCCATTTAACATAAATATGATGTGGTCAAAGCATCATACTCTCCTAATTGCCCATCCTTTAGAATCACTGCTAGCATCTCAGTTTCTCAGACAGAGCTAAGGTAAAGAGTACTTGGAAACTCTTCTGTGCTACATGGAGGAGCTATTTTCTCTATTCTGACAGATCTCCTGATACTCAACACCTAGAGCATCTAGAAATAATTTCATGACATTTTTTCCAAGTGTCACTATCCTCCTCTTATGTCTTATATCTTAGTGTATTCAGAGGCTTGAGTTCTGACATTTTTTTCTCTGAACAACAGTATAACTGATCCAAATGTTTTTTTACTTTTCTCACTTCTTGCCCTTCCCCAATGCCACACAATATAATTCCTCTGCTAAAAATGCAGGTAACTTTGTCCAGACTTTTTTTTCAAAAAACTTTTTAATAAGTTCAAAATATATCAGAAGAGAGTTAAAACTGTCCATTTGATGAATTCTTGAGACTTTGTCAATATGCTAGCCACTGCATCACTAAAAATACAAGGGCATATAGAATATGGTCCCTGACCTTGAGAACAGTTCATAAGGCTCTGATAAAAACACAGGACAGCATGTTAGAATGTATTTAACATTTTTGCACTTTAAAGAGATGCTAAATCAAGAGAGGGGGCTCGAAGGAGACCATTTGGGAGGTATGTGTGCCACCTGCAATGTGGAGAACCCAGTGAACTGGGATCTGGCTCTGCCTGGAAAATCTCAATGTGGGAGATAAACTGGTTGGTTGCTTTGGTGGATGAACAAAAGAGAGGGACTGCATTGGGGTTAAGCAGTATTCCTGGAGTTATCAAGGCAGAGGATGCAGGAAGGTTGGCATGGACCACATGTTAGCCATGCATACAAGAGTGAGCCGGAAAGAACTTGTCTTAGGTCGCGTCCAAAGGTGCCATCTAGAGGCTGAACAGGGGTACTGCCAAATGCTAAATAGGTTGAGGAATGATTAAGTCACCAGCCAGAATATAGCTGTTTCATCCTGATCAAGAGAACTGCAGATAAGAGATACCCAACTGTGGGAGTGAGAGATCTCCAAAGAACCTGCAAAAGTGTCCATGATAAACAGAATCAGCTTTTCTTCCATCTTCCGAGACCAAAGAGTACTGACATCCATGAAAGTGTTCAAGAAATAACTTTTCTGCTACTCCTGCCTCTCCGCCTTCTGTCCTGTCCCAACCGTGGAGGCATCAGAAACACCCATTAGCAATAATGAGGAGAAAGTTATTGGTAAGAGAAGAAAGAAGGGGATATGCACATTACCCTGACCTGATCACTATGCCATAAATATATCAAAACACCACTATGTACCCCATAAATATGTACAATTACTACATGTTCATTAAAAAGAAAAGAAAGAATGACTCCACCACCCTTTTCTGAGTGCAGGCCATCTGCCTGCTGTATGCCTGAGGTGAGCAAATTGCAAGTGTGTTCCATTACTACAGTTATAGAACTATCTGAAATGTTAGGGAAGCACAGAGTGAAGAATGATTATTTCTTGAGGAAATAAATATGGCTTCCCAGAGAAGGCAACTCTTTATCAAAGCCTTAAAAAAATGAGTAGACATTTGCCAAATTGGCACATTCCAGCTCAGAGAACATCACCAACCAAGATGGAGGCTCATAAATGCATGCTGTGTTCAGTGTATTGGGAGCTCTTTGGCATAACCGGGACACAAGCCACAGAGTGGGGTATGGCACCAGATGATTCCAGAAAAAATGGACTCAAATCAGATTGGGAGAGGTCTTGTATGCCATGGGAAAACTTTCAGCAGTTTTACTACTACTACTCCCTCAGCAGTTAAGAGATCTACTAAAATACACCTTGAAGCAAATATTTACTAAATCTGATTTCTAGCCTCCAAAATTTGAATTTAAATTCAGATATGCTCCTGATGCATTGCAGTATGTTTGCGAAGGTGTCATCTCCATAACTAATTTTCCATTCGACAAGCTCAAGGGGTCGTCCCTCCATGATGAATCTGCTTCCTAATATTTACATTTTTTGCCTCCAGATGTCACAACCAACAAAAGCATTCATCTCAAAACCTTTTTCATGACAGTACATATAGTAGGTACTGTTACAGCTAAGTCTTGTATATGCTTTAAATAATCACCTAAGTTCATAGCTACTTTTTAGAACAGAGCGAACGGGGTATGGATAGGTGTATTTGCTTGGCCAAAGCAACATTCGCATTGTCAACCTCTTCCTCCTTTTAGAAGATGTACAATTCCCTTCTACCCACCGCTGAAGCCTGGTGTCTGTGCTGGTTGGTCTGCTTCAGCCTTCTTTTTCTATGAAGCCACTTCTTGGCCTCTTGGGGAAGTGCTTCTGGCATCTCAGCTAACAGGATCTCTCCTCCCCCTCATTCACTGCCCCAGGATTTCCATCTGTCCCTGTAATCAGCAAATGCCCTAAGAAAAGCCACAGCCATAGTGATCAAACTCAAAATTCTGGCTCAACTGTCCTTCCACAAGAAGAGCAATTTTCTCCCTGCCAAAAAAGCCTCTCTAACTTCTCCACCATCTTTTCCCAAACAATAGCAGACTTGCCTGAGTTACAGCTGATTGGCCAATTTTCCCTAGTAGGAAAATCTCTTCTATGTAATGGAAAGTTCTTAAAAAAATGAATAGCATCCCAACTGACTTCATCTCATGGCATTTCCTGGAGTCAAAGTCATGGCATGTGACTCTGATGTGGTTTTTTGTGTGTTTTTGTTTTTGTTCTCCCTGAACTACATAAAAAAACAAGACCTATGGGATCCGTCATGTCTGACAATTATGACAAATGCCTGGGCTCACACAGGGCCAAAGGAGACAGTACACCAGGCAGGCTGAAGCATTCTTAGTTTATCTTTTTTTGCCTCTCTAGAACCTGTCCTGCACTTTGGGGATGCTGAATATCACGTCAATGAAAGTGCTGGCTATGTGGAGGTTTGTGTTTGGAGAAGAGGCACTGATCTTTCCCAACCATCATCCATCATCGTGCGTTCCAGAAAGTCAGAGCAGGAGTCAGCAGAAGGTGAGAGGGCCACACAAAGAACATATCATTATCATGATACATGTTTATGGTGGGATCTGGTCTGTTAAGTGTAAGCATGCTTAGTCTTTGTTGATGGACTCTGAATGAAAGTTTCTCTGGTTTCAGCACATAGGTGGTTTGTATATGTAATGACTTCTGCTGGTTATGAAATAAATACGTTATTCAAACAGCAGCCTTTATGATTCATTTATTACCCACTTGCTTGTCATGGGCTCAAATTAATTTTTCCAAAGTTCAGAATATTTATAGATACTTAAGCTGCTCATAAATAATATTTCAGATGAAATTACCCCCATAATGGCCAAGCAAGTCCAAGCTCCTGGAAGAATCCCATCACATATTAGACCTTTGAAGGGTAGGAGGTTTCCACTTCAGACTCAGGCATTTGCCTTAGCTTCAAACAGCATGTGTTCATGCCCTGCTCACCTTTGCATTTCCTGACATGGATTACCAAGGCCTAGCTGACAGCATGGCACAATTCTAGATACCATTTCCTGTAGAGTACCTGTCAGGTGCTTTATCAGAAAAAGAACAGGACCCAACAGGAAAAGAAAAGGACACTTCCATGTACATTGATGCCCACATTTTCTCATTTCCAGTTGTGACCTTTTGGTGTGGTGTTAGGTTGTTACTTTTACATCTTTCTAACTTTTTGATGTGAGCATTTAGCACCATAAACTTTCCTCTTACTACTGCTTTAGCTGTGTCCCAGAAGTTCTGGTATGTTGTATCTTTGTTCTCATTGGTTTCAAAAAATTTCTTGACTTCTGCCTTAATTACATTGTTTGCCAAGAAGTCATTCAGTAGCAGGCTGTTTAATTTCCATGTAATTGTATGGTTTTGAGTGATGTTCATGGTATTGGTTTCTATTTTTATTGTTATATAGTCTGAGAATGTGGTTGGTATACTTCTGAATTTTTTGAATTTGCTAATAATTTTTATGGCCAATGGTGTAGTCGATTTTAGAGTATGTGCTATGTGCAGAAGAGAAGAATGTATATTCTGTTAGTTCCGGGTGCAGAGTTCCATAAATGTCTATTAGGTCCATTTGGTCAAGTGTCAAATTCGGGTCCCAAATACCTTTGTTATTTTTCTGCCTTGATGGTCTGTCTAATGCTGTCAATAGGGTGTTGAAGTCTCCCTCTATTATTGTATGGTTACAGTATTGTTGTATGGTTATAGTCTCTTCATAGATCTTTAAGGACTTGTTTTATGAATTAGGATACTCCTCTGTTGGGCACATAAATATTATTCAGGATAGTTAAGTCTTCTTGTTGAATTAAACCCTTTACCATTATATAATGCCTGTCTTTGTCTTTTTTTTTTTAATCACTGTTGGCTTAAAGTCTGTTTTGTCTGAAATTAGAATAGCAACCCCTGCTTTTTTTGTTTTCCATTTGTTTGGTAGATTTTTCTCCATCCCTTTATTTTGAACCTATGACTGTCATTGCATGTGAGATGGGTCTTTTGAAGACAGCATATGGTTGGATCTTTCTTCTTTATCTAACTTGCAACTCTATGGTCTTTTAATTGGGTCATTTAGCCTGTTTACATTCAAGGTTAATATTGATATGTGAGGATTTAATGCTGTCGTCTTGTTGTTAGCTGGTTTATTATGCAGACTCAGTTGTGTAGTTGCTTTATAGTATCAATGGTCTACGTACTTAAGTGTGTTTTTGTGGTGGCCATAACGGTCTTATGTTTCCATATTTAGTGCTCCTTTAAAACCTCCTGTAAGGCAGGTCTGATGGTAATGAATTCCCTTAATATTTGCTTGTCTGATAAAGATCTTATTTCTCCTTTTTTGATGAAGCTTAGTTTGGCTGGATATAAAATTCTTGGTTGAGTTTCTTTTTTTTTAATAATGCTGAATATAGGCCCCCAATCTCTTCTGGCCTGTAGAGTTTCTGCTGAAAGGTCTGCCATTAGCCTGATGAGGTTCTCTTTGCTGCCTTTCTCTTCTCTTTAGCTGCCTTTAATATTTTTGTCTTTCATGTCAACCTTGGAAAATCCGATGACTATGCGTCTTGGGGATAGTTGTCTTATACAGTATCTTGCAGGGTTCTCTGCATTTCCTGAATTTGAATATTGGCCTCTCTAGTGAAGTTGGGGAAATTTGCATGGACAATATCTTCAAATATATTTTCCAAGTTGTTTGGTTTCTCTTCCTCTCTTTTAGGGATGCCAATGAGTCATAGATTTGGTCTCTTTACATAATCCCATATTTCTAAGAAGTTTTGCACATTCTTTTTTACTCTTTTCTCTTTTTGATTGTGTTCATTCAGAGAACCTTTTTGCTATGAGGTTCCTTCCTCAGCTTGGTCAATTCTGTTGATAATACTTGCAATTGGCCCAGCACAGTAGCTCTCATCTCTAATCCTAGCACTTTTGGAGGCCTAGGCAGGTGGATTGCTTGAGCCCAGGAGTTCAAGACCAACCTGGGCAACATGGCAAAAACCCGTCTCTTCAAAAAATACAAAAAAATTAGCCAGGCATGGTGGCATGCACCTGTAGTCCAAGCTACTTGGAAGGCTGAGGTGGGAAGATCACCTGAGCCCCTGAGCCCAGGAAGTTGAGGCTGTGGTGAGCCATACATTGCAGTCTGGGTAACAGAGTTTGACCCTGTCTCAAAAAAAAAGTTAAATTCATTAATTAAAAAATAATAAATATTTTCAATTGTATTATGAAATTCTTGTAGTGTGTTTTCAGCTTTATCAAATTTGTTGGTTCTTTCTTCATTTCATCTTTCAGTTATTACATCATTTTATTGTTATCCCTAGATTCCTTGGATTGGTTTTGATTTTCACCTGAATGTCAATTATCGTTATTCCTAACCATATTCTGAATTCTATATCTGTCATTTCAGTCATTTCAGCCTGGCTAAGAACCATTGCCAGGGAACTAGTGCAATCATTTGGAGGAAGGAAGACACTATGGCTTTTTGAGTTGCCAGAGTTATTATGCTGGTTCTTTCTCATCTGTGTGAGCTTATATTCCTTTAACTGTGATGTAATTTTAGTATAGTCAGTTGACTTTGTTTCTGGATGTTTTCAGAGGGCCAAGGCTTTGTTCAGGGTCTTCATTTGTAGCTGAATTCTTGTCCTTGGTTTCACAGGGTGTTATATGCACAGTATTGTTGGTTTTGAAGTTTGGGCTGTGATCTAGAAGATGGTGTGTAAGTGTAATGGCTGGTAGGCAGGCTGTCAGCCAAATGGCTCCTTTGTGCATTTGGAGCCATGTTCCCTCTCAGCACTCTAACAGTGTGGGCTCCTCTCTTACTTGAGTGCTGGCTGCAGATCCTGACTTTGCATTCCTAAGCTATACACCACAGCCCTGAGGCAAGCTCAGGTTTTACATGTCCTCTCCTGCTTGGGGGCGATGAGGACAGGGACCTTTAGCCGTGGTAATGGCAGAGGGTTTTCCACTTGTCTCTTGGAGCTCCACCCCAGAGAAACACAGAGCTACGACAATCAGAGTGACTGCATTCTGAGCCCAAGCTTGGGGGACTGGGGAGGGCCTGCCTGGTGATGAGCAGGGGATGCAGGAGGCTCACAGGGAGAACAGACTGGCCTCTTCTCCTTAGGGCAGTTAAGAGCTGGAGGTGTGAGTAAAGCACTCAGAATCTTTGTTCCTTTTCTTGTCTGTCTGGGGGCAGCAAGGGCAGTACCACTACAGTGGCAGTAACAGAAGAACTTTCAGTTGCCTCTGGGAGCTCCACCCCAGAGAAATGCAGAGCCACTGCCAATGGAAATGTTCAGTCAGGAGGTAGTGCAGCTGTGCTGTGGGCTTGAGCCAGGAGACCTGTTTGGTGAAGAGCAGAAGGTCAGCGGCTCACAGGGAAAACAGACTTGGCTCCTCTCCATATGGCAACTGGAAAGGTAGAGGTGGGAGTAAAGCCCTCAGACTCTTTGTTCCTTCCCCAGTCTGAGGGCAGCACTGGCAGAACCACTGCAGTGGCAGTGGCAGAGGGGCTGTGAGTTGCCACTGGGAGCTCCAGCCCAGGAAGACACAGAGCCACTACCAGTGGGAATGCTCAGCCAAGGGCAGGGCAGCCGCTCTGCAGTCCTGAGCTGGGGGCCCTGCCTGGTCAACAGTAGAGGCTCCCAGGAAAGAGAAACTGAGCTCCTCTCTGTATGGTGTTTGTGGCATGCTGGAGGTGCTGGTAACTTGACCAGCCCTTTGTTCCTTCCCCGGCCTGAAGGCAGTAAGGGCAGTACGACTGCAGCTGCAATGGCAGAGAGGTTTTGCATTGTCTTTGGGATTTCCTCCCCAGAGAAATGCAGAGCCACCAATGATTAAAGGGTTCAGGTGGGGACAAGGTGGCTGTGCTGGATTCCCAGGTCGAGAGGCCCTGCCCAGTGAGGAGTAACAGTGGCAGGGACTCACATGGAGAACAGCCTGGGCACTTTTCTGTAAGGCTGCTGCACTGGGCTGGAGGCCTGAGTTAGTCCTGAATCTCTTTGCTCCCTCCCAAGCCTGAGCTCAACAGGAGTGGGGGTTGTGGAGCAGCAAAAATGGCGGCACTGCTACTTCTGGGAGCTCTGTCCCAAGGAAGTGCAGAGCTGCTACCAGCCAAGAGCCTAGGTGGGGCTGGGGTGGCCGGCATCCCAGGTCGGGAGGCCCTGCCCAGTAAGAGGTAGCAGAGGCAGGACTCATGGGGAAAACAGTCTATTTCTCCATAAGGCAGCTGTGCTGTGCTGGGGGTTACATTAGTTCTCAATCTTTTTGCTCTCTCCAGAGCCTGAAGACTGCAGGGGCCAGAGCTGCAAACCAGCAAAACTGACAGGCCTGCCTGCTACCACTGGGATCTCCATCCCAGGGAAATACAAGGCTGCTACCAGCCTGTAAGCTCAAGTGGCCACGCTGGGGTCCCAAGCCAGTGGGCTTTGTTTAGTGAGTTCAGTGGAGGCAAGGTGTATAGTCCATCTGCTCTTCAGCTCTGTGGATTCAGCCCCTATCCTGGGGGCATGTGAGGCAGCAGGAGCTTAGGGTTCCCAGGGGCCCTGGGACTCCATGCATGTCTGAGCCTTAGCTCTGCCCAGTCTCCACACGGTTCCCTGTGTCTGTCTGCAGGCGCCAGTGGTGGGGGTGGTCATGGGGGATTTCCAGAGCCCAGGGTTGCAAAGGCTCATGGAAGAACTGTGGGTCCCAGGAAGCTCGCACTCACCATTTACCCACGGTGGGGATCCTCCCCTGGCTTCGCCCCAGTCCTAGGTGGCAGCTGTCCTGTCTCAGTCTTCTCTGTTCTCTATGGGTCATGTTGCTTCCTTGATGAGTCTCAACCTGTCCACCTGGATAATCCAGCTGCAGAGCTTGTGTGTTTATTCACCACTCTCTGTCCTCTCCATGAGAGCGGCACACACTAGCTGCTTCTAGTTAGCCATCTTGCCACTCCTCTCCCCTTTCTTTCATTCTTTTTTAAGTTTTCAGACAGGGTCATTTATCACTCTGTGTGTATCCATGAAAACAAGAGTGAAGAAACCAATTTGGTTAGGTGGACTTCTTTGCTTGTGGTTTGAAAGAGAAATTTAGATTCCTTTAGATAAACCTCTTTGCATAAAAGTAATGATGCCTCTGCTAGCTGTCTGGTAGGGATGAACTAATAGAAGTAATGTTCATGCTTGGGGTGGTGATTCATGGGTTTAACAAGTACAGTTGTAGAAGTAAGGTTTATACTTGATAATCTATTGAACCTAGTAAATATTTGATATCTGCTCAGGTTAGTTAACTATATTAATCTTATGTATATAAGATATACCTTGTTACATTAATAATTATAACTTCTGTGTTCTTAATGCCTACTATTTGCCAGATATTGTGTTAGCATCCTTGCTCTACTATCTATAATCTTCACAATTATCCCCATTTTGCAGTTGAAGAAAAGAAACTGAGACTCAAAGAAGTTAAAGAATTAGTATAAGTAAGCAGTAAACCAAGATTTGAGTCAAAGTCCATGAGATACAAAACCTTATCCATTACTCTCCTGCCTTAGTAATTTTCGCTATAACCTTGCTTTTGTTTTTGTTTTTGAGACAGGCTCTCGCTCTGTCCCCCAGGCTGGAGTACAGTGTCGTGATCTCAGTTTACTGAAACCTCTGCTTCCCAGGTTCAATTGATTCTTGAGCCTCAGCCTCCTAAGTAGCTGTAACTACAGGCACTCACCACCATGCCCTGCTAATTTTTGTACTTTTAGTAGAAATGGGTTTCACCATGTTGGCCAGGCTGTTCTAGAACTCCTGACCTCAAGTGATCTGCTCACCTCGGCCTCCCAAAGTGCTGGGATTACAGGAATGATCCACCAGGCCCAGCTCTGTTTTGTTTTCTTAATGTCACTATTTGGTGCCTTTTAGAAAAATTTTTGGAGTAATCTCAAACTTACCGAAGAGTGACAAGTAGAATGAGATACTTTTCTTTTTCATCAACTATTGAGAGCAAGTTTGGAACCATGTCTCCAAAAACTTACAATGTAATTCCTTCAAAGACGTTCTCTTGTATAACCACAAAACAAGCATAAACTGAGAAATTAACTTGATACACTTCCATAATCTACTCTGACCTCATTCAAATTTCAACAGTTGTCCTCAAATCATTCTTTACAGCAAAAGAATCCAGCTCTAAATCACGCATTATATTTAGCTGTCATGTCTGCTTTTGTTTTCTTCAGTCTACAACAGTCCTCTCAACACCTTGATGTTTTTGAAGATTATAACACAGTTATTATACTATATAGAATGTCTTCCAAATTTGGGTTTGTCTGATGGTTTTTCATCATTAGATTCAGGTAACGCATTTTCAGCAGGAATATCACAAAGATGATACTATCCTTTCATTGTATTCTGTCAAATGGCACACAGTTTCCATTTGTCCCATTGTGGTGGTGTTAACTTTGGTCACTTGGGGAAGGTAGTATCTGCCAGGGTTCCTCATTATATTCCCTTTTTTCCTGTGCAATTAATATTTTATGGAGGAGTACCTTGAGACAATATAAATATTCTGTTCCTCTATTTATTTTTATATTTATATCACTCAGGGGTTTCCATTTAATTCCATTGATTATCATATGTTACAATCATTACATTTAATGGCTTTCCAAACAAGTCTCAAAGAAGCTGTATGGTGAGGTGGACCAGCTTGAAAAAATGACTAATAACAACCCAGAGAATGGCAGAACTTCACGGCTTCATAACATTGAGCAGAATGTTGTGAGATTAAAACAGATGTCTGGCAAAAGCGAATGAGTGAAACCTAATCAAAATAAAATGTATCATATTTATCTTCAAGGTTAAAAATTAAAAAGGCACATCCTTTCATTTCAAATTGAAGCTACCTTCAGAGATCCTTCCATCAATTGGCAGAATCTTGGTGGAAGTAGTTGGAAGGTGATGTGCCTGGTCTAGACGTGTAAAGCCCTGGTGGGGATGGCAGGTGGGCATGGCACAAGGGCCTACAAGGCATTTGGCAGAATATGGAAGTTCCCCCTACTGGGGATCAAACCCAAAATATATGATCCTGAGAGTGCTGGGTACAAAGGAGAATGCCGCAGAGTTGATGATGATCATTTTTCTCTGAAGGAAAACTTATGACAAGTTCTGCTGTCTCACTAGTGCCTTTTCCTCTTCCACTAGCTGGAACAGATTATGTTGGCATCAGCCGAAATCTGGACTTTGCTCCAGGCGTGCGCATGCAGACATTCCGCGTGACCATCCTTGATGACCTGGGACAGCCCACCTTGGAAGGCCCAGAGAAGTTTGAGTTAGTTCTTCAGATGCCTATCGGTGCAGTGCTTGGAGAACCAAATAAAACTACCGTTTTCATCAAGGATACCATCACTGACTGTAAGAAGAGTGCTTGTAGTTCCTTTGATTGAAAGACTTTAAGAGGGAAAAAAAAAGAGTCAAGATATGTCTCCTAACAACAGAATAAAACTCTACTGTTTATAGATCTTAGCAATTCTGGGATATCAGTGATATTGTACCATCATTGGTGTTATATTCTGGTGATATGTGGAAATGTAATTTATGTGACTGCATGGAAATAGAAATATATATACATAGAAAACATTGAGCCCACAAAGAATTAGACCGTATTCATGCTCTTTTTCTATTTTGTTTTACTTTGTTTCTGAGGCAAGCAAGAAATCCACTGTGATCAATTAAATCAAAAGTTAAAATCAAAAGATTAACCTCTCTTTACTGATTGATGCCGCATATGAAACACTTTTCAACTGTCTCTCTATATATAAAGTTCTTTTAGTGAATTCTTCAATTTTTCTTCACAACTCTTTATCAGAACTACTTGGTAGGAATATTTTTCAACTCTTTATTCCTTTGCACTCTTTTGCAAAAAAAAAAAAAAAAAGGATAATAAACAGTAAAGTGATGAAAATGTAAGTAGTAGAAAGGAGAAGAAAGAAGAGTTGAAGATTTGCATAGTTCACAAACTGCCCAGTTAGTTCTTAACTAATGTTAAATTGACAATATATATAGCTATGGCTAATACCACATAAACCAAAGTTCCCAAATTATTTTGAAACCACATCTTTGTGCCCCATCATTACTTTTTAGGTATTTCTTGTGCAAGTCTTTTTTTAAAATTTGTGTTTCAGACATTAACTTATTCTCAAGTCAACATAGTGTATAATAGAAACCATTCCCAGATGCATGTTTTCCAAATGTTGAATGGGGATGACAAGGCTCTTGACTGTAATATAGTCTGCATATATAGGCCAAGAAGCCCTTGTCTACTGTTAGCCCAGGTTTTGCTTCTTTGCTAGACTTTCATTTTCCCAATCAGAGAAAATATTTTTCTAAACTACCTTATAACTCTTGACCTCACTTCTCGCTCTGTAAAATGAGAAATTTGGACTCGATTTCTGTTAAGATCTCTTCCAGTTCTGTCTGATTCCTGTCTGAGTGCATATCCACCAACAGAAAGTCACCCTCCCTCACCTTGCAATTTGCCCAACTCCCAGAGTCAAAAATCTTTTAAACTCAAATTCAACAAATAGTTATTGGGCTGCTTCTTCAGGTCAAAGAGATATGTCCCCTTCACATGCATTAGAAAAAAAGTAATAGAAAAACTACACATGGACCAAGATAACTCTCAGATATACCTAAGAGACCCCACAGATGCCCTGGTTCTGGCCCCAGATGAAGCCACAATTGAATTTCCTGCTGAGTACGTGTGTGCCCAGGGGAAATACACATTGTCAGCGTTATGGAGGAATCTGTTTTGAACTCGAAATTAATTCCAGTCTTTCAGTGTTTTCCAGAAAATCACTCTTTTTCTTTCTCACTGTATTTTTTGTTACTTAGGTACATTCAGATGAACGCAGTGTTTAGGCATTCATATTTTTGGAGGGAGGATATCACAAACAGTGCTTTTTATAAAGTCTGTTTCATTCCCAGTTTCTACCCATTAAGACGTACCAGAGAAGCAAAATTACATTTTTTAGGCTTCTAGGATAAAACCTGGTATATTCTAGTTATGACTTACAGCATATTCTACAGTTCAGTAATGAAAGTAATCTAGTGTCCTGAAAGAGTGAAAAAATACCTGATTTCCTACCAAGAATGGAATTGCACACTATTGAAAATTGGGCTCATTTGTCATCCCTTATATACTCTTCCCTATGCTAACATTTTTATAGAAAAATTAAATATTTTTTTCTCACTTAATATTTTAGTTTTCTCAGAGCTGGAAAGTGTAATGGAGATATACTAGATGTTGCTATTCTTGTGTAAACTTTAAATGGAAAGGTGTTGTATATTTTATTTCAGTACCCAGGGCCCAATTTAAGGGGTCCACTGACAGGGTGAATGAAAGAGGCAGCTAAGGGCCATCATTTACTGGAGCAGAGACACCAGCCATAGGTCCTTGGTGAAATGCTGTACCCACCAGGGCTCAGCCCAGGAGACTGAACTATGGGGAGCAACCCAACACTGATGACTCCACAGTTGGTTTTCTGCCAACTAAGCATTCAAAAATGTGTTCGTCACTAAGGCAGCACAATGTTGCTGCTCCTAACCTTATTTATAATAATAAATAATTATAAGCAGCCCAGTACTCAGGAAACGGTTAACTGAATTATAGGATATCTACGTGATAGAATAGTATGAATTCTAGAGTATCCGCAACCATGTGGCTATTGCAATCCTTAAACATATGGAAAACACTAAAAGAAAATGCCTGGAAATGGTAATAACTTTCTATTAGGGTAATGAGATTATCAGTCATTTTTTTTGTGAATGTACTCTAAAGTTATTTAATCAGTAAATATATGTGCTCATTAGGAAGTTGTTGCTATTTATGAAATTAAGGAAATTAAACAGATTATAATGATCTCATTCTGTTATTATTATCACAATTTGTGATGAAGTCTCATAGGGTCCCTGCAGGAATGTTTAGCGCTGACTTGTCCTAATCCCTGGAACCTATGGATTTTACCTTATATAGAAAAAGCATCTTTGCACGTGTAATTAAGGATTTTGAGATAGGAAGATTATCCTGAATGGGCCCTAAATGTAATCACAAGAGTCCTCATAAGAGGACGTGAGATGGAGGTTACATACAGAAGAGGAGGATGCAATGTGACTATGAAAGGCAGAGATTGGAGTGAGGGGGCTACAAGCCATGGAAGGCCAGCAGCCATTGGAAGCTGGCAGGCAAGAAGTAGATTCTCCTGCTGGAGGCAGCACAGCCCTGCCAACACCTAGGCTTTGTTCCAGTAATACTGATTTTGGACCTCTAAACTCCAGAACTAGGAGAAATTTCTGTTTTTTTAAAGCCATCAAGTTTATAGTAATTTGTTTTAGCAGCCACAGGAAACTAGTACCACAGGCAGGGAGAGATCAGGAGAGTTTGCTGGTATTGGCAACGAAGTAAAATGAAGAACACTAGAAAGCACGCTCAGAGAATACAGACAGAGGCTGACACTCAGTGCCTGCTGTGAGGGGATCTTTCTGTACAGATTCAAGGCCCTGTCCTGAAGACATAATGCGGTTCATCTGACAGAGGTAATACTTGGAAGCAGCATCAGCAGATATACAATGTCCTGAAAGCAATGGGAATTCCAATATGAGGCTTTAGTAGACCTATATTTAGAAAGAAGCTGTAGGCAGTCCAGCATTAGCCTAATCTACCAATAATGTAATAATTAAGAAATCTAATGAAATAAAAAGTATTCCTTGCCTGGGCATGGTGGCTCACACATTGCTGGTGTAATCTCAGCACACTGGGAGGCCAATGCGAGAAGACTGCGTGAGCCCAGGAGTTTGAGACAAGCCACTGCAACACGGTGAGACCCTGTCCCTACAGAAAACAAAAAATTAGCCAGGTGTGATGGCCTGAGCCTGTAGTCCCTGCTTCTTGTGAGGCTGAGGTGAGAGGATTACTTGAACCCAGAAGTTTGAGGCTGCAGGAGGAGCCCTGCGGACTGGTCGCGCGCGACGTGATGCACCGGTCGCGCCGAGGAAAAGTATTTTTTAAAAAACAAGAGATTTGAACTGAGGAACAATTACAAATACCCAAAGGGATGATTTGTCCCCCTGTGTTTAAAAGTCTTGGTGCTAGACAATCAAGGATGTTTCCAACACATACCTAGAAGACTCTGACCTTCTAGCACCACTGTTCAGGTTAAACCCGGCCCCGTCCTAAGTGACTGCCTGTGCCTCTCTGCATTCTAGTCTTTCACTCCCAGCTGCAGCTGGTAGCTGGCAGCGTTTGACCTGCAGTGGGAGCTGCAGCTCACCTTTGTTCATAACACCGCCATCCGTCTGCAGTCTCCAATCAGAGCTTCAAGGTGAGCCTGGGGAGACCTCTACAGGTGCCTGTGGTTTCACTGTAACTACTTAAACTATTCATTCTCTTATCAAGCACCCAGTCCCAGTACTGTCCAGGTACAATAAGGAGCCCAAAGATAATTTTTTTAAGATTAATTCCTGCTATGAAGAAACTAAACTCAGCGTGCTCTTGAAGGAGCTCCCTCTAACTTATGACTATTATGGGTAAGAAAGCACTGTGGCATCTGCAGCACTTAGATTGGTAGGAGTATTCTGCAAGACCTGTGCCATTAATTTTCTCAAGTTTGCTCCCAGGGAAAGAGGTGACTGGGGAAGAGGGGGAGCACAAAAAATAGGGGCCTGGGGGAAAGCCAGTAACCAGAGAAAAGACCTTTCTACAACTGGAAAGCATACTAAGAAAGCAGACCTATCCATCTACTGGGATTAAAGGGAATACAAAATGAAAGAAAAAAAAAAAAGTTATTCCTTGCAAAGCTAGGATGACCAGATGGCCCCTCGCCACCTTGTAGAAAGGAGTCTGAAAGGCAGCTAATCACCAGCCTGTTTGTGAGGAAGAGCTGGTAAGAACTCCGCCTTTGCACAGTAAATCTGTATCATCTATATTCTTCTTTTTCCCCCCACTCAGCATCCCTACACCCAGCCAGCATGCGCATCAAGGAAAGCAGGCTGGTGGTAAACTTCAGGGCAGAGATCCGCTTCTGAAGGCAGCTAGTACTGTCTCACCCAGCTAAGCCTTGCTTCTAGACAACAGCACTGCCTCACTCAAGAAATTATCCCTCTGCATCAGGCCAGACGCAGTGGCTCACACCTGTAATCTCAACATTTGGGAGGTCGAGGCGGGCAGATCATTTGAGGCCAGGAGTTCGAGACCAGCCTGGCCAACATAGTGAAACCCTGTCTCTACTAAAAATGCAGTAAGTAGCCAGGTGTGGTGGTGCATGCCTGTAGTCCCAGCTATCCAGAAGGCTGAGCCAGAATTGCTTGAACCCGGGTGGCGGAGGTTGCAGAAGTTGTGGTGAGCCTAGATCGCACCACTGCACTCCAACCTGGGTGACAAGAGTAAGATTCTGTCTCAAAAGTCACTAGTCTGCTTGAGACGCAGAAGCTTTCCCCGAAATTCAAACAGCCATGGAGAAATACCCATGGTCTACAGAAGCAGTGCTTAGTCCACGCTAGAATTCTCTAGAGTTTTGAAATACGGGAAGAAGTAGAACTTACAGTGTGTCTGATGAGTAACCGTGGTGTTTATTGCAACTGAGCTTTAGAAAGAGGCTGCTGTTGTCTATGATCTATCCTTTCCCCAGCCGCCCAGGCATCTCTTTGTCCACTCCAGTGATGTCTGCAGACCACCCTAATGTCACCTCTTGAGGGGTGAACCAACCTTCCACTGGCCAGCATAATAGCCCTGGGGTTTCATCTCAGATTTCACAGTGAATTCTGCTTTCAGGGCAGGATTTAGTTAGGGATGAAAAAGTGTTTCCATTAAGTGTTGTATTTGAATCCTGGGTTCTTCAATGATTGAGGAAGACTAATAAAGAAAAATTTACAAATAATCACATGAACTAAATTAGGACTTCAAAAGTTTAATGAAACGAAATAATCTCTGCTTATCTCTATTTCTTTTCCCAATTTATTCACCATCTCTATACATAAAAACTCCTTTGGGTTGTATCCAACATCAAAAACAAGAATTTCTATAGTAAGCAAACTATATGCATAATTATTAATATTTTTGTCAATGTAGTGTTTACATTGTTTGTATTACAAAGTTTCCAACATTAACTAAATTCTGATAAACTTTCTTCTCGTACTGGAGATACATGATATGCAACATTAAAAATATTGGTGTCCTAGAGATAAGAGCGACACACCTTTATGCTGTAGAATTAGAGGCAAGCACCTAGATCCTCAATCTTCTCACAGCCTCATTACCCCCCCACCCCGCCCCACCAAAAATCTGTCATTAGAGCTAGGGAATCTCTCAGGACACAACCTCAGTGATAACAAAGAATGAAGACCCATGTTGCCAGTCTTGAGTATCTCAGGTGAGGTGCCAGTCCACTTCTGAAACAATGCTTTGCCTGCTATGCCTTTGGAGAAACTATTCCACTTCTTTATTTTTTTCATTTAGAATCATATAATTTCGGTCTTTGTTCTTCAATTTTCATTCTTGTAGCATAGCCTTTTCTGGTAACTACCGTGAAGTTAATCCTGCAAAAGCCTATTAAATCATTCTAATAAAAACCTTAGCAGATCCAAAATTATTCTGGGATGTACACAGGGGAGTTAATTCGGCAGCACTGCTCCACACCAAGAATATATTTTGCCCATTATCTGTCATCTGTGGGATGCCATCACCTTTGATCTTCACGTCAGATTCCAACAAGCAAGGATATATTTTGGTAACAGCTATGTACCTCAAAGTTGCTACTGTTAATACATGTCTTCTAGCATTCCATTCATTAGGATTTATGAGTTCATCAATCCTTGTGTCATTAATCTACTTTGTTTAAATTATCCTCCTTAGTACCTGTTTTTTTAGCAATGTTCTACTCCAAAACTGGCTTGAAATATAGTAGCACATTCTTTCAAAAAGATTTGTTTTTAGATTAAAAGGGATAGAACAAGATGAAATTTCTTTTTCACTCAAATTTTTCTGAAAAACCACAGGGGTGTTTCATAATGCTTTTTAAAATTGAAATTTTTAAGAAAGGCACTAAGCCAAAGATCATTTATGTAATTAAATCCTGATCAGTTTAAACAATCAGCATATACTAAATACTCAAAGGGCAAATTGAGCAATCCTTATCTGAAATGCTTGGAACCAGCAGTGTTTTTAGCATTGTCCAGACTTTAGAATACTTGCATTATACTTATCAGTTCAGCATCCCTAATCCAAAAATCAGAAATGCCCTAATAAGGATTTCCTTTGAGCATTCCAATTTTGGAGCATTTCCGATTTTCGATTTTTTGATTAGGGATGCTCAACCTGTACTCTATGCTTAGGATTTGCTTCTCTCAACTTTATGAAAAAATTAAAATGTAGGCCAGGTGTCGTGTAGGCTCACACCTGTGATCCCAGCATTTTGGAATGTAGGATCACACCTGTGATCCCAGCACTTTCGAATGTAGGCTCACACCTGTAATCCCAGCACTTTGGGAGGGAGAGGCAAGAGGGAGGAGTGCCTGAGGTCGGCATTTGAGACGTGACCGGGCAACATAGCAAGGCCCCATCTCTACAAAAACTAAAAAAACTTAGCTGGGCATGGTGGTGCACATCTGTAGTCCTAGCTACTTGGGAAGCTGAGGTGGCAGGATCACTTGGGCCCTGAAGTTTGAGGTTGCAGTGAGCTGTGATCGCACCACTGCACTCCAGCCTGGGTGACAGAGCAAGACCCTGTCTCTTAAAAGGTAGTAATAGTAATTATACTTTATAAGAGCCGCCAGCACTTTGTCAGATGTACAATTAAGCAATCTTTCATGCTTTGTTAAATTAAAAACAAAAAAAGACATTTATTCAGTATCATGACTAGACTATTAAAACATTTAGCAATCAACAGCATGGGTACAAAACAAAACAAAAAATTCTGCATTGAAGCCGTGTGTTGGAATGCTTTACACTTTCCACAGAACAGACTAATCTATTATATAATTAGTCACAAATACAGCCATCAAGTTCTATGATCGTGGTAGCTTTGGTGGCAGCCATGGTGGTCGTGGTGGATATGGTGGCAGTGGGGATTGCTATAATACATATGGTAATGATGGAAGCAATTTTTGAGGTGGTGGAAGCTACAATGATTTTGGCAATGGCAACAATCAGTCTTCAAATTTTGGACCCATGAAGGGAGGAAACTTTGGAGGCAGAAGCTCTGGCCCCTATGGTGGTAGAGGCCAATACCTTGCCAAACCATGATACCAAGGTGGCTATGGCAGTTCCAGCAGCAGTAGTAGCTGTGGCACTGACAGACGATTTTAATCACTGCCAGGAAACAAAGCTTAGCAGGAGAGGAAAGCCAGAGGTGACAAGGAAGCGACAGGTTAAAACAGATTTGTGAACTCGGTCAAACACAGTGGCAGGGCCTAGCTAGTTCACGCTTTTTTCGAGTTAGTTTCCCTTCACAGTTTCCATTTGAGTCCCTAAGCATTCAGGGCTAGCACTACACTTGATTCATTTTGCATTTCCCCTGTGTATCTCCCTCCCAGTTTCTCTTCTTCTTGAAAAAATCACTTTTGTGACCTCCGTTTAAGTTTTCTTCAGCCTTACATTTTTTCAATTTCTTCCAAACTGAGGTCATAACTTGTACAAATTCTTCCTTTCATGAAAAAGGTAACCATTCCTCACACATGTATTAGACCTTTAACTGTTAAGAATCTAACACAGTATTTAAAAAGTTAATTTTGAGGGAGCACTAAATTCAAATTACAATTTAACACTACGTTTTGCTTGACATTAACAGCAGCAATTCCACATTTCAAGAAATTAAGCAGTATTAGTAATACTGCAGGTATCAAATTTTTTTAAAAATCTTCAATTACATGTGGGCAGATGAAAACAACTACTAATAGAAATTTAAGGGAAAGATATCCAATTAAGGGAAATGTGTCCTAAAGGAAAAAGTGAATAAAAATTGAGAAAAAAATTAAAGAAATGGAAAGACCACTTTACAGATTATAAAAGTTATATTTATTCACGATGCTACATTTATTGCATTCCCTTAGAAAAATGGAGAACTGTTTATGTACCCAATCTGCACATATAAAATTTTATACAAATTATGTGTAGCACATAAAGGCCTCTGGTACAGCTAAAATCCTGACACTATAATTTGGGTATTCCTGCTTTAGGGTCTCCAGTTTATCAAGTCTGTCCATAGAAAACAGAAACTGGAATTACAGTCAGTCTTGCTAACACTTAGAAATTACTTTAAAATACAATAAAATTTTCATTTACCCTAAAACTCAAAATGGGAGGGGATACATTTTGTTACCAATTTCAATGTAACAGTATGACAAATTCACACCTCATTTTGGCTGGTTCTTTCAAAATTAAAAAAAAAAAATCACCTTAGTTCTGACATTATCTAAGTTGTGGCTGCTTCAGAAGGTCATATGACAAAATATTTACCAAATAATTAAAAATAATAATAATAATATTCCTTTTACAAAATGGTACAGTAATACCTTAAGGAACCGGAAAATACTAAATGTCTTTGGCTATACAACTAAAAGGCCATTCTTTCAAAAGAATAGGGCGTATTCATTTCAGAATCAACTAAAAAAACAGAAAGCATAACAGAAATATGCATAGAATTTAAGTATACTTTGTCTTGCCTTCTTTTCCCATTCTACCCACATAAGCAAGGAGAATGCAATTTATATAATCTTTCCAGATGAGACTCAATAGCACTACAAAGAAAATACCCAAATTTCTGCAAAGGCAAAGTGAATTAAAATAATTATACAACTAAATGAAGACTGAAAGGGACAAATGTTATTTGCAATTTTCTTTTTAACTTGTTTTTAAACCTTACAAGTATAGAAATTATAGCTAATAAACAAAAAGTCACAATCTTCACAAATGGAACTACAACAGAAAAATAAATCAAATGAAACACTTAGTAATAAATGAAGCCTATTTTATTACTTCAAGTGTTAATGATAAAAAAATTTCAGCACAGCTGTTGCATTTAAAAAAGTGAAACTACATACTATGTTTCTAGCTCAGTAAACAGATGAACCTGATGTCTTTAAATGACATAACAATTGAGCATTGTACAGTACATCTTATGAAGACCCGTAAATTAAAGAACTACTGGTTTAAAGTTAGTGATTATGAAACAAAAACATATTCATAGTTTCAGCTTCTTTTTTCTTCCTCGACCATCAGGTGCTCCATCCATTTTACGTTTCTGTGTCTACAAACAGACAAAAGGATTAGTTTTCACAAGACTCATATAAACATGAAATATAGTTGCAGACACATTATAACACTTTAGTAATAACAACTACTACAAAGTAATAGGTATATGAGATTTTTCTCCCAGGCTATATAAATCTTTCAAAGCAAACTATAAAGCCTCGAAATAATCTTACCTACTTATTTTACTTACAGAATAAAAAAGTTTAATGTTAATAATGACATTATAAAAATAATGCACAATTAACAGTAGTAAATCAGCATCAAATAAATGCACACTTCCCAAAAGAGTAATAAGAAACACCTGAGTTTTTAAAAGGCAGTTACATAAATATGAAATATTATCCAGAGATATTCATTTACTCATGACTTTATAAAGTAACCATTTTTTATTAAATTAACTATTATTAAATAACATTTTTTCCCTTAAAGTATTTGCCTTCACGTTGCTAAAACATCACTAAAACAATCAATCAAAGCTTAGAGACTAACAGTAAAAGTCATAATACCACTGCTTTTGCAATGTTTCCTATTCTAAAATTATAACTTGTATTCCCAATGAGATGTGTACACACTTGGCATTTACGAGACATACATTCCCAGATTTTCATGAAGCCCCATATTAAGGACTACCATATCATCAAGATGTGATTTTTTCCCCACACAACCCAGTCAAGCTAAATTTGTACTTTTTAAGTATTTCAAGGAAGTCCTAGTTACAGCAATCAGACGAGAGAAAGAAATAAAGGACATCTAAATTGGAAACAAAGAAGTCAAATTGCCCTATTTGTAAATGACATAATCTTACATTTGGAAAAACCTAAACACTCCATCAAAAAACTATTAGAACTCATAAACAAATTCAGTGACACTGCAGGATACAAAATCAAAATACAACAAACAGTAGCATTTCTATGCCAACAGTGAAAAATGTGAAAAATAAAAAGTAGTAACTACATATGAAATAAAATACCCAGGAATTAATCAAAGACGTGAAAGATCTCTACGATAAACTACAAAACACTGATGTAAGAAATTGAAGACACAAAAAAATAGATATTCCATGTTCATGGATTAGAAAATTCAGTACTGTTAAAATATCCATACCACCCAAAGCAATCCACAGATTCAATGCAATCCTTATCAAAATACCAATGGCATTCTTCACTGAAATAGAAAAAAAAAAACCACTAAAATTTATATGGAACCACAAAACACTCAGAAATAGCCAAACCCACCTTAAGCAAAAGGAATGCAACTGGAAGAATCACATTACCTGACTTAACTTACAGTACAGAGCTATAGTAACCAAAACAGCATGGTGCTGGTATAGAAACAGATACATAGATCAGTGCAACAGTGGAAAAGAACAGAGAATCCAGAGATAAGTCCATATATCTACAGAGAACTCATTTTTGACAAAGGTACCAAGAATATACACTGGAGAAAGGACAGTCTCTTCAATAAATGGTAATGGGAAAATTGGATACCCACAAACAGAAGAATGAAACTTGACCCCATCCCTAATCATATACAAAAATCAAAACAAAATGTATTAAAGAGTTAACTCCAAGGCCTCAAACTATGAAACTACAAGAAAACATTGGGAAAACTCTCCAGAACACTGGACTGGGCAAAGATTTCTTGAATAATACCCCACAGGCAACCAAAGCAAAAATGGACAAATGGGATCACATTAAGTTAAAAAGCTTCTGCACAGCAAAGGAAACAATCAACAAAGTGAAGAGACATCCCACAGAATGGGAGAAAATATCTGCAAACTACCCATTTGTCAAAGGATTAATAACCAGAATATTTAAGAGCTCAAACAACTCTACTGAAAAAAATCCTAACAGTCCAATTTAAAAATAGGCAAAAGATCTGAACATGTTTATCAAAGGAAGACATACAAATAGCAAACAAGCATATTAAAAGCTATTCAATATTACTGATCATCAGAGAAATGCAAATCAAAACTACAATAAGGTAACATCTCACCCCAGTTAAAATGGCTTTTATCCAAAAGTCAGGCAATAACAAATGCTGACAAGAATGTGAAGAAAAGGGAACCCTCATATACTGTTGGTGGGAATGCAAATCACTGTGAAAGCAAT
Organism: Papio anubis; assembly: GCF_008728515.1. Lineage (NCBI taxonomy): Eukaryota > Metazoa > Chordata > Mammalia > Primates > Cercopithecidae > Papio > Papio anubis. Next base: position 45,487,450 of record NC_044978.1, read on the forward strand.
TTGGAGGTTCCTCAAAAAACTACAAATACAGTTACCCTACAATACACTAATCCCACTCCTAGGTATACACCCCCCAAAAAATCAGTGTATCAAAGAGATATCTGCACTCTCATGTTTACTGCAGCACTATTCACAGTAGCCATGATTTGGAAACAACCTAAGTGTCCATCAACAGACAAATAGATAAAGAAAACATGGTATGTATACACAACAGAATACTATTCAACCATAAGCAATGAAACCCTATAATTTGCAACAACATGGATGGAACCAGAGTTTATTATGTTAAGTGAAATAAGCAAGGCACAGAAAGACAAACTTGGCATATTCTCACTTATCTGTGGGAGCTAAAAATTATAATAATTTAAACTCATGGAGATAGAGAGTACAAGGATGGATATCAGAGGCTGAGAAAGGTAGTGGGGTGGGGGAAAGTGGGGCTGGCTAATGGATATAAATAAATACAAAGAATGACTTAAGACCTAGTATTTGATAGCACAACAGGGTGACTACAGCAATAAATAATTTAATTATACATTTTAAAATAACTAAGAGTTAAATTATAACAGAGGATAAATGCTGGAGATGATAATACCCCATTTACCCCGATGTCCTTATTACTTATTGCATGCCTGTATCAAAATATCTCACGTAACCTATAAATACATATACCTACTCATAACAACTAAAAATAAAAAATTTATACCACTACCTAAATTTGAAAGTGGAAGAATCTCAAATTATGACTTTGGGTTCCCCCTTAAGGGAAAAAAAAAAAATTAAAGGCAATGGATGGGGTGCACAACAGGGACTAACACATCAATGACAGCCAAGCAGTGTTAAATACTTAGAAAGGAGAAATTTACATTATCCACATATTTACATATTCATGAATACTTACTGAAGGCTTTGGTCCTCGTTTCTTTTTCTCTGCCTTCTCCTTTTCTTCTAGTTCCATGTTTTCTCTTTCAATCAAAGTAATTAAGGTATTACATCTCCTCTGGAGCTCCTAAATTATAAACAAACACAGTACATGTACTTTCCATCTACAAGTTTCATGATTTCAATTTTAAAACAAAGTATGTTTTAATAGGATAGTATAAAACCACTAATATATCCCTAATTTTAAAAAAAACGATTTTCATACACAATTCATGCTATGAAGATTAAAAGCAAGATATTTGTAAATAATGTTTTTACTCCATTCTTTAAAGCCAAACTACTGTGTGTTCTTCAAAAATTCTTCCTTCACTTAGGAATTAAAGCAATAAAAATGAACATCTCATAACATATGCAATACTGCTACTTAGTGTTTATGTCTGATAAGTACTGTGCTACTCATATCCAAAACTTAAATAGATTAATAGCGTACGTATGTGAGGGTCAAAAACAAGAACTTTAACAGGTGTGTATAATCTTTCCCTTCAAAGTATCACTAGAATTATGGTGGTCAATCAATCACATGGCACCTTTCCCAATTTTGGAAAACCAGCCATGGAAGTCTACGATGAGTTCTACCTCATCTCTCTCTGGCAAACTGGACATACAGTCTTCAGAAAAGATTTAAAGTATAACCTAGAAGTAGCAGATAACCCTGAAAGAAAGAGAAGTCCATTTGCATGGCTAGCATGGTTAGCAGCTCCCTTTCTTATAGGGCAAAATTATTTTTTTCTTATAGTAAGTGACTCTACTACACACACAACTACAGTAAAATAATTTTAAAATACTACTCTATAGAATACACCACACAAGGCTTAGAAATAGTATATAGAGATAGAAAAGTACATTATCATTTTTTGTGCATCTTAACATGGAACATGTTAAGAAGTAACAGAGTTTTAAATTATGGTACTGTACTAGGTAAATTAACATGGCACTGTCTTGTTACAATCACTATAAAATTATTCCTTATTAACTCTATAAACTGTTCCCACTTAAGAAATAAGCTTTCAGCAACTGGATCGTTTCTCTAATTATATATTTACACAGTGTTTTATCTTCAAAGTAGCTTCATGTATTTAAGTTTAGTACATTTCCCAAACCTGGGTATCACAAAATAGTGATGTCTAGTGAAATAAAAATTTCAGTGGTCAAACACGAAAATACTGCTTACTATCCACTGTCTTACAAAGTGACATTTTACTTTAAACATACAGAGAAATCTTACTATAAACAAAAAGATGTTTTAACTTTGTTTATCCCAGAATATACCAAACTTAAGACTACAGAACTTATTAGCATTATCCTCATCTGGCAGAAAACAAGTTGAAGCTCAAAGTTCAATGGTGGTGAAATAAGGAAGAAAAGGAGCAATCCATCAAAGCTAAACTTTTCTGTATTCAAATTTTAGGTTATTAGAAATGGGGCTATTTGGTCAGAAATGGTTAGCCAGACATTGGGAATAAAAACAAAACCTAGCATTAAATCAGTACAAAAACAGTGTTTACTACAATAAGCCATCTTAAAATAATCCAGACTCAGCATTCTGGTATGCAGATGCCTGAATGCAAGGACCATTTTTCTTTATAGAAATATGTTCATTTGAAAAACCAAAAAGTCGTAACACTCAGAAGTTGAAACTGATACTTCCTCCCACTTAGAACTTGAAAAGCTAGTCTTATCATATAGTGATGTTTGAAGATGTAAGACATTAAAGGATGGGATCAATAAACTTGTAAGTTATCCCTGCTATTAGGTTTTATGATACTAACAATATTGTAACAAATGTCTACTTCATACATTTTTTTAAGGTCACCTTAAAGAATACCAAAGATGACACTTACTCTGAACTTGGCTACAGTACACAAAAAAGCCCTGAGCACTCACCATTGCAGTTCTGGACTTAAGAAACCAGTCAAATCTGAACTGAGGAGAGTTGCGAATACACTGTCGTAATTCATCATAAACATTTTCTTTGTCAAATCCAAGTTTGTGAAGCATACAAATCAGAAAACGATCTTCTTCTTCAGTATAGTTTTTTCCTTTGTTAGTACCGTATGATATTCTCAGCTGATGAAAAGGTGCTTTGTACCGTCCAATCTATGAAAGTCAGATTTTGTATTATATAAAATACAAATGCTATATAATCTGTATTTCAAACGCAGCTTTAGTATAATTAGCTGAAATGTTGCATTTCAAATCAGAATTTTTTATCCAGAGCACCTCAATTGCTTTATATAACCTTTGTCCTGAAAGACCTTTATAGTCTTTATTATTATTATTAAGAGAAATACAGACTAAGACTTTCTGATTCTACTTAGTAAAAAGCTAATCTTAGTGCCTCTGACTCAGATCTATTAGTCTAGCATATAGGTAAATTCTGTTGACAACACCATATTTGAATGCTACTCAAAGAAATTTTAAATTGTGAACCCTTACCTCTTTTCCTTTTATAAAAAGTCACTCTCTAAGTGACTGTATCACTGACTACAACACACTATATAAAAATAACTCTCAGCTAGGAGTTATTTTATTAACTACCCTAACTTATTAACAAGCAAATTACCTTTGTGTCAAGTGCTTTCTTGATGCTTATTCTTCTTTGAATTCTCGCCTCTCCCCTTTCAATCTGAGCCATAATCTTCTCTATGTCCTGGAGCTCATTGCACCTTTCCCAGAACACAGCTGTAAAAATTGGACAAAGTAAACAAATCATTTATATTTTTATTTCTTTAATGTAAACAAAAATGGGATCAACTAGATTATTTATCTTCTAATTCTTAAATTTCTGCTATTCTAAGCAGACTCACCACAGCATACCCTCACATATTAACCTGATAATACAACTGACTTCAGGAAACACAGCACATAATACTTGAAGTTATGGAGAGAAATTAAGATAAAAATGCAAGGGCAATTATCCAGTGACTTATTCTGATTTTCTCTGCTGTAGCTAGAGTTAGCTACGGTTAAAAAATTTTTAAAAAGGAAACCATTACGCTATTTTTGGGAAGGGGACATTTTCTAATTTGTAAAAAATAACGAAGGTACTAATTACGTTGTGACAAAATTAGTTAATCACAACATAATTCAGAGGAAGAAAACAAGAACCTTCCAACAGCTCTTACTAAACTCCAACAGCCTGGTTAAAATAATTACCTGAATATTCAATGACTTCTTCTGGAGTTTTGCCTTCTACTTCTCTTGCTATATTTTCAATATCATCACGACCCCACTTCTCATTAGCCTTGATAAACTGATTAAAATCTCTCTTATTCCAATTGGTAAATCCCTTCACAGGAATAGAAACAAAATATTTAATCACAGCACATTAAACTGGAAAACATGCTATGAAAACTTTAGCAATCCTTCTAAATATTACAAAAACAAATTTTCAATTGCTGCTAGTTTATTTATTAAGTTCTTTTAGAGTGGTAACTTTTCGTGTACGTAAACGTACACTTTTGACAACACATTATACATTGCTCAAATACCCAAGCAATTAAATATGAGTGGGAGAGAGTAAGGAACACTGTATGAAAAGGTGACAGTTTCACTGAGCTTTGAAGGATTATTAGCAGTTGGCCAGAAAGAGTGAAAAACATAAAGGGCAAAAATATGAGCAAGTAGAAAAATGGAAGGAAAATAAAGCTTTAAAGGTAAGTCAAAGGCCAGATTCTGAAAGACCTTGATGAACACCAAAGGATGTTTAAAAAATACCAAGCCAAGATTTATAATTGAAAATGGTGACTAGGTAGCAATGTGGAAAATTCATAGGAAAGATGGGAACATTCAAAGTAAGGTGATAAAAAGGATACCCACTCTACCGAGGCCAAAGTAATAAAATCCATAGTCTTCTCAACTACCTCAACTAGTGACAATCAAATGGAGCATTTATCCACGTGCCCATAATTGTCTCCAAGTATTCCATCTTTAAAAGCACAAACTTATTTATTTGTATGCCCCAACATAACCTAACACAGTCCTTTACAACAAACTGTTACTAAAGTTTGTACTGATTAAAGGCTATACCTGTGTTAGAAGCTTCTCTTTTTCCTCTAGCTCTTCATCATTAAGGGATTCAGCTTCATCAATTTTAAGCTGTTCTTCTTTTTGTGCCTGTGCTGCATTAGGCAGCTCAGGATTTCGAGGTACCTAAAAGATATTTTCCTATGCCATTAAATCAGTAAATTTTAAAGAGCATGTGATAAACCAACTAACTGACATTTCACAAGTTTCGATTCAACCAGGAGAGAAAATACACTGATACATTGCATTTATGACATTAAAAACCAACTAGATTAGTCATGAAGTCTTATTTTTTCTTTTTAAAGAATAACAGACCCAAGTTTACATATTTCACATACACAACTAGGCTAGGCTAAAGCAGTTATTTTTCCCACTAGGTCCAAATTAAATATTTATAACTAATGTTTATACCTTCCGTAATTTCTGGATAGGAATTAACAGAAAGGTGGATAATTTCAATTACCTTGTACCCAATAGTTTTTCTGTAAAACAGAATTTCTTTTTCCAGTAACTCAAATAAACGTGGAGGAAAAAACTGGAAATCCTGAACGTTGGGTTGTTTTGGAGGTCGAGGAGCCTAAAGAAAAATAACAATAAGTGTTATCCATAAAAAAGAAATTTTGTTTTAAATGTATTCTTAGTCCTCACTTCAGAAACCATGACAGCCAATTCTGCAAGTAACTGAATGCATCTTTCAGTAAAACTGAATTGATATCTTAATTTTAAATGCACAGATTCAAAATTAATTTTTTAAAAATGTTAACTAAAAACAGAAGGGAGTACACTCCAAAGAAATACAGAATGTAGGCCAGAGGCGGTGGCTCACGCCTGTAATCCCAACACTTTGGGAGGCCAAGGCAGGCAGATCACGAGGTCAAAAGATCAAGACCATCCTGGCCAACATGGTAAAACCCCATAGCTACTAAAATTACAAAAATTAGCCAGGGGTGGTGGTGGGCGCCTGTAGTCCCAGCTACTCAAGAGGCTGAGGCAGGAGAATTGCTTGAACCTGGGAGGTGGAGGTTGCAGTGAGTTGAGATTGCGCCACTGCACTCCTGGTAACAGAGCAAGACTCTGTCTCAAAAAAAAAAAAAAAAAGAAACACAAAATGTAATTATCAATCTTTTCCAAAGAATATAAGAAAAAAATTACATTTTCAAAACTTTTAGATATTTTTATGCTGTGTCAGTCAACTCACCTTGGGTGCTTTAGGTTCACTAACACGAAGAGCTTCCCTGAAATATGCATCAACGGCATAGTTGGCTTTTCTTTCTCGTTTAGGTGGTTCAATCCATTCTGTGAATGCAATCTAGAACATGAGAAACAACTCAGATCACCGACTTTTATTCCACAGTAACAAATCATCATCAAGAAGGATGTTTGTAAATGGAAAGATATTCACAAAATCCTAGGCTATAAGCTATGAGGGTGGGGAATATGATACTTTGCTCAATATTATGTATATAATTAACACATGAGACAGTGTCCAGTCAACAGTGTAAGCATTCAGTATTTCTTGCTTAAAGGAACAACTGTTAAATGAGGGAGAAACGCTACTGAATGTTTCATATAAATCTAAACTAGGAGAAAAGTGTAGACACAAATTAGCCTAGAAAAAATTCTGAAGATATAGACCTAAATGTTAACACGAAAAACATTGGGTAGAATTATTTTTTTCTTGTACTCTATCGGTATTTTTCAATTTATCTCTATATTACCAAGTATTACTTATGAAGTTAGGAAAATTTTCCGTTTATTACCAGCCACTTCTGCTGTTTAAAATAAAATGAATCAGGTTACCATCCCACATTACTATTCATCTCATAAAAGAATATATTTCACTGTAAACATACACCACAACCTTCATTACAAAAACTTTAAAAATATTTCAGAGCTTCCCAACTGAAAAACTGGCATTAAATTTTACATAATGATGAAAACATTCAGATGTGAATAAGCAAAAATGACTGCTGTTTTAAGCAAAATTATTAAGACATTACAGTAACACTTAAAATTCCAGGTTTCCAGTAAAATAAAGCTTTCATGTAACCCAAACCTATTTCTAAATTACCTTTTGTTTTTCCCTATAGTCTTCTCCTTCGAAGTTATAAACACTCGACTCTGTATCCATTGTAAAGTTTCTAAGTGAGCTTTCGCCCATCTTGGAGAGCTTTTCATTCATCTCTGCAGTCTAGAGAACAAAACAATCAACTTCTTAGATTCACAACAAAGAAAGCATGAAACCTGCAGTCAAAATAAATTAACTTCAGGTACACAAAAGGTTTTTTGTTAGGGAAATAAAATTATTTATCATCAATGTAACAAATATTTCCTGTTTCTGGTCTAAAACATTCTATATTAAAAGCATTATTTAATCTACATCTCACCTTCTTTGCACCTCTTTCCAAAATACCATCAATATCTTCATCAGTGATCTCACTTTCCTTTGAAGCAAACACATGTGTTGCCCCATGTCTAATCATTTGAAGCATTTCATCTTTCCCAATTTTGTTCAGATTCTGATCCACAAGCCTCCCTGAAAAAAGATTGTGTTGTATAATGTTAACTGAACAGACTTTATTTTACTGGAAACTTGAAATTTTAAATGTAAGGTTTAATGCCTTATAATTCTGTCTCAAATGTCAATCACTTCTGTTTACTGTTTATTCACATCTGATCATTTTCATTTTTGCACTAAATTTAATGCCAAATTTTCAGTTGGTAAGCTACAAAACATTCCTAAAGCTGATGTATTATATAATGAACCCTACTGTATACTGTGTCAATGAAATATAATCTTTTGTGAAAGCTGCATATGACGAAGTTTTCAAAAACCTACAAGTTTCAACAGATGGAAGCATTATATACACAAGTTTCTGATGAGCAGAAAGGTGTTATTACTAATACTCCCCAAATCAGCTTTTTCTCCTTAGAAAAGTAAAGTGAAAAATCCTTCCCACAGGCCAAACTTTACACAGAACTGAAATATGTAACATCAGTTTCTTTTTAAAGAAAACTTCCAGAAGAACTGGAACTCCTAAAAACTTATTTTATTCGTTTATTTCTTTGAGATGCAGTCTTGCTCTGTTGCTTAGGCTGGAGTGCAATGACAGGACCATAGTCACTGCAGCCTTCAACTCCCTGCTCAAGCCATCCTCCTACCTCAGCTTCCCAAGTAGCTAGGACTAAAGGCATGCACTACCACACATGGTGAAAAAAGGTATCTGGATCATCAAAGAAACTCATCATTAATAAATTACTAAAGATTTTCAGTTGGCAGGAATTTGGACAACCTTGTAATTTGTGTTTTCAAAAATACAGACATAAAAACAAAAACAAAAACCCAGAAAGACTTGTTTTCACCCACCTCAAGGGTCACTCACATACATCTAAACAAAGCTTTGATTTTTATACGCCAACCAACTTGTAATTAAGTGGAAAAAGATCCAAGTTTTCAACAACTTCTTTAAATACTTGTATCATGGTTTGGGGCCCATAACAGAATATACAACCAAACATCTGTGACTCTGAAAGTGAGGCAATATCCAGAAAGTACGTTTCTTTGGATTGGATGCTGCCATTGCTACCAAAATGGTCTCATGCTTATACAAGCTACTTCCAAGTTGGGCAGAGAGGGAATCTTCAGATGTAAAGTGCTTGTGTACTCTCATTTTCAATTATGTTCCTCAAATAAAAAACAGTAACACAGAGGTATGTACTTAAGGCTTGCTGTTTGACTAACATGTCTACAAATGGCACAAGAAAGCTATTAGCCTGAAGGTTTGCTCCAAAAATTGCCACAGTAAATATGAAGTAAAAAACCTCAAGATTTCTAAATTTATGAATCAATTAAGGTTTTTTAATCTTTAAAAAAAAAGTGTTTCAGACAGGCGTGGTGGCTCACACCTGTAATCCAGCACTTTGGGAGGCTGAGGTGGATCACCTGAGGTCAGGAGTTTGAGACCAGCCTGGCCAACAAAGTGAAACCCTGTCTCTACTAAAAATACAAAAAAATTAGCCAAGCACCACTGGTGGTGGGCATCTGTAAACCCAGCTACTCAGGAGGCTGAGGCAGGAGAATTGCTTGAACCCAGGAAGTGGAGGTTGCAGTGAGCCAAGATCGTGCCATTGCACTCCAGCCTGAGTAACAAGAGCAAAACTCCACCTCAAAAAAAAGTGTTTCATGGATGAAAATAACTGAGAACAAGAAGCACATGGCAGGTGTTTTTCAAAACACACAGATGTGTGAAGAAAAATAAAACATTAGCCATTTTATCACCCATGAGATAACCTCATGGGTTGGTAGCCTCGAGAAGCCCCCAAAGGCCTTCCTAATTAAATACTTAATAGTTAACAAAGTTCTTGATCCCCCTTGAGTCACTTCCCAGCTGTATGTACAATGAACAAGTAATTTAACCTCTCAAAAGCCTTTACCTCTGATACTAACATCTCAAGTTGGCATGAAGACTAAAGGAGAAAATGAAATGTTCACACTGCCTGGCACAAAGTAAACACTTTATTAATGGAAACAATTTGTAAAAATAAGCAATAATTTATTGTCTTTCGGTATGCAGACAAATGGCCAACACTATGAATAGCATTAGGGATACCAAAGACATGTAAAATACTCTCTTACATGGAAATAAGAGACTGACAAAATCAAGACACCTACATAATCAGTAAACAATGTAACAATATGCCTTTCAGCTTTTTAGACACATAGTAAATATACGCTCACAATGCAGTTACAAAGGAAACTAATGAACATTTGAAGTTATTAAGTTTCCCACCCCTTTTCTTGAATTTTATATTTCCCATCATCAACTTTACAGTAAGTTTCATGAAAACATAAACTATGTCATCCTTAAAAGCTGATCTGGAATGAGAACTTAAGCTTCCTTCAATCAATTCAAAATAAAATCCCACTCTCACCCCCTACTCCTACTTATACCTTGTTTACTTCATCTGCCCTCCCAACTAAATTGTAAACTCAAGTAAGAATACTTGAATGTTCCATTTACCACTGAATTCTCAACACCAAGAACAGTGCCTAGCATCTGGTGGGTACTCAATAAGTTGCAGACAAAAAAAAAGAATAAAATCAGGCTCTCTGATTTTTATTTCTTCAGTATTCCCCACAGTAATCAAGAGTAATTAGTATATATAAATCATTAACCACCACACTGAATATCAGATATCTTATATACATTATCCCCTTTAATCCTTTAAAATCCTTAAGTGTATTTTTATCCCCACTTAACAGATGAGGAAATGGGTTCATGTAACGAGAGAGAACTGCTAACTGGCAGAGTCATTATTCAAAATTCAATTGTCCTGAGCCCAAATAAATCTTAAGGACAAAACTAAAGTTTACTGTATTTGCAATACAAGTAATCTCTACTGGCTGCAAGCTTGACTCAATGGATGCTTAGTAACAAGAATCTTCTAAGACGATGTTCAAACAAAAACAGGTTGTGTCAATCCAGCTTGGTAAAGTTTTAAAGTTCCATGGCTTACCTTGTTGAATGACTATTGAATCCAGTCTGAGTTTCATCTCAGCACGTTCTACTATTCTTTCTTCTACAGTGTTATCAGTTATAAAGCGGAACACCCTGACTGTCTTGGTCTGTCCAATTCTATGTGCTCGGTCCTAAATAAATTACCATGTTATTTTGAATTGAGTTTAAAAATCACATAAATAACACTGAAATGGGTACATTGAGAAACAAAATTAAAATATTCTGAAGTAAAAAACTTTTAAAAATTTGTAGTAACAATGAATCTGTAAGAATCAGATGAATTCTGCTAGGTTACAGAGATAAAACACACACAATGTCTCCAAACAATATACAAAATTATAATTTTTAAGTCTGATGAGAAAAGATTTTAAGTCTTTTTCCCTAGGTTTAAATTCAAAATGTTTTTCTATCTATATCAAACCCAAATTGTTACTGCTATCAGGCAAAAAAGTGACATGAAACAATGAACTTAGCAAACAACATAAAAATTCTAATCTTTAAATATTACCCAATTAACTACATACAAGTAGTCAAACTAGTTTGAATAGGAATTTCTGTTTCGCTTTTGCTAACTACATTCCTAAAAAACTCCTTTATTTCTAATAATTGGACAATTTTCCCCAGTCAACCTTAGTAAGAGCACAAGATGAAAGTGACTAACGGGCTGGGCGCAGTAGCTCACTCCTGTAATCCCAGCACTTTCGAAGGCCAAGGTGGGGGGATCACCTGAAGGTGAGGAGTTCAAGACCAGCCTGACCAACATGGTGAAACCCTATCTCTAATAAAAATACAAAATTAGCCAGGCGCGGTGGTGCACACCTGTAATCCCAGCTACTTGGAAGACTGAGGCAGGAGAACAGTGTGAACCCGGAAGGCGGACCTTGTGCTCCAGCCTGGGCAACAGAGTGAGACTCTATCTCAAAAAAAAAAAAAAAAAAAGAAAGAAAGTGACTAATTACAGTTGGGTTTATGGTCACCAGTATCACGGGTCAGGCCAATCTGCAGTATCAATTCTCTCAATCTAAAAATAATCTTCCTGATCTGACTGGTACTTTCACACAGGTGTATCTTTTAAATATCTAAAGTGGCAGACAGGCTAGTTGCTCATCAAACTCAATTCTCTTTCGTCCTGTGATACAACAACAATATAATTTACCAATTCCCTTGCAGGCAGTTATGCTACATGATTTGAGTTCTGTCCAATTGTCTGATCAAGAGGGTGGAGAGACAAGGAGGCTCTTTCAAGGTCTGACCCATAAATTTCCTGGAAAATCCCCAACTCTATCCTTTCCCCCTTCTGCCAATAGGATGCAGAGGATATAGCAGAGGACTCCAGGGTCCTAAGATATGCCAGATCTCTGAGATGGAAATACCCTTATTTAGATGGAACATCAACTCAATATACTCTCACTGAACCACTGGATTGGAGAAAAATAAAATTCTATTGGGTTAAGTCACTGATATCTGAAGAATTACCTCACCCTAACTAATTCATCTACTAAGCACAGAATACATTTATTTGTTATCTCTTACCATAGCCTGAAGATCTACTTGGGGATTCCAATCAGAATCATACAAAATTACTACATCAGCAGTCGCAAGATTGATGCCAAGACCACCAGCACGTGTGCTTAACATGAAAACAAACTTTGTGCTGTTTGGTTCATTGTATGCATTGATGGAGTCCTACGGATAAAATAAAATGATTGTCAAAAAATTTATGATTTTTTATCTCCCTCCCCAAATTTTACTCACTTGTCTCTCATCATGGGGCGTCTGACCATCCAACCTGCAGTACTCATAATTTCTCCACATGCAATAATCTTCCAAAATGTCCAATACCCTTGTCATTTGACTGAAGATTAATACTCGTGAACCTGTTAGTGAATATATTAATATATTCAAAAGTAGAAAAATTTAAGGGTAACCAAAAGTAAGACTAACCAATTATCTTTAATTCCAAAGTTACCTACTTGGTTACAAGGGGGCAAAAAAATCTACACATTATCATCCCAGTCAGTCGTTTCCCACTTTTTTCTCACCATGGCACAAATAAAAAAGGATAACATTTGTACAGAAAAGCATATTTGCCTCTGGTCTGGAAGGCTTTCCCATCTCAAAGGGTAAGATAATCATTATCTTGTTACCTCACGTATGTTTAAAAATAACCTTCCACTACTCCACAACTCCTCTTCAATGCGTATGACTCCCCAAACCCCCAACACACACCTAATACTCCAGGTTTCAACCTGGTTCTGAAGACCCATTCCAGATCAAAGGACCATAATATGTACCTCATATATCTACAATGACTATCCTTCACTTATCTGACGTGATTCAAACTATCTGACTGCCTTCCACTTCTTTAGGCAACTACATAATACTTTCAGTAGAATGCATCAAGACAAAGGATCATTTTGAAAAGTAATGATTATGAAATGATCCTGTCTTAGAAGTGGAGGCTGACAATCTGCTGTTGTCACACGTTCCTGCACCTCAAATGCGTTAAGAATTTTTTTTTTTTTTTGAGACGGAGTCTCGCTCTGACACCCAGGCTGGAGTGCAGTGGCGCCATCTCAGTTCTGCCTCCCAGGTTCAAGTGATTCATCTGCCTCAGCCTCCCAAGTAACTGGGACTACAGGTGCATGCCACCATGCCCAGCTAAATTTTTTGTATTTTTGGTAGAGATGGAGTTTCACCATGTTGGCCAGGCTGGTCTTGAACTCCTGACCTTAAATGATCTGCCCACCTCAGCCTTCCAAAAAGTACTGCAACATGAGAACATTTAATAGTCTCCATTTTCCTTGCAGAGTTCAATATACTTTGCATTAATATCTGAATATTCCCACCAAGTTCCTGCCACTCCTCTCCACCAATTCAATTCCTTTAATTACTTTGCTTTCAAGGAAAGCATTTTTAAAAAATCTATCTCTACAAAAAGGTATAAAAAGGAAAAAGTAAACCCATTCACTGACAACTCTTACAATATGCTTTTGATAGTATCATAGAGGAGATTCATCTACTGGTACAACTGTCATTCTTATTAAAATACAGAGAGAAACACAAACAAACTTGAATCTGTACACTTAATACTGTATCAGTGATATTTCTTATCTTTAAGAGACAGATAATAATTTATGAAATGCTATAGTGTCTGGCGTTTGCTTCAAATAATCTGGGAGGAGGAAAAGTATAGTAGACTAAAAACATTTTTTATTAGTTAAAATTGGAAGCTGGCTTCTAAGTTCTTTCTACATTCGTGTAATTTAAATATACCCAAACACACACCACAGACATACCCCTTTTCATATAAAAAGTCAACATATTATAAATAAAAATGTTTCAGGTCCATGAACATGGTACCTAATTAAAACCCCACATAAATAATTAAAAAACAATATCATGAACACACCACCACTGTCTAACAATGGATCTGGGAACCATGTGTGGGAGGGAGGTGCAATCTTCACATTTTATGACAGAAAGCTGTAATTTCTAGGAAAGTATATATAAAGTGTAAACTCTTCCCAAAATCAAGGGAGTATGGTTGCTCTAACTATTGCTTATCTTCTAAGAGACTTCAGGCCTAAAATCAGGAGCGGGGGTTAGAGTTCAGATAATGAATAGGTTTTTTTAATGTTCTACACTTCAACTTTAGAAAGCATCAGAGCAGTCATTTCAAAGTATAGTGCTCCTTTGTTTTAACATGAGCATTTTAAAACAGTTTTGATAATTTGATACGGGTAACAGATACCTTGTTCTTTTAACTTAGGGAGCAGCTTGTCTAAAACCACCATTTTGCCACTGTTGGTTACTAGATGCATATCTGTTGTATAAGGTGGACCAGGTTCCGCTCCATCAAAGAGATATGGATGATTACAGCACTTTCTCAACTGCATCAGGATGTTCAATAACCTCATTTTGTCCATCTTGCCTGCTGAGTTGAGTATATCTATATCCTTCATTAATATCCGAGTATACCTATTCAAAGAAGAAAAATATTTTTAGAGCTTAAATGTTCCTTGATCAACCCCTGCCACTTTACATACTTAATCCCCTTCCCCACCTGAACCCCCAAATATCTGTAAGAAACTACTCATCAACTTCTAGGGATGGTTAGGAATTTAACATCTGTAACCTCCTTCTTTTTGCTTCCATTTTTCTTTATTGTACATAGTGTTATAATGTTCACACTTATGCCTTGGGCCTTGAGGATATTATTTTAAAAGTACAAAAACAGTTCCCTTGGGTAGAATTAAAACAAAGCAGTAAGATATTATATCTTTAAGTAATAAAGCAAAACTTTAAAAAATGTAAGTTTTAAACATAATTTTAGTTTGTAGTTTTTTGCAACAGAAAGTGCCACTATTCGATTTTTATATACCCCATAGCTAGTGCAGCATTTAGGTAAGAACCCTAACATCTGAGAAGACAAGAAGACTAATGAAATGGTAAGGCATGATGATGAGAATAATATGAATACAACGTGATTTACATATATATATAAATACATAGGGGGAGGGAGCTATGTCTGTGAGGTAGGTCTGTGAAGCTACTACAGCCATAAGCTAAGGCCAGATTATAAAAAGCCTTGAATGTATACTAAGAATTTAGACATTGTTATGAAAGAATGAGTAATTTGTCTAAGCACTAAAGTTTTAGAGCCTTGGATCCTCTGAACAAAATAAGTAGCCTAAGCAATCTATGCTTAAACAACAAGGCAGACCTTTCCATCTCAATTCTGATATAAAGTTCACTCAAATGTTTAACTAAAAAATATTTGTCTTCTCTTAGCATTGACTCATTTTAGTTCTGTTTTAGAGCCATCCAAGCTAAGCCTAGTATCTGCTACTCTTTCAAAAGTTTTGAGGACATTTAGGACCGACCACCTTCTACAGATAACCTCTTACCCAGATAACATGCCCAGTTCTCTATATGATATTAAGTCCTTTAACCAAACAACTCTGGTCTCTTGCAAATACTTATCAAAATTTAAGTATGCACTTAAATATACATGAAATATAATGAGACCACTAAAGAAAAGGGTAAATTTATTTCCCCTCCTTTGAACACAAAACTTACATAACAGTATCTTCTTCTGCAGCCACTTTACACTGCTGACCTAGTATTTATGAACTACTGAGTGAACTGTGTATCTCCCACACTGTGCTATCACAGTTTCCTTCTTAAAAAACCCAAATAGATGGCTTCATATGAAACCCATTGATTTAAATCCCAATTTTAATTTTGGATTTATAAGCCTTCCATCCTGATTCTGTCATCTAGTAAGTTCAAAATTTTCTATAACGAACTTAATGAGCAAGACCTCTACTACATGACGAGAAACCTCTTTTCAGGTTGAGTTCAATCCAGCAAACTGCAATTCCATGAAAACACAAATGAGGAAAACAAAATACAAATGAAATTTAGGGAAGAATCAATAGTGCTATCAACTACATCTGAGAACACATACCATTCCCTTTGCATTTTGCTGAGGCCCACATAGATTTTTACTTCCTTCTTTGGAGGCAAACTCTTTTCAACATCAGCCTTAATTCGACGAAGCAGGAATGGACGCAAAACCTTAAAAAGGACAAAAATAAATAGGTAATACCAATATTACGCATAAGGTCGTATTTCAGCATCTTAGAATTGTATATAAAATATATGAAAAAGAAATTTCTCTTCATGAGTATCAAGTGATTTCTTAGGACCTCTTCCTGCAAATACAGTCATATCTCAGTATCTCTGGGAGACTAGTTCCCGTCCCCTTCTCTTTGAATATCAAAAGCCACAAATGCTCGAGTCCATTATATAAAATGTAGTATCTGCATATAACCTACAAACATCTTTCCATATACTTTAAATCATCTCTAGATTACTTGTAATAACAGTTAATAGAATGTAAATGCTATGTAAATACTTGTTACACTATACTGTTTAGGGAATAATGACAAGGAAAAGGTCAGTATCTTTAACACAGATGGAACCATTCATTTTATTTTTATCTTTTTTGGGGGCAAATATTTCCAATCCATAGTTGATTGAATCTATGGATGTGGAACCTACGGATATGAAGGGCTAACTGTATATAATTTATTACTACAGGGTTCCTGAAGGGTAATAATACAAGATCATTACTTATTCAATACAGGCATACCTCAGAGATATTGTAGGCTCAGTTTCAGACTACCTCAATAAAGCAAGTCACATTTCCCAGTGCACCTGAGAGTTACATTTACACTATTAAGTGTGCAATAGCATTATGTCTTAAAAAAAGTACATACTTTAGTTTAAAAATACATTATTACTTTAAAAATGTGATACATTATTTAAAGCAATACATTATTGCTTTAAAAACAGAGTAAACACATGCCTTGGGAAAATGGTGTTGATAGACTTCCTTGACACACGATTGCCACAAACCATCTATTTGTTTTGAAAAGTAAATTTTTCTTAAAAATACAGTATCTGTGAGGCACTGCAAAGCGTAATGAGATGTGCCTGTATACATAATGAGTATGTACCTGTTATACTACCATAAAATACTAAAAACAGTAGTAAATTTTTAAAATGATGTTTTCAACAATTCGCTGCCTTTCAGGTCTAAAACTAGTTACTTGCATGCAGACTGTCTAACATTGCTTAAGAATGGGCAAGGGTCTCATTAAGATCTCTTTTATGGTTGGTCTTTAAACTTACTGTCCTAACTTACGGAAGGAATATACAAGTATACACTTCAATAAATCATGAGTGTACAGTTTTAGAAATTTTATTCAAGTACTGTAAAAGTACCCATGTTATTACCTAAATAGAACACTCTAGAAATCATTTTTGTGTCCCTTCCAGTCACTATTCCCTCTTCTCCTTCCCAAGGGTAAGCAATATTCTTACTTTTAGACACCATAAATTAATTTCGTCTATCATTTTTAACTTTATATACATGGACTCACTCAATAAGCACCCATTTATATCTGGTTTCTTTTATTAAACAATGAGACATTTCCACGTTATATGTAGTAGTAGTTCACTCATTTTCATAAAACAGTAAGTTTTAAAATTAACTATACAACTAAAGATACACTTTTTTGTACCTCTCTTCTATCTACACTGGTTTTTAAAAACAGTGACTATATCACAAAACAAATTAGATATCACTGGGGAAAGTATCATCAACATCTCTCTAATATCACCATGTAGAAAAGCTAGTTTAGCCCTAGTTGACAGGCGCCAACAACTGCCAGATGTGTAAGTAAAGACCTTTAGGCTCCAACTGGTTCTCTTCTGGCATTGTCCAGCTAAATAAATCTAACTGGATAAACCCAGGTGTAACCCACAAAGAAACCACCCGGTCAACCCATAAATTCTAGGGTTGTTAATAAACTATTAAGTGTTTTGGGGGTGGGGGAAATAAGGGAGTCTTATTTACCCCTAAAGGGGGGTTAAGGTGTTTTTGGGGGGTGGAGGGAATAAGGGGTTCTTTTGCAGCATTAGATAACTAACGCATCAAATAAGAGTTATCTCATTCCTAAGCATATCCATACTGACTTCTAAACCTTCCTTTCATTATGAGACCACAGGTGCTACTGTAGAAACTTCAAAGTAAAGAGCAGGAGAAAATAGAAAGGTAGCTACAAGACCTCTTCTCCCTGACTTCATAAGCATTTTCAAAATACCCTGTGAACAAAACAGTTTCCAAATCTGGTTGATTCTGCTCTGTGGGTTATTTGTTTGCTTTACCTAGATGTACCTACGTATTTACTACAGGAAAGCCAAGAGCAGAAGAATAAGGGGAAAAAAAATGCATGAAAAAAATCATGTTCTTCTGCCTCCTTTTCTACCCCCAAGATTACATATACACTCCACAATCCTTGGTCTAAGTAAACACGAAGAGAGTGCTCAGACGCATGAATGCCATCTGAATTGAAATAAAGGTAGCTAGGAAATTACTACCTTCAAATATTTAACAAAACGCTCAGTATTTAAGAATTTTAAAGTACTTTATAATGAAATATTTGAACAATTATGAACTTAATTTTTTTTCCCTGCTCAAATATCCACTCTAACTAGGCATTGTGCCAGGTATACAAAGACAAGTAAGTATGTGCTTCCTGCCTTTGTGCTTACAATCCAGTATAGAAAACACTTGTGAATCATCTCAATATCCTCTGCAAAGTCCTATAACGTTAGGGTGCTCAGATTGTTAAAGATGGAATACACAGATGACTAGGCCAGCCTCAGCCTGGCTGGTTCAGTGGAGGTGATGTCACTGAGTCTTGGACTAGGTATTAGTAAAGAGACCAGGAAAAAGGATTCTATCAGCAATCTATCAAATTAAAGCTCAATATATTAAGTAAAACAGATGCCAAAGAACGTTTAAAAGGTTAGGTCATGGAGGGGCACAATTTTGTTCCCCAGGGGACATTTGCAATGTCGAGAAATTTTTGGTTGTCACAACTGGAGGAATGTTACTACTGCCATCTAGTGAGTAGAAGTGTCAGGGATGCTATTAAACATACAACACCACACAGGACAATCACGTTCTCCCCTCTCTCCTTACCCCTCTCAAAGATATACCCAGACCAAAATGTCAAAGGAGGCTGAAAATCCCTGAGTTAGGTCATTAAGGGCTTTATATAACATTCTTACAAGCTCCTGCTTTAACCTGCTGACCAGGGTATTTTAATTTGGGGTCTGTTAGAGAAGTTTCTCTACCTACCAACTTTTACCTGTGAACCGTCCCAGGAAGCTGTATGTAAAAACAAAGCTACGCAGCAAAGCAAAAACATACTAACTCTGCTCATTATGCAAGGCAGTTGCTTACACACAATGTCACTAGATTTAAGAAAAAACAGATGGATCTTTCGCTCTTTCAAAAGTGAACCTGTTAGATTCTTCTACAGAATGTTAATTGAACTAAGCTTTAAAAACGTGTCTATAAGGCCAGGCGTCGTGGCTCATGCCTGTAATCCCAACATTTTGGGAGGCAGGTTGATAACTTGAGTTCAGAAGTTCGAGACTAGCCTGGGCAACATGGTGAAACACCGTCTCTGCAAAAAATACAAAAATTAGCTGGGCATGGTGGCGAATGCCTGTAATCCCAGCTACTCTAGACGCTGAGTGGGTAGAGACTGCTTGAGCCTGGGAAGCAGAGATTTCAGTGAGCCAAGATCAAACAACAACAAAAACTTGTCTATATTAATTATTATGCAATTCTTCTTTCCCCCACTGTACTTTGTATAACTGTAAGAGATTACTTTTTCCCTTAAGTCAGGATTCCACTCTAGGTTCTAACACTGAACCACACATCATCCCCTACATTGATTGTAAGATGTAACAGTTAAGTGTCAGAATTCAAGCAGATCTGATTCTTAAGCCATTGAGCTTTCTATTAGCAGGAAAATAATCTACTAATTTAAACCTTTATCCTTTTTCCCATCAGAAATATGCTTTAACACTACTCCAAAATACTTACCATATGAAGCCTCTCAACTAGTTTTTGATCCCCAAGGCAGTTGTTTGTATCAAACCAGGAATCAAAGTCCTAGATTAACCAAAAAAAATACTCAGATCAGAGATAATATTAATAAATACCCTATAATACCAGATATAGAAATGATTTCTAGAATTAGTAATTTTAATTGTAACCCACAAAAAAAACACACTTAGTCCAACCCCATTTCTCCTGTGTCACTGTTATCAACAAATTTTAAAACAAGTAGATCAGAAATCACACTACCTTCTAAATATTCTTCTCGAAAACATCAAAATAACAAGTTTCACAGTAAAAAGATAACTTGGAAAGCAAGTTCTATAGAATTAGAAAATTAATATTCTTGAAAAATATCTTTCAATTTTCATAAAAGCTTGAAAATTAAAACATTTTATAGTTTGTTCTCTAAGACCATTCAGACTTCTCAAATACAAGTTTACAGAACAATGTCAATTTTAATCAAACTTACTAAATGAAATTGAAATTACCAGCATTTCATTAATATTTGGTTAGGATACAAGGACAGTTTCTCTAACCTCATCTCTTGAAAATATGTATTATATATGTGCTTTGTTTTTGAGTAAACATAATCTTAGAATTCACTGCTTTAACTAAAGTAAATGAAAGTGTCAATGTAGTGAGAAAAAAGGAATTATCTCAAGAACATCAAAATATGTAAAATCGAAACTAAAACTGCTTTTCGAGTTTGATTATCTTTTTACAACACAAAATCACTATTCTTTCAAAATAATCTTCAACAGAAAAAAACAAAATTAATACCTTTTTATAACTTAACTGTACAAAAATATACTAACGTGGTGCTCTTCAAATCCCTCCAACACACACAAGATGCCAGCTATGCAAACAAAGTTTCAAAAATAAACGCTGGTCCAGCAAAAAAAAAACCCTGCAATTTCTAATAGCAAAAACTCTTGACATAGCTATTATATTACTATTAACAGTTCAAATAGCTAATTAACGATTGCTATCATTTCTATGACTACAAATAATCCATAAAGATTAGGTTATATTGGTTTGTTAGACTATAGTAAAAGAAAAGCCAGACGGATTTCACTAAATTTGACAGTCACCCTTGGCACTTAAAACATAAGCAATGTGAGGTATACAAATCACTTCAGTAATACCTTGAGCAGCACCTTAAAACCATAACCAGTCAACCTAGAGCCACTGAAACAAGATCAGGCTAACATGACTTACCAAACAGAAGTGACAATTTATGCCATTTCAGATACAGAAAACAATGATTTAAAGTAGACTGAGGCCTGGCGTGGTGGCTCACGCCTATAACCCCAGCATTTCAGGAGGCCGAGACAGGCAGATCACTTGAGGCCAGGAGCTTGAGACTAACCTGGACAACATGGCAAAACCTCATCCCTACAGAAAATACAAGAACTAGCCAGGCGTGGTGACACACACCTGTAATCTCAGCTATTGGGAAGGCTGAGGCACAAGAATCACCCAAATTCCAGAGGTGGAGGTTGCAGTGAGCCAAGATCGCACCACTGCACTTCAGTCTGTATGACAGAGTGAGACTTTGTCTCAAAAAAATATAAAATAATAATAATAATGAAGTAAGATTGAAACTAAAGGCACAAAAGTAAATTCCCATTATACAGAGACAACCTAGGAGATAACACCAGGCTAACTATATACATAAAAGCATAAAAAATTAATAATAATCTCAAGCCACGCTAAAAGACAGGCCACTTTTATTACAAAAATATATAGCATTAAGCAAAATATTATTATTACCAGAAAGCATCAGGAAATACTTACATCCGCTGAATTAAACACATCTGGCAACAGAAAGTTAAGAAGTGACCACAGCTCATGCAAGTTGTTCTGAAGAGGTGTTCCAGTCAATAATAGTCTATTTGTAGTCTTGAATTCCCTCACTATTTCTGACAACTGAAAGAAAAGAACCAAATACGTCATTAGAATATTCTGCATATTACATTATTTACAACAGCAAAGACCTGGAACCAACCCAAATGCCCATCAATGATAGACTGGATAAAGAAAATACGGCACGTATGTATCAGGGAACAGTATGCAATCATAAAAGAGAATGAGTTCATGTCCTCCGCAAGGACATGGATGAAGTTGGAAGTCATCATTCTCAGCAAACTAACACAGGAACAGAAAACCAAACACTGCATGTTCTCACTCATAAGTGGGTGGTGAACAATGAGAACACATGCACACAGGGAGGGGAACATCACACACCAGGGCCTGCTGGGGAGTGGGGAGAAAGCAGAGGGAGAGCATTAGGACAAATATCTAATGCACACGGGTCTTAAAACCTAGATGATAGGTTGCTAGGTGCAGCAAACCGCCATGGCACATGCATACCTACGTAACAAACCTGTACGTTCTGCACGTGTATCTCATAACTCAAAGTTAGACGAAAAAAAAATCTGTACTTCAATCAAATTCTTACATGAAGGCTTTTCACATCTAAGTATCAAATTACCTTAGATTTTTCATTTTTGATCCTGTGAGCTTCATCTATTACTAAGTATCTCCAATTAAATTTTTTGAACACAGACTTCTCTTTAATAAGCATTTCATAAGATGTTACACATACGTCCCATTCTCCTGGTAATAAAACGTCTCTGACAAAAGCAGCCTGTGTAACAAGAGAAAAAAATTACATCACACAGGAATAAACCACGCATTAAATTTACTGATGACAAGTAATCTAATATGTAAAAGGAGGTGGGAATATTAAAAAGGAGTAGAGTAGCTATATTATGCAAATGTTTAGAATCAGCTTTCTTAACACTAAAGTAACGTCATTAATCATTTAAATGTCAGAACCATTAGATTTTTAAAAACTGACAAAGTTAACCCGTGCAAAATTCAATAGACACTTAAAATGGCTTTCTGCAATTCCACTAGATATGGAAATCCTTAGGAGACAGGTTTAGACAAAAAAGAGGGAGGTTTTAACATAAAGAAAGGAACAGGGCGGAAAGATAGTTAGCAGTAGTAGGCATCTGCATTCCTTTCAGGTTTATAAATGTATTAACACATTCCTAATAGTATTATTTTAAAGGTAAGAAAACTGAAGCAAAGAGTGGTTATTAAGTAATTACCACTCTCTGGGCTCCCAAACAAACAAACAAAAATTGATAACTTAAAATACCCAACGTAACTAGAAAAGGAAAGAAAAAAAATCTAGACTTCTCACTCACAGGTAAATGAATGGGAAATAAAAAACAAGTACACAGCTATTCAGTAGAGTCTGAATAAATTTCCAAATCTGAGCTTTATATACTAATGTTATTTTTTCCATCTCTTCTTCCCACAAGGATGTTGTTAACTGATCGAAATTTTAACTTATTTTGTTAGATATCATAATAAATCACCAAATAACTATATATGACTCAACTGTCTTTAAAAACCGTAATTCTGTGACTATTACCACTACACACGTTCATCTAAAAATGTGCCTCCTTAAATTTCCAACCAACTCACATTTCAAAACATCTTTTAAAAACGAGAAAATACTTCTAATGAGAGCAAAACCACTGATTTTATACAACCACTCCCAAAAGGGAAACACTATATATTCTTACAGCTTTCTACAGTTTCTAGTGTCTTCTTTCCAGTATGATTTTCTTTTTTTTTTTTTTTTTTTTTTTTTTTGAGATGAAGCCTTGCTCTATCGCCCAGACTGCAGTGCAGTGGCGCCATCTCGGCTCACTGCAACCTCTACTTCCCAGGTTCAAGCGATTCTCCTGCCTCAGCCTCCCAAGTAGCTGGGACTACAGGCCATGTGTGCCACTACACCGTTAATTTTTTATGTTTTTAGTAGAAACAGGGTTTCACTGTGTTAGCCAGGATGGTCTCGATCTCCTGACCTCATGATCCGCCTGCCTCAACCTCCTGAAGTGCTGTTTTTTATCCACCAAGACGATGCTACATTTGTAAATACTAATATTTGCGAAGATCCGGTCTCTTTTATCCTTCCTCCCATTATACCCATACTCAAGCCTGAATTCAAATTATTTTAGCATCAAAAATGTAATGAAATACTAGAAACTTACTCTTTGTTCTTTATCCCCTATCAAACAAACAGATCTAAGTGTTGGTACCCATCTCTTGAATTCACTCATCCAGTTGTGTAATGTAGACTTAGGAACCAAAACCATATGAGGACCAGGAATGTTTCTATAATGTTTCATGTACCCAAGAAGAGAAATTGTTTGAAGAGTCTTTCCTAGGCCCTAAAAGATTTCAAAATAACCATGAAGCAATGAAAAACAAAAACATTATTTCAAAATTATACCTCCCAACAAACAGAGATAAATATTTAAGAGAAATGCCACATATTTATAATAGTTAATAAATGGCAAAAACTTAACATATGTCAAAGTTTGTAAGTGTTATGTCATATAATCTTCACAAGTCTCTAAAGGAGGTATTATTATCACCCGCATAAGGCCCAGTTGAAGTGACATTCCCAAAGCCATCTAGCACAGCTAGCATTGAAACACGTTTCTTTTGACTTCATACTTTCTCCAACCAATTAAACATTTTAGCACTATAGCAATAAGGAAACTTTTTAAAACATTCATTACATAACTAGCAGTTAACAAAAGATGTTTTATAAGAATTGTACAAGCTACCACCTGGAAAAAATTCTTATCATTTATAAACAACTAATGACCTCACTTGTGTTTTACCGAACTGGAAGGAAATAGATCAGTGTACTATAAAAGTCATCCAAAAACATGTTTCTCAAATGTATTGTTTTTAAATTTATTATATTTTCACAGATGGAAATTTCTCACAATTAAAATACAGATCACACGCAATTAAGGCAAGCTGCTTACACTAGTTTCAGAGAGGATCCATTTGCTAACAGTTGTAGACTGTAAGAAACTTTTGTCAATTTAATGTATAAGATATTTTAAATACAAAACATACCCTTCAAAAAATCTACCAACACATACCATTTCATCTGCAAGGATACCATTGATGCCATTCTCATACAAAGAAATGAGCCAGTTTAATCCTCGGACCTGATAATCTCTCAGTTTACCCCATTTTACATCTAAGAACAAAAGAAAAGCACAAAATGCGCATTTTAAGACAAGAAATACAAGGCAATCTCTTCATCTGGGCCTACACATATATACTGACTTCATTTTCATTACTAAGGGATTCTTGAAGAATAGGAACTCTGCAAGTTCCAAACTACTAGAGGTAGTTGCCATGGTCTGAAGTAGATACGCTGGACATGGAAGATAACCAAGTGCGGGAAACATGACTGCAGGAATCAAGAGTACCCACTCCAACAACTCAGTTCTTATGTTACCCATATAGTGGTCCAAGAGACTCTTTGGCCTCTTGTCTTTTTAATGACAACCCAAGTGTTCCTAACCAAGTATTTTCAGCTTTCATAAAGACCAGATACAGGTTATCTGCAGATTTTATTTTCTTTCTAATAAAAAAAAGGAAATAGGAAATTCCTAAGTTACTTTTCCAATATATCTTATACATTCCAATGTGCTCTCTTTCAGGGTATACTACTTATTTTGCTCCCCAGAATAATTACCAAATATACATAACAGTCACCTGATTTTTCTTTTTTAATATGTACACAGTGTACCCCCCATTTCCTTTTGAAAAACACTTGAGGATAAAAAGCTAACCAACAAACAAATACATTTCACAAAATATTAAAACAAATTAATATAAAAACATCAGAAAATAACTAAGCAGATGTGTTCATGAAGTACCTTTTTTAAAATAAATTAGTTTTCTTATCTGGGACAAATATAAAGCAAAATGATCCCTAGTTTTACATATACTTCAGGGCAATAACAAACACAATGACATTTTATGTAACTTTGAAACATAGCACTACTGTCCTATAATATGCTCTCATCTCCATCAAAATCTGAAGTTTATTTCACAACCAATAAACATCTAAGATTACTAAAAATCTGCTTCACAGATAGTAGCCTACACAAATCCAAAACATTAACCAAAGGATGTCTCAAAGGGCAATTTTTTAAAAAACAACTGTGTTTAACATACATGATGGAGAGTCTTCAAATCGAGTGCAAACATTGGTTGCTTTGGAGCTTTCTGTTAGTAGTTCTTCATCCTCCTCCTGCTCTGTTCTACGGTGTCGGTAACTGTTAAGATGAAAACAAAATTACCTGATTTGAGTTTTGGTTTTAATTATCAGCTACTATTTCAACATCATAGTCAAGTGGCTGACCAAGATTCCACAAAATTAAATTTCTAATAGGCATCAACCAGTGGACAGTAGAAAATATGAGTAAATTTAAATCTCCAACATTTCAGATAATTATTTAAAATATACATTAGTTATTAAAATACAGCAGTACTATAGATTAACCAGAACCCAATAAACTCAAATGTGATAGTCAAATTTCAAGAACTATGTAGTCAGAAAATCTCAATATTTGAATTTTAAAGTGTACCTTTTTAAAAATCTTTCTGCCAAAGAAAAAAAAAAGTTCCAGAAACCACATGTTTAAAACTGCAACTTTGAGCAAAAGGGGCACCATGAGGACTCAGAAATTTAAGCAGTGACCAGGGATTAATCAAAAATATTTTTAAATACACATCTAAATTCTACATCCTAAGAGAATCAGACATACCCCCTTAAAAACTGATTTTCTCAAGTTTTAATACTGCCAATTAATCTCTAAAGGGCTCGGTTCAATAAAACTATTAATACTTACTCCCCAATTCTGACACTTTCAACAAATATTTTCATCTTATTTAGAAAAAGGCAGGTTATGCCCCTACTGAGACCCCTGAATCTAATTTGTAACTTCATTTCTACCAAAACTACATGCTTGGTAAAAGGATAACTGGCCTTCCAAGATAGAAGCATTCCTCAGAAATTCAAGGGCCTTCTTGTTTGTTATATATGCTTCTAATCATAATCAGTACATCCTAGTCTGTTATTCCTTGTACTTCTCTGCATTCTGAGCCTATGAAATTGAGTACAAAGATCTACTTCCATCCCCAATTTATTCTCCATAAACTGGGAGATAATTTTAACATTTTTATAAAATATCCTTTATAGTTACTCTCAAAATGCTTATTACAGTTGTAAAACTTAAAAGCTGAGTTGTCATTTATTGTTAAAAACTGAATATAATTGTGAATGCCTAAAAAAAACAACAACAATGTATTCCCGGCCAGGCACAGTGGCTCATGCCTGTAATCCCAACACTTTAGGAGGCCGAGGTGGGTGGATCACTTGAGGTCAGAAGTTCGAGACTAGCCTGGCCAACATGGTGAAACCCCATCTCTACTAAAAATACAAAAATGAGCTGGGCTTGGTGGCGTGAGCCTGTTATCCCAGCTGAGGTACAAGAATGGCTTCAACCCCAGAGGCACAAGTTGCAGTGAACCGAGATCACACCACTGCACTCCAGCCTGGGTCACAGAGTAAGACTCTGTCTCAATATAAACAAACAACAAAAAGATTTTTAAAAATGTATTCCTGATACTCAAAGACAATACTATCACCCTCATTACTTTAGGTAAATTAGCTTCCCATTTAAAATGGTTTGAAGAGTAAAGAAATCTGTTAACTAGGACTCTTTTTCCCCAATAACACTATTTAATACATCAAGCTGAAGAATGTATTATGTATTTCCAATAGAATCTTTTTTATCTTATAAAAAAGATAAATTAGGATGATAATAAAATAGAAAAGAATAACAGAAGTGTTTCTTTTCGAGACATCATATTGACTATCCCATAACAATATTCATTAGTTTCCAGTTTCACACCATGACACTAATGATATTTAAATATCTGCAAACTTCTGAAGTCTGAAATATTTTAAGAAGTATTAAAATAGTGTTTTGGTCACAATGGATGAGAAATAAGATATACTGAATGAGTGGAATACCCCAAATAAAAGGTATTATGCTTACAACGATAACCCCTTCAAGATGAAGCTCATACTTTCCTTTCAACAAACTGTGTAGTGAATTTAACCTTGTTGATATTTTAGACAATCTTTTATATTTTAATTACTGATCACAGTTTTCACTTTGGGAATTTTACATAAAGCCATTTCAGGGAGCCAAGACTGCCCTAAATCTACTATTACTAATTAAACATCTTATTTATCCAACCAGGACTAAAATTCTAGAGAATTTCCAAATTCAACATCTAAGAATTACTTTCAACAACCACCAAAGGATGGCATACAACCTGACACTTCAATTTATATAAAAACAACTAAATATGTAACAAAAAGTTTAAACAAGCTGCTGTGATGTAAGTCATCACAATATCCCATACACCACACTTTAGATAAAATATCGTCAACATCTGTATGTGATGGAGGAGCCTAGAGCACACCCAAGTCAGATTCAAATTCAAGTCTGGATCATTTTTCAATGTGATATTAAACAAGCCACTTAACCTCTGCATTTGGTTCCTCTCTGAGGAATGACATGACATCTAAATTCCATACTCAATATGATTGTTACAATTCATAAACTATGTAATGCTACAAAAAATAAGACGTTATACAGTTTTACTGTTCTTTTTTTTGGTAGAGATGGGATCTCCCTACGTTGCCCAGGCTGCTCTCACACTCCCGAACTCAAGCAATCCTCCCACCTTGGCGTCCCAAAATGCTGGGATTACAGGCAAGAGCCACTGTGCTCTAACCAATATGCATATTTTTATATACTTATGCACTTATGGCTAAATCATGCCAAGCCAAGCAGGGCCAAATAAATAATGGCACTAAAATAATTTTTTAAGTTATTTATCATAGTGATTTTATGCTTCTACTGAAGACAATCAAAAATAAGTTTAGTTGAACTATGAAGTCTGAACTATTACTCACTCGCCAACTGATAGTAAGTTCTGCTTCTCATCTTTTTTTATTCGTGGGCGTCCTGGTTTCATCTTCAAAGGTGAAGTTGGAGTCTTCTGAGCAGCAGGTTGAATGAAATGTGCAAACAGTTCTGTCTGCTTTAATAAATACTCGAATCTATTTGCCCGGTCAGTTTGCTGAAAAAAAATTTAAGATACATTTTATCAGAGTATCAATTAAAACGTCAGAAATCAAAAAGTTTCAGCATGCCTCCATACAATGAACTCAGCAAAAAAAAAAAAAAAAAAAAGGAACTACAGATACATGCAACAACATGGATGAGTTTCAAAAGCACTATGCAAAGTGAAAGAAGCCAAACACAAAAGACTACATGCTGTATGATTCCACTTAAATGAAATGCTAACTAGTGATAGAAAGCAGATCAGAAGTGGCAAGAAGGTGGGAGCAAGAACTGATTACAAAGGAACAGGAGCAAACTTTTTGGGGATGATGGAACTACTCTGCATCATGATTGTGACAGTATTTAAATAAATATTTGCTAAAACTCATTGAATTGCAAACTTAAAATTATTTTATGTCAATTATACTTCAATATAGTTGATTGGAACAATTTTTAAAATATTAAGAGGCATTGTGCAACACAAGTGAATTTATTCAGAAGCTGGAAAAAATGTGACAAATTTTAAAACGATATTGGGCTTGATACTATTCCTTCCTTTCGTATCTGCCATCTGCCCCTTTGAATGTTCCCTATTTTTATAAAACCAAGAGAATGGAAGACATTTACTTGGGCAAAAAAAAAAAAAACCCTTAAGAGTCTTGAAGACAACTTTTCATAAAAATAATGAAATTGAGAGCCATCAGGCAGCCTTTATACAGAAACAATAATAGTTTGATGAAACAAAGGAGAAGCAAGACAAGAAAAGCTCAATAAACAGGGAAACCAACTACTCAACATCTCCGTCTATAAATGTCTAAAATGTCAGTTTGGGAATGAATTACAAAAAGACATTTGCCTAAAAACACAAGAAGTATCCAAATGCCATAATGTTGTAACAACTATGTATTTTTAAAAGGAACACAATCATTTTTTAAGGTCACACCAATGTAAAAACTGAAACCCAACTTGCTATTAGGAAGGCACATGGTTATAGTGTTTCATTGGGTCACAAATGGCAGTCACAGCAGCAAATGAATCTGCACAATAACAAGACTGTGAACATGCTAGAACCCCAGTAATGTCCTACAGATGACAAGCCTCCGCTATTTATGTTTCCCAAGATTACGGACTGTTTTTACAGTACTGAACAAGATACATATGTGAATCCAAATTTTACATAATTACATTTCTTAATTTATAGATAATGAAAGATAAGCCAAGAGCATGAATCTAGAAGATGTTTGGACTGAAAAAATAATTATTGTGATTATGTCTGGAATCAAGACAAACTGCTTGAGAGAATTAAAAGGTTAAAACTGAAATGTCTTGAGGGAGAAAAACTAACAGAACCTAAAAAGCAGAAACAAGAGAGTATGATTAGCAACCTGGAAGAAATCAATTACGAAATTAAAGTGAATAGCTTTGGATTAGCTTCTTTCTCTGAGAGAGGAAGAAATGAGGTAGGACAGCAGAGGCTATACATATGTTTGAAAAGAGAAAGAAAATAAAGACAGGCCTGCAATTCTTTGTGGAGGAAGACTGAAAATGAGGGCATGGGAGAAATGGAGAAGGAAGATTGATCAGAGTGGGCACATTTTAGAATGGCTAAATGAGATTGACAGGCAATAAATACTCAAAGTCCAAGAAAATAAAAACCATAAACTTATTCTGACACCGATCAGCACTAGTATTTAGTTTTCTGAAGTAGTACTCAGCATTCTGGGTTCAAGAATGAAGAGTGGATAGTGAACTTATCTATGGTTAGGAACTAGCAGATGACAAGGGAGTTTGCTTAGGAAAAAACTGTTCAGGTGAAGATCATGATGTCAAAAAACGAAATGATGCTGGGAGACTGAAAAACCTGGAAGAAATGAGAAAAGTTCCAATAAAGGCCACTAAGAAAACGAAAAGCATTGTAGAAAACCACTGAAAAACCTCCATTTCACAGTCAAATTTGTGTCCCAAATAATACTTTGCAAAAATGTTAAGAAACTCAGAAGGGGCCAGATCATAAGAAAGGGGGCAAATAAAGAAGCACAAAATAATCTATGCAATAACAGAAAAATAATGAACGAGGGTGATATGGAAAAGAGAATAAACTTGTAAGTAAACTTATTATTAAAAAGTATGCAGTAATGTCATGGACATCTTGAGTACACCTGAAGAGGAGCTTTCATTCAGTGAGGTAACGCTAAGGTATGTTAAGTAAAAATTATGAATACAGTTTTGGATATTCTCAAGTAAGAGGTATGAATAGGATTTTAAAGTAAATGAAAATATTGATTACAGGCTTCTGGCCTAGAGGTTAAGTATTTGAAAATATTCAGTTTAAAGATACCAGGTAAACACCAGTAAGAATCAAACTGTCTAGGAAGAAACATTCAAATTTTAATAAGGAAAGACAAAGGAATAAAAAAGCAAAGAGGATATTATCAAGGGAAAAAACGTCTTTCAAGGCAAGTCAAGATTTTTGAGGAATGGTCAACAATATCAAGCACAAATCAAGAAACTAAAACTAAGCCTCAGAATTGGCAATTAGATTCACTGGCATAGTGTCAGAATCTAAACTATAAGGAGTTAAAGCAGTATTAAAATATGTAGACTGTATTCAAAATCGTATTCACTTTAAAAAACAGAGGCAAATCTATTTTTTCTCTAAGTTTGATAGCAAAAAAGGTGACAGTTACATATATACATATGTAAACCACGTAACAAATCAAACCTAAAGATAAATCATTTATAATTTACATAGTATTATATGCTCATAGAATATACATCATAATTTTAAGATTTTGAAGTTATTTAAGAGATTTAAAAATATTTACTGATTTGGAAGAGAAAGTCAAAGGACAAGAAAAAAGTATGTTTTAAAAAATACGTAAGATCTGCTATGTGCCAGATATTGTTCTGGGTTCTGAAGACAGAAGGATTAAGACACTGTTCTTACCCTACAGGAGCACACTGTGTAGTAGTGGTATTCTTATTTAATACATTGTTATTTTAACTTTTTAAGATTTCAATACAATTAAATGAGTTTAATTCATATAAAGCATTCAGAACAGGGCCAGATAACGGCATACATTCACTGTTAGCCACTACTACTATTATTAAAACTGAATTTAAATTTAAAGCTCTGTGTAGGTACTGTTTAAGTCAAGTCATAGTTTTGAGAAGTTTCTTAGACGATACGGAATGTGAACTGGGACTTGAATGATTCCAGTACAATGTCATGTCCTTTTTGTAAAGATCGCATCTATAATGTAAAAATGCTGTGAGCAAGGAGCATATTTCTTTTTTTGGTAACTAGCAGAGTATAATGCTAGCCAGGCGCAGAATAAACATACATTGAGTAACTATTCTGGTCACTTCACTTTCAAGGTTAAATTTTCAAAGGTGTTGTTAACATAACCAGATAATAACATCATATTATGTTAATTCATACAATACTTCCATTTGGTTTACATAGACACATAAGATATGGAAGTTATAGTATTCCACATTACACATACTTCAAATGGATATCTGTGCCCTAATTATAAAATTGAACAGATGTTGCTATGGTTTGACTGTGTCCCCCTCCAAATCTCCCACGTTGTAATTTAATCTCCAGTGCAATAGTGTTGGGAGGTAGGGCCTAATAAGAGGTGATTAGGAAAAGATTACTGTCATCATCTCAGGAGAAGGTTATCACCAGTGGGCTTGTTATAAAAGAAAGTTCAGTCCTGTCTTGCTCTCTTCTCTTGGCCTTCCTCCATACAATGACACTGCAAGAAGGCCCTCAGCAAATGCTGGCCTTGACCTTGGACTTCCCAACTTCCAGAACTCTAAGAAATAAATTTCCTTTCTTTATAAATTACCCAGTCTGTGGTACTGTTGTAACACAAAATGGACTAAGATAGACGTTCAGTACATTTAATCACCTAATAAAAAGTTTTCTTTACAGACTCTATTCATAAGCCTAGAACATACCATTTTTTCTTCATAGGTAGGATCTGGTTCTTGGATTTCTTTTTGCTTTCCAGGTGACGCATCATCAAATACTTCCTGGTAGAAAGAAAACATTAAATAGAATTGGTCTTCAAAAATAGTAAACATACCATTATAGACCAATTTCTGCCCAAACCACATCTCTAATAATATATTCTCACCTCAAACTTCCTAGAAACTTAAATGGTTGTCATCTAAACTAACAGAAAAACTGATAAAATGATATTAGATACTATGGGGATAACAACCTATTTAACCCATATAAACTGTATGATTGTTGCCAAGATTAGAACACAAGATTATCTTCATCATCCTAAAAGAAAACTACATTTAATACAAGCCAATCTGTTTCTCTTTTCTGTAATAACCATGAAACCAAATTAAACAGTATAAAATATGGGGAAAAGTTCCCTTTTTGTCACAAAACTACAGTATCTACTGTGCTACTACACAAATGTATACAAAGAAATCAGGATTAGTTACCCTGATTTCCATCTGGAATATTACAAAAACTTTTTCTCCCAGCCTACACTGAATACTCTAACTACAGTCTAAGTCCTAAACTAGTAATAAATGTTACTCTTGCAAATGTATTTATCCTGACATTCATATGTGACAAGCAACAAAATCAACAACTTCTACACTGCAAAACTCTATTCATCCACTAAAAAAAATTGGCAGAAGTATAATCTTCACTAATGATGCACAAATCTATGCTTAGCAATACATACTATAATAAAACTATCTGTGACCAAGAGGTTGTGGGGAGGAGACCTGGTATGGTACTGGAATAAAAGGTAAAATGACCTTAAGTCAAGTCTAACTTCATTGTTAAGACCCTTGGCACTTGTGTGACCCTATGCTCTTCATAAATCTCTGGTCTCCATATATAAGTGACAAAGCCACCTACCCAGTCGTTTACAAAATTCCAAAATGTCATGAAATGCAACCTACAAAAATAAAATGTACTTTCCAACGGTAGTCATTATTTCTTCCACAGTTTAAAAAAAAAAAAAAAAAAACCTGACTTCCAGGCATTTTGACATCATTATTATTGGCATATCAATCTAGTCAATAGAGATGAGGATGAACACAGAAGAGTTCCACATTGCCAAAAGGATAACTAAAAAACAAGTTGCTCCATTGACCTGTTAGTATCATGCAAAAAGAAAAAAAGTAACTGAATACATAGGGAGGCTATTTCTGGGAAAATCAGCTTTGCCACACACACACACACACACACACACACACACACAATTCATGAATGCTGAGTTTATTCTGTGATTTTAGAAAAACACCTTAGATCATACTTCCAAACAAGAAAAAGTCATTTATAAAATATTCATTTTCCAAGTGCAAAACAGATTAAGTTGTGACATATAATAGGCATGTGTGCTCAAACTTAGTTTTGATCATGAATTGCAGTGATTCTGAACAGGAAACTGTCGGTGCATTTTAAGACAAAAAAATCACACTATGTCAACAACAACAACAACAAAATGAGTCAGTGATAAGATGGATAAAAAATAAAATTCCTAATATTTCTATACTAGGAAGGTAAAAATAACTATGTTATTCAATAAATTGAACTGCCAAATACGTTTTTTTGGTAAGAACACGGCAGAGTAAGATGGGTGGGAAAAGGCTCACTTTTAAAGGCAGACCTGAGTTTTATCACAGGTTCTACCTAGCAGAACTCAAATTCCCCATCTGGCAAATGAAAATATCACTTATTTAATACGGTAGTGACATCATCTATACTCACATTTAAACTTAAAATCAATTTTCATTTAAAATAACAACTTCAAGTCAAAAAAGTTGACTTGCTTTTGGCTTAAAATTACTCTGTGTTCAGATATTAACAAGACCTCTGGTGAAAATTTATTTTTCCAAAGTTTGGATGGCAGACCCCTCTTTGAGAGGCTGAGGATAACTATGAACAGATTTTTGTCCAGAACTGCACATTTACACACAATTGCTTTGTGTCAAACCCCTTAAGCCTTGGAACCGGAATTCAAGTTAAAGAGCCCTGGTAACCCAAAAGAACCATTTCCTTAAGGGGAAAAAAGGCAACACTGAATATATTTTAATTTGAAAGAAATATTATCCTAATCACTCAAAACTACAGGAACCATCAGGAGTTCCCATGTCACTAAACCTACCCTCACACTAAAAGTTCTTTAAAAGATTACTAACATTAATGTTACTTAACCCCAGCTACCCAAATAAAACTACTGTGCCAAATGCCTCAATGGTAAACTATGCTCCCATTTCCCCACTGTACAACGACTGTGCGTCAGGACTCATCTTCGGAGCAGTATTACTTTCATTCTAAGGATAGGAAAATCCCAGAAATCTTTGGGCTCCGACTTACAAAATATTTCAAAACAGGTCGAAGGCCAAGAATAACAATTGGAAGGAGCAATTACTTTTTCCCCAGATATCGCAAAGCCTGGAAGCATATCCAATTTACCCGCCTGGCAGCTTCCCCATCTTTCCAGCCCCCTCAGTACCGTCAGCATCCTCTGGACAACCCAAACCCAGAAGTCTCGGGAGCCGAGTGGTACTAATTTTTTTTTTTTTTTAAAGGCGAGAGGCCAAAAAGAGAAAAAGTGCCGGACTGAGAGCCAATCAACTGCGCCTGGTTCTCTAATTCATTCCTACACTTACTCATCCCCCCTAAATTCGATGGGGGATCCGAGACAGCTGCTGCTGCCTTGGTTGCTTCCCTTCCAGTGGAACAGTGCCTGGGAGGGGCTTCCTCTCCCTTCACAGAAGCAGCTGCGCCCCGCTTATCCCCACTGCGCACTCGGCCATCCAGCTCTCGCCATTGTTTCTGCCCAGAACAGATACCGCCCCCGCAAGGACCGGGAAGAAGAAAGAGGCCCAAGTCCTCGGACGCGCTGCTTTTAAATGCCTCCTTCACCCTGCCCGTGCATCCCGCTCCTAAGGGGTCATCTCCTCGCCCTTCCCCGAAGTTTGGTGGAAACTAAAAACCACATTCAGAGGTAGGAGAGGGAATTATGGGAGTCTAGTGCGAAAAAAAGATGGGTCCCCCTGCGCCACGGTAACCAAGAACATCTGTTCATTGAGAGCATTCAAACATTTGTCAAGATTCACGAAAGAGACAAATAATTTCAATGTGAGGAGCCGGAAATCCATTTTGCTTGGCTCGAATAGGTTAAGAACAAGGGAGCAAAGGTGAGAGCATCATTTCGTATCCACAGGGTGTGAAGCTGAGTCTGGTGCAGAGAGAGAAGCCCGGCTCTGCGTCCGATCGCCACGATCCGGCGAGGGAGCCAGCTCCTCCTCCCCGCTGCGCCCGCTCCCCACGCCGCAAGCTGCCCTCACCTCCATCTCGGCGTCTGCGGGACCCGCGCTGGCCGCAGACGCAACCGCCTGCGCAGCGACGCCCTCGGGGCCGCCTTTGTTGCTGCTGTTGCTCCCGCCGCTGGCGGTCGAGGCTGCGGGCTTGGAAGGCGCGCTCTCGGGAGGCGGGGGTGGCGGAGGCTCGGCCGCGGACGACATGATGTTCCGTCTGCGTCACCCGCTGCTGCCAGAGGCCGAGTCCGGCGGGGATGGACGGGGAGGCCTAGGCCTGGGTGGCTACGTCGCAATAAACTGGTGGAGGAGCGAGACTCCCACCCGAGCGCTCCCCCGCGCCGCGCCTCCGCGACGGGCCTGAGCCGGGCCCAGGAGCTGCACACTCCCAGACGTTCTGCTCTTCCGCGGGGCTCTAGGTTCCACCGGCGCTTACCTCACGGCGGGAATCACGTCGACGAGGATGGGCGGGGCCAGACGGGTCACTGAGGTCAAGGAAGGCGGGCTGATTTAGAGAAGGGCGGAGGGTTGGGGGAAGGAAAAGGAAAACGAAACAGACTGAGGCTGGGAAAACGCTTCGCCACCTCCTCCTTCTCTTTCTCTGGCAGATATCGTCTATCTCGCCAGCATCCAGGACGACTACCTACGCCACCGACTTTCAACCCTCGCGAGATTCCTTATTGGCTCACTGACTGGGTACTGAGTGCGCATGCTCATACTGTCCTCCTTACCCTTGGCCCCTCCTCCTCACCCTTGGCCCCTCCTCCTCCAGACCTCTAGCGGGCTCGGGAGAGAAGAGTAGGCGGGACCTCGAGGGAGGGCTCGGAGGCGTAGGTTTGTGCGTCTGCTGTCTGGCAGGACGCGAGCTCAGTGTTTTAGGCTTTCATAACGGCTCACGGTTCTCGTTGTGTCTTCCGGGCCTGGCTGGGATCGGCGGCACTACTGCAAAACTTGCCCGAGTTTTGCGCTGCCCATTCAAACTTGGAAGTCTTGTGTCTGACCCCAAAACTTCTGCCGTATCCGCTTAGAGGCGTGACGCCACAGCCTTGAGGACGTTATGGTTACCCCAAGTGACGTCTCACTGTTTTGTTAAAAAAAAAAAAAAAAGTCCGTTAGTTTTTTCTTTTTTGGTTTTTTTTTTTTTTTTTTTGCCTTCTCATGTTAGCTGCGTCAGTTATTTCTAAATATCCTCTTTAAGCACAGAGTTAAATGCTATTTCTTCTGAATTTATATGCTAAAGGTAAGCAAATAACATGCAAACTACCATGTAAGTGAGAAACACAAATAGTATGTGGGGAAGATAGGTGGTATGATGTAATCTTTTCCTCAAGCATCAAACATTAAAATTAAAACGCACTTTCTCAAGTGTTCAGCACTAATTTTGTATACTGCCTTAGGCAGCCTTCAATGTAGCTTAAGGGCCTTGTGCATTCATCTCCTGCAAAATTTAAATACATTGTAGTCTATTTGATAACAAATCTGCATACTACAGTAGATTATCTGCCCAGCACAGGGTCTTATTTATCTTTTTTTATTCGTCATATCCAGTGTTCTATAAATGTTTGTTGAATAAAGGAGGCACATTTTTCAAGAGTTGAGGTTTTAGCTATCTGGTTATGTTGAATTCCAAACAAAAGGGATCTCCTTTGAATATATAGCCTGCAAATTTTTTAACTAACTGGTTATGTTGAATTCCAAACAAAAGGGATCTCCTTTGAATATATAGCCTGCAAATTTTTTAACTAATGGAATAATTCTTTAATTGACATCTGGAAAAATGTCCCCACTCCACTAGAAATGCTAGTTCTTAGACTGTAAGGAAATGTCTAAGGATATGTGCAAAGATAAATACCTACAATGATGTTCATCATACTCTTCATATGTAACTGCAAAAAGCTAACAGCAGTAGGCTGAATCCAGTATTAAAAGTTATGTCTTTAAAACTATCGTACACCCAGAAAATGAACTATTAACCTTTAACAACCGTTAATGTAGAATAATGGTTGTTTTGTTTTGTTTTGTTTTGAGGCAGAATTTCTCTGTCGCCCAGGCTGGAGTGCAGTGGTGTGATCTCGGCTCACTGCAATCTCCAACTCCCGGGTTCAAAGGATTCCCATGACTTAGCCTCCGTAGTAGCTGGAATTACAGGCGTGCACCACCATGCCCGGCTAATTTTTGTATTTTCAGTAGAGACAGGGTTTTGCTGTGTTGGCCAGGCTAGTCTCAAACTCCTGGTCTCAAGTAATCTGCTCCCCTAGACCTCCCGAAGTGCTGGGATTACAGGCGTGAGCCATCACACCCAGCCCCGAAGAATGTTAATTTATAAAGTGTTAACTGAAAAAATTTTTTTAACAGTTCAAAAATGTAGGTAAAAGTTGGAAGCATATTTACAAAAGTATTCAAAGTGATTGTTGCTGGTATTTCCTAATTATTTTTTGCCTGACTGCATGTTTTTCATTTGTATAAAATGAATTTGCCCTTTTTTTTTTTTTTTTTTTTTTTTTTTTGACAGCAGCTTGCTCTGTCTCGTAGGCTGCTGTGCAGTGTCACAATCATGAGTCACTGCAGCCTCAGCCTCTGGGGTCCAGCAATTCTCCCACCTCAGCCTCTCAAGTATCTGGGACTGCAGGTGCATGCCACCACGCCCAGCTCATTTTTGTATTTGTTGTGTGTAGACAGGGATTGCCATGTTGCCTATACTAGTCCTGAACAACAGTTAGGGCTCAAGCCATCTACCTGCCTCAGTCTCTCAAAGTGATGGGATTACAGGTGACAGCCACTGTGACAGACTGCTGAATTTGCCTATTATTAAGAAAACTTTTTTTAAAAAATTTCAGCTTTGCTAAGGTATAATTGACAAAAATTGTATATAAGGCATACAGTGTGATGTTTTGATATATAAACACGTTGTGAAATGATTACCACAATCAAGCTAATAAGCATATCCATCATCTCTTATATTTACTGCCTGCCAGCATGGTGAGAATATTTAAAATTTACTCTCAACAAATTTCAACTATGCAAACAGTATTATTAGCAATAGTTACCATGCTGTACATTACATCTCCAGAAATTATTCATCCTGTATAACCAAAACTTTGTATCCTTTGACCAACATCTCCCCATTTTTAGAAAACTTATTTTTAATTTTAAAAAATGTTCTTTCACTGAAAAAAAAATTGTGTGGAAGGGTAAGAGAGTAGCATCTAGGGTGGAACCTGACACGTAATAAATGCTTGATGAATAATTTTTTGTATTTACATTAAATAGACTAAAACATTACTTTAGTACTCAAAATATTTCTTCACTTTTTATAGTCTTAGGTAGAAATCTTGGGTCTTGGTCTGGAAACCCTAAAGTTATACGTAGGTATATAAATGGAAGGATCTTAAGTCTGATAACTATTTAAAGAAAGCAATAAATAGCAAGGAAAACAATGCACATAAATAAATAAAAATTGCATCCAAAATGGTGATTGTCTTTTAACATGTGCATTTATATGTGAGTTTCTCATATGATCATATGAAAGCTGTGTTATATTTGGGGGGAAATTATAGAGAAAAGATAGAAACTAGAAAGAGGACACAGAATGTTTGGACTCAGTTATCTAGCATGAGTGATAGAGAAAAAGATTTTTGGCAGAGTTTAGAACCAGAAAGGAAAAGCAGAGAAGAGCTACAGAAAAGACAGGAAGCCTAGAAACAGCTACAGGGACATTAGCTGTGTTCCTCAGGCAGATAGCAGTACTAATGTGGTGGCCAAATCACAAAATCCTGCTAAAAGGCTAAATCTAGCAGCTAGTTGTTGAAGTGATCACATAATACAGAATTCATGTGTTGGTAAGAGAGTAGGTTGGGGAGCAGGCAAGCCTAGATTCCAGTGCAGGCTCTAAAACTTAGTAGCTGTGTGAATGCAGACAAGTTATCTAACCTCTTTGAAATCAGTTTTCTCATCTTTTTATTATTATATTATCCTAGCTTTATTTTGAGATAATATTCTTACTATGATGTCATAAAATTAAATGAGACAGTACAAGGTGCATGATACAGTGCCTGACATATAGTGAGCTCTGCGTTCAAGTGTCAGATAGTCTTATCCTTGAGAATCATAAGCCTAAGGTTCAGAGTCTAATTGAAAGGAGGAACCAAAGAAGAAGGAGGGTAAGGGGTTTGGTACCAAGAAAACACCAGAAAGGATTAGAGCTTTAGCCATGTTCCCAGCAACAGAATGCTGCAGTGTAAAATAATGTTAGTATTCTATCTCCAATATGTATATACACAGTTTACACCTAAAATTTCCTCTGTTAGATTTAATGTGCTAGAACAGCATGTACAGTACAGAAAGACAATGGAACAAAGAGATGTTGCCAGAGGACAAAAATGTGCCAAAGAGCCAGGGCTCTCTCAGCATTGTGTCCTTGAATGGTAACAGAAAGGAGTTAATGTTTTCTCAAGGACAAAGAAGAAATGCAGCACCTCTCTTCGTTGCAACTCCTTTTGTCAAAGCCTAAGAAAATAAAGTCTGATTACTGCAAGACAATAAAACCATATTGAGTTTGTATCTAAGAATGGGTATTTCCAACACTGGATACCAATGTTTACACCTTGTATGTATCTTTTTTAGAGTTCTCCCACATAGGTCATTTGTCAGTGTACAGAGATTTCAGTTAAAGAGAAACAACAACTGTACTGTTAAATAGGTAAGGATATATTCCCTTAATTCCCCTCATATTTAGTCACCAACTAAATAGTGGGAGACTTTATAGCTGCTTGGTATGTACACATATGTTTATGTAGTCAAAGTTTTTCAGGTTTTCTCTGCATTTCTTCCTGCTCATGAAAAAATAATTTCTTTTTTGTTGGACTGGTTGTAGGTAAAGTATTCCTAGGAACTCAAATATTATGATCCAAAGTTAAAATTTTATCCACCATCTTAGAAACATTTTTGAAAGAATAAACTACAAAACTTCAATTAAGAAATTAGAGATTTTTATTTAGTTCTTATCTCATTTATTAAAAGGAACTTCAGACAAAGGAAATTAGGCAGTCTTTTGCTCAAAATATTGAAAGTAAAATGATAGAAAAGATTAATCATTAAAACATTAGTAAACAGAAAACAGGAGTGGCTATATCATCAGATAAAGTGGACTTCAGAGCAAAGAAAATTATGAGACAAAGAGGGACATTATATAATGATGAGAGTATCAAACGAGAAATCTTTATGTACCAAACAACAGCTGCAAAATATGTGAAGCAAAAACTGACAGAACTGAAATTAGAAATAACAAATCCACAATTATATGTGGAGACTGCAGCATCTCTCAACAACTGATACTACAACTAGGCAGAAAACCAGCAAGGGTATAGAAGAACTTAACAACAGCCAATAGGATCGAATTGACATTTATAGAACACTGCACACATTTTTTTTCTTCTACGAAAGTCGGACTACACACATTCTTTTCAAGAACCCACAGAAAATATAGCAAGATAGACCATAAACCTTAACAAATGTAGAAGATTTGAAATCATACAGAGTGTGTTTTTTAACCACAATGGAATCAAACTGGAAATCAATAACAAAATGTTACCAGGGATATATTCAAACTAAATGACATGCTTCTAAATAATCTGTGGGTCAAAGAGAGGTCTCAAGAGAAATCAAAAAGTACATTGAACAGAAAAAAATACAATATATTAAAATTTGTGGAACACAGTTAAAACAGTGCTTAGAGGGAAATTATACACTAAATGCTTACATTCAGAAAACAGAGTAGTCTAAAATGCAAGCTTTCACCTCCAAAACCCAAAAAAAGCAGAACAAGAATAAATCCAAAGTAAACAAAAGGAAGGAAATAATAAAGGTAAGAGCAGAAGTCAATGAAATTAAATATGGAAAATAAAAAGCAAAAACTGGTTCTTTGAAAAGATACATAAAATTGGCAAATCTCTAGGAAGTCTGACAAGAAAGGAAGAAAGGAAAAAAGTGGGAAGGAAGGAAGGAAGAAACAAGGCTCAAATCACTAATATCAGGAATAAAACAGGACCTATCATTGTAGACCCTGAAAACATCAAAAGAGTAGTAAGGGAATACGACACACATAAATTTGACAACTTAAATAAACTACTTCCTTGAAAAATACAAGCCACTTTAACTCAAACAGTATAAAAATAATTTGAATAGCACTATAACTATTTAGGAAATTAAATTTAGAAATTAAAAACTCCCAAAAAAGAAATCTTCAGGCACAGATGCTTTCAATGAAAAATTCTACCAAATATTTAAAGATGAGTTAGTACCAATACTATGCCATCTCCTACAGATAATAGAAGAGGATGATACACTTTATAATTAATTCTATGAAGGTACTATATCTCTAATATGAAATCAGACGGGCACTACAAAAAAAAGAAAAGAAAATGACAGACCAATATCACTGATGAATACAGACAAATCCTTAACAAGATATTATCAGATACAATTAAACAATGTGTAAAAATAATTATGCAGCCTGACCAAATGTGATTTATTCCAGATATTCAACACTGATTCAATATTTGAGTATTAGTC
The DNA here is from genome assembly GCF_008728515.1 of Papio anubis. NCBI lineage: Eukaryota > Metazoa > Chordata > Mammalia > Primates > Cercopithecidae > Papio > Papio anubis. The sequence goes on from NC_044978.1 coordinate 45,530,349, forward strand.
AATGTTGTCTGCCATATTAACAGGCTAGAGAAGAAAACTCACATGATTATATTGATTGATGAGGAAAAAGCATTTGACAAAATTCCAACACCCATTTATGACGAAACTCTCAGAAAAAAAAAGAGAAAACAAATAGAGCAGAACTTCCTCCTCTTAATAAGGAGCATCTGCAAAATACCTACAGCAAACATTATGTTTAGTGAGATTGAATCCTCTCCCTCTAATAAGGGAAGGTTTTCTGCTTATACCATTCATATTCAACACAGTGCTGAAAAGGAAAAATAGAGATCACTGAAATTATCTTCAAACTGACATAAAATAAAACTTTTGTTGAAAATCAGAATAATGACTCAATTTGGCCAAATACAAATTTATATTTTTCATAATCTTTAACCATAAAGTGGAAGTAATGCTATTTTATTTGATCAATAAATCAGTATTAATTTAGGAAAAACATTCCCAACTAAAATAAGTATAGGATTGCATTATACTTAACATCGATAAATTAGATAAGACATAGATGACTTTATTAAAACAAAAAAATTAGTCTTGTTTGCCAAAGATTCACCTAAACTTTGTGCACATGGCTTCTCTACTTGTTAGTTTCAGTAAGAATACTTTTCTTTTAGATTTTAGCACACTTAAAATTATTAGAAGTTTATTATTTTCTGGGAATTTTTGGATTACTCAATCTGTGTAAGTGTCTCTATTAGTCAATCAGAACAGGCCCCTTTAACAGTTTGTAATTGAACTTACTGATAACATCCTGAGATGGAAAACATTACACACTCACACAAGGAAAGTAAAATTCTTTCTGAATTATAGACACATACACAGACAGAGATAGATAGCACTTAGAGTTTTAATTCTAAAATTTCAGCCATTGGGCAAGAGTAAATACAGTATCACAATAACTTTCCAGTTCAGATACTAAAGAGCTGTTCTCTTTCTTGATAGGAAATTCTTAATTGATTTGAGCCCTAAATAGATAAATTGACAAACCAAAAGACTAACAAATCCAACACTTTGTTGTCTCGCACTCAGCAGAGAATAGATCTTTATTAGCCACAAATTCTTCTACCGAAATCAAATGGTCAGATCATAAAAACCAAATTGCCAGTTATTGCTGCCACTAATGGGAAATAACTTATCAGCTGCAAAAGAACAAAAAACAAAACATAAAATTAGTAGAGAAGAAAACTAAAAATAGAAAAACATCATCAGCAAATTTCCATTGCTGATTTGGATTTACCTTTGGAAGCCAAGACATGCTAGGCTTAAACTACCCATCAGATGCACTTCTCTGGTGACAGTTTACCTGGTGATATGGTTTGACTGTATCTCCTCCCAAATCTCCTATTGAATTGTAATCCCCATAATCCCCTCATGTCTAGTGAGAGACCTGGTGGGAGGTGACTGGAACATGGGGGCAGTTTCCCCATGCTGTTCTTGTGATAGCAAGTGAGTTCTCACCAGATCTGATGGTTTTTATGAGGGACTCTTCCCCCTTTGCTCCTTTCTCTCTCTCTCACCTGCTGCCATGTAAGATGTGCCTTTTCCCGTTCCACCATGATTGTAAGTTTCCTGAGGCCTCCCCAGCCATTCAGAACTGTGAGTCAATTAAACCTTTCCTTTATAAATTACCCAGTCTCCGGTATTTCTTTATAGCAGTGTGAAAACAGACTAGTACGCCTGGTCTTGTTAAGTGAATCCACCCGACATGGTCGTGGAAAACTCCCAAAACTGTTAAAAGAAATTTTTCAAAAAAGTAAAAGCATGATTCTCATACATATATAAAAAAGAACACTTGTTAAAGATATTATTTAACTCACTAATAAGGAAGTTAGTGAGGTGTTACAACCAGTTTAAAGATTAAAAAAGGAAAAACACATTTATATTGGGTAAAGAAAAGTTGAAATGAATGTGGAAGTGGAGGTAAAATTATCTTCTTCCACACGAGGGGAAGGAAGTCAATTTACCTTCTAATACATAGGACAACACTCGCATATGTACAGACAAGAATTATTTTGCACTTGTATAAATTATTTACAATTTACTGAGTTGTAAAATAGCTCCCATAGAGTCAGAAAACCCAAAAGTTTGTCCTCTGGAGTCAAGACAATTCGTGATTTTGTATTTAAGCAAATGTTTTCCCCTATGTGCTCTTGTTTTAGTTTTATTGTAAATAGTTCTCATTTGGACTCTTAAGTAACCCACTAGTTAATTTGCCTTTATTTTACACCAAGTGAAAGAACTGAAATTCCACCCATATGCAAGCTTGTAACCACTGCGGCATGTATTTTTGTCATTCTGCATCTCTCCAGAATAGCTTTCTTTGTTTTCTCTTGGTTTCTCTGCTTCTAAGTAAGTGCACTGTGTTTAGTCTGTTCCAAATCCAATTGGCTGTGCATTATGGTACCTCATAGACAACAACCAGTGTTTCAAGTACAAATCTCAAGGTCGGGAGACAGATAGTTCAGTTTAGGTCAGGTGCCAATTCCAGATTCATTAGGTGTAAATAGAGATCAGGCCACTAGATACAAACATGGCTACCTAGGCCACCTCTTGAGCAGCAGCCAGGAATGGAGGCTTTCTTAGAAAGAAGAGTAGATTAGTGCAAAGCATTGACTGGCATCTCTAGCATATGTTTATGATCTATTTATGTTGCAGAAAAGTAAACTATCTGTGATAGAAAAATTTATTAATGTTCCCATTCAAGCATTATGATCCTTTTAATTTTCATTTCATGGTTCAATTTTCATCCAAGTTGCCAATTCTAAGCCCAGTTGCACTTGAAATTGAGTTACTCAATTAAAATGTATTTGAAGTATGTTTTTGTGAGAGGTGGAGATTAATTTTGGCCTTTTGAAAATTTCATAACACTTGTAGGTATGTAATTATTATTCTATAATAACGCATCATGAAAGATGATATGGACTTAGTATCTTACAAATTCAAAGAAACTTTATTTAGTTTCTGATTCATCTCAAAGTACCTGTTCTTCACAACTGTTGAACTTAATCTTCTCTGAATGGTAAGTGCTCCAGAACGCATGTGAGGAGGAAGCCTTGTGACTCTGTTACTGGTCAGAAGACCCACTGAGTTGTGTTCTTAAAAAAAGTGCACTTTTGGTTTTGCCCTATCAAGATAGGCCACTTCAGGGTCTTAATTAGTGGAAAGAAGTGGAGATTTTGTAAGTCTCAATTTCAGACACAAGAGAGAAGGATGTTACGTCAATGGAATTTTCCACTTACTATTTTGGAAGAGAATCAGGAATTATAGAACAGAGACCTTGACAGTAATAAGACTAACCTTTGCAGCTTGCTCTTGCTTGTCACTTTTGTCACAGCTTGTGCTGAACATTTCAAACCTAAATTCCTTATTGAATTTTCTTTTATTACAGTTATCTCAGTAATATGAATTGATGAATAATGATATTTGGAAGTAGACTGAATTTTAATTCTAGATTTATAATTGAACTCACAATGAAATATTTATGGAGCTGCAATTACCTTTATAAAAAGAGTATATCTTAAGCACTTTGATTCTAAACCAGAACCTATGGTATAGATTGCAATAATATAATTTAGCTGTTTTGTATTTTATTTATATATTGTGTTTGTGTCCCCACAGAAACAGACAGCAGGACAGGGTCAAGCATGTGAGATATTTACTGGAGGGACTAACTGTTAAGAATAAAGGGGCTAGGAGTGGTGGCTCCAGCCTAAAATCCCAGCACTTTGGGAGGCAGAGGCGGGTGGATCATGAGGTCAGGAGATGGAGAGCATCCTGGCTAACACGGTGAAACCCCATCTCTACTAAAAATACAAAAAATTAGCCGGGCGTGGTGGCGGGCACCTGTAGTCCCAGCTACTCGGGAGGCTGAGGCAGGAGAATGGCATGAAGCTGGGAGGCAGAGCTTGCAGTGAGCTGAGATCGCACCACTGCACTCCAGCCTGGGCAACAGAACGAGACTCCATACCAAAAAAAAAAAAAAAAGAAAAAAAGAAAAAAAAATACATGAATAAAAATAAAGGGAGGAAGCATGAGTAAGGAGGGAGCAACTTGAGACAGAGAGGCAGAACTAACATTTGTAAAGACAAGGGAAGGATGGAGGATTGTGAAAGAAGAATTTCAGTTCGTAGCAGAGCTCTGAGAAAGTTTTGGCCAGGCTGATGGGGCATCTTTAAGCCAAAGTCGCTCATTACATGAGCAGTATGTTCCATGAGAATGTTCCTGCACTAGTACCACTGCCTGCTGGGAATAACCTGAGAAAAGTGGGCCCTAAGCACAAACATGGAGTAAGTGGGGAGTAGGGATGAGAGGATGGAGGGATGGAGAGGTGGATCCAGAGGGGCTACCACTGGGACTGCCATAGTAGATCTGAGTGTCATAGTTTCATGGTCACCACAAGAATATATAGACATATTATAGAAAGAGACAGAAGTATACTTTCAACAAATTCATCATCTTTTAAATTTAATTAATTTCAGCTAATTTTACACACACACACATACACACACTATACAATCTTCAGGGTGAAAACTAAAACACATATTTATAATTGAACCCTGATATTGGACTCACAGAGATCCCAGGTACTCAAATACAATTTAGATGAAAGAAGATTTGTATTTTGATGATCACAGTGATGATAATGATAATGATACCTAAAGTTTATTTGCTGCATGTAGTGTTTGAAGTTTTTTTTGTTTTGACTCATTGGCCCTCACATTAGCTCTTGTGAAGGGGATAATAATTGTCCCCATTTTGCAGACAGAGAAACAGACACAGAAGATGGAGTGGCTTACATAGTATTATACAGTCAATGTATGATATGGCAGATTAATTAGACTAAATTGCATAAGAGTAAAAGATGAAACCTGTAGCTCAAAGATGGTAACTTATTGAGATCGTGGAAATAATTGAAGGTCATCCAGACAAGAACAAACAGATGCTATTTATTCAGAACTTGTTATATCAAGGGACTTAGCCACCGTCACTTGCTCTTGGCAAAGTAGAACAGTGGTAGAGTGGGAACTAGAAAAGCTTTATAGTGTTGTACTCTAAGTAGAGCTCATTGGCATGGAGGAACTGGAGGCAGGCTAAATACAAATAAGACATCTAGGATGACTGGTTTGGGAAGTATATTTGGCTTTCTCTAGTTGATCCTGAGTTGAAAGTTGTCCTGATGCAAAAAATAGGGAAGTAAGCAGTCATTGACCAAGTTGTGACCATACTGAGCTGTTGCTGCAGAGGTTGTGGTATAGCTCCTGCTGTGGTTTGAATGTCTGTGTCTCCTCCAAATTCATATATTGAAATTCTCACTTCAAGGTAATGGTTTTAGGAGGTAGGCCTTTTGGGAGGTGATTAGGTCATAACAACTCCACAGAATGGGATTAGTTTTCTAATAAAGTAGGCCCAAGGGAGCTCGTTTGTTTTTTCTACCATGTGAGGACATAGTGAGAAGGCTCCATTTGTGAACCAGGAAGCAGGCCCTCACCAGGCACTAAATCTACCAGCACCCGGATCTGGCCTTCCCAGTCTTCAACACTATGATAAATAAATTTCTAGTTTTCTTTTTTTTCAGTCTACACAGTTCATGGTATTTTGTTATAGCAGCCCAAAGGGACTAAGATAGTTTCTGCAACTAGTTGCTACAGAGTTGTGTGTCACAATTCTGTGGTCGCATAGAGTCAGTTTGTATATTCAGTCCCTCACGGGGAAAATCACCCAACTTATCTTAATAATTCTGCTGACAATAGTTTGCTTCTATTTAATAGTAATATCAATAAAATGCTATTTAGTTTATATTAAATGCCAATAAAATTTAATATACTGTTTAATTTTTAATAAAAATGTTTAATAAAATATTAAACAAATATATAAATTATATATGCATATGTATATGTGTGTATGCTGTACCATTTGTACATATGTATATATGTACTATATATAAATGCATAGACACACATATGTATACATACCATATATGTGTGTATATGTATATATAGTGTATGTAAATACAACAGTGAAGAAACCTGGTTCTATGAACACTCAAAAGGTTAGTGCCTCTGCTAGTTCCTATATTAAATTTTACCTGATAAAGTGTTTTACAATGTGTGATTATGACCAACTGAGAGCTGTCCTTCAACAACCATTCTCCCATACTCTCTCAGTTAACCAGGCGTCTGTCCATCCTGAATAAAGTCTTCATTTCTCATCCTCCCGTGTTGCCAGAGGTGGTCATGTATATTAGTCTTTTCTCACACTGTTATAAAGAAATACTCGAGACTGGGTAATTTATAAAGGAAAGCGGTTTAATTGACTCACAGTTCCACATGGCTGGGGAGGCCACAGGAAACTTACAATCATGGTGGAAGGCGACGAGGAAGCAAGGACCTTCTTCACATGGTGGCAGGGGAGAGAAGTGTGAGTAGTGAAGAGGGAAGAGCCCCTTGTAAAACCATAGATCTTGTTAGAACTCACTCACTATCATGAGAACAGCATGAGAAAGCTACCCCCATGATCCAGTCACCTCCTGCTGGGTTCCTCCCTTGACACATGTGGATTATGGGGATTACAATTCCAGATGAGATTTGGATGGGGACACAGAGTCAAACCATATTACCATGTGAGTGAAGGATGAGTGCAATTCCTCATGCAATTCCTCAATAATACCATGTTTAATTTTTCTCCTTTGAATAATGCTAGCCTTTGAGACTATGATTTTCAAAACTAACTGAGAAAAAACTATTTAGAAACAGAGACTGAAAAATGTTTTTGCACATACAGCAGGTGCCCTTTAATGGAAAACAAAAGGACATCATTGACACATAAAAGTCATACTTCTCAAGCATCCAACAATTTTCTTTTTAAAAATAATGCTTTATAGATAAATGTGTCTATGTCATCTGTCCAGACACAATGGCAAACGTTTGTTTAAAATAAATTTAATGTATCATAATTAAAAGGTTCATCAATTCCAAAGGTGACCCACTGTTTTTATATATACTGAAATCAAACTGTATTGACACTATATCAAAATATTAGATAACTTGCTATTTCATATATAATTTTAAGTAAAGATTACTTTACCGGGCTGAGATAAGTAGGAGAAGCTAAGCACATGGCTGGAAATCACCAATTGTTTAAGTCTTGGAGGAAAAAAAAAACAGTACAATGGCTTATATTAGCTTGTGAGCTTGCCCTGTGTCTGTGGCTTCTGTGGACTTAGAGATGGGGAAAATGGAGTTGGGGATAGGTGGAATTTTGAGGCTGTCCCTTCCTCTTCTTCAGTAAATGATAGAAAGGTGTTAAATGACCAGTATTAAAGAGAGGAAAACAATTTTCCAGTTCATTAACAAGGTATTGTTACAGATTGGAGCTCTGCTACCAGAAACCCGAAAGAGGAATGAGGCTCTGGAGCAAGCTTGTGCCTTCCTACTATGGGTGGGAGCTCCAGGCATGCTGTAGGGTTCCTTGCCCAGCTTCGTGCCACATGATTAGAAAGGACATGAAGTAGAAAATGTGTTTCCAGGTTTTGGTGAGAGAAAAATTCAAGCACCAGAATGAGGAGGGTAAAAATATGGGCTCAGAAGAGAAATTGCTGAAAACAAGCACATTCACAAGGGCTTATCAACCGTGATCCAATGCAGAGTGAAGAGGGGACCCAGGAACCTGATCGCACCCTGGGAAATGTGAAGCTCTTTGTGAAATGACTATTAAAATGGCCTGAAGAGGTTGGGTGTGGTGGCTCAAATCTGTCATCCCAGGACTTTGAGAGGCTGAGGAGGGTGGATCCCTTGAGTCCAGGAGTTCTAGACTAGCCTGCAAAACATAGGAAGATCTCCATCTCTACAACAACAACAACAACAACAACAACAAAAATTAAAAATTAACTGGGCATGGTGGCATGCACCTTTAGTCCCAGCTTTTTGGGAGGCTGAGGCAGGAGGATTGCTTGAGCCCAGGAGTTCAAGGTTGCAGTGAGCTATGATCCCTAGTGCACTCCAGCCTGCATGACAGAGCAAGACACTGTCTCAAGAAAGAAAGAAAGAGAAAAAGAAGGGAAGAGGAGGAGGAGGAGAAGAAAAGGAAAATTAATTGTAAGGGTATCGGGGCCTAACTAAATGTAGTGTAAATATTAAATTGCAACTGAAATATCCCATAATGAGTATGTATAGTTAATGTATCTTATGTTAATCCTTATGGAACCTAAGCAGTGTTCCAAAAACAGACCCACCAAATTTGTCCTATTTAACTTTTTTAGATCAGGTTTTTTGAAAAGTCTTTGATGGCTCTTAATATCAATTAATACTTGATCTCAATTAGTTGTGTTTATGTATGCTAACTACTTAATTGACATTTAACAGTTGAGCCAGCAGAGTGATAAGATAATAGATATCTGGATTTAAAATAAAGGCCTTTTTAAAAACTTGGAATTCAACAACAATGCCACTGATAATAAAAGATAAACGAGAACATCAGTGTCCATAAAAATAAAGAGTTAAATAAGAACTTAAGGCAAAATTTCAAAGGCTTGTTGCCTTTTTGGCCATTTCATTTCTATTTTATGTTAGTTTTATGGATTTCTATCTAAAGTATTGCTATGGTCTGAATGTTTGTGCCCTCTGAAAATTCATATGTTGAAACTTAATCACCAGTGCAGTGGTGTTGGGAGGTAGGGCATCTGTAAGGTGACTAGGTCATGAGGTCAGAGCTCTCATGAATGGAATTAGTGCCCTTATAAAAGAGGCCAGAGAGATCTTGTTTGCCCCTTCCTTCATCTGAGGATAGACAGAAGGTGCCATCTATGAGGAATATGAGGATTCAGACACTGAATCTTCTGGCACCTTCATATTGAACTTCTCGGCCTCCCTAACTATGAGAAATAAATTTCTGTTGTTTATAAATTACCCAGTCTAAGGTATTTCGTTATATTAGGTTGGTGGAAAAGGAATTGTGGTTTTGGCCGTTGAAAGTAATGGCCAAAACCATAATTACTTTTGCACCAACCTAATAGCAGCCTGAGTTGACTAAGACAAGTATTTTCTGTTTTTGAATTCTCCAGTGTGCTCTGTGGGGAGAGAAACACATTTTTCTATTTTAAAGTATGGGATGCTGTCTTTAGTTGCTAACAGAAAGCAAAACCTTGACCAATATGCTGAGAATCTGATTCCAGGATAATTTGGATTAAAAGATAAAAATGTAAAAAGCCTTGGCTGATTCAGGAACTAAGGCAGTAGCCTTTTTCTCCCTTCTCTCAACCTCTATTTCCTTGTTAAAAATAATAACACAAAGAACAGGCAGTTGAAACATTAGCGAAATCCGTATTAGTAAGGCCAAATCACATGCAATGTATGAGAAGGACAGATGAGTCGATCTTGTTGGTAGCATTTTAAATAATACTCTTGATTATATTTATGTTTTATGCCGAGTAGCTCTTTCTTGCCACCACCTCTGCCTAAATACAGATGTCTTCAGCCAAGTGGCACTGCTCTGACTGCAAACAACCCTGCGTCTTTTTTTTTTTTTTTTTTTTGAGATGGAGTCTGTTGCCCAGGCTGGAGTACAGTGGCATGACCTTGGCTCACTGCAACCTCCTGCCTCTCAGGTTCAAGCGATTCTCCCACCTCAACCTCTGGAGTGGCTGAGATTACAGACTCTTGCTACCACACCCAGCTAATTTTGGGGTTTTTTTTTTTTTTTAGTGGAGACGGGGTTTCACCATGTTAGCCAGGCTGCTCTCGAACTTTTGACCTTCAGTGATCCGCCCACCTCGGCCTCCCAAAGTGTGGGAATTTCAGTCATGAGCCACCATGCCCAGCCAACGCTGGGTCCTAAATATAGTGAAAAGGCCCTTGGCTTGGTCCAAAACTTGCCCCAAACAAGTGTTATTTCACACATCATATTTCCAGAGCTGATTACTGGCTGGAATATTGCACTGCCCACTCTCTTGTTAGAAGCCTTATTCTCTTTTATTATTTTCTTCTTGAGTTAGTGCTCCAATACCTTACTAGGTGATTTTTTTGTAAGTTAGGCAACCGAGTGTTCTGGTAACCACCTCTCATTGGGAAAATAATCTATTGCTTTGAATTAATAGGGTTTAATTTCACATTACAGACAATTTTTATTAGAAGAGTGAAAACTGTAAATAAAAAATACACTCAAAGATACAATTGCAACTAAATCTTAAATTTCTATGAGTTTTCATGTTTTCCCTAACTCTGCTTTCAGTTCAAGGGGAATAGGAAGACAACTTGTTTTATTTATTTTGTTTTATTTTAATCCTGACCTAGGCCACTATAACTTCATAAAACTAAATGAAATTCTGGATTTGTGCCCATGGTCTAGCTCATATGGATCAAGGCATGTTTCTTATCACTTCACTAGCCACATTCTAAGTCTGGGACCTAACTTCCTAGGTTTTCTAAGTATTTTGGTTTGGACTAAGCCACCCTTTTCTAAACAGTATGATATGACCTGTTATGAAGACTTTATTTTATAATTCAAGCCTCTAGATTTTCATCTCTAAATTAATTATTTACATGTTAAATAAAATAATAGGAAAGCACTGTAGGAATATTCTGCTTGCTTTTCAGCATGATGCCACAATGTTAGGACACTTAAGCTGACCTAAGTAGAGGCCCACTGGGTGAGGTACTGAAGCCTCCTGCCAACAGCCATGTGAAGGAGCCATGCTGGAAGCACATTCTCCAGCCCCAGTCAAGCCTTCAGATAACTGGACCCTAGGCTGACATCTTGGCTACAATCCCTTGCCCTCTAAGAGACTTCCAACTGCTGATCCCGAGAATCTGTGTAAGGTGCTAATCATATTGTTGTTTAAGTTTGCTAAGTTGTCAGGTAGTTAAGGAACAATAGATGACTAATACAGATATCTTAATTATTTCAGATGATTTGTATAATTATAGTGATAATTTTCCAACAGATGGTACTAATGTATCTTATTCTAACAAAATCAGTGTATTATAATTTTCTAACAGATGGAAGGGCCATTTTCTAATCTGATTGATATTTTGCTTGTAAAAGAGGAACAAATTTGATAAATGACAAATCTCACTGATTTAATATCTAAAATATCTAAAATAACCCATGCTTATAAACAAAGCGCTATTTTTCTGGCTAATGTAATGATTATCAAATGTCTTGAAAACTTAAAACAATCTCCTATTGGTACTGGCATACTGGCTAAATTTGACATTTTATATTGCAGCTCAGATTTTTTTCCATTTCTTTACTATACCAATATCCTATTGCTGGGTCCCAGCAATAGTTTAAATCCATAAGTACTTCATGTAAAACAGATAATGTTATCATATTACTCAGGAGGCTGAGACAGGAGGTTCTCTTGAGCTTAGAAGTTCAAGGCCAGCTTGGGCAACAAACCAGATCATCATTAATGAATCAAAATGTAACTATTATATCATTGATGGAACAGGCTAAGAATTTATTTTCTACTTTCATATCAACTATAATAGAAGAATATAAAGAAAAACCTCATAGCGAAAAAAAGCCTCAGAGACTCTATTAATAATCTTTCTAGGTCATGGCCAGTAATTTGAATGTTAAACAATGGTACACTCTCTTTTTTTTTTTTTTGAAACGGAGTTTCGTTCTAGTTGCCCAGGCTGGAGTGCAGTGGCGCGATCTCGGCTCACCGCAACTTATGCCTCCTGGGTTCAAGCGATTCTCCTGCCTCGGCCTCCCAAGTAGCTGGGTTTACCCGCAGGCACCACCATGCCCAGCTAATTTTGTATTTTTTAGTAGAGATGGGGTTTCTGCATGTTGGTCAGCCTGGTCTCGAATTCCCAACCTCAGGAGATTCATCCGCCTCGGCCTCCCAAAATGCGGGAATTGTAGGCATGAGCCACTGCGTCAGCCCTGGCCATTGCTGAAATGACACCAGCCCAGGCTCCATGTGGTTCATGATTCAAGATAGCCCCTGGAACATGGAAACACAGACCTTGTATCTCACACCACTTACATATGCCTCCCATTCCACCTTCACCTTTTTAGTCCCCTCTCCTCAGCCTAAAGTTTGGAATGGTCTTTTAAGGACATAAGCGTGGCCATTCCCCAACTGCTGGCACTTAAATAAAGTTGCTTTTCTTTCACCAAAACTTGCTTCTCTTGTTTTTAGTCTCTGAGCAGCAAGTAGCCAGACTTGAGTCTGTTACAGTGTAAGAAACTTTAACTTTCAAAGGATAGCTCAGACTGGGATTTTTCAGAAACTGATTGTAGATAAACTCTTCCTATTGGTGAGGGGACCAAGCAAGGATAAAATCTTGTTCCAAACAGGTTGAGATATCATGGATATGACAATGCCAATGCCATGTGTATTTGTGGGAAACATAGATTTCTTTTTTTAAATTTTAAAATGTACAATTAAGTTATTGACTATAGTCACCCTGTTGTGCTATCAAATAGTAGATATCCATTCTTTCTAAATTTTTTTGTACCTATTAACCAGCCCCCACCTTCCCCAACCTCCCTCACTGCCCCAGTCTCCCACTACCTTTCTCAGCCTCTGGTAACCAATCTTCTACTCTCTATGTCCACCAGTTCAATTGTTTCGATTTTCAGATCCCACAAATAAGTGAGAATATGTGATGTCTGTCTTTCTGTGCCTGGCTTATTTCACTTAACAAAATAATCTCCAGTTCCATCAATGTTGTTGCAGATGACTGGATCTCATTCTTTACTTTTTTTTTTTTTTTGGAGACAGGTTCTCACTCTGTCACACAGCCTGGAGTGCGGTGGCATGATCATGGCTGTCTGCAGCCTTGACTTCCTGGGCTCAGGTGATCCTCCCACATCAGCCTCCCAAGTAGCTCAAACCACTTTGCATGGCTAATTTTTCCATTTTTTGTAGAAATGGGGTTTTGCTATGTTGCCCAGGCAGCCCTTGAACTCCTGGGCTTAAACAGTCTGCCCACCTCAGTCTCCCAAAGTGCTGGGATTACAGGCCCGAGTCTGTTCATACTTCTGGGCTGCACCCAGCCTCATTCTTTTTTATGCCTGAGTGGTAATCCATTGTATCTTTGTACCACATTTTCTTTATCCATTCATCTGTTGATGGACACTTATGTTGCTTCTGGATCTTAGCTATTGTAAACAGTGCTGCACCCAACATAGAATGCAGATGTCTCTTCGATATACTGACTTCCTTTCTTTTGGGCCTATAACCAACAGTGAGATTGCAGGATCAATATGGCAGCTCAAGTTTTAGTTTTTTAGGAACCTCCAACTGTTCTCTATAGTAGTTGCACTAATTTGCATTCCTACCAACAATGTATAAGGAAGGGTTCTCTTTTTTCCACATCCTCATCAACATTTGTTATTATCTGTCTTTTGGATATGTTATTTTAGCTGGGGTACGATGACATCTCATTGTAGTTTTGATTTGTATTTCTTTGATGATCAGTGATATTGAGCACCTTTTCATATGACTGTTTGCCATTTGTATGGCTTCTTTTGAGAAATGTCTGTTCAAATCTTTTGCCCATTTTTTGATAGAATTATTAGGGTTTTTTTTTCCTATAGAGTTGTTTGAGCTCCTTGTATATTCTGGTTATTAATCCCTTTTTTAGATGAGTAGTATTTCCTCATTTTCCCATTCTGTGCGTTATCTTTTCACTTTGTTGATTGTTTCCTTTGCTATGAAGAAGATTTTTAACTTGATGTGATCCCATTTGTCCATTTTTAATTTCATTGTCTGTGCTTGTGAGGTATTGTTCAATAATTTTTTTTGCCCAGACCCATATCCTGAAGATTTTACCCAATGTTTTCTTGTAGTAGTTAAATGGTTTGAGGTCTTAGAGTTAAGTCTTTAATCCATTTTGATTTGATTTTTGTATATGGTGAGAAATAGGGGTCTAGTTTTGTCTTCTCAATATGGATATTCAGTTTTCCCAGCACTCTTTATTGAAGAGACCATCTTTTCTCCAATGTAGGTTCTTGGCATCTTTGTCAAAAATGAGTTCACTGTAGGTCTGTGGATTTGCTTCTGGATTCTCTGTGCTGTTCCATTGGTCTATGTGTCTGTTTTTATGCAAGTACCATGCTGTTTTGGTTACTATACCTCTGTAGTATAATTTGAAGTAAGATAATGTGATTCCTCCAGTTTTGTTCTTTTTGCTGGGACAGCTTTGGCTATTTTGGGTCTTTTGTGGTTCCATATAAATTTTAGATTTTTTTTATTTCTGTGAAGAGTGTCATTAGTGTTTAGATAGGGATTGCACTGAATCTGTAGATTACGTTGGGTAGTATAGACATTTAACAATATTTATTCTTCTAATCCATGAACATGGAACATTTGTACATTTTTTGCTGTCCTCTTCAATTTCTTTCATCAGTGTTTTATAGTTTTCATTATAGGGATTTTTCACTTCTTTGGTTAATTTCTGGGTATTTAATTTTATGTGTGGCTATTGTAAATATTATTACTTTTTCACATTGTTTACTGTTGGCATATAGAACAGTACTATAATTGCTACTAATTTTTATATGTAGATTTCATATTCTGCAACTTTACTGAATTTATCAGTTCTGTTTCTTATGGAGTCTTTAGTTTTTTCTAAATGTAATACCGTATCATCTGCAAACAAGGATAATTTGACTTCTTTCTTTCCAATTTGGTTGCCCTTTATATCTTTCTCTTGTCTGATTTATATCATTCTCTTGTCTTGTTCTCTTATACTATGTTGAATAAAAGTGATGGCAGTGGGCATCCTTGTCATATTCCAGATTTTAGAGGAAAGATTTTCTTTCCTCTAAGCCTTCTAGCTGTGGGTCTGTTGTATATGGCTTTTATTATGTTGAAGTATGTTCCTTCTATCCCCAGGGTTTTTAGGGTTTTCATCATAAAGGGATGTTGAATTTCATCAAATGCTTTTTCAGCACCAACTGAAATGATCATATGGCTTTTATCCCTCATTCTGTTGATATGATATTTCACATTGATTGATTTGTATATGTTGTACCATCCTTGTGTTCTAGGGATAAATCCCAGTTGATCACAATGAGTGATTTTTCTATGTATTGTTGAATTAGCTTTGCTAGTGTTTTGTTGAGGATTTTTGCATCAGTATTCATCAGATATGTTGGCCTGTCGTTTTCTTTTTTTTGATGTGCCTTTGTCTGGTTTTGGTATTCGGTAACACTAGCCTTGTAGAATGAGTTTGTAGGTATTCCCTTCTCCTCTATTTTTCGGCATAGTTTGAGTAGGATTGATATTTGTTCTTCTTTAAATGTTGGATCAAAGTTAGTAGTGAAGCCATGAGGGCCTGAGCTTTTTTTTACTGGGAGAGTTTTTATTACAGCTTCGATCTTGTTACTTGTTATTGGTCTGTTCAGGTTTAGGACTTTTTCCTATTTTGATTTTGGTAGATTGTATGTATCTAGGAATTTGTCATTTCTTCTGGATTTTCCAACTTATTAACAGATAGTTGTTCATAGTAGCCACTAATGATATTTTGAATTTCTGCAGTATTCGTGGTAGTGTCTCCTTTTTCATTTCTGATTTTATTTATTTGAATCCTCTCTCTTTTTTTCTTAGTTGGCTAAAGGTTTGTCAATTGTGATTTAACTTTTCAAAAAATCATTTTTTTTCATTGATCATGTGTATTTTTTTATTTCAATTTCATGTA
This sequence comes from Papio anubis, assembly GCF_008728515.1. Lineage (NCBI taxonomy): Eukaryota > Metazoa > Chordata > Mammalia > Primates > Cercopithecidae > Papio > Papio anubis. The sequence goes on from NC_044978.1 coordinate 45,546,020, forward strand.
TTTCTGCTGTGATTTTTATTATTTATTCTACTGATTTTGGGTTTGATTTGCTTTTACTTTTCTAGGTCTTTAAGATACATTGTTAGGTTGTTTATTTGAAGTTTTCCCTCTTTTTTGATGTAGGCACTTATAGCTATAAAATTTGCTCTTAGTACTGCTTTTGCTGTATTCCATCGGTTTTGGTACATTGTGTTTTCATTATCATTTGTTTCAAGAAATGTTTCAATTTTCTTCTTAATTTCTTTATTGACCCACTGGTTATTTAGGAGCACGTTGTTTAATTTCCATGTATTTGCATAGTTTCCAAAATTTCTCTTGTTATTAATTTCTAGTTTTTATTCCATTGTGGTAAGAGAAGGTGCCTGATATAATTTCAATTTTTTTTAATGCTTTAGTGTGACCTAACATGTGGCATATTGTTGAGACTAATTCATGTGCTGAATAAAAGAATGTGTATTCTGCAGCACTTGGATGTAATGTTCTGTAATTATCTATTTCATCCATTTGGTCTACAATGCAGATTAAGTCTGATGTTTCTTTATTAATTTTCTGTCTGGAATATCTGTCCAATGCTGAAAGTAGGATGTTGAAGTCTCCAGCTATTTTTATATTAGGGCCTATCTCTCTCTTTAGCTCTAATAATATTTCCTTTATATATCTGGGTTCTCCAGTGTTGGGTGCATGTATATATTTACAATTATTATATATTCTTCCTGAATTGACCCCTTTATCATTATGTGGTGACCTTCTTTGTCTCTTCTTATAGTTTTTGTCTTGAAACCTATTTTGTCTGTTATAAATATAGAGACTCCTGCTCTTTTTTGGTTTCCATTTACATGGAATATCTGTCTTCATCCCTTTTTATTCAGTTTACGTGTCTTTACAGGTGAAACATGTTTGTTGTAGGCAGCAGATCAATGGGTCTTTTTTTTAATTCATTCAGCCAGTCTGTGACTTTTCACTGGAGAGTTTAGTCCATTTACATTTAATGTTATTATTGATATTTATGGATGTATTCCTGCCATTTTGTTATTTGTTTTCTGGTTGTTTTGTGGTCTTCTCTTCCTTCTTTCTTTTCTTCCTGTTTTCCTCTAGTGAAGGTAATTTTCTCTGGTGATATGATTTAGTTTCTTGCTTTTTATTTTTTGTGTACCCATTGTATGTGTTTTGGTTTGGGGTTACCATGAGTCTTGCAGATGTTATCTTATAACCATGATTCTAACCTGATAACAACTTAACACTATTTGCATAAACAAACAAGCAAAAAGAAAACTAATAAAAACTCTATGCCTTAACTTTGTCCCCCTGCTTTTTAACTTTTTCTTGTTTCTATTTATATCTTATGGTATTGACTATGTCTTGAAAACTTGTTTTAGTTATTATTTTTGATCAGTTCATTGTTTAGTCTTTCTACTTAGGTTAAATGTAGTTTACACACTACAATTACAGTGTTATAATAGTCTTTGTTTTTCTGTGTACTTACAATTTTTTTTTTTTTTTGAGACAGACTCTCACTCTATCACTCAAGCTGGAGTGCAGTAGCATGATGCCGGCTTACTGCAACCTTTGCCTCCTGGGTTCAAGCAATTCTTCTGCCTCAACCTCCTGAGTAGCTGGGACTACAGGTGCACGCCACCACTCCCAGCTAATTTTGGTATTTTTGGTAGAGATGAGGTTTCACCATGTTGACCAGGATGGTCTTGATCTCCTGACTTTGTGATCCTCTTGCCTTGGCCTCCCAAAGTGCTAGTATTACAGGTGTGAGCCACCATGCACAGCATAAAGTCAATAACTCTTATGTTTGCCTTTTAGAGGCTATTTTCTAGATCCTGTAGGTGTGCTTCATCGTTTTTTATTCTTTTTCCCTTTGTCTCTTCTGTATTTTCAAATACCCTGCCTTCAAGCTCACTTATTGTTTCTTCCCCTTGACCAAATTTGCCACTAAAGGACTCGGTGCATTTATCTGCATGCCAATTGCAATTTTTGACCTCCAGAATTTCTGCTTGACTCTTATTTCAATCTCTTTGTTAAATTTATCTGATAGAATTCTGAATTCCCTCTCTGAATTCAATATCTTGAATTTCTTTGAGTTTCCTTAACACAACGATTTTGAGTTCTCTGTCTGAAAGGTCACATAGCTCTGTTTCTTCAGAATTGGTTCCTGGTGACTTACTTAATTCATTTGGTGAGGTCATGTTTTCCTGGATGGCATTGATGTTAGTAGATGTTCTTTGGTGTCTTGGCATTGAAGAGTTAGGTATATATTGTAATCTTCACTGTCTGGGCTTATTCATAGCCATCTTTCTTGGGAAGTCTTTCCAGATATTAAAAAGACTTGGTTGTTGTGATCTAAGCTATATTTGCTCTTTGGGTCATCCCAAGCCCAGTAACTCTGTGGTTCTGGCAGACTCATAATGGTACCGCCTTGATGGTCTTGGACAAGATGCAGCAGAATTTTCTGGATTACCAGGCAGTGACTCTTGTTCTCTTCCGTTACTCTCTCCCAAGCATACAGAGTCAATCTCTCTCTGTTCTGAGCCACCTGAAGCTGGAGTAACACAAGCACCCATGTGACCAACCACTATGACTGTGTTGGGTGAGACCTGAAGGCAGCATAGCACTGGATCTTGCACAAGGCCTGCTATAACCACTCCCTGGCCATGGCCTATGTTTGCTCAAGCCCTGGGGCTTTACAATCAGCAGGTGGCAAAGCCAACCAGGCTTCTGTTCTTTTCTTCAGGGCAGCAAGGTCCCCCGGGTGCTGGGTGGGTCCAGAACTGCTGTCCAGGAGTCAGGGACTAGATTTAAAAACCTCAGAAGTCTACCAGGTGTTCTATTATATTACAGCTGAGCAGGCACTCAAACCACAAGATGAAGTCCTTCCCACTCTTTCTTCCCCTTTCCAAAGACAGAGGAACCTCACCTCATAGTCACTGCTACCCTGGCCATGAGGAGTACTGCCAGACTACCACCGATGTTCCCTTAAGGCCCAAGGGCTCTTGAGCCAGCTTGTTGTGAATGCTGCCTGACCTGAGATGCATCCTTCAGGGCCACGAGCTCTCCTGAAGCCCAGGGCAGGTCCAGAAATGCTGTCCAAGAGTTATGTCCTGGAACTAGGGACCCCAAGAGTCTGCTTGGTGCTCTACCCACCTGTGGCCAAGCTGGTACCTAAAGTGCAAGACAAAGTCCCCTACATTTCCCTCTGCTTTTTGAAGGAGAAGTTCTGTCCCATAGCCACCAAGGCTGGGAATGTTCTGAATCTCACCTGAAACCAGGAAGTCTCAGAGGCTCACCCAAGGCCCTCAATGTAGTACCTGTTTATTGCTACTGATTATTCAGGGCCTAAGGTCTCTTCAGTTAGTGGGTAACTGAATGCCACCAGGACTGGATCCTTTTCTTCAAGGCAGCAGATTGATTCCCTTGTGGCCCAGGGTGTGACTAGAAATGTTGTCTGAGAGCTAGGGCCTGGAACAGGGGCCTCAAGACTTTGCCTGGTGCCCTTTCCTGCTGTGGTTGATTGAGCTGGTATCCAAGATGCAAGACAAAGTCCTCCCCACTTTTCCCACTCCTCTCCTCAAGTGAAAGGAAGAGGTCTCTTTTGAAGCCATGAGCTGTGCAGCCTGGAGTTAGGGGACGGGTGATGCCAGCACTCCCTTGGCTGCCCTAGCTGTTGCCTCAGTATGTCATGTGCTCCCCTCACAGTCCACTGTTTCTGGAGCTAGTTCAGCACTAGGACTTGCTCAGGGCTGCAGTCCTTATGGCCTAGACTGCCTTTCAAATGTACTTGGATACACAGAGTGCCGTAGCCCTTGGCGTTGTAGTTTGCAGGAACTCAAGTTCAGACCACTGGGATGGGATCGGTGATTTCCCTGTGGCTAGGGCCTGGTTTAAATGCTCACTCCCTGTCAGCTGAGTTTGGTCTGGTTTTCCTTTCTGTTCTAACAGGACAGCACTGAGTTCAATGCCTCACAATTGCTGTGTTCTCCCTCCTCCAGCACCCAGAGTTGCTGCTGCTGGGGGGTGGGGTAAGGGTGGTGTTGGTGACTCAGGACTGTTTTTTTCTGTCTCTTTGGTGCCTCTTTCTGTGATAGAAAATTGAAACCAGGTGCTATGAGTGCTCACCTGACTTTTGGTTCTTATGAAGGAGTTTTTTCTGTGTAGATGGTTGTTAGCTCGGAGTCCTTGTTGGGGGAATGATCTGTGGAGCTTTCTATTCTGCCATCTTGCTCTGCCTCCCTATCAAACACAACAGAGTTCAAAGCAGGATCCTCCAAAAAACATTCTAGAGATTCTATACTCTTTGTTCTATTCACTCTTTAAACTTGGTAATGGATGAAGCAGCAGCAGAATCTGTTTTGACACTAAATTTCTTTATTTTACCCAATAACTATGCAATTATTATAATAAACAATACATTTTTGTTTCAACATGTTGAAATGTGTCAGAGAAAACATTTATTGAACACAAATTTGAAGCTATTGTCAATATCTGTGGGAAAATTGAGAAGATGCCATCAGGCCACTAAGAACTGAATTGTAGGTAGTATAAAATCCTTTTGTGGAAAGTATTGATAATATTAATAAAGATGTAGAGTCTAGAAGTCAAGATATAGGCATAACTTGAAAATATCCACTTTAAACCTATTTCTTAGGACTAATTTGGCATATTTTAAGTCAAAATACAGGTATAATGAACATGATGCAGGACTAAGTTCAATGTAAATAATGGCCTTGAAAGCATCAAAGAAACTAAGATATTCTATAAAGATAAATAAAGTGATAAACTTACAAAAGCATATGTTATTGTGCTTGCTTTGGCAGCACATATACTAAAATAGGAATGACAGAGATGCTGTTTAATGTGTATACAGTTGCAAGATGAAAAAGTTCTGGAGATCTGTTTCATAACAATGTGAATATACTTAATATTGAACTACACATTTTAAAATGGTTAAGATGGTTAATTTTATGTGTTTCTTACCACTTTAAAAAACATGTTACAAATTCTAAATAAAGTCCCTTGATATTGATACCGCAAAGACAATCTAGAAGACTAAGAAGTGTCAATTTGACTGCAGATGTCAAAATCAAGCCCTCTTTGATCCAGCATCAAATACATGCTCTTTTCTGTGTTTCTACATTAGCTAAAACAGTATTACCGTTAAAAAGAAGATTGTAATGGTGATTTCCTAGACATGTACATACATTGAAACTCATCAATTTATACGCTTTAAATACATGCAGTTTCATGTTCATGAATTATATCTCAATAACGTCGTTTTATTTTTTCAAAATAAGAATAAACAATACTGAGGCATCACGACTTTTCTATGTCAGTGCTTCTCAAACTTTAATGTACACATGAGTCATCGGGGGGGTCATGTTATAATAAGAAGTAGGTTCTGATTCCATATATGTGATAGCTGTGGTTCATTGATGTATGAGTATCTGGAAACCTTATTTTCCAAAGACTAGTATTAATTCTATTTAATTATTGTGATATATTTATGGAGATAATTTACTGAACACATTCCAAAATACTTTGAAATTCTCAAAGATATATTTTGTTTTCTAGTATCATTTTGTGCTTGAAAATGTAGACTCTCAAAATCAAAAAATTTTTAGAACCACTTAAAGTCTACAATATCACAAAGACTGGCAAATCTGGTGATTATTTCTGAAGAAAACAAGATATTAGAGTAAGCACTGGAATGATCCTAAAGAACTTTACTTTTTATAATTTTAACAAAGTTTTATTTTAAAAATTGATCCCTTCATAGTGACTTTGAGTTCCTGCTCATTATAATTCATTTTTATCAGTTTATGATGACTTTGAGTCCTCAATGATTTTGATAATTTTAAACTTCCTATAATTTCATGTTTACATCTGATACATATAATTTATTCAGATGCTATATTGACTTTACATATGACATTTTTTATCATTGTTATTGTTGAGAATTAAATAACGTATTGACTTAAAATTTATTGTTACCCAGAGGCGCCTATCCAAAGGCACCCAAAGGTGCAGCTCTAAGTGCAGGGTTTGAGGAAAAAGTTAATGAATGAATTGAATTTTACTTTGAAGGCTGCGGGAGCCTCTGAAGGGTATTAGGCAAGTGAGTTATGAGATCAGATTTGTGATGGAGAAAGATTCATTTGGCAATCATGAAGGTGAATAGAGATTGTGGATTCAGAAGGCACAGGAGACACTGGGTGGGGAACTAATTAGAGATGACGGCCGTCAGGAGGTTACCAGCAGTGATCTATGTGATAAAAGAGGTAGGAGCAAACTAAGGCAGTAACAGAAGAAAAGAGAGAAGAGAATGAGAATATTCATTATCTGAGGAGAAAGAAAAGACTGAGGGTCATAAAAATTTATTAATAAGAAAACATACACTGATAAGTATGAATGTGTCATTAATATATTTCTATTCTTGAATACTTTTCCATCTTCACCACTTCCCTGCCCATCAGTCTTACCTCCCTCTGGGATCAGGCACCAGACTTGCTGTGTGCTGCCTAGCCTCCTTTCCAACTTTTCTCCATCTTTTCGCTGGTGCAGCGTTTTTCAGCTACAAGAACAGAACGATCAGATCAGAAACGAATTGCACATTCCTTAAAAGCTGTTGTGAAGATGAAGTAACACTATTCAACTAAAATGTCACAGGAAATTATCAAAAGCTATTAAATCTATCCCATCCAATGTGGAGTACAGTGGTAAACTTTATTAATAGTAACAAATATTAAAGTATATTCTGCCAATTGTTCATTTAGTGAATTGGCCTGATTCCACAAGTTCTAGGGAAGAAACTTCACGGTGGCTGGCTGGCTGTAGTAGGTGGAGGAAAAGGTCATTGGAGTTCAAGGAACACGGAGAGGCTGGTGTGCTGTACACATTGCCCTGAAGGATGTTAAAGTTACCCAGAAAATTGCAAGAGATATAGAAGAAGGGAAGGCATTGAGGCATGGGGGATGAGAGAGAGTGACCTCTGAATGAGAGGGAGTGAACAGACGTCACTAGAATATAGCGACGAGGATGGTGGTGTCTTAAGCTCCTCTAGTTACAGTTTGGGGATGAGGATTGAGAACTTGTTTGAAGTAGTGTTGGAAGAGGAGGAAGGGGACTCATGTCCTGCTCTTAGGGTCTAGGGTATGACAGGAAAATACTTTCACTTGAAGGAGATGGGAAGTGGTATCCTCAGGAGAGCTCACGTTTAGCGAAAAGTCAGTTTGGGAATAAAATTGAGATAAAGCTCTTCCTTTAGAGAACCAGAGGAAAGGCTTAAGGCTTAGAAAGAGGTGGGGGACTGTGGCAAGTGATGGGATGGTCATTTTGGGGGTGAAGAATTAGAGATGATAGATGACAAGACTTAGATGAATTGGAGATGTGGGGGATACCACTGTAGTTGGAGTGCTTTTGGTAATGGTGGTGGCGATGGGCAGTCGAGTCCTCTTTTTGTGAGCCTCTGATCATCTCAGCTCAGGAGAGTTCCATCTTTGCAGTTGAAAAAGGAGGGCAGCTGGGCACGGTGGTTTACGCTTGTGATCCCAACACCTTGGGAGGCTGGGGTGGAAGGATCACCTGAGGCCAGGAGTTCGAGACTAGGCTAGTCAACGTGGTGAAACCCCATCTCCACTACAAATGCAAAAATTAGCTGGGCGTGGTGGCTCGTGCCTGTAGTCCCAGCTACTTGGGAGGGTGGGGCAGGAGAATTACTTGAACCTGGAAGTGGAGGCTGCAGTGAGCCGAGATCGTGTCACTGTACCCCAGCCTGGGTGACAGAGCAAGACTCTGTCAAAAAAAAAAAAAAAAAAAAAAAGGCCAGGCACAGTAGCTCATGCCTGTAATCTTGGGAGGCCAAGGCCAAGGCAGCTGCATCACCTGAGGTCAGGAGTTTGCGACCAACCTGACCAACATGGTAAAACCCCATCTCTACTAAAAACACAAAATTAGCTGGGCATGGTGGCGCATGCCTGTAATCCCAGCTACTCGGAAGGCTGAGGCAGGAGAATTGCTTGAACTTGGGAGGTGGAGGTTGCAGTGAGCCAAGATCGTGCCATTGCACTCCAGCCTGGGTGACAGAGTGAGATGGAGTTCATATTTTAAATGTGCTATTTGTGCCTAAAATGTCTTTAAAAAATAAAATTTTTTTATTTTTTATTAAAAGAGAGCCAAATGTCTATAGCAGTGTTTATTCATACTGCCTTGAAAGTGGAAGCAATCCAAATGTCCATCAACTGATGAATGGATAATTAAAATGTAGCACAGCCATAAAATGGAATATTATTCAGCAATAAAAAGGAAAGCAGTACTGATACATGCTACAATATACATGAACCTTGTATACAGTATGCTAAAGGAAAGAAGCTAGTCGTAAATGGCCATGCCACATATTGTATGGGTTCTACTTTTATTAATTGTCCAGAAAAAGAAAATCTATAGAACCAGAAAATAGGTTCATGATTGCCTAGGGCTGGGGCAAGACTGGGGGAATTGGTAGTGATTGCTAATGGGTATAAATTTCTTTTTGGACTGATGAAAATGCTCTAAATTAATTGTGGTGATGGTTGTACAAGGCTGCAAATACACTAAAAATCAGCTATATAGTTTAAATGAGCGAGTTGTGTGGTATGTGAATTATTAACATATTTCAGTGGAAAAGGAGGACAATAATTCAGGTTGTAATCAAAATATAATGGATGTGAGAATGTTTTGGAGATCAAAAAACACAAAATGTATGTGAAATTGGTAAGGCAAGTGTGCGGACACCTTCTTCTGAAGATTTAAAAGAAAATGACTAATACTTTTAGGGCTGGCCATAACTGATTTATTGAAGGGAAGAGGGCAGACCATATGGCTTCAAGGAACTTTTACAATTGTAATTCCATGAGAGAATATTCATGTAATTTATTCTACTTTTTGTCAGAGTTCCCTTGAAAATTCAGTTCATGCACAAGAGGGTGCTGTCCACCAAATAACAACTTGTTCATGGCTGCTGGCAATGTGCATATATAATCTTAGGAGAAAAAACCAAAGTAAGGTCAAGGAGAACATAAATTTAAAAGTCCCTTAATACATATGAACTAGTGTATATGAGTTTGCTTATGAGTGTACAGCATATCTCTGGAAGGACATGTAACATAGGCATAGGAGAGAGGGGGACTTTTTTCTGTAAAATTTTTTATGCTTTTTATGTTTTGAACCCTATGATTATATTATTTATTAAAAACATGGTGTAGAAAGAAATAATACCTTATAAAAATTATTCTGTGATGTTATTTAGATTAACATGTGAAATTGAGAAAAGGGATGTGGAGAACATATGCAACATATAGAGATATTATTCGACTCAATTTTTTTAAATCATTGCCAATTCATAGTAATGGCTTATTTTGTTTACTTATTCTTCTAATGAATCCAAGCATTTTCCCATGTATTATATGTGTATTCTTTCCTTCCTTTCTTCCTTCCTGACTGCCTGGCTTCTTGCCTGCCTTCCTCCCTTCCTTTTTTTTCTCTTCCTCTCATTTTTTCCAGGTATAAAAAAGATAATTGAATTGTTCGACTACTTTTCAACTTTCTACTATAAAACTTTTCAATAGAAAATTTGAAAGAATAGTACAATAAACATTTACCACCTTGATGGAATAATTATTAATATTTTGATTTTAACTTATATCTTATTTTTTTAAGACACAAAGTCTCACTATGTTGCCCAGGCTGGTCTCAAAAACTTCTGGGCTCAAGCAATCCTTCCATCTCAGCCTCCCAAGTAGATGGGACTGCAGGCACATGCCAACTATTTTGCTTTATTTATCTCTGTACATATATGTATATGTGTGTGCATTTTTTTCCAATATTATTTTCAGATGTTTTAACCCTACAAAATTCAGCAGCCATCTATATAAGGACATTCAATTACAATGCCATAATGTTATTACACCAGAAAAATTATAAGTAATTATTTAATACCATTTATTATCTAGTTCATATTTTAAATGTGCAATTTGTGCCTAAAATGTCTTAAATCACTTTCTTCCCCCATGAAGTATTGTGGTTGCTATGCTTTTGTCTCTTTTGTTCTGGAGCGTTCCCTCACTTAAAAAAACAAAAAAAAAAAACAAAAAAAAACTTAATCTTTTTGTAGAGACCAGGCAAGTTGTCTTATATAGAATGTTCTATATTTTGTCTGTTTCCTGGTGGTGTCAATTAAATTGTACCTCTGTCTTCTGGATGTTAGATTCAGGTCAAATATTTTTGGCAGTAGTTTATTTTTAATCTTTTCGTTATGAAATAAAACACACACAGAATTCACAAAACAAAAATATGCAGCACAATGAATTATTACAAAGTGAACACACCTAGGCAACCACCACCCAAGTGAATAAATAGAACATTGCCACCACTCCAAAAACCACACGCGCCCTTCCCAACCTTTTACCTGTCCTTCCCATCCAGTGTAATTACTATCCTCATTTTTAGGAAATTAACTCCTTACTTCCTTTATAGTTTTGCCACCTAAGCATGCATTAAACACCATGGTTTAGTTTTTGCACTGTTTTTGAACTTTATTTGGGTAAAATAATATGTTAAGTATTCTTTTTTATCTAGCATCTTTTAGTCAATCTTGTATTTGAGAAATTCATCTATATGCTTATGAGTGGCTGCAGTTTATTCATTTAACTATCTGAATTATTAAAACATAATTCACTTATCCTTTCTACAGTTGATGGGCATTTGGATTATTTTGCTCATTTTGTTTTTATAAATAATACTACCATGAACATTCTTATGTCTGTCTCTTGGTACACAGGTGCATGCATTTCAGTTGGGTCTAACTTGGTAGTATGATTTTTAGGCCATAAGGTATTCATATGTCTAACTTTTGTAAATAATGAGTCTTTCAAAGTGATTGTATTAATCTGACTCCTACTAGCACTGCATGAGATTAACTCTCACATTCTCGGCAGTGCTTGGTATTGGCAGTCTTTTTAATCATTTGAGTGGATGTGCAGTAGTATAATGTGGGTTTTGTTTGCATTCTCGTCTCTTGCCCCTTTTTGAGTTACTGCATTTTTGTTACTGATCTATAGGAGTTCTAAATATAATTAGTTTATGAATCCTTTGTTAATTTTCCCACTGGGTGTTTTGCTTTTGGTTATTGTAATGGTATCTATTGATGAGTAGATGTTCTTAACTTTGATATAATTCGTCAATCTTTAATTTTTGGTTAATTCCTTTTTTGTCCTCTTTAAGAAACCTTTTTTTTGAATCATAAGATTATCCTGTATAAGCTTTGTTATTGCTTTGCCTTTCACAATTATATCTACAGTTCACTAGGAATTGATACTTGCTTATGATGTGAGTCACAGGTCAATTTTCTTCTTTTATTTATATGGATATCCATGTGGTCCACATTGCTTTTCCACTGCTCTGCAGCTACTATCATAAATCAGTGTCCATATATATGTAGTTCTGTTTCTGTGTTCTCTTTTGAGTTCCATTGGCATACTTTTTCTTCCTGGTACCAATATTACTTGCTACATCTTTATAATAAGTTGTAAATCCTGTAGAGTACTTCTTCCACATTGTAATTTTTCAAGAATATTTTGACTATACTTGGTCTTTTGCACTTCCATGGACACTTAAGAATCAGCTTCTCAGGTTCATTTAAAACAAAAACAAAATAAAAACAAAAAACTAAAACCTCCTGGGATTTTGAATGAGATTGCATTGAACTTAAAGATCAGTTTTGGGGAAAACTGGTATCTTCACATCATTGAATTACCCCACCCATGCACATCATATACTCTTTTTTATTCCTCTATTTTGACTTTATTCTTAATATTTTATAACAGAGGTTTTGCACATACTATTTTAAATGTATTTCTGATCGATTCTTTGATGCTATCAAAATTTCATATTCAAATTGTTATATACAAAAATTGATTTGTGTATGTTAACCTTATTTCTAACAACCTTTTACCTGTATATTTGTTTCAGCTTTCTACATACACAATCCTATTGTCTGTGGATAACAGCAGTTTTATTTTCTCCAATTCTTACAATTTTCCCTGCATAGGTCCTTCAGTACAATGCTGAATAGAAGTGGTGATAATGGACGTATTTGTCTTGTTCCAGGTCTCAAAGAGAAAGGTGTCAATATTTCACCATTAAGTGTGAGGTTTGCTGATAAATATTTAAATATTCTTTTTTTCCCATAAATTTCCCTTTTATTTCATGTTGCTAAGAGTTGTTCTTTAAATCATGAATAAATGTTGAAGTTCATTAACAATTTTCTGCATCAATTGAGATCATCATGTGATTAATTCCCCTTTTTTATTGATAAGAACTTTGCATTCTTGATTTATCAGGATTTATTTTTTATTTCTTAAATATTTGGTAGAACTATTTGTTTCTTAAATGTTTGATAGAACCCATTGAGATGTTACCTAATCTCAGAGGGTTCTTTGGAAAAAGGTTTTTAATTATAAAATTCATTTTAGCTGATATAGAACAATTCAAATTTTGTTTCAGTTTTAGTGAGTTGTCTTTTCTAGTGATTTGTTCATTTTATATAGTTTTCAAATACATTGGCCTAAGGTTGTCCATAATTTTTCGTTATCATTTTAATGTCTGCAGTATCTGTAGAGATATCCTGCTGTTTTAATCCTGTTAGTTGTATGCAAAAACAGGATTATACTCAAGTTATATAGTCTTAATTTTTACACCAATAGTCTTGAGGAACCATTCATGACATCAAATATTCTTTTATTGCAAGAGTTAACATTTTTTTCAAGTAGTAAAACCTATTTTCCAAATAAAATCTTAAACTTATATTCCAGTGTACAAACAAAAACGTGAAGGTAATGTAATTTAAACAAGGATAAGGTGGGACTGGATCTCTCAAATACTTGATCTACCTTTCTTTTTTGAGGTCTCCTCTGTTGGAAGGACATGCTTTTAAAAATTATTATTCTGTATTATAAATTGCTATATACATGTGTATGTACAACTTAATTGCCTCTCCATTGTTGGATAAGCCCCTGATTCATTGGAGACAATTTTTTGTGATTAATTCTTTAATGCTAATTGCTTGAAATGTAATTGCTAGGTTAAAGGCTAACTACGGTTTCAAGACTTTAAAATCGTGTGTATAAACTGCTCTTTGAAAAAGTTGAGGCTGGGCGTGGTGGCTCACGCTGGTAATCCCAGCATTTTAGGAGGCTGAGGTGGGTGGATCACCTGAGGTTAGGAGTTTGAGACCAGCCTGGCCAACATGGTGAAATCCCATCTCTACTAAAAATACAAAATTAGCCAGGTGTGGTGGTGCATGCCTGTAATCTCAGCTACTTGGGAGGCTGAGGCAGGAGAATGGCTTGAACTTGGGAGGTGGAGATTGCAATAAGCCAAGATCACGCCACTGCACTCCAGCCTGGGCAACATTAGTAAAGTTCCATCTCAAAAAAAAAAAAATTAAAAATAATAAAAAAATTATAAATTTGTACCAATTTATGCTCCTAGTGGTGTAGATGATAGTGTCCTATCACTCACATCTATATCAATATTGGATATTATCACTTAGTATTTCAAAATATTTGAAGGGATATTATGCAGTCTTTAAAAATAATTCAGATGCTTAACACCAGGAAAGCATTTATGATAATAGTTAATGCAAAAAGTAAAGTTCAACTGCACATTTAGGCAAAGGTAGGGAAGTAACACGGTTTGTGGGCATTTTTCTTGTTACTCTCCCAGATTGTCTTTAATTACAGTTTTACAATGTGAAAGTAGAAAAAAAAAAATTCAGAATGCAACAAGCTTGGCTCAAGAGAATTAATCCACGCTAGTAATTTTTAAACAACAGATAATTTAATGCAGATTAAAATCACACCACTCACTGGTAGGTATGAAGGCTCTTTAGGAAGGATTCTCAGAACAACGCTACAGAACTGCTAGACATGGGAACAATCAGGAATCTGGGTTTAGGAAACCACTGAACCAATGGTTGAAACCATAATACCTTCAGGATACAGTAATCTACCATGGCAAGTATTGGCTTCAAGCATACACCACTGCAGGAATTCCTTAGCAGGAATCTATTACTTCACATCCTAAATGCAAACTGTGAGATTTAATATTGATGCCTCAGACTTCTGTCTCTCCACTGAACTCAGTTTCTGAGTTTAAGCAAGTATCACTGGTGAAAAGTTAATTACAAGCAGTGCCCTAGTTGCAAGGAAGTCTGGGAAATGTAGTTTTTATCTTTACAGCTTAAGTACAGGAGGGTACTCCAGAGAGAGGTTGGATCAGCTGTTAAGCAACCCAATCTTCTACAGATGCTTTATTTCCATGAGGATGATCAATAAAAGATTAATTGACTTATTGGTCTGACATGATGACAGATACGAAGATTGTTAAGGATTTTCTGTTTGCTGTACCTGATGTGTCCTCCACCCTTCTCTGCCTTCCCATGTGCCCTGGGAGACTGACTTCTATGTATTACATATTCTGGGTTCCCAGGCTCTCTGGCTGCTGGTTGGTTTTAGCCAATGGCAAGCTGTGAGAGAGGTACCCTGGTTTCTTCACTGCTGGTCAGCATTTGATAGTGTGTGTGTCCCTTTACCTAAGATTAAAGTGTCTGTTGGCAAACTGTCTCCACCTGCTACAGCTCTTGCTGGGTATAACAGCTTCCTCCACTTGCCTCCGTAGTTCTAGAAGTGGTAATGGCTTCTCACTGCTGCCAGTCACTTACCGTTGCTCAGGATTTTATTTTTTAAGAGCTGAGGTCATTTTTCTCTGTCACCAAGGCTAGAGTGCAGTGGTGTGATCATAGCTCACTGCAGCTTTGAACTCCTGGACTCACACAATCCTTCCGCTTCAGCCTCCTGAGTAGCTGGGACTATAGGCATGCAGCACCACATGCAGATTACTCAGGGTTTTTAACCAATCCTTGTTGGTTCCCTTAACCTTACCAATGCAATAGTCCCTTCATTCAACTCTCCTCAATTACTCCTTTGAGTGTGCCATCTTTTCCTGCTGGGAAAAGTTAACATAGCCAGGTAGATGAGACATAAACATAGCCACAAGCTCAGAATGTGTCAATTTTTTGGAGATAGGGTCGTTAAAGAAGTAATTAAGGCAAAATTATTCATTTTACCTAATCTAGTATGACTGATGTCTTTATAATGAGAGAGCAGAATCAGGGGTGTCAACACAGAAAAAAAGACCATCTGAGGACACACTGAGAAGATGGCTATCTACAAGTGAAGAGACCTCAGAAGAAATCAAATCAACCCAGCCTTGATGCTTGACTTCTAGCCATCTGACCTGTGATAAATTTGTAGTATGAGGACTACATATGTATTATATCAAACAGCAACTGTTCAATAGTTTTATAAGAACACACAGTGAAACTCACAGACCTAGGTTTAGAACTGCCTCCTGACTTCTTGTGGCCTACTCTTTCCATGCTTTGGGTTATTGTTCTGACATTTTCAAAGGTCTTCCAGCCTTGGCCTCATCTCTCAACTCTTAATTCTGCCTTTGTGACAGCTAGCATCTTTGTGACAGCTAGCTCCCAGTGATCCTTGCTTCCTGGATTCATACCCTTGCAAGTCTCCTCCCACAGTGAATCAAGGAGTGAACTGTAAAACCCTTTACTGCACAGCAGAGATGACAGTGTGTGACCTCTAAGGCTAGGTCATTTGTTTGGTCTCTGGGATCACTAGCTTTGGGGGAAGCCAGCTACAAGGATACTCAAGCAGCTCTGTGAAAGTGCTACGGGAAGTGCTACAAGGATACTCAAGCAGCTCTGTGAAGCAGCCACATGAAGAGGAACAAAGGCTCCCAGCAACAGGCGGCACCAACTTGCCAGCCATGTGAGTAAACCACCTGAGGCAGATCTTTCAGCCCTAGATAACTCCAGTCACAGCTGACTTAACTGTAATTTCAGTAGAGGCTCTGGACCAAAACTGTTTGGCCAAGACACTCCTAAATTTCTGACCATGGAAACTTTGAGAATAGATGACTTTTTAAAGTCACTACATTCTGATTATACAGCATAACTGATACAATATTTCATAAGCCTCCACCCAATACATAGTTCTCCATATTCTGCTTTTGTCTTTTTCTTTACCTCTTCTCATGAAACAAACCAACAGCAAGCTAACCTTCTTGCAAATCCTCCAATGTCCAGCTCAATCTCCATCTTTATGAAGGTTTTCTTGACTATAGAACTTTTTCTTTGGTAGCTCATAGTTGGTACCTCAGAAATAATTACTTACTGTCGTGTATTATTTTTTCACACATATTTGTAAAGATAAAGATGAGGTAGATTTATTTCATGTTTCCCAAAGCACCTTGAATAATTCAACATGTGTAGCAGCTACCTTAGTGAAATGACTAAATTATTAATAAACCACCATCAAGTAGAAACAAAATTTGGGACAACAGTATTTTCTTCTTAGTCTGACTTCCAAAATTACTGTTTTGTCTAAGGACTGGAATAAGCAACTTTCAAATGCAGTGTTTTAACAAGGCTGACTAAAAAACAGCTTTAGAGGTACACAGGGTAATATGTTTTACAAAAATGGAAATTTAAAGCAGGGAAAACTAAATAAATGTGTAGGGTCATAGCATGTGACAAAGGTGAAGAGGTGAAGACTACATCCCAGTGTTACAAATGAAATTCTGTCCTTAATAGTATCCTGTACCCTATGTGACAAGAATCCAACAATCTGTGTTCTTCTTAGAATACTGTTTTCCATCATTGGAGGTGTTGATTTGATGGTTCCTAGAAGATAAAAAGTTATGGCCAGAAGTGGAAACATGGTTCACTGTCGGTAAATGGCTTCAAAAGAAACTTATGGAGCAGACTGCTAATACATTGCAAATTAAACTTCAAAACCATTGCTTGGTATGAGAGGCACACAGATTAATGATTCAATGTTTATCAGTCATGTTTCTCCAGAAAAACAGAACCAATAAGATACACTATCTGTAAGATATCTATATATTCTTATATACTTATATGTTTTATATGTGTTTGAAGATATACACACACACACAGACACACACACGGGGGAGACAGAGAGAGAGAGAGAGAGAGAGAGAGAGAGAGAGAGAGAGAATTAGTTTTAAGAAAGGCTCCAGGATTGCAGGAACTGGCAAGTCTGAAATTGGTAGGGTAGGCCAGCAGACTGGATCAGGTAAGAGGTGATGATGGAGTCTTCAGTTCAACATCTACAAGGCAGGTAGGCCAGCAGGATGGAAACTCAGGCAGGATTAGTTTGTTATGATCTTGAGGCTGAATTACTACTTTTGGAAACCTTGGCTTTTGCTCTTAAGGCCTTTAGCTGATTGAATGAGGTTCAACAACATTATGGATGAGAATCTGCTTTACCTGAAATCAACTGATTGTAAATGTTAATCACATCTACAAAATATATTCACAGCAACATCTAGGCTAGTGTTTGACCAAACACATGGGTGCCATAGCCTCACCAAGTTGACACATAGTATTAACCATCACAATACCATATCTGATAAAGTGGGCTTTTTTGGGTATTATTTGATTTTAATTTTTAAATTTCCTATACCACTGTATGTCCCCCGCACAAAGTACTCCAAATGTTCCAAGCACCACATGGAACACAAAATCAGAGGAGACACGTTAAGTGTTAATCACCACCAATAACCGTAAGGAATAGTAATAAAATCTTTTCTAATGAAGTATAGAAACATCTTAGAAACTTAATTTTCTGTAGGTGTTCCTTTATTTTATCAAAAATAGTTATTTTGTGTAATTTTAAGTCAGGAATCGAAGGGGACATGTTACCCAATCACAATAGTTAATAAAACGCCTCCCATTACAGACTCAGCTTTTTAAACATTCAATAATATTCAAAGAACTGGCAAGTTAGTCTCCAAAAAATTCTAATAGAAACTGCAACTCAAAAAGTGTGTCTATATCAGAGATGGTGTTAACTTCCTCAAAGAAGTTACATGCAAATACCCAGGAGTCTCATGGTTTAGAAGGTGATAGACATATGAGAAAATAATCTTGAAGAAGAAAGCCTCACCCTACCCAAACTTCCCAAATATGATACAGTGACAGTCAGAGTTGCAAGTGGGCTGGGTGGGCTGAATGGACCAAAGTGCTGACTTACAGCAATTGTTGGGATTTTATAAAGTACTGGAGACATTTGAAACTCTCACAGAAATGAAAAATCCCAGCCAGTTAATAAACAGAATCATTTCCCAAGTTATATTTTACATATAAAACCTAGTTTCTGAAGATAAAGGTTGCATGCTGGCCCTTATTTATTTGGCCTTTTACTCAATAACATGCTGGCAGCACTGGCTGGCTGGAGGAGTAACAGGGCATGTGCATGTGGCAACAGAGTTTTTCCGGGGAGCTTTTCCTATTTAGTTAGAGAGGATCATGACTTGTGTTTCAACATGATTTAGTGAGATCTTTATTGCAGAAAATGAGTGACATACAGAAGTGGGACTGGGAAGCACGGTTAATGGCAGAATTGGGTTTTTGATGCAGACAAAGACTCTAAGGAAGGATTGGAAATACAAATTTAAATGTCCTTATCAGTTACAATCTTAGTATCCAAATTGTCTATTTAAGGTCTTGAAACCAAATTGTTTGAAAAGTTTTATTTGGTAGCAGAAAAGATCTACAATGGACCTTTACAAAAGATGATGAGCAAGAGGGAACAAATAAATTTATACATATGATTTTGTTGTCAAAATTTGGGATGATCATCAGTAATCAAGAACTTACATAAAACCACATCTTTTTAAGCAAAGGAAGTAGAAGTTATGTTAATACCTTGATCAATCAGTTTGCTGAAACTCTGTTAACAGAGATTACACTGAACCGGAATAAAATTAAGTCTATAGAAGACAAATTAAATTATTTTTAACTGTAGTAATGCATAAACTATTTAGACAGATTAAAAACAACTATCTCAACCTGACAATTGATTTCTATCACATCAAGTCCATGATGTCTACAATATTCATTTATACCATGGCTTCTCATAGTTCAGTTTTTAAAATTATATATATATAAATGTGCATGTAACATCAGATGTTATTGACAGTAGTTGTTACCACAGAATGTATGTATCTTTCTCACTGTGTGTACCCACTTAATTTGTTCCTATGTCCAATCCCTGTCATGGACCTGATTGCTTACCTGACAGTGGAGAAGGAGACCTACCAGAATGATCCGAAGACAGAAACAGGAAGGATCAGCCCACCTCAGCATTATTAGAGGGCCAAAGGCTCTGTAGTGAAAGTAGTAATACCAACACTTTCAACGGGCTAAAAAAAGAGGCACTAGGAGTGTTTGTGAACACCCAAGAATTATGATCAGTATCTACAGCATAGTGTGTAGGCATAAAGTAGTTAATATTTTAACAAAATATAAAAATACTGTTTTCTCTAAAGGGGGAAGCAGACAATTCCCCATAAGTAGAAAAAGAAAAACACTGGTGTTCAATTTCCGGTTTAAATGCATTTATGAAGGAAGACTATAATCCCCATTAATTAAATATAAAAGAGTCCAGCAGAAATTATGACCTTAATGTACAAGTAAAGTAATATTTCTATATCAAATTAAATTTAGTCTATGATTAAATACAATGCTATATATACACACACATACAGACACACTCATAGTACCTTTATGGAATTCTCTAAAATGCTCACAGTAACTTATATAGTATTGATAATGATAAAGATGTATAAACTGAAGTGTAGATTTAAAAAATCTTTTACATCTTACTAAATGATATCTTCCATGGGTTAAACAGCTTTTTCAAGTTTGAATTTTAATGTCTGAAAGCAGAACTGTGCTTTGGTATTCAAACCTTCATAAAATCTTACAATTTTTCAAAATAAGGAATTAAGGTAAAGAACTCTAATGTGGAAGAAAGATTTCCAATCTCCAACATCATAACTGTTACATGGTGAACCAGTGGTTTTTAGCCCATTCCTGGCCAAAGTGTAGCTTCTTGGAGGTGAGTTAAAAGGGTTTGATTCAAATTTAGTTTTTATACTTACATATTTTAAAACTTAATAAAAATGCACATTCTGATGTGTTACATACCCTACTTTACCATACTGGAGACTGCTTATGTATTAACTTGCACTACCAGGATAATTTATCTTTGTATAGATCTTGAATAACTTTAGCTATCTCTAATTAAAAAATTTCCTGAGATGTATGTTTAAAACCTATTATTTTTGCTGACATTTGTGTGAATCAAAATTTTCTTGATTAAGTATACATATAAAATAGGGCACAGCTATAAACTGGCTGCTGGTTTCATCAACTATGTATAACTCCACATTTGTGTTAATTCAGAATCTTATTATGCTTAGTAATGAGCCAAAATGAATAAGCATAATGTGAACCTAAAATACATTTATATTGATAAAATTGAGTTTTCAGGCTTTATGTATTGGGGTTATACATAAAATTTCATCTAAAGAAGATTCTAGTGCTAAAAACTTTTGGAAAATACTGCTCTGTAAGAAACTTTTAATTTAATTCTTGAATACAAGTTCAATGCGATTTAGTTTTCTAAAGCAAACTGCCTTTCTAATACATCACCATTTAAAAATTATTCAGAATGAAAAATTTTCTGAAAATCAGAGTGCTATCGATCTTCAAATATGGTGACTTGTAAAAAGTCAATGATAAATTAGACTAAAAACATTCATAAGTGCTTTAGACCCTTCTGATAGGCAGCTGTAAAGATTTTTATTTTTGAATGAATCATGTACTTATTATTGTGTTTTAAGTCTTAAATATATTCATCCTCCAAGTAACAGCATTTAGTATCTTTACACATTAGCTGTATCATGTGTTTTGATAGTTTAGGCACATTTCAGTGATTTTAGATTTTATTTTGTGGTTTCATTATAAAACAGCTTGCACACCAAACTCAATCAATCTTGTTTATTTAAAAATCCACCTAAAAATTCACTTCTGGGTTTTAGTTTTTGTTTAAAAAAAGCAAATATTTAAAAAATTAATGTTAAAGCAAATATAACATTTGATGTTTTAACATCAAATGTTACTAGTCTACAATTCATCTTGTTATGAACATTTTTAGTTTGTGGATTGGGAAAATAAACCTATTACAGTGATTAGGCACAGTACTATGGCCAATGGGCCAGAAATCAGGGCACATCTGTGTACTCAGGCAACAGTTAGAGGTCTGAATGGAGGGAATCATGCCTCAACTGTGGGCACTCCTTTCTCTATGCCCCCTCCAAAAATTGTTGTAAGTCTCAAATCAGTACATGAGATTGTATGTAACTTGGTTAAAAAACAACTATATGTGCTTTCTAAATTATGTTGGCAAGCCAAGACAGATGAATATAATTGTAGCCTCACTATAACTTGTGGTCTTAATATCTATGTCACAGGACCATGTTATAGGTGAGAGAGAATTATACCATCCCTCTGGTGGTTTCAGAAATCTGGTTGGAAGGAGTCCATGGCTAACATTTCACATTGTAGCAAGGCTCCAATATTTCTTGAATTGGGGCAGTGAATATAAATCACAGTACAAAATCTGTAATTCTTTTAGTGGAAAAGCAACCGGTGCTACATATAAGAATCACTTATATAACATCTATTTTTTTTTAAAAAAAATGCAGATATAAAATATTAATTGCATAGGGATTTAAATATAAGGCCAAGAAGAATATTAAGTAAAAAAATCATAGAAAGGGCACTATGGTGTCAAGACAGAATTTCATAGAGTAATAAATCTGAATTACTATCTAATTAAAAATCACAGTATGTTGCTGTAACTAACAGTGAATGTCAACTGCTTTATTAATTCCAAACTGAAAACCAATATTAGGACTAACAAGAACACAACCAAAGCTCATTGTCTAAACCTGATCAGTGTATTAGCACATCACTGCCTGGTACGTACCTGATTAGTTACATAATCTACCTTTTGCAAATAACACTTAATACATGTTAACAAGTGTAAGAGCACATCATCACTGCATGCCATCAATGATTTGCAGGCTTCCTTGGTAGTGTAATTATTCAGTCTTTCAAAGGTGCAAGACCCCACCCGGCGGAATCTTCACGCAACGAACCAAAAACACTGTAATTAACAAAATATAACAAAGTTCCACCATTAAAAACTAAACATACATTAACCAGAGAACTAGGTCCTGACACCAGTACATACATTATCCTCAGCATTTTGGAAGGCAACAAATGATGAGTCCAAGTATAAGCTAATGGTTATCACCTGAAGCTTCAGTTAGAAAGTTAACTTGTGAATCTACCTCTCATTTTAATGTTGTTAGACTGTAGTTTAAACAGCAATTTCCAAATCTAAAAGTAGCTTAGTTGACTTAGTATTGTTATATAAAGTAGTGTGACAACAAACAAGAACTCCCAAAGGAATTATGGTAAGGTACACTGGGAATACCTGAAAAAATGTTTTAGATGAAAAAGTGCATAAATACAGTAATACTACGAGTGTGTTAACTATGGAACAAACGTTTCTCTGGGAGCTAAACAATACTATTTTCCCACATTATTTACATGTTATGAATTGTTCAGATACCACAAAGCACCACTTAAGTCTAAATTGCTTGATTATGTCAGAAAGGTCCTTTGACTTCAACTCTATTCATTTGAGGATCTACCTACAGTAGAAGTGTCAAGTCATTCTTCAAAAGGGATTTATCTTTACAATTCAGTTTTCTTTTGTTCAGAAATGGCAAGGCAGTATTTTCATTTCACACTCTTTGTTGGCGTTTCTGATTCTGTGGACTGTCTCCCATCTGTCCAGGCTTCCCGGGTACTCTTTAGGGCCAAGGTCTTCTGTTGGTCAACAACAACATAATCCACTCTCTCATCTGCTACACTGCTGCCTGAGCCACTGCTCTTTTGCTAAAATACAAAGAAAAAACAAAAAGTCCAACATATAAAGGAGTGTTTCTGAGTACAACTCAGTCTTAAAACACAAACACACATGCACTGTGAATTTTTTTTTTTTTTTTTTTTTTGGAGAAGGAGTTTTGATCTTGTTGCCCAGGCTGGAGTGCAATGGCGCAATCTCAGCTCACTGCAACCTCCGCCTCCTGGGTTCAAGCAATTCTCCTGTCTCAGCCTCCTGAGTAGCTGGGATTACAGGCATGTGCCACCATGCCCAGCTAATTTTGCATTTTTAGTAGAGACAGGGTTTCACCATATTGGTCAGGCTGGTCTCGAACTCCTGACCTCATGATCAATATTTCCCTAGAAGTGTCCTTTCACCTTCCTTTCAGGTGGAGGGAAAATTATTGCAGAAGGAAAGTCAGAAATAGGAAGGAATGATAAGCTGGTAAACATGTAGGAAAATGTAAATAAACATTGTTATATAATAAGAGCAGTAATAATACTATCTAATTTGTGGGTTTAACAAAAAAGATAACATTAAAATTTTGGACAAAAATAGCACATAATTTGAACATTTTAAGGAGAGTAAAGACACTATACCGGTTAACATTAGAATTCATTAAATTATGGCTGGACGCAGTGGCTTCCTCCTGTAATCCCAGCACTTTGGAGGGCTGAGGTGGGTGGATCACTTGAGGTCAGGAGTTCGAGACCATCCTGACCAACATGGTGAAACCGTGTCTCTACTAAAAATACAAAAATTAGCCAGGAGTGGTGGTGCACATCTGTAATCCCAGCTATTTGGGAGGCTGAGGCAGAAGAATCATTTGGACCTGCGAAGCGGAGGTTGCAGTGAGCCAAGATCACACTACTACATTCCAGCCTAGGCAACAGAGCAAGACTCTGTCTCAGAAAAAAAAAAAAACAAAAAAGAATTTGTTAAATAACTATTTCAATAGTAACCACTAAAAGAGTAGAAAGTATAAAATTTCTAACTGTCAGAAAGGAAAAAAAAAAATCACTCTCCATAACTATGTTATTTGTGGTTTATGAGACAGCATCAAGTAGCAGACCAGACTAAATTTATATTAAACATAACTTAATAAAATTATCCCATAGGAGATAATTCTTCAGGTTTGAAGTGTGAACTGTATACACAGAAGAGGCATGTCACATGTCACTCACCTTACGTGGTGGTGTGGATTTCCCAGAATCCAAGTCGAGATCTAGGTATTCCACCTGTTTGTCTCCTTTGGGCTTGATCATAGGGCTGCTTCCTCCATCAAGACTGTTACTGCCAAAGAGATTCTGAAAGTATTAGACAACAAAATCAACAGTCAGATATTCACCAGACATACCACTCATACTGTTGGACATCTACGGAAGCCTAAATCTTTGCTTTCAAGAGGACATAGCTTAAAAAGTTAAACAACCTTTTAGGATAGAAAGAAAATAAGTAATATTTAAAAAACCGATTAAAGCCTAGCTTAGAGCAAGCTAAACGTAGTTTCAAAAGTTAAACTTGGTTCACACTAAGATTGAGACATCAAGAGATAGTTTGCTATGATAACCCAACTTGAACATTATTAAAATTATATCTGTACTCAATTATGTGTTTACAGGATCTTTATATTCCTTGCTTTCAAATTAAATTTTTAAAAAACTTTCTGCATTTTATTTAAAGGCTTTCACACTAAAATTTGTTTGACTCCATTGGCTAAGTCTATTTTGTTTCAATCATCTGGATTTTTTACCACTTAATTTCCTTAGCCTGATCTTTTCGAAAGGCATACATTTTAAAGAACGTATTTAAGAGAGAAGGAAAATTATTACCTAAGGAAGGCCTGAGATACAAGAAGTGATAAAGAAGCCGCTAAACATGCAGAAAAACGTAAATAAGCATAGTTTATATAATAAGAGCACTAATAATACTAACTTGTGGGTTTAAAAAAAATTAAAATTTTGGACAAAAATAGTGCTAAGATTTTAAAGAGAGTAGAGTGAAGACAACTCTGGAATTTGTAAATAACCATTTCGGATGATTTGTACAGTAGGACTACTCTCTAAAAAAAAAGGTAAAGAAGGTGACAGCAATAAACAACAGGAACAAAAAACTTGAGGCAGAAAAATGAAAGATCAATGCTAAATAGAAAGAAAAAGCTGGCATGAACCTAAGTCCCTATATATTCCCTCCACTCTAATTACAACAGGGTTCTATTATATATGTGCTCAAACAAGTGACTTGTTTCCATGCCTTACTCCTTTTAACCCAATCTAGAAATGTTCTTGGCTTCTCATATGCAAGACTGTATTTCTCATTAGGGATTTTCATCCTTGTGCACTGTTGATATTAATGCTTATATATTATCTCATACTTTTGAAGAAAACCATAATGATTTAACAAAGTTAAAAATTTGTGCGTATTATGATGAATAAAACAATTTGAAAACTGCATACATCTGGTGGTTCTGTTGATTCTTTTTATGTTGCTACTTCATTTCTTTTTGCTTAGGTTAAACAGAAAAAACTGTGCCTTAGGGAAAAGACACTTCTAGGGAAATATTGACACTATTCCCTCATTTCGTAGCAAGGCTGCTAATAGCTGGTATGGAACCTTTTTGCAAATTATTAAAAGGTGGTGCTTGCACTGGGGTGACACGGCTCTGTGCTGTGGGCGAGTGCAGCGTGGTGAGCAGCACATAGCCTGAATTTCATATAATCAGGTATGCAGTATGTTTATGCAGTAAACAACCTGCACAACTAAATGTAATGCTCCTATTTGAAGAAACAGATTTTTTAAACCAAATTTATCAATTACTGCAAATAAAACATTTAAAAAATACAGAAAACGGCTAGGCGCGGTGGCTCAGGCCTGTAATCCCAGCACTTTGGGAGGCTGAGGCGGGCGGACCACCTGAGGTCAGGAGTTCGAGACTAGCCTGGCCAACATGGTGAAACCCCATCTTTACTAAAAACGACAAAAATTAGCCGGGTGTGGTGGTGGGCGCCTGTAATCCCAGCTACTTGGGAGGTTGAGACAGGCTAATCACTTGAACCCGGGACGTGGAGGTTGCAGTGAGCCAAGATCGCGCCACTGCACTCCAGCCTGGGCAATAGGGAAACTCTGTCTGAAAAAAACAAAAAATCAAAAATAACATGTAGAGCACAAAAAATGTAAGCAAGTTTTGGTCCTCAATATAAATAGTAATCCCTCCCTTTTTTCTAATTCATGGAGAAACTGAAATCATTATGAAACTTTTTACCTGAATGACTCTATATATCATTGTCACATAAAATCAGCCATGAGTGTGTGGAAAATTCTATATTCAAATGTGATCAGTGAAAGACCCATAACCTCCATTTCTCTGATTAGAAATATCTAGAAGTGTTCACAGTATTACAAGGCTATAAAAGAAATGTATACATTCAAAAGACCTGCATGCATTATACCAGTAAGCTGCTCCTAAACAGAATTTCTCAGGGTGGCTAGTTAACCTATTTTATGTCTGCTATTACTAGAACTGAACATTTTTCCATCTTTAAGTATTGTTAACATTTGTGTGTCTACAAGGAAGTCTATTTGCTCTTGATTTAATCTCCAGTGGGAACAGCCTGTCTGTATTCTAGCCTTTCACCCAGTATTTTCCCAAAACAGTTTAGAGAAACTAAACTGTTCTACAAGGTATTCTACAAGGTTCTACAAGGTATTATAAGTGTTCTTTGAATTAAATAACAAACCACTAGTGCTAGTTGTTTTTTTTTTTTTTTTTTGAGGTGGACTCTTGCTTTGTCGCCTGGGCTGGAGGGCAGTGGCTTGATCTTGGCTCACTGCAATCTCTGCCTCGTGGGCTCAAGCAATTCTCCTGCCTCAGCCTCCTAACTGGGATTACAGGCGTCTGCCACCACACCTGGCTAATTTTTGTATTTTTAGTAGAGACGGGGTTTCACCATGTTGGCCAGGCTGGTCTCACACTACTGACCTCAGGTGATCCGCTTCGGCCTCCTAAAGTGCTGGGATTACAGGTGTGAGCCACCACACCTGGCCTAGATTTTTTAAAAAATTATGTAAAATCATTTAACATATTTTTGTTGTTATTATCACATAACAATATGTCTGCCTTTAGTTATGGTTTACCATCATTTGAATTTCAGGTGTCACATTCAGAATTCACTTGATAATGCATGAGTTTTGATCCAAAATTAAAGAAGTTTGTTAAATATTTGCTATAACTCTCATATTCTTTTCTAAGGGAGAGTTGAATGGACTATGATGAGTCCTTGTATTTGGCAGCATGAGGAGATGGAATTGGCACTGTTGACTTTTCTGTTGTACTTGGTAGATAGGTATGTCCTCCTGGGTCATTTGTGCTTTTTTCTAATACATAGGACCTAAGTACTTCAGAAATTCATCACAGGCCAGGTGCAGTGGCTCACGCCTGTAATCCCAGCACTTTGGGAAGCCAAGGCAGGCAGATCATTTGAGGTCAGGAGTTTGAGACCATCCTGGGCAACATGATGAAACCCTATCTCTATCAAAAACACAAAAATTAGTCGGGAGTGGTGGCGCAAACCTGTCATCCCAGCTACTCAGGAGGCTGAGTCAGGAGAATTGTTTAAAACCCAGGAGGTGGAGGCTGCAGAGAGCTGAGATAACGCCACTGCATTCCAGCCTAGGTGACAGAACGAGAATCTGTCTCCAAAAAAAAAAAAAAAAAAAAAAAAAAGAAATTCACCACATTGTGTTTATTTAGACACCTCTACTGGTGACAAGTAAAAGTACCTTTGTGGCTTAATGGCATTAGGTGTAAAAAAAAAAAAAAAAAAAAAAAAAAAGGCCGGGCGCAGTGGCTCAAGCCTGTAATCCCAGCACTTTGGGAGGCCGAGGCGGGCGGATCACGAGGTCAGGAGATCGAGACCATCCTGGCTAACCCGGTGAAACCCCATCTCTACTAAAAAATACAAAAATCTAGCCGGGCGAGGTGGCGGGCGCCTGTAGTCCCAGCTACTCGGGAGGCTGAGGCAGGAGAATGGCGTAAACCCAGGAGGTGGAGCTTGTAGTGAGCTGAGATCCGGCCACTGCACTCCAGCCTGGGCGACAGAGCGAGACTCCATCTCAAAAAAAAAAAAAAAAAAATTGTATTTTGATTTCCTTTGATTTCTGATTGTAATACTCTTCTTTTTCATCTTTTCCCTTCATCTAATACTTACCTATGACAAATCACATTTTTAAACTTTCCTATTATATGGGCCTTTCCAAAATTTTTATGGCTATTTACTATTTTGGGCAAAAAGACACAGTCTTTAGTACCTCCGAAAATACTCTAACTACTTTACAATAAAAAAACAGTTCACTTAACTACCCAAAGTTGGAAATAGGTGACAATATCTACTCTGACCGAGAATTTAGGATCTAGGGTTTTACTAGAGTCAACTTACTATACTGAGGAAAACTAATTAACTTAAATAATAATAAATTGAAAAGTTGTGAATACAAAAGCAAAAGTCAATAAAAATTACCCTGCCTTGAAAAATCAGTGAAAATATTATTGATATATTGATTATATTATTTTCAATTTCTTTTTTTCTTTTTATTATTATACTTTTGCTGCTCCCAGGGTACATGCATAATCGCAGGTTTGTTACATATGTATACTTGTGCCATGTTGGCGCGTAAGCGTACCCATCAACTCGCCAGCACCCATCCACTCCGCCATTTACTCAGGTATAACTCCTAATGCAATCCCTCCCTCCCTCTTCCTGTGATAGGCCCCCGTGATGTTCTCCCGAGTCCAAGTGGGATTCATTGTTCAGTTCCCAATTCCATGAGTGAGAACATGGTGTTTGGTTTTGTTCTTGTGATAGTTGCTCTGTTGAGAATGATGGTTTCCTTAGCTGTATCCGTGTCCCTACAGCGAATAAACTCATCCTCTTTTATGCATGTATAGCATTCCGCATGTACCATTTTCTTAATCCAGTCTGTCATCGATGGACATTTGGGTTGATTCCAAGCGTCCTATTATTAGGAATAGTGCTGCAACCAACATGTGTATGTGTCTTTATAGCAGCATGATTATAATCCTTTGCATATGAATTCAGTAATGGGATGGCTGGGTCATATGGTACTTCTAGTTCCCAGATCCTGACCAAAACAGAAAAGCATGGTAATTGGTACCAAAACAGAGATATAGACTAGTGGAACAGAACAGAGTCCTCAGAAATAATACTAACACATCTACAAGCTTTCATCTGATCTTGACAAACCTCTAGAAAATGTAAGAAATGGGAAAGGATTCTATTTAATAAATGGTGCCGGGAAAATTGGCTAGCCTAAGGCAGAAAGCTGAAACTGGATCCTTCCTTCTTACTCCCATAATGGTAAAATTAATTCAAGATGGATTAGAGACTTAAATGTTGTAATTCAATTACAAAAACCCCAGAAGAAAACCCAGGTAATAATTATCATCTGTGACATAGGCATGGGCAAGGACTTCATGTCTAAAACACCAAAAGCAATGGTAGCAACAAAAAGTCAAAATTCGGATGTTGGATCTAATTAAACTAAAAGCTTCTGCACAGCAAAGAACTACCATCAGGAGGAATAGGCAACCTGGGAGAAAATTTTTGCAATCTACTTCCATCTGACAAAAGGGCCAGCCATCCAGAACCTATAAAGAACCCAAACAAATTTACAAGAAAAATAAACAACCCCATCAAAAAGGGGCAAAGGATAAGGAACAGACAGTTCTCAAAAGAAGACACGCATACAGCCAACACATGAAAAATGCTCATCATCACTGGCCATCAGAGAGAAATGCAACTAAAACTATTACTGAGATACCATCTCTTACACTAGTTAGAATACTAATATTAAAATAGGCAACAGCAGGTGCTGGAGGATGTAGAGAAATAGGAACACTTTTTTAGCACTTCTGTGGACAACCTAGTTCAAATCCACATAAGCGAGCATGGCCATTCTCTGTAAGAGAGTTTTTTGAATTTTTATGGCATTTGATATTTACAAAATTTTTATAGACGAGGTCTCACTATGTTGCCCAGGCTAGGTGTGAACTCCTAGGCTCAACAGATCCTCTTGCTTCAATCTCCTGGGTAGCTGGGACTACAGGCGCATGCCATTGTGCCTGGCTAAGATTTGGTAATATTTTAAAGTTAAGTAATTTAAGCACAAAATCAAGTTGTTCATATCACTTAATTATGTTTCCTGACAACATATAGTTGTAAGAAACCTGGTTCTGCCTAAAGTCTATAAAGGATGAAAAACCAATTCATTGATAGAATTGGGCTTTCTATTTTATACCTCTAAATAGGGCTATTTTAAATAATATAGGGCCACTAAAATGTTACTCGTTCCAAATTTTGACATTAGGTATTTGCTTATCCTGGTAGATATGGCCTGACTCTCCCTCAATACCTGCTCTCCCTGCTCCCATATGCATGGGATTTTCAGGTGGGCTCACTGTTCCTCGGATCTAAGGCCATGTTTTCTAGCTCCTTTGTGTCTCAGTGTGGCCACACAGGCTAAGTTCTGGTTAATGGTTTGTAGACAGCAGTTTCGAGGAACTGTCCTTATGAGGCAGTTGGGCTGTACCCTTCTTTTTCTCCCTTTCCTCCACCTGGAGTTGGCATGTGGCTCTGTTGGCTGGAGCGTCATCTTGTCCAATGAGCATATGTGCCACACCGAAGGAAAGCAGACCGGAGAGCTGGAAAAGGTCTGAATCCCTGAAGACTCTATGGAACAGAGCTGCCACAACAGCCTTGGATTGATTCTCTCCAGACTTTTCCATGAGAAAGAAAGAAAATTCTCTCTTGAGTCACGAATATTTATTCTCTTTTATTCAGAGGGAAATTTAATCCTAACAGATATACTTATCTACTAAAATACAAATAACAAAGCAAACATTAAATCTGACTTAAGGAAAAGCTAAAGCCAAATATTTTTTAAAACTAAAATTGGTTTGTATTCTTAAACATCTGAAGTATTTTCTGGCAACTACCTGATTTCTGAGGAACAAAATGCTCACTACCATTAGAAAATTCTCATGCTTTATGATAGTATAGTTTCAACCTGAAACATGTTATGTTTATAAGAGGTCTTCTTTAATCTTTACACCTATCTAAGGGTATATTACTTATTTATAAGACCATTTCACCATTAGAGTGCTGTGACACGGCCTTAGAGAACTGTATTATAAAATGCTGCCAGTGTATTTTCTTGAAGAGTATCAAAAATCAAGTATCTCTTATATGAGATATAACTGAAAACTTTATTTTTTTTCTATTAGACATGGGGTGACATGTTGCGCAGGCTAGCCTCAAACCGCTGGACTCAAGGACTCAAGTGATCCTCCCACCTCAGCCTCCCAAACAGCTGAAACTACAGGGTTGTGCTGCTGTGCCAGGCAACTTTTTTTTTAAAACTCATTTACAGTTTACTTTCACCTTTTATTGTTTTTAGAGTTTATGACATTATTTTTAATAAGCTTTTAAAAAGTTGTCTTTTATTGCTTTTTCTTAAGTATATAAAGATATGAGGATAAAATTTATAGACAGAACAGTTCTAGCTTGAATGACTGAAAAGGGCTGCTCAGAAAAGGAGAAGTTAAAACTTTACATACTGGGTCTTCACTGGACAGGTTTGGGTTCATGGGAACATAATTCTCTTCACTGTCATGTGAGTCACTGCTTGAAGTTGTGCTATGCACTGAATCCGGTCGGGGGGACATGGGAAACCTAGAAGAGCTAATTACAGAAACATGTTATCACAAACATAAGCCTTGACAATAATACCTAAAATAATTCCCCAAATAAAAATGATAGTCTGCATTCTTTCAGAAATATTCCCTTATGTTTACAATCATTCATTGTACAAATTTATAATGACATAATTTTTGTGCACAAACACATAATTAATATTTATAACTGTTTTATAAAAGTGTATTTTGGACAGCAAAATATTTTGTGTAAAACAAGCCCCTCCCCCCCAAAAAAACCCACTACCAGTGACTTGGTGATAAGTAGAAAGTTACAGATATAAAACGGAAGACAAGAATTTCTATTTTTAAAAAAACTATATATAATATATAATATAATACATAATATATAATATAATATACATAATATATAATATATATACACACACACATGTAAAACATGAACATATGTTCAACGTAGGTTTGTAACTTCATAAATTCCTCTCATTTTCCTATATACATTTAAATAAGTCTTGGTGGCCAGGAGCGGTGGCTCAAGCCTGTAATCCCAGCACTTTGGGAGGCCGAGACGGGCGGATCACGAGGTCAGGAGACCGAGACCATCCTGGCTAACCTGGTGAAACCCCATCTCTACTAAAAAATACAAAAAACTGGTCGGGCGAGGTGGCGGGCGCCTGTAGTCCCAGCTACTCGGGAGGCTGAGGCAGGAGAATGGCGTAAACCCAGGAGGTGGAGCTTGCAGTGAGCTGAGATCCTGCCACTGCACTCCAGCCTGGGCGACAGAGCGAGACTCTGTCTCAAAAAAAAAAAAAAAGTGGCAAATAAGTCTCGGTTACATAATCTTCACAAGAGACGACCACATTTTTAAGATTAGTAATCCTCAGAAATGTTTGGTTTCATAAACCTTTTACACTCTTAAAAATTATTGAGAATCCCAAGAAATTTTTGTTTACATGAGTTGTACCTATTCATTTTGCCGTATTAGAAACGAGAATAGACTATTTTTTAAAACACAAGTAGTACACAAATACACACATTCTATTGGGTGTCACAATGATATCATCACTTATCATGTAACCTCTGGAAAACTCCACTGTACACTCAGTAGGAGAATAAATACAGCAAATAACATCTTAATATATTAATGAAAATGGTTTTGACTTCACAGAACCCCTAAAAAGGGGGCTCTTCAGATCATCCATTGAGAACCACTATTCTAGATATTTTCCAGGATAATGAACAATTCTAGATAGTCACATTATTCATACAAACTACATATTTTAGACAAAAGACTTACTCTCGAGCAAAACTCCTAGTGATGGGAGATCTAACTGGGGCTTGTAATTCTTCCCATTCTGGCAAAGGTTTTATTTCTAAAGGTGCTGGCTTGACTGGAAAAAAAAAAAAAAAAGAGAGAAAAAGAGATTTTTAGTGTACAGAACTTTGGAAAACAAACAAGATTCTCTCTCTGTAACTCTATATTTGATACAGCAAACCTAAGACCACCTAGTTTCACATATGAAATGAGGTTCATGAATGTTACATGATTTGCCTAAGGTTACATAGCTAAGTAATTAGTGGTAAAAGCTAAATCAGATGTTTCATGATTGTTACCTCAAAGCCTAAACCTCTATTACAACATGTTGCCTAAGTACATGTTTTATGAATATAAACTAAATGAGATGAAGAAAGAGTAATGTGACCCAGTTTCTCTATGGTTGCTTTATACGTTTCATTATTTGATAAATTATTTCACCAATTTCATACTCAATAAGGAAATTTAATCATCTATGTAAAATCATTCCTATTCTTCAATACTGAAGTATATAACTATATATATAAAATGATGCATAGAAACTATTAAAAACAAAACTTTGTTAAAACCCCAAACCAAAAAAATGTTCAAATCTTTTAAAATAATTCATGTCCAGTTTGGAAACAAACAAAACGAAACAATATTTATGTCTTTAGATCCAAACTCTACTCTGAAAAAAGGCCACAATTATTTTACTTCAAATTGTTAGTGTAATTTAACCAACAAATCTCTTCCTAAATTATATACAATTAAGTAAATGCTAATAATAATATTCATTTATAAGTGATCTTTATTTACCTCACATTGCAGTAGACAATTAAACCAGTATATACCAGAGTTCTTAGCCATTTTCTTAAAGTCAAAACTGAGATTTTTTCAGAAATTTATGGAGTGAGCAAAAGAACTAAAACAATACTATTTAATACTAGATATTTTAGGAGACTACCTAAACATATTAGGTAAATATTTCAGTTATGTTTCATTCTGCCACTCTTAACAAAAAATTTCATCTTTCCAGATTTATTTATAGTCTTTGCCCATGTATATTCAATTTTAATCAATTATGGCATAATTACCATTACACTATAAAATGAATGGTCATTTTAAAGGACCATACACATTGAGGCTCATAAGTATTTTGTCAACTCATATATAATGAAGACCAAATTAACTTATTAAATTTTAGCTAAAACCATTTTGCTTGTCTATATTCTTAAAATAGACAGATACAGAATATTCCGCTGACTGAAAGTATTTCTTTAACTGTTAATGTTTTACTTTTTGACACCCAAAGGCTAATAGCAGTTTAGCTGTTAGATCTTAAATAATGGCACAATTAATCCATGGAAATGATTCTTCTGTGTCAGAACAGAATACATATACATAAAGACAGAAGACAACAGAAAATCACAAACAGTTCACAAATTTAAAGGATAAAATGTTGTCTAAAAAGTTAAAAGAATAATGCAAAAGGAGAAGTCTGAATATCATATATTATCAAATATTTAACATGCTGTTGTTAATGGCATACATGGGAAGCATTCATTTTAGAAATAATGTGCTGGAAAGTTCTATTTACAACAGCAATAGTATTTAAGGTTCTTCTTTTAGAAAAAAAAAAGAACATTACAAAATAAATTCCCAATGCCCCATACCACATGCGGTGCTAAAGTACATACCCTTTCTTCTTGTAGCAAAGTCACCTATGGTTTGTGAATCAGTTCGCTCTAAACCATGGGGTTTGAGTCTTAAAATTTTAGGACTTTGACCTAATTGGTAAAAAGAAGACTCTCTTAATATAATGTTATTTATTAATTGGAAAATGGATTCTGTAAAAAAATGCAACAGAGCCCTGTGCAAAAATGTTACATCTAAAAGCATGAACAAAAGTTTGTTGTGGAGAATATTTCAGTCTTGCTACATAAAATTCATGCTCATGCTCAGCACAACGGAAAAGAGGAATTTACATGCAACGATGTAAGCAGCAAGGAGGTATAAAAGATGGTAGGATTTTAGTGCGATAATCAGCCTGGTTAGTTGTTATCTTCATTTGGGGGAACAGAGGGAAAATATGTGCCATGTTAGTTTTTCTTCTAACATGTCTTAGAAAACTGGATCAAATAAAAAATTTGTAGAATACCCTAGTCAGATCTCAATTATATCTTTCTTTTCTTTGAAATCTGGTGTCTCATATGAAAGCCTGAAGGCCTATGTCCTTGTAATATTACTTTTCTAATTTGGTAGAGATGTTTTTAAAACCTTAATCTTTTCCTGCACCTCCTAACCAAGACTCTTCTAGAGAAGCAAGTGGCCACTACTATATTTACTAATCTAAAACCAATAAAAGACCAACATTTCTTTCCTCTGGATACTAACTGGTTGCCCAATGGCTTCATCTGCAAGAATTAGATGTTTAGATTCTGGTTATACTGATTGCCTAGCTTCAGTTTAATTAAGTACATGAAAGCATAAATTCAGTTACCATCGTCTTCCTTTCATTTAATGTCTGCCACATAAAAGCACTGCTGAAAAGCCTATGAAAGGCATCTTTCCCATTAGAAGCCTGGATGCCAGAGTTGCATTATCATTTGAATCAGTGATTTAAGCTACTCCATTATTAGTGGCACTAAATTTTCTTTTTTCTTGGAATTTACAAAGTTGAGTTGACATCTATTAGGTGGCAGAATCAGAATTTGCTGGTTAAATGCTGATATCTAGCACCTTACCTACCGAAATCTCAAAGCTTCTTAAAATATAATTCTGTAGAGGTTATAAAAAATAAAAATTTCCTAACCAATTTTCTAAGTTAGACAATACATTCAGTTTATTCAGAAATGAGGCAGCCTGATTTTAAAAGGTAAATACTAAAATTTTGGGCAAGATTCACTCCCTACCCCTAAAACTCCCTAACCCAGGGCCCACAGCGGCAGGACCCTTTTCTAAAGCAAAGGAAGATGACAACTTTTTTTTTTTTGAGAGGGAGTCTTGCTCTGTCTCCCAGGCTGGAGTGCAGTGGTGCGATCTGGATCTCGGCTTATTGCAAGCTCCGCCTCCTGGGTTCACTCCATTCTCCTGCCTTAGCCTCCTGAGTAGCTGGGACTACAGGCGCCTGCCACCTCGTCTGGCTAATTTTTTGTATTTTTAGTAGAGACGGGGTTTCACCGTGTCAGCCAGGATGGTCTCGATCTCCTGACCTCGTGATCCGCCTGCCTCAGCCTCCCAAAGTGCTGTGATTACAGGCGTGAGCCACCGCGTCCGGCTACGATGACTTTTTAAACTCCCCCAAATAGTGTGCTACCCTTAAAACAAAACAAAACAAAACAGAGGCAGAGGGTAAGTCTTAGTATTAAAATAATATGATTATTTTGGAGTGAAAGGCCCTTACAAATCTAGTTTCTTCATTTTATGAATGAGATTCACCCAAAGAAAGGGGTTAAGTGATTTGTTCAGGTTACACTTTAACCGGAGGCAGAGTTAAGACTTCCTCTAGCCTGCCACTTGCTGGTGTGGCACTCCTGTTCTATACCACATTGTCTTACCTTTCCAGACCTTCAGGGATACAGAGAATCTTAGGAAATTCAGCTGGATACTATGTTGGAGCTGCTTGGAGTTCAGTTTTGAACTCTCCATTGTGGCTGACTCTGTGCTACACAGTCAAACTAAGGAACCCAAGCAGAGGAAAGAAGAAATGTGCTCATTCCTACACTTATGTCTATTTACTCTGGATTTACAGATGTGGCTTGGGGGGATGTCAACGTGAATGCCACAGAGAGTTGACACATCAGTGATGTCAAGTTTAATTACAAAATGCTCTTAGAACTACTTTTGGTTTGCTGGTCTTGACCTAATGTGTGAGACACACTCCTCCTTTTCTGAAGGATCTGTTTTCATTAGCTCTGCAGCTCCCTCCTGACTTTTTTCACCATAGTTATCTCCCAGTGGTCACTCTTTGCGTTTCTCAGCTTTGTGCCCCCAGTATCTTATCTATGTTTGTGGTTAAATAATCAAGGTCACATGACTGCTAAATCTTACCAAGTTATGGTTTCTCACCTTTTTCTCTAGTTCTACCTTCCAACTGCCTGACAGGTCACCTCCAATTATCCTTCTGAAGCTGAAACTAATTGTTTCTCCTCCAAACCAATGCCATTTTCCACCTCCAATGCCCTTAGTAATGACACCATTTCCTGGATCCTTAGGTACAAATTCTCAGAGTTATGTAGTCCATCCCCTTTGAGCATCTGCATTTGGTCTCAAAATGCTAATAATTTCCCAATATGACAACAAAAAGAGCTTTTAAAATGGGAAGGACTGAAATGGAAGGAGCAGGGAGTCAAGGTCAATGAGAAAGTTACCCGAGCCTGTGTGAATGCTGGTGTGATGACTATAATCCAGAATGCTCACGGCCTATGAAAAATATCATGGAGGGTCTTTTAAAATCTATTTCTAGAGGAAGAGAAACAAGGCAAGAACAAACGTGTTTGGGAAAAAAAACTAATAATAATAGATTTAAAAAAAAAAAAGGCAAGAGAAACTCAACTCCTATCTTGCTTTAGTCTTCTCTAGCTAGGAGAATGATTTTCAAACTGAAAAGGACAGAAGAAAGATAGCAGCCATTAAAGGTCCATTAAGTGAGAAAGGTGTGTGAAAGTTGATTATACAAATTGGGTCATTCTTGTTGTAGCCAACTAAATTAGGGGCGAGGCGGGAAGCACTCAGGGCACAGGGCAACTGATCCAAGAATTAGCGAGACGGGCGGATGACGAGGTCACGAGATCGACACCATCCTGGCTAACACGGTGAAACTCTGTCTCTACTAAAAAATACAAAAAAAAAAAAAAAAAAAAACTAGCCGGGCGAGGTGGTGGGCACCTGTAGTCCCAGCTACTCAGGAGGCTGAGGCAGGAGAATGGCGTAAACTTGGGAGGCGGAGCTTGCAGTGAGCTGAGCTCCGGCCACTGCACTCCAGCCTGGGTGACAGAGCGAGACTCCGTCTCAAAAAATAAAAATAAAATAAATAAAATAAAACATTTCCACAACCCCTGGTGCTGAAACGGCCTGCTGCAACCCTAAGACCGGTTTTATGTAGCAGCTGCTGCATATGACTTGCCATGACTCTAAAACTGGTTTCACCTACCACCATCATTCACCAATCAGATCTCGTCAGCTCCCAAGAAATTCTCTAGTGCCAGTGAGCTTTCTTTTAAAACAATACGTAAGATTTCTCTTTCTAATAAAACTCCCAACCTCCTCCTCGTTCTTCAGACATAACAAAGACCACTTTGTCTGTGTATCTCAAATTGCAGTCTTGCTTCCCAAATAAAATGTTAAAGATTCATCTGTGTATTTTTATTCTGACTTCAACAAGTGCAACATAGTATCCAGCAACTTTAGAGTGTTCTATTCAATGAATTACATTTCAAGATAGCAATGATTTTACAGACAAGAACACAGAATACATATAACTTATTTGGAGAAGTCATGGAGAATATGGAAATGCCACAAGAATAAACTACGGATGTGTTTACATCACATTCTTCCCTTGAATTGTGCTCTGCTCTGGCTAGACCATTCTCTATTTCTCATGTACATCTTTAAAATTTCAGCCCTTTTCTACATTCTTTCACTATCAATATCCATCACTGTTTTATCAATCAGTGACTTTAATTTCTACACAAAGCTCAAGTTAGAACACATTCTCTAAGACTGCCCAGAGAAATGCCATTACACTTAATTATCAATCATGAACATTTATTGAGAAGTTATTAGGTATTAGACATGCTAACACCTCTTAACAACCACATCGGGAACGTACAATTTAAAAGAGATTTTAATAATTGTATTACCAAGCTGGTTGGGGCTTATAGAACTTAACTTGCCCAGAGTCACACAGATGATGACTGGTAGAGCCAGAATTTAAATCCTGTGCATCTACAGAGAGGGTTCATGTTCTTAGTCCCATATCCTTATTTCAAACCTACAGTCTTTACTATAGTTACTCTTAGAAGAGTATTTGTATCGCTTTGCTTTTGTATACAGTAAGTTATCTCAACTAAATTTTAAGTACTTCCAACATTAGAGATGTAAAATCGTTACATTTCTCTGAAGGGTTTACCTTCATGACCAGTAATTTCCTCTTGGTAACAGTGAAAACATATATAAAATGTAAGTGATTGTAATGATGAAGATAATGTGGACTAAGTAATTTTTAAAGATGTCGTATGTTCCAAGGAGGCTCGTATGAGTCAAAATCAGATGCATGAAATCAGTAAGCCTTTCACTCAAGTTCTTCCTCATCTCCATTACCTTTTTTTCTGGGGTGGGTACTAAAAGGATACTCCTTTTCTAGGGTATTCCTTGGTTTTCTTAATAGAACAATATGATATAATCATATAGAGATTTTTAAAAATGCATTTATAAAATTTACATGTATTTTCTACTCTGTGCAAAGCTTAAGGTTAATTTTAGGGCAGAAGCTACAATGTGGAAATGTTGCACTGAATTGTACTATGTCACTTAGGCATTTTGTTAGCTTGATTTCTCTATGCTTCCAAACTCAATTTGACATTTATGTTCCAGACAGACATGAAAATCATACCCAAAGAATAGCCCTATATTACTTGAGAGAAAGGAAAAAAAAAGTCCAAGGTGTAAGGAGGACTGTCTTAGCCTTTTCTCCTCCTTTACTGCCTGTATAGGCCAATGTTTTACTGATTGCTGAAGAAAAGTATGAAAATAGATAATAAGAAATAAGAATATTAAAGCAAAGGCAAAAATAAAACAACTTTGGTGATTCTCAAATTCTGAGAGTAAACAGAGAACTCTTGTGAACCTGAACCTTTAAGTCCAAGGCAGCTACAACTTGGCTTTTGCTAGACTTGGTTTGAACAAAGAGTGCAACATAATTTAGTGAAGAGCACTGACAACTGGCGAAATTTCTATCTGTGCTTTAATTCTTAGGAGGGTTGTTAATGTCAATCTCTTGATCATGTGATCTGCTCCCTAATTGGGAGTATGATTAGAGATGATCTAATTTTACATTTTAAAATAAGAAAATTTATGTGAAGAAAAGTCAATGGATTTGTCCAATGTCATTTAATGGGAAGGAGTGGTTGTTAATAGTATTACCAGAAATGAATTCTGGCTTTTTGTATTCTTGGTCTAACGTTTTTCTAATATACTGCTGTATACTGTAACCTCATCACTGTAAATTATTTTAATGGTTTTTAAAAGAAAAAACTGAAAACACGCTAACTAGAAAATATATGCCATTCTAGAAGAGCATGCAGCGTATGATTCATACCCTCCCTTTGCTTTGCTCTCTTATATCATGTGAATTCTAATGGAGGAGGACACTTTTAAACCCTCAAAAGCTAAAGCCCTTCAAAAAAAAAAAAGAAACAATTTTAATTCTAAGGAATTATCCCCAAGTATGCCAAAGAAAACAGCACTGCAGGCCAGGCACAGTGGCTCATGCCTGTAATCCCAACACTGTGGGAGGCTGAGGCGGGAGGATCACTTGAGCCCAGGAGTTTGAGACCAGCTTGGGCAACATAGTGAGAACCCGTCTCTAAAAGAAAAAGAAAGAAAATAGCCTTGCAAACTGCATAAAATCTTTCTGTGCAAACACTGATGTCAAGGCAAAATGTAAAGCTAGTCTTAATGTAGCACCACCATTTCATGAAACCCTAAGAAACAGAGCAGCAAAGAGCGGGGTTCTCTTTTAAAATGAAGGCCCTGACATGCGTCAGACATTCACACCAGAAAATAAAAAATTGTCTGATATCTTTTTTAAAAAATGAGCACTTCATTTACCTGTTTTGTTTCTCTGAAAGTGATGAACTCGCACTGCATGGCTATATGAGTTCCGCTTATACTCCAAGTGCCTCAAAACTTCAAAAAATCACTGTAAGTTCCCCAAGTTGAGGGAGCCAGACAGGGGGACTTTTGCTATGCCTTTCCTGTTTGCCAGACAGGCGGACTTTTGCTATTCCTTTCCTATCTGATCCTGTCTTAACAAAGGCTTCAAGAACCCTGGATTTTGGAAAACTGGGCAAAGCACTCTCTGAGAAAGAAAAGTGATTTTTATAACATCTTACATTAAAGAATACAATTATTTTCTCTATTGTATTCTTAAATCAGAATGAGCTTTCTAGGGCCAACCTGATTATGTTATGTGCCTGCATAAAATTCTTTAATGGTGCACTCAGAATAAAGTCCAAACTCATTACCATAAATTATAACTCCTTCAGGATCAGGCAACTGCAAGGCATCTGGCATTCGTCCCTCCTTTGGTACTTTCCTCCCTCCTTTTTGCCCGCCCACCTACCTCCCCACGACTCTGGGCCTATCTCATCTCCCCTCTTTTTAAAGGACCTGGGCATGTTGTTTATTCTAACGAGAAGATACTTTGCCAGGCTGCCCTCCCCTAGCATCATTTAATTGCCACTCACACTCTCAGACTTTCCTCAGGGGAGCTTCCCTAATAGTGCCAAGAGTTTACTTCAACCACAGCCCCTTCCACGGTAATTATGATAATGTGTTTACTTCTCCACATCCTCTCCTAGATGGTGAGCTTCTTCAGGGGAGCAACCTTTTCCTTGTTTGGAGAATTTGTATCCTGTAACTGATAGGTGCTTAAATCTGTGTTGTATGAATGTTAATGAACTGGCTTTCTCTTAAAGTTAGTGGTGTTTAATCTGATCAATCTCACACACACACAAAAGACATTTTTGCTTGTCTCTTTTTTTTTTGAGATGGAGTCTTGCTCTGTTGCCCAGGCTGGAGTGCAGTAGCACGATCTCAGCTCACTGCAACCTCCAACTCCTAGGTTCAAACAGTTCTCATGCCTTAGCCTCCCGAGTAGCTGGGATTACAGGCACGTGCCACCATACCTGGATATTTTTTTTTGTATTTTTACTAGAGACAGGTTTCGCCAGTGTTGGTCAGGCTGGTCTCAAACTCCTGACCTCAGGTGATCTGCCCACCTTGGTCTCCCAAAAGGCTGGGATTACAGGCTGAGCCACTGTGCCCAGTCATTTTTGCTTGTCATTTAAATGGAAAAAGGGAAGAACTAAATTCTAAGGGTATTTCAAGTCGGTCATCTCAAATACAGTCAAGGCAGTCATGCGAGGTCATATTTCAAATAAACAGATGTGATCTATTAATGCATTATTCTAATAGGTAACTACTTACATAAATTCCACACAAAGTAGACATTCTATTTTCTGTATTATTACAGGCTTTACAAAGCCTAAACTTTTTTTAAGCCTAAATTTTTTACTCTTCCAAAAGTTTTGCAGATTATTCTCCTACTTCCACAGTAAGCATCCCCAAAATCAAGAAAGAGTAAAAGTAATTCACATTATCATTTGTTAATTCCAGAAAGTAATCAAGGCAGAGAAGTGAAAAACTGTTATACGTTTTAATGGTCTCATGGTATAAAGAGAAATGTAATAATGATAATTATACTTTGAAGTCAAGAGAATATTGAGAGAAAGAAACCCCATGTTAAGGCTATGCTGTAAAAATGCACTCCATAGTTATTTCCTTTAAATGGTAACAAATCTAACCCAAAGCTTGACTTAAGAGTTAAACTTTAATACCTGTTTATCAAAATCTGGTTACATGTACTGGTATTACTCATACATTCTCCAAACACTGATTATTGTATACATGTAGTTTTTAAAAAGCATGTTAATGATCAAGTAGGCTTTACTCCTAAGGTGCAAAGTGGTTCAACATATACAAATCAATAAATGTGATTCACCATGTAAACAATTAAAAACAAAAAACATATGATCATCTCGATATACACAGTAAAAGCTTTCGATAAAATCCAACATCTCTTTCTGATAAAAACCCTCAAGAAACTAGACATTATGACCAAGTCTTCAAAAGCAATTGCAACAAACCAGAAATTGACAATTGGGACCTAATTAAACTAAAGAGCTTTTGCACAGCAAAAGAGACTATCAACAGAGTAACCAGACAACCTACAGAATGGGAGAAAATATGCACAAACTATGCATCTGACAAAGGGGTAATATCCAGAATCTACAAAAAACTCAACAAGCAAAAAACAAGTAACCCCATTAAAATATGGATGAAAGACATGAACTGACAAATCTAGAAATGAGACATACAAGTGGCCAACAAATATATTAAAAAAACACTCCATCACTAATCATCAGAGAAACGCAAATCAAAACTACAATGAGATACCATCTCACACTAGTCAAAACAGCTGTTACTAAAAAGTCAAAAAACAATAGATGCTCAGGAGGCTGTGGAGAAAAGGGAATGCTTACTGTTGGTGGGAATGTAAATTAGTTCAGCCACTGTGGAAGGCAGTTTGGAGGCTTCTCAAAGAACTAGAACAGAACTACCATAAAACCCAGCAATCCCATTACTGGGTATACATCCAAAAGAATACAAATCTTTCTACCAAAAAGACACATGCACTCGCACGTTCACTGCAGCAGTGTTTACAATAGCAAAGACATGGAATCAACCTAGGTGCCCATCAACAGTGGACTGGATAAAGAAAATGTGGTACATATACACCATGGAATACTACACAGCCATAAAAAGAATGAAATCATGTCCTTTGCAGCAACACGGATGCAGGTGGAGGCCATTATACTAAGCAAATAAATGCAGGACCAGAAAACCAAATATCACATGTTCTCACTTATAAGTGAGAGCTAAACATGGACATAAAGATGGCAACAACAGACACTGGGTACTACTAGAGAGGGGAAGGAGGCAGGGGGAAAGGGTTGAAAAACTAACAATTGGGTGCTATGTTCAGTTCCTGAGTGACAGGATCATTCATACCCTAAATCTCAGCATCACATAATATACACAGGTAACAAACCTGCACATGCACCCCCCTGAAACTAAAATAAAAATTGCAATATAAAAGAATAAAAATTTTAAAAAGTGCATGCTAATTTTTAATCACATTCAGAAACTTTAAAGGATCTCTTGAAAAAATGTTTAGAGCAAATCCATCACTGTGCCGAAAGAGTCACCCAGGGAAGCTCTCAGGATTAGTCTTCTGTATGCTCCCCACACAGTATTAGGATCTAAGCCTGAAGGTACTTTAACCAAACTGGTGTATAAAAACACCATACAAAACCTTGCACTGGCTTAAAAAAAAGTCAGTACAGCAATTAATGTTCAGACTGTCGCAGAAAGGAGTGAATGGACAAGGCCAAACATAACAACACAAAGACACCACGTGGGGCTCACACAGCTGCTGCATCATGCTAGACAGGGACTAGACAGAGATGGGGGCCTTAGATAAGTTTAGCAATTAACTATAGTAGATTTATGTCATGACATAAAGAGAAGTTACAACAGATAGATAAATTTCCCAAACTTTACAAAATCCCCTTTCCATCAGAAATATAAAATTTTCAATTGAAGAGGTCAAAATATAATTTGTCCTGTATTTCCAGTGACTCATCTGCTTTCCCAATATTTAATACAGTATGTGTAAAATACG
The DNA here is from genome assembly GCF_008728515.1 of Papio anubis. Lineage (NCBI taxonomy): Eukaryota > Metazoa > Chordata > Mammalia > Primates > Cercopithecidae > Papio > Papio anubis. Next base: position 45,590,518 of record NC_044978.1, read on the forward strand.
CTTCTATTAATACAGACAACATGTAGCTCAAAACAAACACTACAGTGACAGAAACAGTGTGATGAAAATATCAGTATTATGAATTGGGTGATAGGCAAAGGGTCTAAGATAATTATGTTTAAGTGTTCAGAACATCTATGTATTTCTGCAGCTTCAATTACTCAGAACTATTTGAAAAGTTCATCTGTATGCAAACTACAGCAGCTGACATCTATAATTGGGGATATAAAGAAGACCAGAATGTTACCGGTTTCTTATAGATCCTTCCAAAGACAATCTCAAAAACCAGACATATAGGGTAATGAACTAGTTATATGGAGCTCTGAAACTAATCAAGCCATATTTGATAGAATTAGATTTGCTTATTATAGGTTACATAAGAGATACTGAAATAATAGATTAAGTCATTTATCTGACATCATGAAATGTGAAATTAAAATAGATTCACCTGATGCTATGAATACTGAGAAAAATTATAGGACCAAACGAGACATTATTTTCGTTTAAGCGTTTGTGGGTAAACTGCTTTGAGATCTGAATTTGGATTTTAAAATGTGTTTTTCTTGAAGTTATAGCTTTGTAAAGTGAGTTTAGGAAGTCATAATTTTGTAAAGTGAGTTTACAAAGTTTGCCTTGTAATGTTAAATACATTCTCAAGCCTCCTCTCCTGTATCATAACTATTTAAAAAGTAGACTAGTACTAAAGAAAAGCAAATTTTTTTGAATACTATGACTTTAGGAACCTCTTTACTGTTTTGCTGAGTCTATTCTTGATTCTAGCAAAAATTATATGGGTATTTCAATCTGGGTGCTCTTTTTTAGTTCATTTTGTATCTAAGCAATATGCCAAATAAATAATGTGGCCAGTGAACTCACGATAGTCTCTGATCAGTTCAGTTAAATTTTAAAAGAATGAACACAATCTCCAGAAATAACTAAGAACCTACTTTGTTCTGTTCTATTAAGTTTCTTTACGTTAAAGAACTAGTGCGGTTAGTCTCCAGTGTACTAGAATAATAGTACTTTCACTAAATCCATAGGGATGTATAATTATAAAATACACAGTATACATGATATGTAGTATATATTGTGATATATACATAAAACGTATATCATAATAATGTGGGATACTTGAGTGATATCAGACTTAGAGGATACTAAAAGCTAATCATTATGATCTCAGGTCTTTTCTAACTTATAAACAAGGATGTTTCCTGATTTCATATTATGCTTACCACTTGGAATCACAACTGTGAAATATACTGGAGTTTTCAAACTGTGTTCTACAGAGCTCAAGGGGAGAAAAGAGCAGCAGAGGAGCAAGGGAGGTAGGATTTAAGAGCTTTGCACCCTCACCCAAATCTTACTCCCTCCACATTTATGCGAGACCTCAAAATACAAAACTGTTAGGTTTGGAGTTGAAAAGTAGAGATCTGCCACTAACATGCACTCGTTACTGGAAAACAAGGAAAGCACCAGTTTAACATTAAAAAAGATATTTCAATATTTCAAAGAGTTCATGACACTTGTATCTCAATCCTTCAGTGATCTGTGTGAACCAATTATAAAGCTATACATGTCCAAACATATTTTTGCAAATTATATGCAAAGAAAATGACCAGTAGTGTCTAAAATAGATTTAGAGCCAAAAAGAAAAAGAAAAACAAAAGGAAGCATTATCCAGTAGAAAGTCTCTGATGCTCACTTCCTTTCTGAGACCCACATCACAATCACAGCCCTGCTGCCTGGGCAGACTGGGTCGTCGTGGGTGTGACACACATAGACCAATCACATAGTCTCTAAGCAATCTAAAGTGAGTAAATAATAAATAAGGCAATGAGAAGCTGATGCAGAAGCTGCAACGGCACATAAAAAGGAGCTAGGAGGCAGAATTGAGGCCACAGAAGGGGAGCATTGGAGGCCAAAGCTCTTGGAAAGCAAAATCCATTTAAGTAGGGAATACAGAGTAAGAAACAGAAAAGAATCAGAAAAGAAAACAGAAAAGAAGGTAAGAATGTGAAAGAGAACAAACCAGATGCAAAGATTTCCTGTAAAACAGAAATGCACAGAGAGAGCAGGACACAGCAACAGTCCCCTGGAATTGCCTCAGTTCCTGATAACCTCTTTGTTGAAGGAGGTTAACCTCCTATTGAAACAAGGAGGTTATCTTTACTTACAAACAAAATCAAATCCTTTTTCTTAAGATACTCTGAGCCTCAGTCTCTTTTCCTCACAACCAGGACTTAATTAGAACTACTATTAATGATCTAAGCCCAGGTTAAAGGGAAACTGACACAAACATTATGCGGTCTTAAAAAGCTACATATAGCACGAGAGTTTTCAAATGTGCTGAAACACCCTTAGGTAAGCCAGATATTGTATCATTCATCACATTTACATTTGCACAAATTTACTTGGTTGTCAAGATTAAGCCACACTAACAGCATAGTGCAACAAATCAAATTGTCTGTATTTTAACCACTTAAACCCCAATTTCAAAAACCTGGGTAGATATTACCCAATTTGGCTGAACAGTTTCCTTTACAGACTTCTTAACAAACTATGTTACCTTAGAACTTAATGTTACTTACGCAGGCCAGCATGAAAAAAAAATGATAGACTAGAAGCATTTATTACCCCAGCAAAGGCAAAGTAATTCTTAAGAAGTTGTTATAGGAACAGAATGGAAAGATTATACAGTCTCACTGTTCTTAAATAATTATGTCAAATACATTAATAATCTTAAGTCTGATTTGATATTATATACTCTAGAGAAGAGGTTACTAAATAGCAGCTGAAGGCCATTATCTAGCTTGCAGAAGTGTTTGGGTTGGCCTGCAATATTTTCTTAAAAATAATTAAATTAGTTGATAGAACTTTAAAAATCGAGAGATAATACATATAAAATCTGAAATCTCTGGCTTCTCCTGAAATACCAGAAGATTTGCCTGAATAGGTGCATCACTTCACAAGTCAACAAAGGATTGTAGCCGAGTAGATTAGTTACTCCCATTAGACGGGGCTAGGGCAGTCCAGTTTCTTCTAATTCTCCCCAGTTGTCCGCTCACCCTGTGAGTATTTTAGCTTGTAACCTCTGCTCTAGAGATAGGAGACTTACAAATATCACCTCACATCAACATGTGATATAGAAACTGTTAATTTATGAATGGCAGTACTGCTTTGCTTTAATAAGTTGATGGCTATGGAACTATGAAATATTTCAGAATTTCTAGTCCAAATTCTGTTTTGGATTTAATGGCAGTTAAAAATAGATCTAACTTGGCACTCCCCAAGCCTTTTACTTTGCCATGCTCTCCTTACCTTTTCTATCTGGCTTGAGGTTCCTATCCACGGGGGGTGGTTCACAGTCTGCAACAGGAACTGGCCTTCTGGGAGGGGTTTTTGGGCTGGACCTGAAGCCCATATGAGCAGGAGGAGGAACTTGCATTCCAAATGAGGAAAAATCAAATGTTCCTGGAGTCATTGGCACATAATTGGCTTCCTGAATTGGTTCTGTAAAACTGCTGGAATGTTGTCGTGGTGGTGAATTGGGATTCATTGGGACGTAATTTTCATCCAGTTCTTCACTTGAAACACTTCCCACTGTCAACACATTTTTGACTTTCTAAAACACATATATATTTATTTTAATAAACAAAAACTCTTCTCACACATGAAAACACAATTGTAAGTCAAATCCATTCATATGGATCTCAGCGTACTTTTATTTCATGATATCACTTAGTCCCATGGCACTAATTATGAAGATTTAGACAATGAAATACACTTGATAATGCCAAGGTCAATTATACTTACAAAATGGTTATGGAAGCCTTCAAGTGAACTAGATCTATCACTTGGAAATGTCCGTGGAATATCATAGCAGTCTTGAGAACTAGCATCTAAAATAAAGAACAAACTATCAACATTTCTTCCCATCTTTGCCAGCTCTCAGGGTCATTGGGATGACCTATTCTCTTTCTCTCATTATACATATGCAGACACATATGCACACACATAGATTTTAAAAAGGATGCTCATAGACTTGTATCTTGAATCGGCATATTAAACCACTAGAAAATGCAGACACTCATTCATATGCTAACCAACACCAATATCTAATTTTGAGTGTGAGTGAATGTCTAAGTCTGGGATAAGATAGGTTATCTAAAGATGAAGAGAAACACCTCTATTTTCTCATTGTTTGCACCACCTTGGACCTAACTTACATCTCACTAACTTATAACCAGGTTATACAGTCACTTCAAGAAAGGAGTTAGAAATTGTTATTGAATGCTGAAATAAGTACTGATTTAAGTAGTAATCACAGATACATTAAATATTTATCTTGGAGATAGCTGGGGAAAAGTCTACCACAAAATACAGAAATTTTAGCACATAGTATTTAGAATATGTGCATTAAAAACTTTAGCTTTCTATTTTTAGGACTTTGAGAATCTCAGAGAATCACCCAGACTCATTTTCTCTTCTCCTCTCAAGGTCTGTAACTTTTGGTTCAGACTCTAGGAGACAGTATAGGAAAGTATACTCACTAACAATTAGTGAAGTGAGTAGTGATAAGGGGAAAGAAGATTCAGCTTTTTAAACACAAGTAAAAATCAAAGAGAAAGCAGAATGGCTTGACTAGAACAGAATATCACCTGTTAGACACAACACAAAAACTGCTTATATAGGAAGGAAGGAAATAGGGCTCAACAGATGTGACTTAGAAGCGGCCATAATGGTACACAAATACAGGAAAGGGTATGACTCGGAGAGGCTTTGTGGCTGGTCCATTTCCTGCGCTTCTGTCCCAACAGAGGGCCTGTCCACCCAGGATTATAGAAAGTGGGAGAGAGAAGGGTACACTTCCTGAGGCAGGAAGGCATTACTAAGGCCATACTTCTTCAGGGATGAGAAACTCCAACTCTCTTTTCCTTCCAGCAGAGCATGAATGCACATATACCCTTCCAGGTAACTGTAGAGCTGAAAAAAAATGGACTGTATTTTGTAGCATAGTATATTTAACTACACTTAAAAGAACAAATATTCAGAAAAATCGATTTTCTATCATTAACCTCTAATAGAGAAGAAGTCAACTAGAGCTGACCTTTTCGCAATTTGTTTAAATCCACAGTGGAAATGGTATTACTACGTGATGGCGGCATCCCTGCTGTAGGGATACAGTAACTATTGTCAGTGTCTGAGGCGGTGCGTGGGATACTACACGTTTCCACAGGAGATCGGTCATGAGCTGGATGTGGTTTCGGTGGCCGAGGTGGAGGAATATCTGGAATAGTGTCTAGCTTTGATGTCTGTCCCAAGGTTCCTTCTGGAAATGTTCGTGGAATCTGATAAGTATTACCAGGTGTTGGAGGAATGTCATAACTAATAGATACATGCCTCATTTGAGTCTCTACACTCGATGTCCCAGATGGGGTATTAAAAACATAGAGTTCTCCATCTGCTTCAGTACTTGACGGAGACACCTTTGGTAAAACATCATGGGAATAACTTCTGGGCAGGTTATAAAGGCTGGAGTCAACTGAAGCAGATGTGGCACGTGAAGGTGGAGAGTCGTATATCATTTGCTGCTGAAAAAAGCCATTCATTCCATGTTTGCTCTGGGAGGAAGCAGGATTTTTATGAGAAGGGACGTTATCATTGCAGTCTGTTTCAGAAGAGGTGGATTTTGCAGAATCAGCGTGTGTTCTAAATAAAAATTGTTAATGACAGAATAAACAAGGTGAAGACTAAGAATATACTTTTTATAAACATATTTATAGCTTAGCAATCAAAAGATAGGGCTTTTCTCATTAGATTTTTTGTGTGATCCATAGGATTTAAAGCACAAATGTTCTTTAGCTTTTATGATTATACACCAGACAACAAAACCGCCACCACAAAACCAACAGAAGCATTCTCTCTAATTCTGTCCTATATCTGCCCACACCCCCAACTCCACCTATGAAATTTGCACATAAAAACACAATCCCTGAAGCACTGGAATTAAACATTACAAAACTCTGGGAAAGGTAAATGATTAATGCATAGACACAAGGAAAAGCATTTCCTCTGAAGAGCATGCAAAAACCTAGTGCTAGTACAGTTTATATAGTTGATCCATTGGTCTTAAACCTCCCCGTGGCAAATTTGTTGTTCTGTAAAATTAAAAGTCTAATGATTACTTGGTACTGAATAAGGTCAATGTGACTTACAAGAAGGTGACATCTAATTGTTTTTCACATATCTTCCTTTCCACTACTTTTCTTTTAACAAACATTTAGCCAACATTAAAGAGGATCAAAATACATGATACAGAGTTAACCAACTCCAAACAATAACTCACTTTGAGAAATATCATTAAAGTACGTTTATGTACATTTTCAGTCTCTGCATTTTGAGGTATCACAAAATTTGGGTATATGACAAGATGAAGCTAACAACACAAGCACACTCTCACTTCCTTAATGCTAAACAAGATACCTGAACTACTTCTGCATGTTATCCAAAGTCCTATAGGAATTTAAACAATATTTCTTTAAATAACTATGATTTTTTTTTAAGGGCTTACCTTCCCTGACTTCTTAGTGACATCTGGCACTATGCACAGTAAAGTCTCCCCCTTCACTATCAGAAAACCCACACTGTGCCACATTGTGCTTTTGTTTTCTCCATCTTAAAAACATCTTAAAACCCTCCATTTTAAACCCTTCTCCCTCGCTGATTACTTTCTTGTTTCACTTACTGGCTCCTTCCTGTCTCTCTCTCAGGGAATGGCCAACAGAGATCAGTCCTAACCTTTTACCACACATGCTATTAGAAATCATCCTCCTTTTTCAGAACTTCATTTTCTTCTCTGAATGCTGACAACTTCTATCATCTTACCAAATTCCAAGTCCCATGTTCTCAAACTAATATTTCTACTTGGTTACTCCAGTATTACCTTGCTTGTGTGCCTCAAATTGAAATCCATTTACTTAAGTTGACTGCTTTTCTGGCTTGCACTGAAAAAAATGACTTTATCCAGATTCCCTAGGCTCAAAACCCAATCAGCTTGATTCCTTCTCTTTGATCTCCAGTCATGCAGGCACCGAGCCCTTCTTCTTAGCCACGTACTTATTATTCCCTTGCTCTATTCCCATTGCCACAATCCCAAGTTCAGGTCCCTGTCCCTGCTGAGATCTATATGACTGAACCCTCCTTAGTGGAATTTCCTCTACTCTCTGCCTCTTTCAATCTATTCATGGGGCCAGACTTCCATAAGATCAATATTTTCAAAACACAGTTGTTATACCACTCATGTATTCAAGAGAAAAACCTAGTAAGGGCCCCTACAGGGTGTGGGAATTATAAGGCCTCACATGAATCCACGCAACACTGAGGATACTAATAACCTGGCTCCACCTTCTCCATCCTATCCTCTAAGATGCTCTCCTCCTCATTATCTTCCTCCCACCATGCTCACTCACATCTTTCCTTTCCCTCAAGCTATTTTTGCACAAATTACTAATGATTTTCTTCTCTTCTCTCACCAACTAGGTGTAGTTCACATCCTATTCTTCCTATGAAGCTTTTGTTTTCTCCATCTTAAAAACACTTGCACTGTCCCTTTGTGGAATTTCTAATGCGCCTATGCATATTCTAAAATTTGTACTTCATTTAATTCAAATGCAGAGTTAAGAGAAGCTAGAGGAATTATGAGTAGTAAGTAAAGCTCCTTGCTCTGACTAGCTTACAGTTAGTGAAGAATAAGTAAAAACATCAAGCCGTTTCTAACACTGGGATAAAACAAGGTATGAAGGCATAACCGGGATACTATAAAAACCCAGAAAGATATTTAACCTAACTTGGGAGTTTGAGAGGAATGCTTCCTAGAGGAGCACATTCTAACCAAAGTCTTGCAGAACAAACAAGAGTTTGCAAGGCAACTCTCGTATATTATCTTCATCTCTAAATATTTAATGCTTGCATGTTTTCACTTAACTCTTACTTGTAAACTCCAAAGGTGGCTATATCTGAGTAGACTCTATTTTATATAGTTTGTACCTTCATAGCACCTAGCATAATATTGGGCACATAGTGGTTACCTCATAAATATTTGCTATTTAACTGTCACTTTTGCAAAATATAGATAGCAAAATACATCTGGGTGATGATTTTGAGCATAAGTTGTACTGCAAGAGGAAAGCTGTGACACCAGTGAAATTATGAAATACCCTATATAAAAATAAAATATAGAACTGTCACTCAGCTGTTGGCTTCTAAAAAGTTGCTACTGAAAAATAATTGTGAACTTTTATAAAATAAAATATTAGTTAGTAGCATAGGTAACAAAGTTGCCAGTGTATAATTTTTAAATACTCACAGCAAACAAGCAAAATCAAGTTAGAATTTGATATTAACAAATGTTGATTTATAAATTTTTTTCTGCTCTTACAGGTAAAATCCCATTACAACAAATACATAGAAATCCAGCTTTGGAATGAATGTGAGCTGTTTCCATCATCTCAGGGCATGGTTCAGAGAAACTATTTTGTGAATCTTAACATATTCTACATCAAAATTTTTGAACAAGTACTTTGTCTGATCCTAGTCCAGTAATAATCACTTTCTGCATTTAAAAAAATCTTTTTGTCATAAAATAATGCTTAAAAAATATAATAATCTTGTTTAAAAAAACATTTTTCATGTCTATCAAGAAATATAGTCTCTATCCAGACCCCAGCTGATTAATACATAAATAAAATATACTCAATTGACTGGTATCACTAATTGTCACATAGCTATTAATGGCAGAGACTGGCCTCTCAATCATTTTTCTGCTCCTTTTAAAAACAGTAAAACAACTGCTTCTTGACTCTTTACTGCCTTAACTCTTCCAACTATTCAACGTCAAGGAATAAGGAGGATCCAATTAAAATGCCTTATAGCTTAGAAGAGGAAAGGGGTGTGGGGGCAGGGAAGGAGATGGTAGAGAAACCAAGAATTTGGGACAGGCTTGATGATTCCTTCAGTCAAGTGCTGTACTCCATATACTTCTTTCTACTTAAAAATTTGTAAAGGGAGGCCAAGTGCAGTGGCTCACACCTGCAATCCCAGTGCTTTAGGAGGCTGAGGCGGGAGGAATACTTGAGCCCAGGAGTTTGGGGTTACAGTGAGCTATGAGTGTGCCACTGCACTCCAGCCTGGGCAACAGAGCAAGACCTTGTCTCTTTAAAAAAAAAAAAAAAAAAAAAAAGTTAAAAAAAAAGGGTAAGCTCTGCTTCACTGCTAGATATGAAGACTAAAAGTTTCATAATTTTTTAGGAATATATTTGATCAAATTTCACTAACATCCAATTTGTATATTCCATGGAATTTGCTATATCGGGATTTTACCTGTATGATTAATTTCTCACACAGATCCAAACCACCACAACACACTCACTGCAATGGAATCGTTTTGCTTTCAAAATCTTCTAGTAGAAGGTATTCCTCTCCTTCTTCAGAAACAAAAGATGACCCTTGGCTGGTTTACAATCACATAAGAAATGGAGCAAGATCACCATTTATAAATCAGTGAAATCTGTTAAGCAAGTAATACTGTGAGTCTGTAACAAAGACTACAAAATAGTAGACAGACTTCCAAAAGAGCCTTGTAGGGAAAACTGTTCTTTGTTAAAGATGGCAGAGATTGTGTCTCCTGGATACAATCTCCTGAATATCAGAAATCAATTGGGGAATGTAAACCTGAAATATAAAGCCTAAACATATGCCTATACAGATGGTTTCTTTCAAGCCTGCAAGTCAAAATTTAAAAAGTTTAAAAGGTAAGAATCTTAATGTGTACACACAAACATACGCCTCTGTCTATGTCTCTCTCACACCGGCATGTATAATTTACCTGGTGGGTTCGGGTTTCTTGCTTTGACAGTTGATGAGCAACAGGTAGTCTTGAGGATCCTCCTGAATGCCAAGAGTTTCCAGGTGTGGTGGAACATTGATTAGCTGATATGGAGGAGGTAGAGTAGCAGAGGATGAATCCGCCTGGGTGGATGGTGGTGCTGTATTTATAGCTAAAGGTAAATCAGCTGGTGCTTGTAAGGAGCTGCCAGGTGGCTTTACAGGATCTGCAACACAAAGTTTAACTATTACGTCTATCACAGTTAAAGAATTTTTGGAAAAACAAAGCTACTTTGGAGACAAACTGTTTCAACACACAAAAACAGAATAAATCATGACAATGTCAGCTAAAAAAACACTACCTAAATGGCGACCTTTATACAGCAAGTATTTTTTATTCTTGTCAAAGAGATCTAAAGAGTAGGACTCTCTCTATATTCCAGCTCCTCTAAAAAAGCCACGGCTAACCTTGCCTTGAACAGTCTTCAGTTTTGAGGCTATGAGAAGGAAGCTGTTCTACAATGTACTTAGTGGAAGAGAAAGATACTTTAAAATTCCATGATAATAAAGTGCTTCCTGAGCCAACCCAACCTTCCAAGGAGACCCATTTAATTACACGTTTTCTTTTTCTTTTTTTTTTTGAGACGGAGTCTCGCTCTGTCGCCCAGGCTGGAGTGCAGTGGTGCGATCTGGGCTCACTGTAAGCTCCGCCTCCCAGGTTCACACCATTCTCCTGCCTCAGCCTCCCGAGTAGCTGGGACTACAGGCGCCCGCCACCACGCCCGGCTAATTTTTGTATTTTTAGTAGAGGCGGGGTTTCACCGTGTTAGCCAGGATGGTCTCGATCTCCTGACCTCATGATCCACCCGCCTCGGTCTCCCAGCGTGCTGGGATTACAGGCGTGAGCCACCAGGCCTGTGGTCCTGTGAGTACCAGGATCAGCTCTTTACCTTGTGTTTATTTCGATGATCATTCTTTTCTTTCTACCTCTTAGCAGACTAGAGAGAAATACTTCTAATTCTGGGATGGTGAAAATAAAGTCTATTCATGTTCAAGGAAAGAGCTTCTTTAAGGCATGACCTCTTCCCTCAGTTCATAACTTTATTTGCCATGTAGTGGATTATTGTAGTATTTTCATGAAAAGAGGCCCAGCACGTAAAGAAGTAATTTATTATTCCCTTAACTATGTTTTGAGAGAAATACGAAAAGAGCTAAATTGTACAGAATGAAGCAATTTGAAAACCAGGTGAAATTCTAGAATAAAATCCCGCTGTAGTCACTGCCATAACCAAGTATATTAAAGACCCAGAAAAAAAATGCTCTGTTCGTCTGGTTAGGAATAGAAGGCCATAAATAATCCAGAAAAAGGCAAATGTTCATACATGAATAAATCTGTTCAAATTTATATTGTTATTTATATTATTATTATTGAACAGAAAAAGCTGGGTTGAAACTGAAGCCTCTTCAGTTCCCGTGTGGTGGCCTCGTATTCAATCCGTGAGGTTGGGGGGCATGTTAGAAGGACCCCATCTCGCTTTGCTGGAAGTTTATTCTTCTTCTTTTCCTTTTTTGCCCAATAAATTCCATTCCCCTCAAAGTGTCCTTCAATGTGTTCCTAATCCTTCCAGGTCATGTGACAAAAACCCAGTTTTAGTTTAACTAAGAACAAAATTCTGCATCATTTTTGGTGCCCAAATATGGGGCATGAGAGAGCGTAAGATGCAAACCAAAAAATCTTTTTACCTTTCATTTCTAAGCCTTTTTGTCCTCAGACTTCTGAGGTTAGAGGAAATTACGCCTCCCCACAACTCCCGTCACTCCCAGGGATCGAGAACATCCGCCTTTTCCTCCTTTTTTTGAGATACACAGTGGTGGCTAAGGCTAAAAGGCCTTTGCGCAGCGGACTGGCCAGCATTCCCCACCAGGTCTCTCTCCTAGTAGACATTGAGAGACCTATTTGCATAAGAATGAGAGGTTCTTCCTCAGGCATCTTTTTCTTTTCTCCACCCTGTTAGTAGTTAACACAGCCTTGCATTTAAGCTGTCTTCCTCTTCTCCACCAGGTCAGGAGTTAACTTTAAAGTGAGGCCCTTTTTTTTTTTTTTGCAGATATTTTACTAGACCAGGAATAAGGATAACTGTTTATTTCTCTGTAAAGTTTGAATTATGAAAAAGGGTTTGTGAGGTTTGTCTTAAGCTTTAGCCAATCTGGTGTGCTTTGCTGCCATAATATACCTGCCAAAAACAAAAATTATCATGATTTGCTTTTAACAAACACGAGTCTTTCTGTATGGTCAGTAGCAAACTTTGCTGCAGGCCTCCATCTTCTTTTACGTCCTTGGAAGTGTGACCTGTAAACATGTGGCAATGCTTTCTTTAGCCTCTGCCATTTTACAGTGGCAGCCCAGGCTCAATCCTGGCTTAGGCAGAGTCCTTTCTGGTTTGATATCTATGTGACTTTTGCTATTTGTTTATTCTCTTCCTCTCCACGAACTGCCTTGATTTTCCTTTTCTGAGCCTTTAGTAAAGTTTGAAAGCCAGAAATACTGACCACTTGGTGCAGCTAAAGTTGGACAACAAGGAATTTAAAAGAATTTTCTTAAACAGCACTCAGCTTAATTAAAAATGGATATCCAAATTATAGGTATATTTAAAAGGCCTTTATGTTTTTCTCTTCCTGGATCTTGCTTTGCTGGAAAAGGGTTTTTTCTAGTCACCTGAATTATTTTTCTCCATTTTGCCTTGCTACCCTTAATGCTTGCATAAGAGGGGACAGACCTCTATTTTCCTCATGAAACCCCAAGAATTAAAAGTGAATAGATCTCTCTCAAAATCTGTTTTTGCCTCCCAGTTATGCCTGTTTATTAGGCCTTAAAAGCTGCATGTTTTCCTAACCCTGTCTCTTTATGGGCTCAACCCGTAGGCAAATCATCCAATTAGGAAGTTGGCAAATGAAAAACTTGTGGTTACTGGGTTTTCTTCTGCCCGTGTGTGTAGTTATATATGTGTTGTTATATGTGATGTCTATAAAAAGAGCTCTAATTAATTATAGAGAAGGATAGGTGCTTGGATCAAATATTGAAAGGGAAGATAAAAGCTGTGGTACCTTTTAGTTCACGTGACTTTAATCTTTGAGACATAGAAACAGCCTAAATATCATTGGTAAAATGCAGATGTCAAAATGTAAATTTTTGCCTGGGGTTAAAGGATTATTTTGAATTTGATAAGATAAAGCTAAAAGTTCAAACAAGTTGTGAAAGGATTGTAAAAATTAATCTTGCAAAATAAATTCCAAGTGTGAACATGTTAACTAAATTCAAAAGGGTATAATATGGTTTTTCTGTAAATTGAGCACTGAAATAAAAGCACAATAAGGTACTCTTAAGGCACTAATCTCTTTGGCAAGAGTTTTAAGGGGTTATAAAAGGTTTCTGCTTTTCCAAAAATTTCTGAGTCATAATTTTGGCAAAATAAATAACTTAAGGTAATCTGGAATTCTATTTCATAATATCAAGTGCTTTAACCCTCTAACATAATTAACAGGCTTCCCAAAATCAAACTTCAGTTTCAAAATTGTCTTTGCTGACACCTGGCTTTTTGGATGCTACAGAGGGCCCCTGGAGCACCCAGAAGAGAGATAAACAGAACTATCTGACATGTTTGGGTACATGGGATTGCCAAAATGATGTTTAATCTTCTTCAGGTTATATCTTAGGGAATATTATTATTATATGTTCCAAAAGTGTATGGGATTTCTAAAATTCTAATGTCTGAGTATATGTTATCAATCACAATTAAGGTTGTTATGTTATTGTAAACCAGAGATAACCAAATTTCTTTTTCAATTGTATTTCTGACTGTAACTACCCTGACATTTCATTACTCACAGACAATTGTCTTGTTTTGATCCTCTTCAAAAGATGGCTTATAATCAGCTACAGAACTTTGACAAGTGCTTTCAAATGTAAGTTTCTGATAACTTGGGAGATTGTGACATTGGAATAAAGGAAAAATGTACAGGACTCATGGAGAGCTGAAATGTTCACGAATACTGAGCAAAACAAGAGTTAACTAAATGGACTGAACTAATAGAAAACTGAAGTAATCTTTTTGACTTTTGCCTGGAACACTGCTGATCCTTGTTTATCAGAGTCCAAGGAAACTTATTTTGAGCTATTCACAGCCTTTAATAATTGAGTAAGGTATAATCCTGTGAACAAAATTTGGAGCATATTTGTCTCTCTGCCTCTCTTCTCCAGAATTTGGAAACTAGTTGTGAGTATTCTTAACTTATGGCAATATGATTGTTTGCATCAGTGCAATAAGAATCCATTTTCTTTTGCAACAGGATGCAATTGGAGAAACTAGTTGTTTTACCAAGGCTTTGACTGGAAGGGTATGCTTCCCTTTAAGGAGTCAAGCTCTACTTGTGGAGCCGAATAAAGCCCCTTGGGAAAATTGGCCTCATAGCTCATCTACACAGTCCTGTACAGGGTTCCTAACCTGTGGTGAGTAGAGAATGTCACTTTCCAACAGGCCCGGGAACCACATGTTCTTGGGATCTCAAGAAGAGTGGAGCTTACCCAACTCACAGGTATTTGAGGGTACAAACTCATGGGTGGACTTGGCTTTATAAAGTCCTGAGATTCCTTGTGGAACCGAGTTCCATCAAAGTCAATCTAAAAGGCCTATGTTAAATTAATTATTTGGGCTGGGCACAATGGCTCACACTTATAATCCCAGCACTTTGGGAGGCCGAAGAGGGCAGGTCACTTGTGGTCAGGAGTTCAAGACCAACCTGGCCAACATGGTTGAAACCCCATCTCTACTAAAAACACAAAAATTAGCCAAGTGTGGTGGTGCGTGCCTGTAGTACCAGCTACTCAGGAGGCTGAGGTGGGAGAATCACTTGAATCCAGGAGGTGGAGGTTGCAGTGAGCCGAGATCATGCTACTGCACTCCCACTTGGGCAACAGAGTAAGACTCCATCGCAAAAAAAAAAAAAAAGTGTGTGTGTGTGTATATATATATGTATATATATTTTTTGGTTGCACTTTATGCAAATTGGGCCAAGTATAAGACTAAAGTCTATTTTGCAAACAACTCAGTACTATCAAGATTTGTTTTTAACAAAAACGAGAACTGGAGAGAGAGAAAATGTTTCAAAACTTGTCATATGTTTGTCATTATATTCTAGACTCACTAGTTGTTTTTAAGTTCTTGTCTACATTTTAAACTAATCCTGCTTATTCCTGTGAACCAACCAGCAATCTCTGGCTGCAGCTCAGAAGGAGCTAAGGGGATGGATAATGTAAAAATCTGGATCAATATTCTAGTTCTCAGCAATTATCCTGCAATTCCTGTCAAGTGATGGGAATAAACAGGATGCCCATCACCCGGAGGTTTCCTTTTTGGGAGAGTAAGACCAGGGGAGCTAACCAAAGACAGGTCCCATGCACCCAGATCTCAGCAAGCATAACTATAGCCATCAGTTATCTGGGTGTGTCACAAGACATCCTTTTCTCTCTCTTGTTGGAGGAGGACTAAATTCCACAGCTTCACCTTAGCATTCGGCTTATGATAAGGAGTCCACACAATCCCTAAGACACATTTTTGTCTCAAACTCAATTCTAAGCTTTGGATAAAGGCCCTAGGAAATAAAACTAGATCTGAGAGGTCCACAAGCAGACAATAAGGAAATTAAAAAAAAAAAAAAAAAAAGGTACAGCTCAGGTGAGCATGACTTATTACTACCAATTAAGCCAGGCTTCTCCTTTTATGGATAAAGGCTATGCCAATATTCATGGCATAAATGCAGTCTAGGGAATTCAAAGGCTACTGACAGCAGGGGGGATAGGGCATATGTGGGTAAGAGCAGATATTCCCACCCTCCTAGGCCCCCCTGTTAACATAGGTGAAGGCCACTTTGACACCCATGGGTGGCACCCTGTAGAGGTTGCGGGGACTTGGGGGTATAATGATGGAAGAAAGAGATGCTTTACTTTCTCTGCCTCACACACCCTGGGTATTCACTAGGAAGAGAAGGGAACTTGGGATGCTTCGCTCCCCTCTTTCTAGATGAGTAGCCATTCACATTTAGTCTCTACCCCTTTCAAATGCATTCTGAATCCCTAGGACTCCTTTGAAAAAAAATCTTTTTCCTCCTCTGTCCTCCCTTCACTGATAGGTAATTGTGTCTCTGTACTACGGGACCCTCCACTCGGATGCATCCTCCAAACTGGGAAAAGTTAATTTCCCAAACCTTAAACTAGTTGACTTAGGATTGTGCTTGGGGGAAGGGAACACAGAAGCCTGACATGCTGGAAAAAGGGTAAAAGTTTTTTTTTTTTTTTTTAAACCAGTCGGGCTTTGGCCTCCCACTCCCTGTGCAAACCAATAAAAGGCCTTGGGATTTTTGAGCTGTCCTTACCCGCTACCCCGTTCTGTTCTGATACATGTTTTCTAATAACCCGGTTTGTTTATTCTCACCTTCAGGTCATCAAACTCCAAGCAGTCATGCAACCGGAGCCTTGAATGATGGCCCCTTTTGCCAGGGACCCTAGATGGCCTCTGAGGGGGATCTGACTGCTGTTTTCCCAAAACAGGTACCTTTGTCAGCAGGGAGAAGTTAAGATTGGTCTTCGTCCTTATCCTTACTCTAAAGGCAGGTAGATGTACTTCTTCAGAGCGGGGAGTGATAGATACGGGGAGGAGCCTGGCCTTTTCAGTTCCTGGGTGGTGGCCTGGAATTCAGTCTGTGAGGTGGGGAGCCTATTAGGAGGATGCCCTCTCACATTACTGAAGGTACTTTTTTTCTTCTTTTCCTCTTTGGCCCAATAAATTCCGTTCCCCTCACTCTTCAATGTGTCTGTGTTCCTAATCCTTCCTGGTGTTGTGACAAGAGCCTGGTTTAGCTGAACTAGGGAACAAAGTTCTGCATCAGTAATGCATGTCATTTGGCTTGTTAATTTACCATAGAGAGGTTAAATATCTGCTCTATTTTCTCTAGATAATAAATTATAAGAATAAATCCACATGCTTTTGATAATGCCTTTATGTATTTAACTGTAATATTCATAAACGTGCCACAATCATATTTATTTAGCTCATTTTACAACCTCTTGGACTTATGAAGTCATATCCTAATTATGAAGCCTGAATAATCACACATTAATATGGCTAAATATGACAGTGTATATCTAATCCCAATAACAAACAAGAAAGGATCAGAACTCCTATGCATTGTGTTACATGTTGCAGATGCTGAAAAAATGTTTCATTCACAGGGCAGACACTCACTGATAGCTCTATTTATTATTTTTTATTATTATTATTATTATTTTGAGACAGGGTCTCCCTCTGTGCCCAGGCTGGAGTGCAGTGGCACCATTTTAGCTCACTGCAGCCTGGAACTCCAGGGCTCCAACGATCCTCCCCTTGTATGTAGCTGGGGCTACAGGCACACACCACCACACCTGGTTAATTTTTTAAACTTTTTGTTGAGACAGTATCTCACATGTTGCCCAGGCTGGTCTCAAACTCCTGGGTTCAAGAGATTCTCCTGCCTCAGTCTCCCAAAGTGCTGGGATTACAGACTTTGTGTCAAGTCAGAAGAAATTAAGACAAGCAGCCCTTCCAAATCTGTTAAGACCCATTCATCTGCATGTGCAGTTTTGGGATTTGCTCCTCAAAAATTCTGAGCACTCCGAGATGAATCAAGTTCAAAAATTTTCTGTTAGAGAATCTGGCCTGAGTAAAGAGAAGTTGAACCAACTTCTAACTTTTTATCTTTACTATGCTCCATGTAATGTCAAATCTTCATAGCTCATCTAACAAAATCTGACACCTTATGCCAGGAGTTAATTTTTTGTTTTTTTTAAATTTTTTTATTTAGATACTGATGTTTATTTTCCATGTTGCTTAAGAGCCCGTGCAAGAACAGCTTAAGACCATTCAGTGGTTGCTCCTACCCATTCAGTGGCCTGAGCAGTGAGAGCTGCAGGCCAGTCTTCTATGGCAGGCTGAGTGCTCCAGTCTTTAGTAGGGAACTGCTGAAGAGACACAGAAGGCACCTGCACGCCTTCAGACCATTGTGCAACCTCAGGCTGAGTAGCAGTGAACTCAAGAGCTGGAGCAGTCCATTCACACTGAAATTCCTCCTTGGTCACTGCCTTTTCAGCAGCAGCCTGCTCTTCTTTTTCAGTCACTTCAGGATCTCTGTAGAAGTAGAGCTCAGACATGACCTCCAATGGGTGTTCATGGGAAATGGTGCCACGCATGCGCAGAACTTCCTGAGACAGCATCCACATCAAACCCACAGAGTGAGCTCCCTTGTTGTTGCATGGGATGGCAATGTCCACACGGTACAGAGGAGAATCTGTGTTACACAGAGCAATGGTAGGTAGGTTAACATAAGATGCCTCCGTGAAAGGCTGGTGGTCAGCTCTGGAGTCAGTAACCACAAGAAGCCGTGGCTCCCAGAAGGCTGCTTGCATCTGGTTACTGAAGGTTCCAGGAATGAAGCAGCCAGCAATTGGATTGGCTCCAGTGGCAACAGCAAACTTCAGCATGGCCCTCTGGTCGGTATTCCTGGAGGATATAACACTGACATCCGCAGGGTTTTCAATGGGAACAATGGTACGAGCTGCCAGCAGAAGCTTCTCCCAGGTCCTCTTCAGATGTATGATGTAGATGCCATCACTTTTCCTTTTATAGATGTACTGTCCCATCTGGAAGTCAAGATTAGTGCCACCTAAGTGGGTTCCTGCTGCAAGGAACTAAAGGACATCTACCTCCTTCATCCACAGGCCATCAAGGTTTCTGGACATTGTGAAAGTTTCCCTTTAAGTTATGACGGGAATCCAGAACAATGCCATATGGACCCCTCTGTGGGTAGCACAGAAATGTCTTTTTCTTTTCTTTTTTTAAAGTCAGAGTCTTGCTCTGCCACCAGGCTAGAGTGCAGTGGCACAATCTCGGTTCACTGCAACCTCCGACTCCCTGGTTCAAGCAATTCTCCTGCCTCAGCCTCCCGAGTAGCTGGGACTACAGGCATGCGCCACCACACCCAGCTAATTTTTGTATTTTTAGTAGAGACAGGGTTTCACCATGTTGGCCAGGATGGTCTCAATCTCCTGACTTCGTGATCTATCTGCCTCAGCCTCTCAAAGTGCTGGGATTACAGGGAGCCATCATGCCCGGCATTTTCTTTCTTATGCATAAACACAAGAATAGAAAAATGAATTTTTGTATATTTATATGACATAATGCCATAATTTCAGTGGATGCTCATAAATACCTGTTGTGGTATCTAAAAATGTTGATTATAAAATGGTCATCAGACCCTACCCTGTGAAATGTTTTACTGTTTTGATTTAGTTGCAAATATACAGATTTATTTAAAAAGATTTAAAATACCACAAATTGTGACTCAGAGTTAATCCTTGAGGATTTAACAGAAGTATGAAAAATATTTATCTTTTAAAGAAGAGCTTAAGAAAAATATGTACAATATTGAGGAAAAACGAGCAGCTCACTCAGAAAAGTGTTAATGTATCCTACCAACTGTATTCACAAGTGTATTCCATATACTTCCCCTTTCCTCTACAGTACAGGCATGGTAAAATGGAATAAACCAGCTCAACTCTTAGTTCTGACCAAAAAACACTACTCACTGGAAATACTTCCCTATATGAAATTGTATGAATTCTAGCTTTTCACTGTAACCACTAAAATAACTTTTTCAGGTGGTTGTTTTTACAGATACACTTTTAACACTTTTTATAAACTTCATGGCTATCCACTAAATGCACTGAGTAGAAAAGAAAATCACCTAGCCAGGCAATTACGTTTGTCTGACTTTGTTTTATTAACACAATGGGACCATCTCATTTTTAACCTTCCACTTCTCCCACTTGTAAACGACAGAAGTATCTTACCCACTTTATACCTGCAAGATCCTCTCAATTTTCTGAAAAGAGGACAGAGATTCAAATGTTCCTTTTTTGAAAAAAAAAACAAAAAACAAAAAAAACCTTTTTCATAGCACATGAAGACATATATATATATATATATTTTCTTTCTTTCTTTTTTTTTTAAAAGACAGAGTCTCGCTCTGTCACCCAGGGTGGAGTGCAATGGCATGATCTCGGCTCACTGCAATCTCCCCCTCCCGGGTTCACGCCATTCTCCTGCCTCAGCCTCCCGAGTAGCTGGAACTACAGGCGCCCGCCACCACGCCCGGCTAATTTTTTGTCTTTTTAGTAGAGACCACTCCAAACCACATTAACATACAGAGGACTTTAAAAGGGAAGAGGGAACCACTCCACTACTTTGGCTCAGACAATGCACTATCTTCAAAGTTATAGTCTTTGGGATTATTTTACTCATGTTAATTTGACTATGTACTCAGCTCTGCATATTTTAATACAAGCATTTTACTGTGTGTAAATATTCTCTAACATTATATTTCTGACCAAAGCTAAGCAACTGGTCTGAAAAAATAAACTTCTGTTCTATTTTATAAAGACATGTGATTTGCCTCTATTCTATACTACTGTACTAGTAATGGAACAGGCCATTTTGCTTTCTGCCTTGAGTTTCTGACTTACTGCTCTTTCTAAGTAATGCTGGTATCAAGCTTCTAAGAACCAAACATTAGTTTAGGGTTTGCTTATGTGTGTAAAGTTATTTCCCATTTCTTAAAACAGAAGGCATGAAGAGTATAATTAACATCCATTAAAGGCCAATAAGCTGTAGGAGCAAACTCCTAACCGAAATTTACTTAGGAAGTTATTAGTACTGCTAGGGAAAGCCTTTCAGTGAACAAGCTTCCAGTGAAGAGTAGATTATCATGTGATGAAATCCACAAATAATAAACTGGCCCACATGACCCCTAACCTCATGCCCGGTTTATCCTATTTGAAACCATAATGCCCTCGTGTTAGTATCCCTCACAAAAGTTGGGGTGCCAAGACAATGACTCTAAACATTCAAAATAATTACTTAAAGAAACCCCAAATGGCAGAAGAGCTGAAGCCCGAGGAGACAATTCTACTCTTTCTTATTGGTAAGGTAGAATGTTTCAAACTTGACGTGACAGGCTCTTTGATTTTGTAACCACTAACTTACTATATCTGAGCATACCATAATAAAACTGTGGTGAGCCCCATGTTCTTTTCAGGAGACCAGATAGGATTCTTTTCCCTGAAGATGGGCTATATCTACTGATAGAATAATTTTTTTGGTTTCTAGTGTAAAAGTTTACCTTCATGTTCACAATTAAATGTAAACAGGTCAGGGTTACTCTGCTTCTATTGATTAATGATTTATCTGGTGTGCTTAAGAATTTTTCTTTCTGTAAAGAGAAGCATTTTGAATAGAACTGTCTAACTTAGGAAATAAGGGTCTACAAAGAGCATGCATTATCATTAATGCTAACATACCATTTTCTCACTTCTAAATACACCATTTTTTATGGAAGAACATTTGAAAAAGGCAAATCTAACAAGTGGATACAAGTAAGACATGGCAGTAGTTGCAATTTTCTGTGAAGCAGCCTGCATTGCACTTTCTTCAATTTATTCACTCAACTACTGAAGACCCTTAAATATAGCATGATCTGTTTAATCCGTTTCAAGTAGAAAAACTTTTTATTTGTCATGACTCTCTCTTTAGTAGATTGTGAAATATTCTTGGAGACTTTAAAATAAACCTTTAAGCAATGTTGACAAATGCCGTAATTCTTATCCAGAGGTTTGAAGGCCTAAGAATCACTTGTGGGGAATTGTAGATATCTAGTTGACTGGGCCCCACCACAGGAGACTCAATAAATCAAGATCTCAAGAGCAGTGGCTTGGAAATGTGCAAAAAAAGAAAAAAAAAAAGAAAAAGAAAAAAGAAAAAGAGAAGAACTAAAAACTCTCTAGTTGAATTGGTTCTCAGGAAAATGCAAATTAACACCACAAGATACTACTAACATCCAATAGAACAGCTAAAATTAAAGACTGACAACATCAAACATTGATGAGAATGTAAACTCTCACACGCTGCTGGTAGGTAGGCAACTGGTACACTAACTCTGGAAAACTAAACCTGTTCAACCTATTAAAGCTAAATATACGTCTGTACTGTAACACAGCAGTCATACTCATGGGTGTATACCAAAAGAACTAAGTGTTTATGTTCATCAAAGACATACAAAGAAATGTTCACTACAGCTTTGTGTTAACTAAAAATTGAAAACAACCCAAACATCAATCAACATTCAAACAGATCCATAATTTGTGATATATTCATACAATGAAATGCTACAAGGAATGAAGAACTGTTGTTACATGCTACAACATGGATGAATCTCACAGGCTTAATACTGGAGAAAATAATGGTTCCACTTATATAAAGTTCAAGAATAGGCCAAACTAATCCATAGTAATAAAAGCAATTTTTAAAAAAGTTAATTTGGGTGGAGGCTTTACTGGAAAGAGGCATGAGAAAATTTTCTAGGGGAGGGGGGAAGTGTTCCATTTCTTAATCTGAGGGGCAGTTACACAGACATCTGTATCTACATGTAGATATAAAAAACTACATGGAACTGTATGCTTAAGATTTGTGCCCCTCACAGTAAGTTATACCTCAATAAAAAAAAGTAAATAAAAAGAAATTTTAAAAAGCCCCCAGCTGAGAAAGACTGCTTTACAGGAAAGAAAGTGTATGTATATTCTTACATGTTAGTTTACACCTACTTGACTCAAGGGGAGAATACCAAACAGATAATTTTACTTATTTTTTATTTAGCCACCATGATCTGGGCATTTTGAGAAAAGCAACTCAGAGGCAACTTTCTAATCCTGCATCTAATTAGACTAGAGGCCTTTATATGAAGTTAGTGAGCTGCTTCCCAATACTTGTTTAGCAGATCTAACAGCTTCCACCTCGTGTTGTAGAAACAAAAATAAATCTGTACATTTCCAAGAAAAACAAAGAAATTAGTTTCTACCCTCAAAACTACTAAAGAAAAGCATTCATAGGAATCACACACAGTTTAATGAGCTAGGACTTAAAAACAGATATAGCCTGCCAGCACTTTGAGTATTCAATAATAGCAGTGGTCACCTGGGGCAGCGGAAATAACATGGTAACGATATTTTGAGAGGTTCCTGGAATCAAAACACAGGTCAGATTTTTCCCTTTTCCTTTTGTTTTCAGGGGAAAATTAGTTATTCTCACAGGGATTGGGGACAGTTATTTTCTTAGACTGTGATAACCAGGCATGGTCTATTTCTTCTCACATCTAGTCTGAAATTAGCATAGTAAAAAAACTATCTTGTGCTGTTAGCTAATTTTCAAGCCAAGAGTAGGAGGACAGTCAGCTCTCTGAAACAGGAAGAGCAGAGGGCTTGGGACAGATCTAGATAAAAACAAAAACATCTATTATTTAGTGATTGGTGGTGATATCTATTTGGCCACAAGAGAATATAAAGCAGGTAGTCAAGTCAGTGGAAGAACAAAGGCATTTTGATGTTTACCCTGTCCTATTAAACTGTATGAATATGATTACAAAGGATAATAGCAGTATTCTGCTGTTTAGAACTTAAATGTGTGAAATACTTTGAAAGTCTTTTTGCAGTTTTGCCATTCTGGAACAAAAACCAAAATTACAGAATAAATATGATTTTGGCTGCTTAATACTACATAATGAAGAACTGTTCATGCTTTACAGATTTATTCCAAGAAACTCAACAAATACTTCAACACAGTATATTAAGACACTTCTAAATGTGGCTATTTGGGGGAAATAACCAGGATGAAGTTGTGAAAAATCTCAATCATAGAATTTAAAAAATAAATGCAGTTGCATTTTGATATAGCTCATGACCTCAATGGAGAACGTATTGGCAGATTAAAGTCCTTAGATACTTGTTTTCTCTGTTAATGAACACATAAAACTGACTTGTGATTAACACAGCTGTACTTGGTAGCCAACTCACAGACTATATATAAGAAATCTGATTAATCATACTATGAATTGTCTTACAACCCTCCCCCAACCATGGATATTGTAAAGATGAAAAGTTCACAAACTGAGAGTTGCATTCAACCTAAATATACCTCTCATCTATTTTGTAAGGAACTGGGAGTTTTGCCACTGAAAAGATCACTGCAGCTTCTAAGTTTTGAAACTTCACCTCTATTTGGTAGAAATTTTTAACATGAAAACAGATATTGGGAGAGACTGATTCTGACTCTAAAATCGATGAAAATGTTCTGCTAAGTACAAAAATAAAGCTCTCAGTACATTATCAATTATAATCACAGAGCCACTGAAAACTACCTAGGCTTTTCCTGACCCTATTAAGATTAAATTAGATGCTGCTGCTAACTATGCTTATCTAGTTCTTCTTTAGCAGAGCGCTTATGAATCAGTAGTACAATTCCTGGATTATTTCTCTCTCCTACTAGCCTGACTGTAAGCTCTATGAGCACAAGAACTATATTCATAAACTTCCACATAATTATACTTTTACACATATATATACACTGTATATATATTTTAATGCATAATTTATATATACATGTGTATATATAAACTTGCACTCATCAATTATTATTATGAATTATTTTGGATATTTCTCTTCATGACTCCTCTCCCATTAGATGCTCAGTCTGTGATGTTTACCTTTTGTCTCCTTAACTAATCACCTAATGTATATCTGTTGAATGAATTCCCACAGCCTAGTAGAGTGTCAGCAAACTCAAATAATTTGTTGACCTAATCAATCAATTTTCTAAAAGCACACCAAGCTTTCCTTCTCAGAGCTGAGTGGGTGTCTGTCAGACTCCCAAACGATAAGAATCATCCTAAGGTGGCGAAATAGACAAGACGCTGTGCCTTAAAACTTGCAAAGTTAATCTCAGACACTTGAGAATTAGAAATTCTTATTCTGGGTTCTCAACTCTACCCACCCTTGAATGGGCTTCAAAAAATCAGACTCACATTCCTTGACTGAAGAATGCACATTCTCTATAAGAACATCCCATTTCCTTTGTAAATATATTTAGGAGCATTGTAAAAAGAAGTAAGAGCGGTGGAAGAACATCTATGATTTAACTTTTCGGATCAGCTCAATCTATACAGACAACCAACAAAGACAAAAGTCTGCCCTTATGTCACCCCAAACAAATTCTACATTGAAAAGGCAATAGGCAAACAACAAGAAGATAATAAAATGACAAATTATTTTAACTGAAAATCCATCACATAATAAAACTAATGTGCTGTCTAAATCCAATAATTATCATTACTGACTAGATGTTAACCATTAAAAAGAGCTATCTCATTTGTAATTTTAACTTTGAAACCCTCTGCTGCACTCAAATACAAAATATAAATGCAAACAGGAAAGGAAAGGGTTTTAACTGAAGTTAGAAGTAGCACCCCCATGCCCACTTACACTGTGACCACATTAAGTAACTTCACAAAAACAACTGAAGCCTTAATTCCTCCTGTGAAACAGTTTCTTGAGGTTTTTAATCACTAGAGCTCTGCTGAAGATCTCTATTTCATCAGCCCCTCCTAGCGAAGCTGGATCCTTCCTTCCCTCTTAGAGTGCTGTTCCCGTGAGATTCTGAACTCCCTCATCAAGGGGTTTCCCCAACCCCACTGGGCAAACCCCAGCCCTGGCAGGCTCCTTTCCCCAGGGCTGCTGACTGGCCAGAGAGGAAGTAGCACGCTGGCCTGAGCTCGTTAGAGATGATTAGTTCTACTTCAATCCGAATCTTGGTGTTGATTATTAACACAATTTTCCACTCCTTATGGTATCTACAGCACTCCTAAATGTAGATGTTCGGAAATGCACACTTCTAAATATGAGTATAACCACAAAGACAAGAAGGTCAAAGACCTCAGTTCACCTTTATTTCTGATTCTTGGCTCTACAAAGCTGCTTTGTACTGGAGTCCCCTACCTACGTGTTTAGTGTTTGTTTAAAAAGGAAGAGCAGAGAGAAGTGGTCAGCCAGCTATAAAAAAGTGCCTGGGGTCAGGTGCAGTGGCTCACGCCTGTAATCCCAGCACTTTGGGAGGCTGAGGCGGGCGGATCACTTGAGACCAGGAGTTGAGACCAGCCTGGCCAACATGGTGAAACCCCATCTCTATTAAAAATACTAACAATTAGCCAAGCATGGTGGTGCACACCTGTAATCCCAGCTACTCAGAAGGGTGAGGCAGGAGAATTGCTTTAACCTGGGAGACAGAGGTTGCAGTGAGCAGAGATCACGCACTGTACTCCAGCCTAGATGACAAAGTGAGACCCTACCTCAAATAATAATAATAATAATAATAATAAAGTACCCGAGGTAGAATTCCACTTGTAAAATTCTTCTTCAGCCCTCTAGTCACTCAGCTCTTTCCAGGATAGGCACCCCAAATCTCAGTCCCTCATTCAAGATCTGTAAGCAACTGTCCCTGGGTCTTTTCTATTCAGAGCCCTCCTGCCCCAGTCAAGTAAAATTCAATTCCTTCTCTCGGTCTGTTCTTTCCCAAGTCCCTAAGCCTGGAGGGTTCTGCATCCCTCCTTTCACTTATGCAGAAATACTAGTTCTTTCAAAAGCTTACATTTTGCAATTTATTTTCCTTTCAGAAGCTTTCCTTCACTACCTCTTACCCAAACCTTGAACCCCTCTTCCTTCCTCCATGCTCCCTGTAGGACCTGTGCTAAGTAATTCATTTGTTTGGTACTTGTTCACTGTGTTCTGTGACTGATTCTCACTTGCATTTCACAGGTAATGATAATCTCCTTGGCTATTTCCCAACTTCATAACCCATTTATGCTTGAGGTTGCAATTTTTTGAATGTTTACAATCAGACCTTGGCGATGACCTTGAGCAGGAGGATATAAATAACTCCCACATGCTTGGCATTCCAATAATGGAACACTAGGCATAAATAGGATAATCTAATATAGTTTTTTGAGACGGTGTCTTGCTCTGTCACCCAGACTGGAGTGCAATGGTGCAGTCTTGGCTCACTGTAGCCTCTACCTCCTGGGTTCAAGCAATTCTCCTGCCTCAGCCTCCTGAGTAGCTGGAACTACAGGCATGTGCCACCATGCCAGGATAATTTTTGTATTTTTAGTAGAGATGGCGTTTCACCATGTTGGCCAGGCTGGTCTTGAAGAACTCCTGACCTCAAGTGATCCACCTGCCTCAGTCTCCCAAAGTGCAGGGACTACACGCATGAGCCACTGCGCCTGGCCATAATCTAATATAGTTTTTAAATACATTTTTAAATAGCACCTGAAGAATTGGGCTGAGCTCCATAAAAGTGCTTTTTTTTTTTTTCTTTTTCTTGAGACAGAGTCTCACTCTGTCACCCAGGCTGAAGTGCAGTGGCGCCATCTCGGCTCACTGCAAGCTCCGCCTCTTGGGTTCACGCCATTCTCCTGCCTCAGCCTCCTGAGTAGCTGGGATCACAGGTGCCTGCCACGTAGCCCGGCTTTTTTTTTTTTTTTTTCCCCCTTTTTTGTATTTTTAGTAGAGACGGGGTTTCACTGTGTTAGCCAGAATGGTCTTGATCTCCTGACCTCGTGATCCGCCCGCCTTGGCCCCCCAGAGTGCTGGGATTGCAGGCATGAGCCACCGCGCCCGGCCAAATGTGCTATTTTTAATAGGTGAAAAATAGTAAAATATCCACAGTGTTATATGGTTAAACTGAACATTTATATTGGAACTCAATAAATGTTCTTAAAATGTCTTCTTGTCACCTTCTACCTCAGGATATTTAAAAACTGCCCCAATATGTCTAAGTCTGTCTCTCTAAAACTTGTAAACAGTTTCTCCTCAAACTAATTAAAGGATTCAGTGCTTTTTCCAAATGTCAAGTTCCCATTATAAAAATAAAACATTATATTGTGTAACTAAAATAACAAAGAATTGTATGACATTTCTAGAAATGTAGCAGGAAAGAATTCAGGTTGAATAATATCTTGAACTCACCTTCTTCTGTTGGATTAAACCCACAGATGTCACAAATACAACGAACCCACTTATTCATCTCCTCCTCGCTGTCTGCTACCAAGTAGAAAATCCGGTCAATAGTGTTGATATCAAAAATGTAGCTGTTTTCAAACTCTTTTTTGTTAAATGTCAATCCAGCATCTACTTGTTGACATAAATTTAAATCAATAATACGAATAGGCTTCTTGGCATGATCATTTTTGTAATATTCCAAAACATCTGGATCTCCAGTTAAACGGCCACTGCGTAACACGAACCATCTCCTCTTCCATGCCTAGAAACAAAACAAAAATATCCGTTCAGTATTAACTTGAGATAATATTTTCAAGAAGATGCACATTTATCAAACTGATTTTACAAATGCATTGTTTAGAGAAAGTCACAACACGTGTGTGTGTGTTTGTGTGTGTTTACCACAGGATATCTGCCACACTGCAAAGCAATGTTTACTAATAACTCAATTAACTTAATATTGTATATATATTCAGTGTCTTCTATTAAATCTCCTGCTATATAATATCAAGGCAATAAATCAAGGAAGATTCAGTTTTTACTAAATATGAAAAAGTCATGGTTTCAACAAATGGTGTTAGGAAAACTAGAAATCCATGTGCAAAAGAATGAAGCTGGACATTATGCTAAGTAAAACAAGCCAGTCATAAAAAGACAAATATTGTATGATTCCACTTATATGAGGTAGTTCAAGTAGTCAAATTCATACAGACAGAAAGCAGAATGGTGTTTGTCAGCCCCTGCGGGGAGGTGGGGAATGGAGAGTTGTTCTAGAATTTAATGGGCCTAGAGTTTTAGTTGAAGATAAAGTTCTGGAGATGATGGTGGCCATGGTTGCAATGGCACTGTGATTGTATTAATACTTAATGCTAGTGAACTGTATATTAAAAATAGTTAAAATGATCAATTTTGTTATGTATATTTTGCCACAATTTTTTAAAAAGCAACAGATTTTCATGCGTTAATATCATTCCATAAAGAATACACATAAAGCTGCTTCTTCATAAGACTCCTACAGATTTTAAACATTTAAAAGGCTTCTCTTTTTTTTTAGGTGTAGTGGTAAGGAGGAGGGAGGGGAAAAAGGTTTTGAAGCTTTTCTGGCTTCTTGCCTGGGAAGCAATCGATTGTGTCTCTCTTTTAGCCACACAGCCTGTTGTTCAAAGACTACACGAATAAGATCTGTATTCTTGAGTATGGGATTTAACTCTTTTTAATATTTCCCCTCCTCTTCCCAACAAACACACATGGGCAATCTGTACTACACTCATCATACACCCCCTCCACAGGTTCTGGTAAATTTTGAGTTTCATACTACACATAGAGAAGAAGCCTAAAAATTATTTTACTATCACCCTCCCTAAATCTATGTTCGCCAAATAAAAAAAGCAGAACCAAATGACAGTCTTCCTCATCAGCCTTTAACCCCAACATGTGTGCCTGGAAACAAACTTACACCTTACTCCTCTTTGAAATTCTTCCTCAGGGAGGCAGCTAGATAGAAAGAGGCCTATTTTAGCAAGTCTCAGTCATTTACTAAGAGATATTCTCTGCTCCAGATTCAACATTCTAGGTAAGATTGCCTCAGGAGGACACTCTGGGGCTGGGCACAGTGGCTCATGCCTGTGATCCCAGCACGCTGGGAGGCTGACGTGGGTGGATCACTTGGGGTCAGGAGTTCGAGACTAGCCTGGTCAACATGGTGAAACCCATCTCTACTAAAAAATACAAAAATTAGCTGGATGTGGTGGCAGGTTCCTGTAATCCCAGCTACTCAGGAGGCTGAGGCAGGAGAATCGCTTGAACCCGGAGTCGGAGGTTGCAGTGAGCTGAGATCACTGTGCTCCAGCCTGGACAGAACAAGACTCCTCTCCTCCTCAAAAAAAAAAAAAAAAAAAAAAAAGAAGAAGAAGAAGGCAGGGCAGGGGGTAGTGGGGACACTCTGGGAAGTGGAAGGACTCAGAAACAAGACATCTCATGAACCCCAGCGGAATAAAACATTCCCTTTGCTACTTGTGGGAAGGAAAACAAGTATATCATTCATTATTCCTACCTTCAAAGAATTGACTAATTGTGAAAAAAAGTTTAACATACATGAAAATACTTGAGACTATAGCAACCCAGGCAAAATGTCTGCAGAGGTATTGCAAAATGAACAGGTATTCCTCTATAGAAAAATTTAGGCAATCCTTTAACAAGAGGATTACTAGAGAGATCACAAAGACCTAAAAACATTATATATTAGTATCATCAATATTTTAAATTAACTTCTCATTCTTCGCTGAGCTCAAAGGAATATGTAAATAATTTGTGCCCAGGGGAAGGCAGGGTAGAATCCTATAGATGTTTTAGATAATATTGAAAGTCATAAAGTGTTGGATTCACATGATGTTCTGAAGTATAAAAATCCATTCATTGAATATGCATCTACTCACTGCAAAATAAATAAATATCCCCTCTTAGTAAAATTATGCCTCTATGGATACTTCCCTATCAAGCAGTAAGCTTTAAAAAGTGATGCAGAAGTAAAGCAAAAGAATATAGAATATGATGTTATTTATGCAGGGCCCTCAAGAAATCGTATCTCTCAGTAAGTGATTTTTCCAGATAGTGAAGCTTCATTTAAAGATGATGTATTTAAAGATACAGAAATGACTTTTTAAAACTTTATTGTCTTGCATGCAAATCTTTCTAAAATGTTTTACTACATTCTTCACCAAACATAATCCATTCCCCAACGATTCAGACTAAGCGTTATAAGCATCCATCTCTATATTGCACTTTAAGAGGCTGTCAGAGGCTATTGCACTGTATGGAGTGTCATTTGCCCCTAGACTGTTAAATAGTACCATACTGCTGTGCTTGTAGAGCTCATCTTTTAAATACAGTTTCCTGTCTTTTTTCTCTCAATTTTTATCAACTGTCACTTTTCCCCTCCAACAATAGGGTTTATAGGAGGCTAAACTCTTACCTGTCTCAGGGACTTTGCACATGTTTTCTCCTAAATACATTTTATCCTTCCCCTCACTTTTTGCCTGGCCAACTCCAACCTTCAGGGCTTCTCTTCCCTGACCACCCTCAACGCAACCAACTCCAGTGTAAAGTAAAGTAATAGCATAGTTTGGGAGATCCTATTACTTACCTACGTAGTGATTGTGTAATTTTGCAGTTCAATTTTTCCTTGTATTTATTTGTGTAGTATCTAACTCCCCAAACAGACTGAACAGTTTAGTAAGATAGCGACCATATCTGCTTTATTTGCCATAGCACAGGGCCTGGTACATAGAATATCTGTACAATAAATAAATAGAATTCGTCTGAGAGAGTAGACTTGTAAAATTTTTGAGATTAGATTTGATACATGGGCCACAATGAAGAGAGTGCTTTCAAGGCATCTTCCATTTGAGAAAAAGAGCTCCAATACTGAACATATACATAATAAAATAAACATAAGTAAGATAACTTTACCAAAACACATGCACAAAACATCTTGGGAAAATGGCAAAAACAGAAAAGCACGGAACATGTCCTTTCGCTACAGCTTATGTGTCACTCTTTGTTTTCCAGCTAACTCTGGCTCCCCCCATTCAGTCCTTCGCTTCCCTATTGAAATCACATTGTTAAAAATCAAAAAGCCCTTATGAACTAAAATAAATAATCAAGAAATGAGTAGCAATGAAGTGAGGTGCACTAGATATATTGGGCTAGCGATTAGAGGCTGAGTAGACATTATACAAGACGTGAACCCTTACGGCAGGAAATTACAGCATTAAAACACAGAACTTAGCCAAGCAGCACCTGCCATTTATTTATTTATTTTTAACATGGTCCAAATGTGACTGTTTGTCTCAGTCACAAAATGAGTCACCCTCATTGAATCTGGCACAGATTAAACTGGAAAACAAAAGCAATTACATAAACTACACACTTTAATAAGGCAGATACAAAGGTTCTCTGGATTATGGTACAAAGCACAATTTAGCCACAGAATAAAGCTTGATGCTCGACAAGAGAACTGACATCAGCACCCTTGCTAATCTCAGCACAAAAGCGTCTCTATGTTTTGTCAGAGCACAAAACGGGCCCACATAAATCAGTCTTTGTTATCTGAAAATATCTGAGATTCTTAAAGTTTGTCCTATTTTTATCCTTGCTGCCTTGGTAGCTTGAGAGAAAGCCATACACTTCCTTGCCAATCCTGCAGAGCAGTAGCAGACAAAAAGGACAGGCTTTCTAGAAACCTTCAAAACCAAATACTCAAAGTAATTTTAAAAGAAATTCACACAAAAAATCATTTTAACGATTAGACTTCCATTACGAGCAGGTAATGAAGAAGCTGAAATTTGCAAGATGTCTGCATAGTTGAGAAGGACTATGTAAAAACTTATTTTGTAGCCATTTCTTACATGCAATAGTCACTCCAATTTTGAGTTGAACAAATAATGTTGTTAACAAGAAGCAAACAGTTAAGTCTGGATTTGGGGGTAACTTAAAAGTACCAAAATCTGAAGCCAATTCCCTATGCTCCTGTGACTGCCTCCTGTGCCTACAGGATAAAAGCCAAACTCTGGCAGGGTACACAGGGCCCTCCAATCAACTCGCGCCCCATCTCCACCCCTAAATCTTTCCAGCCTCATTTCTTGTCTCTCTGCCTTCTAACCACATTGGAAATATTTGTAGTTTCCCAAACACTCTGCTTTGTCCTGCCTCTGACCTCTTGGCACAAAATCTACCCCCTAGATTTTAGCTCAGCCTCTGAGCTCTCCATTTCCACCTTGTTCCTACATCATTTGACATCTCTACATTTGAATTGTTACTGAGGGCTGAAGGCATTTTAGCCTTTCTTCTTTCCTTTCCCATTGCCTAGTGCTAAGGAGGTGCTCGGTCAATGTCTGCTAAATACGCAATCAAAAATGTTTGAGGCAAGGATTAAAAATACAGAAGTTCTCATTATTATTTATGCATTACAGGGATAGTGATATAACTGCGATCTGCCCAGCGCATTCAAGAATTGGTCAGGCAAGCATAGAGGTGTGTATTTTAAAACTCTACAGACATAAGAGAGATGTTTTTAAATATCATTTTAAAAGAACTATTCTTTTAAACATTTTCTGTATTTAGCAAATTGGATATGCTACCCTGTAGAACTGTCACAATGAAGCTGGGTCTTAAGACAGGCTTTTCACACACCTTAGAGTATGGGTAAGAAAGTACATACTGGCAAGAAAGTACAGATGGAGTCCCACTATTTGGTGGGAAGGAAATATATTTTAACCTGGATTAACCCCAAGCCATAAACGGCTGTAACATTACTAACAAATTCACAAATTTTGCCTAATTAACCTAACTAGCAAATTGCTTCAGCTTTAAAGAAAAACATTGTAACTGCTGTACACCCCATTTTGTGAGTTCTCTGTGGTATAAATGACAGCTCACATGCCTGGTGTGATGCTTGCCAGAATTCCCTAATCTTTTCCCTGTACCTTTACTGGAAGAGCTAATTATTGAGGAAGTAGCCAATATATGGGCAGGCAAGAGAGAAGATCAGAGAAGAGGTCGGGGTAGTCCATGGGTTCTCTGCCCTGAATGCACATTAGAAATATCCGGAGAACTTTGCTTCAAAAAAAAAAAAAAAAAAAAAAAGGCTTGGGGTTTCACCTCAGGCCAACTAGATTATAATGTAGGGGGGTGGGGATGAAGGGAATAGGCAGCTTTAAACACTCAACAGATGATTCTAATGTGCCACCAAGATTGAGAACCACAGATCCAATCAATAGGATTATATTGGTCTTTAAAGTAAAATTTCAAAAACAAAACAAAACAAAACAAAACACAGGTCCTTTCAAGCCTACGTCTCATTCTTCATCTTCTTATATTAATACCTTCTGCCCATGTCAGTGCTGTCTCTATCTTCCTATTTTTATTCACAATATTTACCCCACTAGCAAATATCTTTCAAACCCAATTCATTCTTCAAGGTTCTTTTTTCCCAACCTTCCCCTTTCCTCCCCATACCCTCCCTTTCTACCACTGACAATCAATTACTGCTCTGTAACACCTCATGCATTGCTGTAGAATAGATTGGAACAGTCTATTATTTAACATTTTCAAACTCTCCAAACACTTATGAATTATTTTCCCAACTGGACATTAAGCTCCTTGAAAGCTAATTCCTTTTTTTTTTTTTTTTTGTATCTGCAACAGCACTTCACACATTGTAAGTGGTCAAAGCCTTGGTGAGATGTTGTCCATCAGAATAATCATCACAGAGAGCCACTGAGATTAAATAAAAAGACTTCAGATGGGAAAAAAAAGTTCAAAGTTGTTATTGAAGTCCACACTCCTTCAGTAAGATGGCATAGATGGTTCTTCCAAACCATACTTACCTGTCTCATCTCTCCAATCTCTTACCTCCACAGATGGCCTCAGACAGCACCCACATGGTCCTTGTTGCTTTTTCAGTCTGAAATACCTGATCTCCCTCACCATGAGCTCCTTCTCATCCTTCAAGAACTAGCTCAAGACCTGTTCTTTAAAGCTTTCCTCAACTCCCCCTGAGATAAGGCATCTGCTCCTGTTGCTTTGAGCTCTCAGCAATATCACACAAGTAGTACATTAACAAGCCCATTCCCTTAAGCACTTGAAAAAGAACTCTGCTGACTGCATCTTGGGGTCTCTTGGTAGTTGTTAAGCCGTAACAAAGTATACCTTGTCCAGATAGCTGAAGAGCAACACTTTCTACATTCCTGAGCCAACTTTCCTTCTACCAGGAAGCCTCACCACTATAATTTTACTAACCCTTTCTTTTCCTGAGAAAGTGTGGGGGAAAAAGTAGAGCAGAATTTTTTATTTTGAAATCTCTTAAAAGGTATTTCACAACGGATATTTAAGGAAAGACCATTTCTGTGACTTCTTTTTTTTTTTTTTGAGACGGAGTCTCGCTCTGTCGCCCAGACTGGAGTGCAGTGGCGCGATCTCCGCTCACTGCAAGCTCCGCCTCCCGGGTTCACGCCATTCTCCTGCCTCAGCCTCCCAAAATTTCAATATACTCTCAGAAATCTGTAAAACGTTGGCGTTGAAGATGCGTGTTTCACAAGATGAAAATGCTATCTTTCATAAGATAGGTTGTAATCGAAATTTTATCAGCAGAATAATGGTCAAATAAATTATGGAACAGCTACACAATAAAGCTAGGCAAGTCATTCAAAAAGTGACACAGATCTATACACATGAGCAATGCCCACAAGATAGCTGTTAAATAAAAAAAACAAGGTGCGGAATTGTACATACAGTATATAATTCCATTTGTGTGAAATAACTGTGTGTTTGTACAAACACACACTATGTTTAGAGAACAGGTCTGGAAGGACACATACTAAGTTGTTAACTGTAATGACTAGGAATACGCCAGATGAAAGGGCCAGATGAGTCTCATATTTTTATTTTATATACTTTGTTTTTCCAAATGTTTCCACTTATTGCTTTTATAGTTTTAAAAAATTATATGTTTAAAATAATCTAGGAATGATGTGCACAAAACAAAAAGTTTGTGTGTATATGGAAATGCTATTTTATTATTACTCAGCAATTAGTGAATGGATATTTAACTTTGCTTTTAAATATAGAATTCCGGGATACATGTGGAAGGAGTCTTAGCCAGGAAATAGCCTAGACAGATAAAGAGTAACGACTTTAAAGACTGGCACTTAGGGGGTTAAACAAACAAACAAGGAAAGTTGGGAACACTTAAAATAGAGGAATTAATTTATTTTTCTTTCCTTAAAGTCATTATAATATATTGCTTTAATTTTCTTTAAAAACCATGCAGTTAATGGTAATACATTTAGATATTTAAAAATCTAAAATAAGCACTTTGGGAATTACTTTGCCTATTAAAAATATTTCCATAATACTATTACTAGGGTAAATAAAATAAAGAAAAACAAATTAACCATGAAGCAGGGACAAAGGAAAAACATTTGCTTTAAAATACTTGAGTTGTTTTCCAGGAAGCACCATCTTTTCTCATAGAGCAAAATAAGGAAAAAACAGGCTCGGTGGAAGTTTCCACTCCACTGGCTCTATCATTATGATCATCTGTTCCAAACACACAGAAGCCTAAAATTTCCTGTTTTCAAACTATTGTCACCATTTTCTAGCCTTGTGCTATCTGAGCTAACTTTAGCTTAGTAATATAAACAAAAGAATACACCGAAAATAATGCAGAACAATGCCTAGATCTAAGCTTTCAACTGTTCCATAAACTTAAGATATTAGAGTTTACATACATCGCCTGGATACAACAAATTAGTTGGAAATAAAACAATTTCCTGAGAGGAAAAAAATCAAATTTGACTCAGAAATACTACACTAGCTATGGAAAGACTTCAGGAATTTTGACTTCTCAATAATAGTGCATATAATTTACTTGTTGAAACTACTGTTAAATTAATGTCTACCTCAAAGCCTAGGCATAAGCACTACATAAAATAAACAAAAAGCCAAAAACAAAAAAGCAATGACAAAAACCCCTTAGTATTTAATATACACAGGTGGTTCTTAAACCTTTTCTGGGTCATAGACTGCTTTGAGCATCTGATTAAAGCAATGAAAACTTTTCTTAGAAAAAAGGCATATAGGTAATATTGTACAGTTTTAAGGGTTCACAGGACCCCTGTTAACACATTAAGAACCCTGAAAATAGGACTTGACTTTTATACATCTTACTACCGAGAACAATTTGGTATGAGGCTGGTCTGCCTTGGACCCCAATTAGGGAAATTTATTTATTAAGTTCCACAGGAAAGTATGTCACCGCATGGCTATATTAATTCTCATTACAGCATTGTGGGGCAAGCTGAGTATATTTTTACTTGAAAGTACCATTTCATTTCTCTCCTCACATTCCCAATTGTTGGGGCTGTGCCCATACTCTTAACTCTGGTGGTTTTGCAGGCTTCCTTACCCTAACCAAGAGGAGGCTGAAAAAGTGAGAAACTGGCTGGGAGCCAAACAAAGTTAAACATGCAATGTTCCATGTGAGTAGGATGGTGGCCTGGGGTGACTCACAGCTCAGTGTGTACTGGGAAGAAAGGCTACTGGCCTTGGGTCCACTGGAGCTCACCCTTTTCTTACCACCATGTGCAGTCAGTCAGTGAGCTCAGGTCAGGATGTGGGCAGAGGAAAATGGGGACACAGAGTTCACTTCATCTTTTGAGACTGGCTTTTGGCCTACTTCTGGCCAAGAGTTAGCTGGAGTTTACATGCAATTTGGCCAGCTAGAGATTTGGAACATGAGTTGCAGCTAGTGAAGAACAAGTCTTCTGCTCATCTCCCTAAGAACTTGTGAAGGCAGAAGTGGTGCAAATGTCCAGGCAGATTCCTCCCAATCTAGCTGAATCAGCAAAAAATGCAATAAAGAACCCTGAGCACTGCCATGAGTTCCAAAACATGTCCACAGTCATTGAGCTATTCCATTTCTAGGACTCTCACCTAAGGAAATAATGGAAAAAAAAAATATGTGGCTAAATACCTAGGCACCAAAATATTCAGCACAGTATTGTTTCTATAAGTAAATATTTGAAATGATCTAAATAGTCAACAGAAGGCAGGATGATCAACTACCCCAGTTTTCCTGAGACTATTGTCGTTTTAGCTCTGCAAGTGCCACATCCTAGAAAATGGCTCAGTCCGGAGCATACCACCATACAGGAGTCTTACACAGCCATCAAAGTGATGCTTAGGAATGTCTTTTTTTTTTTCTTTTTTTTTTTTTTTTAAGAGTTTTTTTTCTCCCCATGGTTTGCAAAATTCCCAAAATACTGAGAGATCATGGTAAGAAACTCATATTTTCCATTTGGAGTAGATGGAATTTGGTGTGAAGGAATATTGACAACACCTTTCTTTCTGCAAATTCTGGCTTCCCTCTCACCTCGGCCAGGTCCAGCTGACTACTCCAAAATGTCCACGATACCTTGTTCAAACCTCCATCATAGCACTCTCCCTTAGCATTTCAATCAACCCTTTGTACAGCTGCTTTCTTCACCCAAGACTCTGTCTTATTCCTCTTTAAGTGTTCAGCATAGTGTACAGCATGCAAGGACTTGGTGGTTAAAAGGCATGGGTAGTAACTGCTGCCTGAATAAATGAACAAATGAATGAATGTCTTAATTCATTTGGTAATGATGCTGTCTCTGTTCTTCACTAACTTGGCCTTCAGGTATAATGGATGATATAACAAACCAATAGTGGATTTTCTTATTGTTGTAAGAATTCAGCCATAAACTCTCAAATCTCCAGCCCACAAGGCTCAGTGAACAAAAAGTGAAACTAACTTAATCAGGGAATAAGTCAATATGAACCCTGGGAGACTGAAACCGTGGCAATATGTTAATATTAGGTGCCTACAACTTCACAGTGCCTACAGTACTATGAGAAGGCCCACACATTTTAGTCATTGAATATTATCTGATAGCATTTTTATGTATATATACATATGCAGTCTCTCTCTCTCTGTATATCCATACATTTGTGTGTGTGTGTGTGTGTGGTATGTACGTGTGCATGTGTGTGTGATAACTTCCCAGTCTCTCAGAGGGTAGAATGTAATGTCATCACAGAGAATAAGGACAAAATGGCATGTGCTATGAAGTATAATGTCAACGTCCATTTGACGTTTAATAACGTCTTGTTTAAATAAAGAATAAGACCATGAGAAAATAAATGTTTTTTATGCAGCAGAAAATTCATGTCGTCTCTCAAATTAAAGACATAAAATCTTCCTGCACAGAGGCAAATTCTAATTGCAGTTTTAGAGCAGTGCTGTCCAACAGAACTTTCTGTGATAATGAAAATGGCTGTGCTGACCATCACAGGATCCATTAGCCACATGTGACTACAAAACTTGAAAAGTGGCTGATGCAACTGAGGAACTGATTTCTAACTTACTTAATTTAAATTTAGCCACATGTGGCTAGCAGCTACCACATAGACAATGCAGTTTGTTTTTGGTTTTGAAACAGGGTCTCGCTCTGTTGCCCAGGCTATGTGCAATGGTGCAGTCACAGCTCACAGCAGCATCAACCTCCTAGGCTCAAGCAATCCTCCCACCTCAGCCTTTCCGGTAGCTGGGACCACACGTGCATGCCACCACACCTGGCTAACTTTTCAATTTTTGGTAGAGATTAGATCTCAGTGGGTTGCCCAGATTGGACAGTGCAGTTTTAAAGGATATTTCTTCAACTTAAGAGACAAGCAAGATCAATTGCTGAAGAAGGTACAGCTCTAATAATAAAATCCACAACAAATATTTAAATTGTGTGGCAGTTGTGCCTGAGATCCTAACAAGTATGTGGGTCTATTTCCTAATTTTACCGTGTTCCACAAACTTACTCTTTCCTAAAAATGTGTCTCATATGTTGTTATTATCATGATTAGGAAAGGAAATGCTTGCTTAAATAAAATTGATCATTAATAAAACACCAATGACAATCTAGAATTTCTCAATGAAAATTTATCTTCAAAAAATGAACTGATTCTAAATTATATTTCTTGTTCAGCTATCCAATCCAAAATAATTAGTTCTGGGTTAGAACTACTGTTTTGAGTCTCCAGCAAAACAAAACATTCCCATTTTCTTTTCTGAGTTTCTTATTGAACATTCACCACAATTTACAACAAAATAAAACGCTGCTATATTAAGATTTGGATCACTGTTTAAAAACAACAATTTCACATGAAGAACTAGAGGGAAAGCACTGAAGTGTTACAAATCAAATTTCAAATTTCCATAATTACATTTATATGTAAAAAGCCAAAATAATGCTTAAATATCATTTTCTTCTGAATATAAAACTCAGTCTAAAGCTCTCAGAACAAGATATATGGCAATGAAAAGTTTCTTTAGAAAGACATCCTTCCAAGGAGATAAATTATGCATTCCGGAGCCACTGACTATAAACTACATTAAGTCCAATAAGCAAGAATGAATAACTTCATCTAAAGAGAAGGACTAAGTACAAGGTTGAATGCAAGAAAAAAATTATGGCACAGATAATAAAATCAAGATGTCTGATGCAAATGTGGAAGGCTCAGCCCAAGTGCCAATAATGACGTCTCCCTCTTTCCCCATGTGGGCTAGGGGTGTCACCCTTTCATAAAACATGATTCTTGGAGGAAAACGATTCTTCATGCATGCACTATGCAGATAATGATCTCACCATACAAGAAAAATTATGGCCTATTTATTTCTTTTTGTTTTCAATAAATCCAAGTGCCATCTTGCCTATTTTATGGTGTTTTGCCCCTAAAATGAGCCCAGCTTTCTTTTTTTCTGTCAACTTTTCATCTCCCTCTACACTACCCAAGCCTTATAACCTTTGGTCAACAGGAAATAGATACAATGGACTGAAAAGAACAGTGGTTGTAAGGATTTGTATTGTATATACATGATTTAATGCTTGAGGACAAGGAGAGAAGTGTTGAAGGAAAAGAGAAAATGACTTGCTACTTCTGCCAGAGAAATAACAGTGCCATCTGGCAGAACCCAACTCA
The DNA here is from genome assembly GCF_008728515.1 of Papio anubis. NCBI lineage: Eukaryota > Metazoa > Chordata > Mammalia > Primates > Cercopithecidae > Papio > Papio anubis. The sequence continues at coordinate 45,630,980 of NC_044978.1, forward strand.
TCTTGTGCTCCAAGCAAAATTGTTACCAGTTCACAAAAGCTTAAAAAAAAAAAAAAAAAAGAAGAAGAAAAAGAAGAAAAAAGAAAACAAGTACACATACAATCACCCATATAGATAGGTTAGATTAGATTAGATTAGATAGGCCATGTGCACTTGACACAAGATAACTTACACACTCATCTGCTTTCAACATGTTACAAACCCAGTGAGACAACCCGAGTCATTCAGAAAGTGCTGGCATCTGAGGTAACAGACAACAACCAACTGTGTCTGACTTGCCAACTTGGAAGTTCACTAAAGTCTGTAAAAGCTAAAAATAACCACATAAACATGTTTACGGCATTTTAAAAATACAGGATCTGCACTGTCTTCTAAATATAAACCTTGAGTTTGGAGCACAGGGATTGGCTTTGGGTTTAAGGAGATGTCATCTGGACATCCCACATTTCACCACAGAATTTCACATTTCAGTATTTTACTTTAAATATACAATTGCTGGTATTTAACTAGAATGAAGAAGGGTAGAACGGGGGAAGGTGAACAAGAAAGGAAAAGATGGTACCTATTCCCCCATTTAATTAGAGGGCTTCAAAATACCACAAATCTCCAACTCTTTGTGGTGGGACCTGACCTTCATGAAATTCTGAAGGAAGTTATCTGGCCTGTATTTTTCCACTCAACACATCTCCTCTCCAATCCAGTGATCTCTTCCCCATTCCTCATTCCTAAGACTGTAGATGCTGGTGAAAGAGAAAAGTAGGCCAGAAGTCAAGTGGAACACAGATACATATGCTATGAACACAGACAAAAGTCCTTATTTCCCAACTGGTACATAAGGGTAGGCATGTTAAAGACAACAATTCTACTTGTTGTTCTGTTCCTGGAAGAGCTAGATAATTCTAAATCAAACACAGGGAAAATTTTCCAACTAAAATCCGTAATGCTTGAATCCACCTGGATTGCCTAGGGCAGTTATTCTAAGATTATGAAGGATTCGAAGGAATATTTTATTAGTGTAGACAAAAGTCTATTTGGTCTCTATACTTTATGTGAAATCACTCTTAGATATTAATTTTTGGATAGCATTGGTTTAAATTTTATCTCATCTTTAATTCTAAGAAATCTTAAAATTTTAGCAGCTGTTAAAAAGAAGAGAAAAAAAAACCCTGCAAACATAAGCTTAGCTTATACTTATATATCATAAATTTTAAATGTCTTTGCCTCTTAAAGTACTATGGTGGAGTCTATTATTTCTGAAGGTTGTCCGATATCCAAGCAAAGTGTTCTCCAGAAAAAAAAAAATTCATGTAAGCTATATGGGCATTTACTTTAACAAATTTATTTTTAATAAAAAGCTAGCAACAACGTCAACTGAAAAGTGAGGGGGAAAATTATACATAATCCCGCCACCATTAAAAAATCTATTTCTCCATATTTTCATCTAATCTTTATTCATATTATACATACTTTTAAGTAGCTAGTTTTTAAAATAAGGATGAATATATCTTTGGTTTCATGAGCCACACAACCTTCTGAGGCAGGTTTAAAATTTTAATTCCTTAATTTTCCACCTATTGTGACTTTTCCCAAGTCTTGCTTACCATGCTAGAATTATGGAGGAAAAGATGAAGCCCTCACTGAAATGCTTCCTGAAACCCATAAAGAAAATGCATTTCATGATTATAAAAACACTAGATATTTATTTACTTTCTAACTCAACAAAGCATCCCAAAAACATTCTAGCACTTAAGATATTTAATTATAACTCAATGAATGTTCTGTTAGGCCTTGCCCGGTCTGGTACAGAATGCAGTTGATGCTCTAAGCAAATAATGACTAAAACAAATCTGTATAATCCTCTCAACAGAAATGTTATCCCCTTGTTTACCAACAATTGCAATCTCACAGTGTGTGGAATGATTTATTAAATCTAATAGATGAATATTTATTCCAAAAAAAAAATCTCTTGAAACTTCAATTTATGTTAAGCATTGTAACCTAAAGACAGTCTCAGAAAAAAAAATCAGCTTCACTCCTAGGCAATTTAAGTGTTTATACTTTAAAACTTTACTAGACAACCTACTTATAGTTATCTACAAAGATAACTGTTCCAAACTAGAGAGAAAGTTGAGAAAACAAAACACATTGTAGTTAAAATAAATTTTATGATATAAAAAAGAAATAAAAAACAAAAACACCCTTCTGTATTTTGCTGAATAACTCACCACAAAGAGGCAAAGCAATGATTTTTTTTTTTTTTTTTTTGAGATGGAGTCTTGCTCTGTTGCCCAGGCTGGCATACAATGGTGTGATCTCGGCTCACTGCAACCTCTGCCTCCCAGGTTCAAGTGATTCTCCTGCCTCAGCCTCCCAAGTAGCTGGGATTACAGGTGTGTGCTGCCACACCCAGATAATTTTCTATATTTTTAGTAGAGATGGGGTTTCATTGTGTTGGCCAGGCTGGTCTTGAACTCCCAACCTCAGGTGATCTGCTTGCCTCAGCCTCCCAAAGTGCTGGGATTACAGACGTGAGCCACTACGCCCAGCCATTGCTTGACTTTCATTTAAAGAGTCTGTAACCCCAGGTTGACTAAAGTAAATACATTTTTGGTAACTGGAATTTGTTCTTGCTGGAGCAAAGATAAAGGAAGAATTAAAAATAAAAAATAAAAAGTCTTCAGCTAGCCTCCCAAGACATGGCATAGATTAAGAAGGGGAACTTACTCTCTCACAACTGAAGCCCCAACTCCAGCTCCATATGGCATTCTAATCATTATGAGCTGTTATAAAGGAATAATTAGAAATAAAAACCACCCAGCATTAGCCATCAAGAATCTCTTCTGTTTCCTTTCACAGCCTCGTCTTTTCACCAAATGGCTTAGGAGGCAGCCATAACTACCCCCTTTCTATACCCAATCATCCAGGCTCTTTCTCTTTGCTGCTGTATTTTCAAAACTTAACACATGAACACGTGACAAAAAATAGAGACTCAGGCCAGGCATAGTGGCTCACGCATGTAGTCCCAGCACTTTGGGAGACCAAGGAGGGTGGATCATTTGAGATCAGGAGATCAAGACTAGCCTGGCCATCGTGGTGAAACCCTGTCTCTACTAAAAATACAAAAAAATGAGCCAGGCGTAGTGGCACACACCTGTAATCTGAGCTACTGGGGAGATTGAGGCATGAGAATCACTTGAACCCAGGAGGTGGAGGTTGCAATGAGCCGAGATCACACCACTGCACTCCAGCCTGGGTGATAGAGTGAAATCCTATCTCAAAAAAAAAAAAAAAAAAAAAAGTAGAGACTGAATTTAGTGAGGATGGGTAAACAAAATAGGGATCGTCATTACAGTCATAAATACACAACTAAGTGTTCGTTATTAAGTGGTTCACTGTAGACATACCAGAAAAAACAATAAAAAATTACTATGACAATGAATTTTAAAATTACCATTAAAGTTGTGGAAACATGTTTATATTTTAAATGTAAAAATAAGTGTGCTAAAAATCACTTTGAGTGCCCTTATAAGAAGGACAAATGAAGGGAAAGACTTTCTCCCACAGTATGGAGAAGGAGCAGCAAACATGTCACGTAAATGTATACTGGATGCAGTGTATTGATACGGGTTTCTTTTCTTCTCTATTATTTTGTCTGCCCCCTAGTGGAGTGCTTATGAGCAGGGAAAATTTCAAAAAAGGCAAAATGTGGGAAAACAAACAAAAACACAACAACAATATAAAACACAAAGCACAAAGAGGTTACCTGTACTTTGAACTGCAAATCAGTCACTCAAAAATAGAAAGATTACTTATGAATTCCTATTAAACACTTTTGTCCTAGAAACAGAACTTTTGTTTCAACTTGGGTAGGTCAACTATTTCCTTGTGCACCTTTGGACTTTTGATCATTGCCTTTTAAGGAAAAGCTGACATCTTTGATTGCATCTAGGTAGTATATTGCTTTCTTAATATTTAAGAAGACAATTTACTGGCTGCTAGTTTCTAGATTGACACGGTCTGGCCACTTTTGGTTTTCAGATGTCCTAGACATGAATAACGAACAAAATCATTTCCATAAAGACAACTCTGAAAAATCTAAGATTTCATTTCCACAGTATTTCAAAATCAAAGAGCAGGTAAAGTAAAAGACACATGGTTCAGTGATGGCAGTCTGTGTGACTCCTACCAGAAAGCACACTCATCTAGACGGGGCTCTTTCTGTCTAGAAAAGGTGTGGGTTTTGTCTGTCTCTCCTCTAAACCAACTGCCCATTTTACTTAATTTTTTTTTCTTGTAAAGATGAGATTTCCTCATGTTGCTTAGGTTGGTCTCGAACTCCTGAGCTCAAGCGATCCTCCTGCCTCAGCTTCCCAAAGTGCTGGGATTACATGTGAGTCACTGCACCCGGCCAGCTGCCCATTTTATACTAGAGTTTTGTACTAACATACACAGTTATTTAAATACGAAGATAACAGACACTACAACTAATTTATGTAAACAACCAATCAGATGGCCCGCCCACCCACCTACCCCCTACCATGATTAGTGACATAAATTTTCAAGACAGACAGCCAGGGTTATACAAATGACACACACTGAACAAAACATCAGAAAATCATCCCGAAAGAGAGATACAAAGTAGTGGATATAGTTTCTGGCCTTAAATGATTCAGTGTTCTATTCCTTGATTTCTAGAGCAAACAGAATGCATAACTCATGATTATTATAAACAAAATAATTGGAAAGGCGATTCTAGATTTTCTCTCATATTTAAGTACTTGAACATATAAAACTTCCCCCTGCAACAGCAGAAATTCTGCTTCTAAAAACTGTGTAAAAATCAAATGAGAGATCCACACAAAAAATATTCTGAAATGAATAAAGGTACTAAAATAAGCAGAGTTTATTTCCTTAATTACCATTTTAACACCCTTCATAAAAGTGCATTAGTATGGTAATTTTGGCAGGTTCTAAAAGCAGTGAGCTTCCAATGATTCATGACTACATCTTACATGTATATAGTATCAGCTTCAAACACCCTCACCAGCTTTTTCATGTAGGAAACAGAGTAGTCTGAATCAGAGCAGATGAAGTATTCAAAGGTTTATTTTATTTAATAAGCAAATGCTCAGGATAGAGGAACCCAGGACTTGAATGTGTCTGTTCTCAGACTGTTGTGAATGCTATGGAAGGTGGGAGGGATGAGGAATGAGCCTACATCCATCTTCCTCTGTTCATTTATCTTTTCCCTTTGGACAAAACCCTTCAGCCACAGGAAGTATCAAGGAAGACAGAATAAAACTCTTCTGCTTCTAAGTCCGTTTTCCTGTCTCTGCCATTGCTCATATCTCTATTAGAAAGGCAAGAAAAGTCAAATTTCATGCAGGGACCTCAGAAAGATATATTTTAATTATCAAGGTTCATATGTCAGGAGGAAGAAGGTGGGGGAATTTCACAGCTCTCTACACTTGTATATGGATGCTTGGGTTGATTTTTAGCCCTTGTCTGTTTTACTGCCAAAGTATAGAGGGTAAAATAGCTCAAAGAATTTGTTTTCTTAAAATTTCCTATATTTAGATAATGACATCACCACTAAGTTTTAAATACACCAACATTATGATATAATCCTTAAAGTATGTTTATACATCTAATTTAATGTTTTGGAGTCTGTTCAAATTATTCATTAAAATGAGTAACAGGAAAAAAACAATGAAGCAGCAGCTGTTTCATCTGTACATCTGATTTGTAGCATGTAGTGTATTTATAGTTAAATAGAGCAAAATGGGCTACTCAAAAGAATTTTTCCCACTCCCAAATAATTAATTACATTGTAAAAATCACTGCAGTATCATTATTATAGAATTAAGTTTATACAAGCTGGACTAACCTTTTTGTGTGCTCTGAAATTAAATTACCGCATTAATCACAATGTGTAATCATATTTTTTGTTTGTTTTTTTGCTAGTTTTGGTAGCATTTTGTCTTTCCAATCAGACTATAAGCTACTTGAGGGCAGAGATCTTGTTTAAGTCACTACTGGTCCACCAAGCTCCTGTCACATTAGATGAAATAGTAGGTGCTAGAAGCAAATATTTACATTAAAATATTCCATCTCCTTGCAAGAGAGTATCAAACTGTATAGAAGAGTTTATCAGGCAACATAATAACCCCACCCCAAGTTCTACCTACCTTCCCTGCTAGTTATTCTTGTCTTACCCCTCCCCACTTTACCTAACCCCCACTCAATCTCTGCCTTTCTCTGTGTTTGGGCAGAGGTGGGAGCATTTATTCCCTGTGCTTCCAGCAGTGCCTCCTTACATCCCTGACCACTGCACCCCGGGTGGCCACTCTTCCACTGTCTCAGGGCTCAATAAGCCTGTGGACACAGTTTTTAAAATTAGTATTTATTATTTCTTCCTCTGTCCCTCAACCCCAAGAATGTAAACCACCCATAATACCGTAAGTAGCCCATTCATTATAGTATGCATTTGAACTATCTGGGCTGAATCCAGTCTCTTATCAGGACACTGAAAGAGAAACCCCGTATTTCCAAATAATATGCTTATATATGACTTATCTCTTTTACATATTATCTACTGAAGTCCTGTCTTGACAGCTTACCCACCTCCTTTACCCCAATGTAGTGGCACCACACATTCTAGTCCCTCAACCAGAAGGACATTAAGCCACACGATCGAGCTGCTGTTTTTAATCAGTCTTAGAGTACATCATCTAGCTCCTTGGAACAATCAGTTTTCATCCTTTCCCCCCATCTTTCCTCATGCCTTCCACTCCTAATTTCCATCTGCTGTATCTACAGTTTACATTTTCAAGGTTCATAACATTTACAGTCTGTTCTGTAACCAGCTCAACTTTCTATTGTTTTTCACTCCAAAGGGTGAGTTAAAGAGCTTAAAACCAATAAACAGCATTTACAGTATCATGACCATGGATGAGTCTTTCCTTAAGGTCCCAAGTAGGGTTAGGAGTACATTTGCTTCTCTCCTTGTCCAGGGTAAGTGTCACTACCCCATGCCATTTGGCAGAGAATGGGTCAAGTTTTAGTGGATTCTCCTTTCTTCACCTCACCAACTACCTTTATCAGATCTTCAACTTTCCCCAAGCTTCCCATTACACTTCCTGTTTTCACCATCCCCTCCTTTCCTGGGTCCCCCCTCTGCTGGAATCCTCCCCCCCTCATCCATATGCCCTTCTCCTTCAACAGGAATGGGTGCTGACAAGACTGGCACACAGATTTCATCCTGCAATTTCCTATGCTGCTCTCCCGGGGGCGGGGGGCAGTCCCTCAATCTCAGCAAGCTGTGCCTTCTCCTTTCTTGACTTACTCCTCATTTTGTTACCCGCAAGTCTTTAGAAAGGGTATGTGGAGGGCATGCTTTAAAAGAGGGAGCACAGTATAATGGGTAATAACAGAGTTCTATAATTCACCTCATTTAAAAGAACGTGGTTTCAAAACTTCGTATTTATTATAATCCCCTTTTATAATAGAATAAAGGGAACAACATTTTATAAGCTCTCACAAACATTTTAGGGAGAGTTACAATTAAAGGTCTTTAACTTCCAGTGCTATTTGCATCTAACAATCTTATTCACCATTTAAGCTGCAAAAATACGAGTCCACGAAAACATGGATTTCATGTTCAAGGTCCCTTTTATGTACTTATCTGTGTATTTGTTAAATAGAATTCATTCAAATTTTAAAATATTCTTTTTACAAAAAGAAATCGAAAATGCCATCAACTGGCAACTTGTATGTCTCTGGAAAGGATAGTTCATTAAAAAATAATGATTATATTTAACCTGTTCATTCATTCACTTATTCAAAAATATTTATTGAACACCTACATGTTCCACTGTTCTAGCTGCTGGAGGGATAGTGGTTCAAGAAACAAAACTCTGCCTACCTCGGCAAACTTAAATTTTAGTGGAAGAAGACAAAAACAGGATTAATTTTAGAATTCTATAAATGCTAAAAATTAAAACTCAAGTTGATCTGAAAGTCCTAACCTTATCTAAACAATTGGGGAACTGTTCTAACACTCTCATACGATGTGTTTAAGTAGACTAAGCCACGACTGTTCTTAACACGGTCCCTATGGGCAATGACAATGATCAAGCTCTTAGGATCAAATCCTGGGAGCTGTATAGGCTTGAAAGCCCAGCAATCCTGTCCTCTCAAACATCTCCATCAGCTAATAAGATGAGGTAATCAATGTGCAGCTTTACTGTGTAATCTTCATGCAAAGCCATTACTTGAGTCCCCTGACATCATCAAATACCCATCCTAGAACACTCATCACTCCAGTCCAATATCCATCAATAAAATAAACAACCTGAGTACAAAAGAAGGAAAAAGAGAGAATGAGTTACACTTCATTAAAAATTTTCCTGTTTTTTAACCATTGTCTACATTTTGTAAATAATTGTTTGTCCTTTCCCTACTTGAAAGAACAAGTAGAATAAAGAAGTATTAAACATGAAGAAATGTATTTAGGAACCCAACAAATGTTTGATGCTGACAATGATGATTATTAAATTAAGTGGCTAAGGGGGACAGAATTGCTTGACCTAAAAATAAAGATACAAAATATGATGCTTTTGTATACACATGATCAGTTTTCTGAGGGAACGCAAGTCACATATAATGTATATTCAGTTAATACTACTTGATGATAAAAATTTATTTCTGCAATAGAAAATAAACAATTCAGGCTTTTCTTCAAATGGAAGCATTTAAATTGGACACACAGATTAACTGAGGTGGGTTCCCAAGGGAAGGACGGATGTCAACACTGGACTTCCTTGAAAAACCTCCAGCTTCCCTTTTGATCCGAATCTTTCTCCTCTTCTGCTGACTACCTTTGTTTTTTTGTTTTGAGACGGAGTCTCACTCTGTCGCCCAGGCGGGATGGAGTGCAGTCGCATAATCTCGGCTCACTGCAACCTCCACCTCCTGGGAGGAGTGTTTCTCCTGTCTCAGCCTCCTGAGTAGCTGGGACTACAGGCGTGTACCATCACACCCAGCTAATTTTTTTGTATTTTTAGTAGAGACAGGGTTTCACCATGTTAGCCAGGATGGTCTCGATCTCCTGACCTCCTGATTCGCCTGCCTTGGCCTCCCAAAGTGCTGGGATTACAGGCGTGAGACACAGCACCCAGCTGCTGACTACCTTTCTTAGTCCTGTTTCCCCTTCCTTCTAACATTATCTTCCACATCTTTTATTTCCACTTTATTTCTTCTTCTGCTTGTCCTAAGTATATAAAAGGATTTTTGTGCTTGCCTTTTTTTAAGTGTCATTTAATTTAAAGAACTTTGACTGTCCTTTTCTTAACTTAAAAAGCAGCTGTGGTTAAACTTTTTTATGTTTTCAAGCATTTTTCACATTTGACTATGGGCCTGTCTTTTCTTTTTTTGGTAAAGCAGGCACCATTAAAAAGAAAATGACCCTCCACTCTTGATGCAGAAATCAGAAAAATGGTCTTTAATAATCTGGACATTCGCCACTGGAAAGCAAAAATTAGTTTAGATGATCTTTCAAGATTTTTTCCAATACAATAACAATTATTAACATTTGCTGAATACTTATTAAGTATCAGACATTGTTCTACGCACTTTATACATTAACTTAATCCTCATCACAGACCTATGAGGTAGGCTGTAATTTATTCTCATTTATAGATGAGAAAATGAGTCACAAAGACATTAAGTAACTTAACCAAGGTCATACTGGAAATAGTAAAGCCAGGATCTGAACCTAGTAGTCTGGCCTCACCCAGAGCCAGTGCCCTTAACCACTTAACACTGTACTATTTATCTATGACAGGGGACAGCAAACCTGTTTGTAAAGGGCCAGATCATAAATATTTTAGGCTTTGTAGGCTACACATGATGTCTCATATTCTTCTCTTTTTTTTTTTTTTTTTTTTAAAAAAAACCTTTGTAAATGTGAAGAACCTTCTTAAACAGTATCAGGCCCACAGACCATAGTTTGCTACCCCTGGTCTACGATTTTATCATTTCATATGAGCCAGTCTGGTATTTATCATGTAGACAAATTTGGACAGAAGCAAAACTGAAAGATTCTATGTAGGCAGGCTTACAGCCCACAGTCCACAAATGCCCAAGAGCTACCAGTTGTGCATAGTCACTGAAACAGTAAAGAAAATGCAAAATTCAAAATCAAAGAACTGCAGGTACTTTGTGGACATATACATGGAAATATAGCCCATAGACATGAAAAAGGTACAGCTATCATTAACAGAAAGTAAAAATCTCAGTAAGCTTTAACAACCTAGTAAGCTTTAACAACCTAGTATTTCAGAAGTGAAAAACTTCACCTATTCATCTTCTTTACAGATGGAGAGCGATATACAATAGTAGTTGGGCCCAGCTTACTACTGTAATCTGCTCAAACTGAGGTATAGTAACAGCGTCTGTATACCACACAAACGCATTCTTCAGAGTCCCTTATAAACACAAATTCGTTGTTGCATTATCAAAATATTCATTATCTTCAGTGTCAGAAACTAGAGAGTAGGTTATCAACTATTAACTTAGGACTCCTGAGGAATTCAGAAATCACAAACATATTAATGTCATCAACCCATATTCTTTCTCATCATCTGGCAAGATCCTACTCTTAACATGTCACCATCACCACTTACCACCCTCTTAAGACTTCCAAATTTTTGAAGTCAGTTTTGGTGGGTTTCAAATATCTTACCACAATCTAATTGTCTTTTAAAAATCAAAAGCTCTGTTTCAACAATGCAGCAATCATTTTGATGAACGCTATCAGAAAGTAGAAATTTAAGCGTTAAACTGGCTTTCAACTCTACCACATCAAATACTTCAATTTACAAACCCCCTCTCTCAGAAAGAGTACCTTAGAAAAAAGCATTTTGACAGAATTTGGTTCAAATTATATACTGTTAATTATTTTTACCATTCTTGTGGGGTAAAAATAAAAACTGGGGAAATAGACTCACTTCTACTTTCTTCCCTATTAACTTGGGACCATCTGTTTAAAATAACTGCAGCTATTTTCGGTAGTTAGGCAATGAACTACTTATAAAAACAAAAAACAGATGCCTCCTCTTTAAGATCACTCCGTTATCAAACATCTGAGCATTACTTGCACACAAAAGCATGTAGTGTATGTTACTTGTCAAGAATAAAATTGCAGATTTTAAAAAATATCATGTGGCAGCTCAGGACATTATTTCATTTCTTATAATTGTTTTTGGCAGTTGCTAAAAACACAAGAATAAAGTAATGTAAGGAGGTAATTCATACATGTATTTAAAAATACCTGTTTTAACACTAGCTCTCTGACTCACAACTTGGCTGTCCTTAAGAATTTGGGCATTTCTTCTGTTGAGAAAAGTTGCTTAATAGTTAATTTTTACCTGAAGTACTTTCTTCTGAATGCAGAAATTCATGTATTTTACCTTTGTTTTTTCTTTGGCAACAGTGACAAATCAGATAATCTCCATGAATATCTATGTAGTTTTCCTCTTTACATGGGACAAAGTTTATCTTTTAAAAAGAAAAGCCAAGATGAATGTTTTACCTGTGCAACTGCCCCCACCCGCACCTTCTCTGTGCCCCTCTGCCTTTTTCTGCGCTTTGAAATAACTACCTTGCTCCCAAGAAAAAGTTTCTTCAGAAGCCAGTGTACTTTGTCCTTGCCAGGTCAGATAAGGGGTTAAATTTATTTAACTTTAGCAAGCCTTTCTTGTTGCCCAGATGGCTGGCTGAGAGGAAGGAAGAGCATACAGCTAATTAGCATTCACTCCTTTTAACACATTCCCATCCCTTCTACTGCTTTTTATCCACTCTTTCTTTTCTCCCTCAAGGTTTACCTTGATTTGTAGTTCAATACTTAAACGGCTCCCTTCCAAAAAATAATAACGCTTATGAGAGATATGTGGTATGTAGCACAGATTGTGTGTTACAGAAGCTCTTCGATTCCTCTTCCCCTAGAACAAAGACATTTAGACCATTACTTGAAATGTTATTTTGAATAAATAAATAAATAATGGTTGCATTTATTAAGCACCATGGGGCAGACCATTACCTGCTCACCCAAATCTGTTCTTCTGTTCTTCCACAATGAATGAATTGTAACTGAGCACATGGTCATCCAGGTAGAAATTACACTACTCAGTCTCTCTGGCAGCCAGATGTGGGCGGCCACGTGACTTAATTCTCCCCAATGCAAAGTACATGGCAAGGATGTGTGGCTTTTCTAGGTCTGAGCATAAAGACATTGGGAATGCTGCCTCCACACTTCTTCCTGTCCCCTCAAGCTGGGACACAGAACTACCGACCACCTATCTTTGACTATGTAGATGAACCCTGAGATGTAGGAAGGAGGGAGCAACAAGATGGAAGAAATCTGGGTCCCTGAATTTCTGCAAAGAACATGATTCTTTGCAAGCCTGAAATACTTACCCTTTTATATGAGCAATATAAAAAAAGTTGTGTGTCCCTTAATTCACTGTATTTTGGGGGCTCTTTGGCCCAGTAGCATAGGCTTAATCATAACTGGCATGAACACTATTATGTAGCACTGTTCTGGGTGTTTTACATGAATTATCTAATTAATGAGTCTCTGAGGAAAGTACTGTTACTATTCCCAGTTTCCAGGTGAAGAAATAAAGATTTGGAGAGATGAGAGAAAACAGTAGTGAGGTTGGTAAAATAATCAACTGCAGATCTCTATGATGCAAAGACAAAAACCTAATCACTACACCAGTGTGCTTCCTTAAAACAAACAAACAAACAAACAAAACCTACTTATTACTTTACAAATTATCTCACTCTGAGATTTTTCTTCTGTGATATCTCTTATATACCCAGAGCAGAAATATTATGAGCTCAAAATTAAGGGATATAAATTATATTTAGTTTGCCCACAAACACCCTTAATCTTATTATTAGCTGAACGCCTAAGTTCGTGTTAAACTCCAAAACTTTGAAAGAAATCAGACTGCAGGCCAATGAGAAACAGCTTAGTGGATGAAACTTTTTACTCTACTTCTAAAATTCTATTCTGTTGCACACAAGGCCTAGATCTGTACCTCAAACCAGCACTGTGAAATATTGGATTATTAATTCAAAATGAACTTACTTTGGCTGCGTCTAATATTATGTTTATTATGAAAAAGCCCGTGAAACACTGTTACACAACACTAGGGTTTTTCTTTTAGTAATATGAGGACACACACCTTCACTCCTCCCGAACTTTTAAAGCTAAATCCAGGAGAGGTGCCAGTAAGGCATGTACTGAAGGGGGCTGGCAGAGTCAAGGGAGGAAGGGGACTGGAAATAAGCTTCTTTTATCTTTACATCATTTTGCTTAAGAATCTTTTCATCTTCCAAAAAGCTCTTATAATTAAGTGCCAGAATCCACTTATTTATTCATCCAACAAATATGTACTGAGCACTTACTGTTTGATGAGTACGCTGCTAGACACTGGATATGGAATAGTAAATAAAAGTAGAGTTAGGAGAGGGAGGTGAAGCAGCAATGTTCACACAAAGGTCATAGTTTTTATCTTAAGCTTGAGTAAAAATTCCAGAATAAATTCTTATGCTTTAGTAACTTCAAAATGCATAAACCACAAGAAAGGAGACCCCGGCACTTTCCCTCCTCATCTCTTAGACATCCCTAAGTCAGAGGTGGCTGGAAGCACTACTATATTTTATGCTACAAGCGCCTGCTGTTGAACTCACAGGTTCAACCCCCGACCACACTGCCTACTTAATATCTTTCCTACCAATCCTTTCAATTTTTCTAAACACACATTTGAAATTTATGCTCATCCATCTGCTTCCCACCATTGCCGCCAATCTCACTAGGTTTTAATGAAAAGGAGATGAGTGAATGACATCAATTCTTGTCCAGCGTAAGCAAGTATTAGATCATATATATTGGTCTCCTCATTCTATGCTTGGTTAAAAAGACAGAGGAAGGAAAAGGATTAGACTGGTACTCCATAAGCTAAATCATTCCTATAAAAATAAAAGCTCTTCTTACATTTGATTACCAACTGAGGAAAGATGAAGCTGTGAAAATACCACCTTCTGTGAGTCGAATGTGAGTGATTTTAGATGGATCTTTGTGCAGGCAGGTGTGTCCCTGGCAGGCTGGTGTGGAAAATGCTCCAATCCTTCTCTGCAGAGTGGACTGGGCAGTTTTCCTGCAGGTGGCCCAGCTCTTGCACTCACAGGGGGTTCTGCCCACATGCTCCTCCTTATGCCTCGTAAAAGCTCTGTCTGATTTCTGGCTCAGCCTTGGCTTTTCAAGGAACTGTTTAAAACTTCTAAATGTGAATATATTTAAATATTGCTTCAGGTCTGAAGAAAACAGTTAAACATATATATATATTTTTGGCCAACAACTACCTAAAAATTGGTGTTTTTAAGATCTTTAAGTGGCACTTATTTTCAACACAGTTATTAGAACTCTAGGCTGGGTGCAGTGGCTCATGTCCGTAATCCCAGAACTTTGGGAGGTGGAGGTGGGTGGATCACCTTTGATCGGGAGTTCGAGACCAGCCTGGCCAACATGGTGAAGCCCCATCTCTATTAAAAATACAAAAATTGGCTGGGCGTGGTGATGCATGTCTGTAATCCCAGCTACTTGGGAAGCTGAGGCAGGAGAATTGCTTGAACCCGGGAGGTGGAGGTTACAGTGAGGAGAGAGTGCTCCACTGCTCTCTGGCCTGGGCGACAGAGCGAGACTCTGTCTCACACACACACAAAAAACTCTATTTGCATTTGCACTTAAAATCTTCCAGGTGTTAAATTACATTTTTAGTGAAACAGACTAAATTGTAGGTAGCACTGTTTGTAGACAGCATCACTGCAACACTGATCAACAAAATAGCCACTAGGCACCTATTAGACGAAACTGATCAGTCAGATCTGGACCTGGCCTCAGATTCTGTCTCTGCAAGATTAGAAACATATATGGAATAACTATAATCCCACACAGAAAGCAGTAAGTACCTCGGGAGTTATATATAGTGCTTGGTATAATTTAAAAAGGGGGCATTCAAAAACGGAGCACTTATCCTTAGGTTGTAAGGGTAGGGGGTAGGGACTGGAGAGGGAAATACAGATGTTGAGAGGTGCCAAAATGAAGTCAGAAACCCCCTCTGCCCAGCCATGAACGTTATACCATGTGCTAAGCCATAGTCCCAAATCCCCAAAGCCTTTGGACAGAAGCAAGGAGACAACAGCAAATACGTGCTGATGGCAAAGTACAGCGCAGGCACAAGGTGTTTCTGTTGGGCTGGAATCTATAGCGTGTGTAAGATTGTGAAGGAAGACAGGATAGGATCAAGATCAGGATCAAGGAGCAGGAGGACCTTAGGGGCTTGGCTTTATTGAGTAGGTAATGGGGACTCCTTGGAAGTTCTTTAGACCGGACTAATGTAAGAGCCACACTTAGAGGAGGTGACTGTGGAGGAGGGTGAACGTCCAGGCAGGGAGACCAGTAAGAAGTCAATGGGAGGAAAGAGTCTGACCTACCAGAGTGGCACTGCTGATAAGCAAGAATCGAATGCAAGACACAGCAGTGAGCTGCAGGAAGAGGGAAAAGTACAGGAGTTAGGATGTTCCACTTTAAAGATGGAAGCTCACGTCAGTAAGCAGCCTTCTGTGCCTTCTTCCCTTCACCTCCATCAGGCTACTTCATGCCTGGCTCCTCAAATCTGTCCCTGAACCTTACTTCTTCAACAATCACTTGCCAGGCATGGTGGCTCATGCCTATTATCCCAGCGCTTTGGAAGGCCAAGGCAGGTGGATCATCTGAGGTGGGGAGTTCGAGACCAGCCTGATCAACATGGAGAAACCCCGTTTCTACTAAAAATACAAAATTAGCCGGGCATGGTGGCGCATGCCTGTAATCCCAGCAACTCGGGAGGGCTGAGGCAGGACAACTGCTTGAACCCAGGAGGCAGAGGTTGTTATGAGCCAAGATAGCATCATTGCACTCCAGTCTGGGCAAAAAGAGCGAAACTCTGTCTTAAACAAACAACAACAACAACAAAACCACCTGCATACCAACTCACTGCCCCATGGGCCACTAGTATGCCTAAGTACAAAGTTCTAACTCTACATTTCCAAGGTAGTGATTCACCCTTCTTACCATTCCCTTTACTGTGGCAGAGACTACCAGTTGCTCCTCTCATATTCATTTCCCCATTGTCTATAGTAGACGTCAACAAAAAAATATTCTGTAAAGGGCAATATAATAAATACTTTAGGTTTTGCAGGCCATATGATCTCTGTAGCAACTACATGTTGTGTATTACTAATCTGAAAAGCCAAAGTCTTCTAAAATCTGACACTTTTTGGGCACTGACACAACACTACAAGTGAGAATTCATATACCTGACCACACGTGACAGGTTGTAGTCAAAACACAATCAAAATTTGTTTCATGTAAAAAATTTTGTAATTTAAAATATTGTATAAAATTGGGCCAGGAGCAGTGGCTAATGCCTGTAAACCCAGCATTTTGGGAAGTTGAGGTGGATGGATTGCTTGAGCCCAGAAGTTTGAAACTAGCCTGGGCAACATAGCAAGACCTCATCCCTATAAAAAATCAAAAAATTAGCTGGGCATGGTGGTGCATGCTTTTAGTCCCAGCTACTGGGAGGCTGAAGTGGGAGAATCACTTGAGCTCAAGAGGTCAAAGCTGCAGTAAACCATGATCACACCACTGTCACTCCAGCCTGGGTGACAGAATAAGACTCTGTCTCAAAAATAAAAAATATTATTTATACAAAATTGCCTTCAGGCTATGCATATGGTGTACTTAAAACATATATTTCATATTAGACTTCACTCTCATCACCAAGATATCGCATTACGTATTCACAAATATTCCAAAATTCCAAAAAAATCTGAAATCAGAAATACTTCTGGTCCCATGCATTTTGGATACTCAACTCTTCCATTGTCATGTGAAAGCAAGTAATTTATACACAAATGGGCACACCTGTGTTCCAATACACTTTTTTTAAATTTATTTATCACTCTATTACCCAGGCTGGAGTGCAGTGGTGCGATCATGGCTCACTGCAGCCTTGACCTCCTGGGCTAAATTGATCCTCCCACCTCAGTCTCCCAAGTAGCCGGGATGACAGGTGCACACAGCCACACCTGGCTAATTTTTTTTTTAAATTTTTTGTATAAACAGGGTTTCACCATGTTGCTCCGGCTTGTCTTGAACTCCTGGGCTCAAGCTATTCTCCTGTCTTGACCTCCCAAAGTGCTGGGATTACAGGCATGAGCTACCATAACCGGCCAATACACTTTTATTTACAAACTATAGTTAATTTGTAAATAATGTGTGGCTGGCTGACTTGGCACTCAGATCAGTTTGCTGATCTTGTTCTACAGTAACAGAAGCTCTAGCAGGGTGTCTTCTAGCTAATAATTATATTTCCCAGCCTCCCTTGGAGCTCGCTGTGGTCATGTTCTGGCCAATAGGATGTAAATGAAAATGATCTGTACAACTTGTAGATCATCTCCTTTCCCTTGGGGTGAAATAAGAACATGATGAGCCATCTTTGACTGTGAAGATGAGGGCAACTCTCTCAAGATGGCGGAGAAACAAGAGGAAGGAATTTTTCTATTGAGGTACCATGCTAGTCCTGAATCAGTATGGATCCCTTGAGCTCTTCTGAGAGGAGGAAAGCACCAACAACCTCTTAACTTGTTTAAGTCACTGTATTTTGGGCATCTTTTCACAATGATTTGCATATTGGAGTTAAGGTCAGTACATGAGGCTGTAATTAATTCAGAAAAGAAAACACTGTTCCAGGGCTGCAGAACCCCAGTGATCAATCATAAGCCTACACAGCGAGGTCAGATGACTTAGCATCGATCTATCATTTTCATAAGAACTAATTAATATCTAGTGAGGAACTAATAACTGTGCCACACACTTATATAAAATACAAGCTCTCACTTATGTTTAAAGAATTGTGATTATTTTTACAGAGGAGATTCAGAGAGATTAAGAAGTATGTCCGAAGTGATACTACTCCTAAGTAGCTATGCTGATATATAAACTCAGGACACAGGATTCTCAAACATGTTCATTTCCCCAAATCAAATCCCTTGGGTCAAGGACAAGCCACTGTGTTATTACGAGTCAATGGCTCTGTGACTGCAGGTTTCCATTTTTAAACTGCAAACTGCCACTAAGAGCCACTGACTAATGGCTCCCATTGGTTTAATTACTACTCCCCCTTAAAAGCCAAGTAAACCAAAATGACACAAGGTTAAGTGACTTAGCCAGATTCCTTTGAAAGACTTCAAGGATGCCAAAATGTGGATTTCATCAGACAGCCCCACTAGCTGCCAACTCGGTCCCAGCTACTGCCATCACCTCCTCCTTAACTGCCCATTAGAAGTTAACTGCCTGGATACTTGCTACACCACACTGAACAGAGCCTGCAAAAACTAGCTGCAAAATACACCAGCAGAAGGGAAGAGTTCTCCCCTCTCCAGGAAAGGGTGAGCAATCACCCTAACATGTGCTGCTGCCCTAGTCTGTCGGGTGTAGCATTTGTCTCTGTTGGGAGCTTGGCATCCATCATGAGGACCATCTGGTTCCATTTCCCTGACAGCCACAGCCTTTCCTGTCCTATCAAGGAAAGTCAAGTTCACCCCGAAATTACAGCACAGCCAATAGCACCAACTTACCATGGCAGATGAACCCAAAATTTAGTTGCAAAAAACTTGAACCTTACTTCAAATTTAAAGGAAAGAAATGTTTCAAAATTATTTCACTTATTTTTAGTGGGATAAAAGTTGATGTTTTGAAAACTTCATGAACAACTAATTAAAAATTAATTATTATAACTAGTTATTGCTATGCCAAGGATTATACAGTTGAAGAAAATGTTTTGTTATAGAAATGCAGTAAAGAATAAACAAGCCTATCTTGAATAAAGCACAAAGTTAGCATGTTCTCAATTTCCCTTTTAAGCCAATTATTTCTATAATTTAGAAGGAAGACCTTATCACCAAAGTGGACTTTTGAATTTCACATATATTTTTATATATATATATATGTTTTGTTGTTGTTGTTGGAGACAAGGTCTTGCTCTGTCACCCAGGTTGGAGTGCAGTGGTACGATCATAACTCACTGCACCCTCAAACTCCTGGGCTCAAGCAATGCTTCTACCTCAGCCTCCAAAGTAGCTAGGACTATGAGAGTGTTACCATGCCTGGGTAGTTTTTTCACTTTTTTGTAAAATAGGTCGTACGAGGTTGACCAAGCTGGTCTCGAACTTCTGGCCTCAAGTGATCCTCCTACCTTGGCCCCCAAAAGTGTCAGAATTACAGGTGTGAGCTATTGTGCCAGGACTATTTGGCATACCTTCAACTTTTTCCACAGCCAAATTATAATGGGTACAAAACTATGCAGACATTTAAAAGAAATATTTTTCAAAAATATTTTGGGATGTGGAAAAATGTGCTCACATATATTGTTATGTTAAAAAAGCAGGTTTCAAAACAGTTTATAGTCATTCTTACAAATGAATAACTATATATAGCTATATAAATATGTATAGAAAAATGAGTCTGGAAGTAAATACCTCAACATTTTAACAGCAGTTTTTCTCTGAGCAGTAGAGTTACAAGTAATTTTTCTTTTCTTACACTTCTCAGAATTTTCAAAATCTTCTATAACAAATGATAAAAGTATACATTTTTTAAGGACCTAAGTATAAAGAACATGACATTTAAGGCACAGCTTCCTCCTTTCATTGAGTTCTATAAGAGGACGAAGAATGTGGTTTTGGAAACAGCGCAAGTTATTCTGTGTCCAAATCATATATATAAATCTCAGAGACACACATTTTAAACTGCACATTAAGTCTCAATGATCTGATGGTGGCCATTTCAGAAAGATCAGAGGGGTCCCATAACATATTGAAATACAGAGCCTCTGAGGAGTGGGCCCAAACTCATTAAAACACACAGCTATTATCTACATTTTATCTCCACTAAATTGACTTAAAAATGGAGAGGAGAGTGTGTGTAGCACTCAAACATCTGTGACATATCATTATGGAAGAATATTTCTAGGAATTCTTATTCATAATTAGTACTTTCAAACTGAGAAAACAGCAGAAAACAACTGTTAAATTAAAAAGAAGTGCATGCATGTCACAATTTAGCAATAGCCAAAGTCAACTAGCAATCAGTTTCTATTTCACAATAGCAGTTACAAAAACCATAAAAATCCTCACGATTAGGGAACAGAGTCAGAATAAAGTTTAAACCTGGCGAATGTTACTTTCTCTGCACTCTCACCCATCATAAACCATAACAGGGTCTGAGGCCACGTATTTACTTGCAGACATTGAAAAAAAAAAAAAACTTAACTGCTCAAGCTAACAAATCAGTGTCCCAAGTTTCACACTATTGGTCATATGATCCTCCAACTGTTGTTTCTCAGACTATCTTCCTCTGACAGTCTCTTCTTTCTTTAAAGCCAACAGATCAACAAAATAACCTAAACTAACCAAGCTCTTTCATTTGTTGAATGATGGAACCTCCTAACAGAGCAAAACAGGACTTTGAAGGTAGTATTTCAGGAAAAAGAGAAGTTAGGGAGTTTCAGGAAAATGTCTGATAAAATTCCATTGCTTTTCCAAAATAACAAAAGCATAGTTTCCCCAAGTCCCAAATACAAAAGCGAAGCAGAAAATAAAAGCATGTTCTTTTTACACTATTCCTGGGGGAAACACAATTTCACTTGCTGTTTCAATGAATACTTTCTCCATAGTATTATTTCATTTCCACCAGAAAAAAATATGTAAACTGAATAATTCCTAAATGTTTTAGAATATATCTGTAATACCTAAAGAAATATACGGCTTCACTGAGGAATTCTACCTGCCTTAAATAAATATTTAGTTAACTGAAGAAGAGATGTTTCAACAATGAAATAACAATGAAGAAAGTGCATAACAAAACAGCATTAGTCTGTCTAACCAAAGAACAAGCAAAATGACAGCCCAGCGGCATAAAGGTTGTAGAGTAAAAGAAAAAATGCTACCAAGATACTGAATAAGATTCTGATCTATTAGAATAAAAATGATGAAGAAAGCAAACACACCTTTCATGTGAGCGGCCTAAAAAGGCAGCTTCTCTGTACCTCTGACTTCCAACATCCTGTTCATGACTAGAGTCTAGGAAAGTAATATATGACCTCAGTAATGCTGGCCTGGCCTACACCCAAGTCAGTGACTTCAACTGCTCCACATCAATAACAAAAGCCATACAGAGTTGACGTGTAGGGAGGGTGGAAGAGATGGAAGACTCCAGGGCAGGCTTCTAAAAGCAAAGCCATCTCCTGTTAAAGAAACTAGCCAAGTACTGTTCAGAAACAAGAGCTTCTTCAAGTGGACATATCGGTTGTCTTTATAATGCCTATAGCTATTCCACTCGGTTTTAAAAAACGGTCTTCAATGAGCTCTAAGAACAAAATGCTCCCCCTATAACAGACTGGAGCAAAACACCACCTCCCAGGGACTTTATATCAATTAAGGTACTTGATCTCCAACAACCCAATTAGGTAAATGCCATTAGTCTCAGTTTACAGATAAGGAAACTGACCTAAAAGTAGGAGACATTTCAAGAGCACAGTTAGTAGACCCGAACACAGGCTCTTGGGCTACAGAGGCCAAAGGCTGAACCACTATACCCGGTGATATCACGCTGAATCTTTCCAGTGCTTACATCCTGTCTGCCTAACACCTTAAAGAGGCTGCAGACGCAGCAACTCCCAGGGCTACAGTCTTGTTGCTGTCACATGTTCCCTGGATTTGAAGGGAAGGGCAAAAGCTAACTTGCATTGAGTACCTACTGTGTGCTAGCCCTTTCAGAAAAGACAAATTCCCTGGTGATATAAGCATTATCATCATTATTCCTATATTACAGATGAAAACTAGATTCTGAAGGTTTCAGTAACTTGCTTAATGCAAGGGAGAGGTAGCGCTGGCATTTGAACTAAATCTGTTCGTACGTGGCTTATGTTCCTCCCACTACAGAAAGTGTCCTACCTCCTCAGTCACAGGTTGATCCCCTAAATGGGTGACTTCTCCCACAGTCAGAGATGATCTCCCATATTTTAACCAGTCATTTTACATGTGAATGCTATTTGAACTACTGGGAAGAACATCGAGAGGGAGGAAAGATAGGTCAGTAAAATTCCAACACAACAGCAAAAATCTTTCAACCCACAGAAAATCCCCACAATTAGTTAACGGAAAGCATATCTGGCATACACTCAGCACTGCTGCAGAGAACTATCAACTGTAAATATACGTAACTATTTCTTTCTGGTGTATATAAACTAAACATCTGCAAATCATATTACATTTTCAATGCAGTAGAGGAACTCACTATTGAAAAGAATTCTGTTGGCTAGGAGTGGTGGCTCAAGCCTGTAATTCCAACACTTTGGTAGGGCAAGGAAAGAGGATCACTTGAGGCCAGGAGTTGACCAGCCTGGGCAACCCAGTGAGACTCTGTCTATTAACAAAGAAAAGAAAACTGTGGTTAAATTCCTTTGTAGGGTCCAAAGTTCTTTTATAATAAACAATCCTCTAATTTACTTTCTAAGTCTTTGAATTTTCCAAAGCAATTATATTCTATTTTAGGCAGAACTATGGGAATATGTAATAATCCAAATTATTTTACATAAGCTTGGGATGTAGGTCTGCCTTAAAATTGAAGAAATGAATCATTATATATGTCCAAACTTTCTCTAGCCTGTGGTTACATGAATTGCTAAGTTGCCTGTCATAACAGCATATAAATTAATTTGATTTTATAGCTTGGCTAAGAATATCTTGAAATAAAAAGAGTACTAGAGATTCAAAATCTGATAAGTAAAATAAAGATAGTACCATGAGACTTTTATACACAGAATGTAAAAATAAGAGAGTTTCAAGATTCAATATTCTTATTTTATGAATAAAAAAACTGAGGCCCAAGATTTAAATGATCTCTTAGACTTAACCAGGGCCTATGTTAGAAATTCAATGGAAGAAACAAAACTAGAATCTAGTATGCTAACGCCTAATTCAAGGTATGGTCCAGAATGGACCCCCTCTGATGATCTAATACTGTATTGTAAGCCCCAAAAGAGCAGAAACTGTGTCATATTGCTGGTTCTCTCCAAGCTCCTACAAATTACCTTGTGTAATACATATTCCTGGCCAGGCACAGTGGCTCACATCTGTAATCCTAGCACTTTGAGAGGCCAAGGCAGGATAGCTTGAGCCCAGGAGTTCAAGGCCAGCCTGGGCAACATGGCAAAATCCTGTCTCTAACATACAAAAAAGTAGCCGAGCACTGTGGTGTGCACATGTAGTGCCAGTTACTCAGGAGGCTGAGGTGGGAAGATCACTTGAGCCCAGGAGGTCGAGGCTGCAGTGAGTGGAAATCACTGCAGTCTAGCCTGGGTGACAGAGCAAGACCCTGTCTCAATCAGTCAATCAATCAGCCAGTCAATCTAATTATCCCTGTGGTGGGAGAAGGGAATCAGAGGTGGCTGATATTGTAGGCTACCTCCTATTTCATTTCTAGCCTTTATAGTTTGTTAGCTCCTAGGGTCTCAGCACATAGTTATGCAAAATCAGTGTTAACTGTACCCAGGGAACACAGCATGGCAAAACCCAGATGTATCATCTTAAGGATATCTTTAAGGACTCAGGATTGGAAGGCAGGAGACACCTGCAAATCAGTTAACCTATCCAGCTTAAGGTTTCTCTGCAAGAGAATGAATAAACTGTATTTTTTGTATCTCTAAGCCCTCTTCTAACATTAAATGTTATTGCTGTGCCTGTTTCCTGAATTTTATACATTTGACACAAACATTAATACTTTAATAAACCCTTTTCAACTTGGCTCTTTGTTTGCTGAATTATATGCACAACTCTGTTACATACATAACTCTGAATTGTGGTCCCCAGCAATCCCTACCCCACCTCAATGAATGAGGCTTTGGTCTGCAATGGCCACTGAGTCTCCTTTTTTTTCATAACACAATTTTTACCAGAAAAGTTCCTTGGGTTTGGGGGATTTGGCCCCTATCACTTCTAGTTCCTGGCATCAGGGCCTAAGGCTAGGCCAGTGACATCGAAAATACTGTTGGGAGGCCATGGTCTCTCCAGAGAGGCTGCCTCTGTTTGGTCTCTAGTGAGACCTTGAGCAAATGAATGCTGCTCAGACTACTGGGAGATACAAAGGGTCAGCTGCAGGGTCTGGCAGTGGGGAGCTGGTCCCAGGCCAGAGGTACAAGGTCAGAGAGAGGTCAGGGCTTGGAGTATTAGCTCTGTTGTATAACCTGAAACTTGAGAAGGTGGTTAAGAAAGAGATATTCAGACAAGGAAAAAACAAGAGAGGTTTAGAGACTAGAAAAACGAGAGAGAGAGAGAGAGAGAGAGACAGACTGACTTTGAAAGTTCCAATAGGCTGTATCAAAAAAGCAAATGTTTGTATTATCCCTGTGAGTCAAAATAACATGCATTTATTATATTTGTGAGTGAAAAAGGACCTTACTAATTGTTGTTAAGCATAAAGATTTGTGTTACTAATGTACGAGTGTCAAGAAAAAGAAAGGCCAGGACACAGGATTTTCATAACTAAGAACCAGAACATATATTGTATATTTGCATAGGACTTTACAGTTTGCAAACCACCTTCACACAAATTCTGCTCTGATCCACACAACTATCCCCATGACATTAAAAGAAACAGGCTTGCGAGTATGATTTACTTGTCCAAGATGTCCACACTGCTACACATCTACACATCTACAAGATGCCCAAACTGCCACACACCTGCTACATCTTCAGGTCTGCTGGGAGTTCTTCTACCACACCACTAAGTCTCTTCAAAACTACTTTTCCTCAAAAACAACCCTTTCAGAGAAACAAAATTTATCCTTATTCATTTTTACAATTTTTCAATTTTATTTCATTCCTAGTATTGAAAGTTGCCATAGGTTTAGTATCATTAAACAGTGTTTTTATATGCTATGCATCATTGCCCCCTGTATGGCAAAGCGTGTGAGTATATGATGAGTTAAATAATCTTTGAGGGCTAATCTGGAAACTTTGCCACCACATGTACTATACTATTATTTCTATGGGACGTTCTGTACCAAGTTCCATTCAACAGACCTAAAAGAGATTGTTTAAAACACATGAACGTGGCTAAAAATAATCACCAGAAATTTCTTGGATTTCACTTCTCTTTTTCATTTCATTTAAACATATACAGGCACACACAGCCTGTTTTCACTGAGCAGCACACATGGCATAAAAAGCTAAGTATTTCAGTATAACAGAAGAGATTTCATAAAACTCCCACATTATGATGGTGGATTACATAAAGAAGTGGGAAAGTCCCCTCTTTCCCCAAACTGTGCCAAGACATCTGACATGCTCTTATCTGCCAGGACTATACAGTTATTCAACTTAGTATCCATTTTTTAAGATAAATTAGCATAATATCATAATGATCCAAAAAAGTTCAAAAAAACTTCTTGCCAGAATAATTAACTTCCTGAGGTCCTCCAAAATATCTGTTCTGAGAAAAATGTCTCCCTGCCAAGGGATTTCAAATACTAAAAGCAGAGTGGCAGGTTTTCAGTTATAAATTTCAACAAATCACCAACCATACATAGCTGAAAGTTTTTTCAATGAGAATCAAGGTGTCAAATTTAAGTTTAAACCCTCTCCCCCCCACCCCCAACAAAAGCCAGCTTCCAAAAAGGAACTAATCAAAGTATTGTTGCAACCATTACATCTATTAAAAGAAATAGGTGACTAGAACATTAGGGTAAGTTCAATTAACAAGTTCTTCTGATGCTTTTTATAGTACTTGGCTTATTAAAAATGGATTCATCCACAACTTTTCGGAAACATTTTTGTTGTGTAAATTCAGATGTGACTGTATTGAGCTTAAACCAAAGCAAACAAAACAACAAGAAGAAACAAAAAAAACCACCAGACTAAATCTAAATATTATTATGGAAAAAATGCATCAGTTAGCTTTTACTCTACCTCAAAGAGCAGGTATGGTGAGGCCTGGTGGCTCGAGATCCTGCCATTTTCTCCTGTGCCCTCAACTCACGACAGTCCTTCCAGTAGAATATTTGAAAAGACAGACTAAGAATGATAGGGATCACAATAAAAGCAGCTTACATGCATGAGAAACTCTGAATTGCCTAATTTCAGTCCCAATGCGTCTCAGTCTTCAGATCCTCTATAATTTTTGATGAAGTACAACATAAACCTGTTTAAAGCTGTTTACAATCAAAAGGTACAAAGTGTGAGAACCAAATTCTCTTGGTTATTGAGATGAGTCTTAAAATAACCACGAGAGCTAATATTTAATTTGGTGTTCTTACCTTTATGTGAGAATTCTTAGTAAGACACAAAATGCCCTTATAAAACATAATAAGCTATAGAGGAAATATTAATATCTCGGCTATTTCTTCAGTATCATGATGGCTATTTTTCAGGTTTAGAAAACAAGTCATTTTTTGAAAAAGACAAATTATCATTACTTTAAACACTCTTCTCTATATATCTTTTTTGATGCATGTACTTAAAAATAGCCTCAGCTGAAGCCCAGAGAGCTACACAGGGCTGTACCAGCAATCCAGCCACATTCCAGTGAGTTCTTTTTAATCTGAAAAATGTTCAACATACACCTTGAATTCTTTTTTAGTGGTGCAGAACATTAGTTTTTCTGTGTTTTTCTCCCTGACCTATTTCTGTAAGCTTGTGCTTTCTTATTTTGAGTAACTTGAAAGTAGACATATGTTCATGATCTGTAAGCAAACTTAAAACAAATAACCCTACAGGCCCCAAACAGTATTAGCTCATATACTTGTATTTTTTTCTTTTTTATATTCACTCCTTCCCTTAGGTTATAGTTCTGCAGGTATAAAGCATAGGTATAAAGGTGGGGTTGGGGGTGTAGGGGGTTGGGGAGTGGTGTTGGCGCTGGTGTGGGGCAAGGAGTTCTCCAGGATACAATATTCCAGATGATTTCTAAGTTCCCTTCCAAAGCCACATTTCTATTACTTGCTGGTTTCTCTGGTCTGCATTTGTCCCAGACAGGAGCTCCTACACAGCAGCGGTTCTCAATCTCAATTAGGGGACGGCTATTTTGCCTCCAGGGTACATTTGGCAATGCCTGGAGACATTTTTGTTGTCACAGCTGGGGATGGGGTGCACTACTGGCATCTAGTGGGCAGAGACCAAGGATGCTGCTGCTAACTAAACACACTACAATGCACAGGGCAGGCCACACAACAAAGAATCATCCAGGCCACAATATCAACAGTGCAGAGGTTGAGAAGTCCCACTGCAGAGTAACAAGCTTAGGAAACTAAATGATTCGGAAAACTGCAGAGGCCATTTCCTAAAATATTTGCTTTCATTCTCCTAAACAGGTAGCTGAAGAGACTTCAACTCCTACAAATGAAGCAGAAAGCAATGGCTTATTCACAGCCCCCTTTCTTCCTTTACCTCCCTCTTTCTCAGCCACACCTACTGCATGATCAATGTTGGGAGGCAAGATAAGTCAGCAATGATCCCTGACTTCCAGGTGCTACCATCTAGTGAAGGAGATGGAATGGTCTCCTTACCACCAGGTGGCAAGTGCTCAGATACAGCAAGAAGCAATGGGGTTTGCAAGGCCACACATTCTTTAAAAGGTCCGTTAGGTATAAAAACTGCATTTAATTAGCAGATACTACTAATGAGCTTTCACTGGCAAGTTTTAAAATAGATCAATTCAGCTAGAAAAGTTTAGTCACATTAAGAAAATGTGTTTTCAGGCCGGGTGCAGTAGCTCATGCCTGTAATCCCAGCACATTGGGAGACTGAGGTGGGCACATCGCCTGAGCTCAGGCGTTCGAGACCACCCTGGGCAACATGTGAAACCCTGTCTCTAGTAAAATACAAAAAATCAGCCAGGCATGGTGGCAGGCGCCTGTAGTCCCAGCTACTCGAGAGGCTGAAGCATGAGAATCCTTTGAGCCCAGGGGGCGGAGGTTGCAGTGAGCCAGGATCACACCACAGCACTCCAGCTTGGGCTACAGAGGGAGACTCCAAGAGCATTCCTGGAGGAGCATTCTTGAAAAAGCATTCCAAGAATCACTGGGTTTACCAGCCTTACAAGTCATTCTGGATTCTTTTTGTAGCAAAGGTAAGTAAGGAAGGCCAGATGTCAAAGCAATAACTGCACAATGGGAACGACTTGCTTTCTAGAATACTTTGGGACATATCCATAGGAGCCATACAATTTTTTCCTCTAAACCCAGACACTCGTGAAAGTAATTCTTCCAGGACAATGGTAAAACGTAGGACAAGTGTTCATGAGGGCCATGACTGTATGGCAGCACTTCAGAAGCAACTTTGGTTGGACAATGATGCCCATGTGAACCCTGTGATAGCCACAGATAGTAAACCTAACTGTGACTGCTACTTTTGTAGTCAACCAGAAGTCGGCTATTGTCAAAAGGAAAGAAATTTGACACTCAGTATAAAATACACACCGAACATACTCAAGCAAATGCCAAATCTAGCAAATCTGAACATACTGTGTTTATGAATCTAAAGTATAAGATTCCCACAATAGTGTGCACCAGATGGGATTTAGCCTTTTCTCTGCAGCACATGAAAAGCAAGAAAAATTGTTGAACAGGTTTTCCTTTCCTTTGACTAACATTCTGATTCCCCAATCGGCACAGGCACATTTCTGGTACTTGCAACCAATACGAACCCTCAGTGACAAGTCACCTGACTTGATGTGTTTAATCACATTCTGATCCATGGACACTTTTGTACTAAGCAAGAGAAGCAAACCCTCTTGAAAGTCATGCTGCTACCAAAATGTAAGGGTTCTTGGGCATCTGAGTGGAGTCAAGATGTCATACATATAATCTAGAAAATCCTATAAAATACAACACCCAACTCCTTGGAAAACAAGAAGATCTCCAGGAAGAATGAGGTCAATACTCCCCCTGTCTTCACTCCAACTCATAAATAAGAAGGCATCTGACACAAAACCCACTGTAGTCTTACAAGGAGCTTGCAAATTAAAAACTAAACCAAAACATATACCAATGCTTTGGACACATAACTAAGACTGAATGAAAAAGAAAGGTCACTCCCTGCAAGGTTAGAGAGGTAAATATATATATATATATATATATTTATTTATTTACAGAGAAAGAGAGAGACAGGGTTTCACTCCCGTCACCCAGGCTGGAGTACAATGGTGCAATCTCGGCTCACTGCAACCTCCGCCTTCCCGGCACAAGCAATTCTTGTGCCTCAGCCTCCCAAGCAGCTGGGACTACAGGCGCATGCCACCATGGCCGGCTAATTTTTGTATTTTTTGTAGATTTGCATTTTTGCCACATTGCTCAGGCTGGTCTTAAACTCCTGAGCTCAAGTGATCTGCCCGCCTTGGCCTCCCAAATGCCAGGGTTACAGGCATGAGCCACCAATCCCAGCCTCTAGTAAGTTTTTTGTTAAGCCTAGTACCAGATGGAAATGCCATCATGAAATGAAGACTGTATCTTCATTTTTCAAAATGTTTGGATAAAATGCAGAAATGTAAAATGGATGACATATTAAGGCTGTTCACAGTTATTTGAAATGTCATACTAAAACAGGATTAATTATTGAGCTGCTATAATCTGAAGGAAAGGTCTGGTGCTATTACTCTTTTTTAATTAAACAATTATATTAATCACCTAGATGAAGTTTGAGAATATGCTTGTTAATTCTGTAGATGACACCAAGTTAGATGAAAGACAATATTCCAAAGAATCTTAATGTAGAATATTGCATAGACAGCGATGAGATGACATTTTAATAGAGATGTTGGCTAATATATTTATGTATATAAATTGTATGAACGGAAGTGCTGGAGACCTGGCTTTACAGCCTAGCTCAACACTAAGAGTCAAGTAACACAGCTGTTTTTTTTGTTTTTTTTTTTTTAAGGAAATTCAATCCTCAGATGCATTAGTAAAATTAAATAACTAGATCAAGGGAAGAAATAGTCTAATAAGCATTACCCAAGTTGAAACCACATCTAGAAAGATGAGTTGAATTCTGGGAGCATCATTTTAAGAGGAAATTAATTATCTGGAGAAAGACCAGGACAGTTAAGAGTATAGAAATCATACCATGTGAGAAACTGCTGGCAAAACCAGAAAGGTTTGGCCTAGGGAACACTCTATGCAAATATGATGGCTTTCTTCAAGTGTTTACAAGGCTATCATGGGGATACCCCTGAACAAGTTTCCACTTGCCAGTGTCTCTCCAAAATGTAAACGCTATACACGAGGCTCAGCTTGACAATAAGAAAGCAAACACAACCTCCCTAACATGGTCATTTGATTCAAACAGTCTAAGATGGATTTAGGCTTTTTGGCCACTGCATTACACCGTTGACTGAGAACGACTTCAGACTCAATTTAAGCCACAGTTTTCTCTTGTGACCACAGTTAACTGCTGTTAATCTCAGTAGTTATCACCTACAGAGATCATATTATGTATTCGCTCAATGTCTGTCTCTATCTACTACTATGTAATTTTCATGAAAGCAGAAGCTTTGTGTTGTTCACAACTGAATTCCCAGCACCAAGAACAAGTCCTGGCCCATAGCAAGCATTCAATAAATAGATGTTGAATAAATGAGTGCCTGTTAAACAAACACCAAAAATGTCATAAAGGGGTCAAAAGACAGAAGGCAAGAGAATAGCAAACGAAAGAACTAGCAAGCAACAGAAGGTACAGGAAGGCACATTTCAATGCAAGAATAACCTTCCTAATACTTACATTTGTTCAACAACAGAACAAGATGCATTTTTTTTTTTCTTTTTTAATTAGAGATGGGGTTTCACCATGTTGGCCAGGCTGGTCTTGAACTCCTGACCTCAAGTGATCCACCCCACCTGGGGCTCCGAAAGTGCTCAGATTACAGGCTTTAGCCACCGTGCCCAGCCAAGATGTTTCATAATGTAAAACTATGTTCTCCATAATTGAATAAACTAGATGCTGAATGAACAGGAAGTCTGTATTTTTTGATGCTTCAACTGTAACCTCAAGTATTTTTGAAAGTCAATGATTCTTCATAAAAATGAGTTCTGTAAACAGCCCTCAGAAATAACACCACACATGTACAACCATCTGATCTTTGACAAACCTGACAAAAACAAGATATGGGGAAAGGATTCCCTATTTAATAAATGGAGCTGGGAAAAGTGGCTAGCCATATGTAGAAAGCTGAAACTGGATCCCTTCCTTACACCTTATACAAAAATTAATTCAAGATGGATTAAAGACTTAAATGTTAGACCTAAAACCATAAAAACCCTAGAAGAAAACCTAGGTAATACCATTCAGGACATAGGCATGGGCAAGGACTTCATGACTGAAACACCAAAAGCAATGGCAACAAAAGCCAAAATTGACAAATGAGATCTAATTAAACTAAAGAGCTTCTGCACAGCAAAAGAAACTACCATCAGAGTGAACAGGCAACCTAGAGAATAAGAGAAAATTTTGACAGTCTAGCCATCTGACAAAGGACTAATACCCAGAATCTACAAAGAACTTAAACAAATTTACAAGAAAAAAATCAAACAACCCCATCAAAAAGTGAGTGAAGGATGTGAACAGACACTTCTCAAAAGAAGACATTTATGCAGCCAACAGATGCATGAAAAAATGCTCATCATCACTGGCCATCAGAGAAATGCAAATCAAAACCACAATGAGATACCATCTCATACCAGTTAGAATGGCGATCATTAAAAAGTCAGGCAACAACAGGTGCTGGAGAGGATGTAGAGAAATAGGAACACTTTTATACTGTTGGTGGGACTGTAAACTAGTTCAACCATTGTGGAAGACAGTCTGGCGATTCCTCAAGGATCTAGAACTAGAAATACCATTTGACCCAGCCATCCCATTACTGGGTATATACCCAAAGGATTATAAATCATGCTACCATAAAGACACACGCACACGTATGTTTACTGCAGCACTATTCACAATTGCAAAGACTTGGAACCAACCCAAATGTCCATCAATGATAGACTGGATTAAGAAAATGTGGAACATATACACCATGGAATACTATGCAGCCATAAAAAAGGACGAGTTCATGTTCTTTGTAGGGGCATGGATGAAGCTGGAAACCACCACTCTGAGCTAGTTATCGCAAGGACAGAAAATCAAACACCACATGTTCTCACTCATAGGTGGGAATTGAACAATGAGAACACTTGGACACAGGATGGGGAATGTCACACACTGGGGCCTGTCGTGGGATGGGGGCTTGGGGGAGGGATAGCATTAGGAGATATACCTAATGTAAATGATGAGTTAATGGGTGCAGCACACCAACATGGCACATGTACACATATGTAACAAACCTGAACGTTGTGCACATGTACCCTAGAACTTAAAGTATAATAATAAAAAAAAATGAGTTCTGTAGTATCAATGAGGACAGCAGGGTTGTCCCATTCACTATAACATCTGCACTGGACTGTTTCAACTTAACTCCAATCTACTCCCCACCTATTTGTACTCTTTGAGCCTGAAGAGTCTGATCTGTCAAGGACTGCATCAATCCTTGTCCTCCACTGGTTAGGTTTGGTCAAAAGGTACAATGGCTGGAGATAGAGGAGCCCAGGGTCTGGGAACAGAACTGTTGGCTGTGTCCCCATATGTTCTCAGTGGGCAGTCTCCCTTGACTGGAGACCTCAGCTCCTATAAGGCAGCCATTTGTACATAGCCAGTGGTTTGATAACATTCCCTCCACTTTCTTCTTCTCGTACAGATACTAGCCCTTGCCCCATACCCTCTTACTTGCCCTTGCATATTCTTACTATTCCCTACATTTTTATTTTTTAAAGAAATGTTCCCCAAATTATCCAACTTGTGTATGCCATCTGCCTCCCACCAGGTCCCTGACCAATGCAACACCTAAGTGAGTGCTTATGCCATTTTTGTTTGACCACTTACAAGGACCAAGAGGGAGCACACTAGGTTTTGGAGAACTATAATTGTTAGACATATCTCCTTTATATTCAGTCAACTCTGTAACTCTTATTCATTAATTTTAGTGCTGCTATGGAAATAACACTAGGCCTTTTGCTTATCTGAAGCCAGTTTTCAAAACAGTTATGATGATGGGGAGACATGCAGTAGGCACAGGTCACAATGCATGAGTCTCAAGTCTCAGCGCAACTGCACAGGCAGCTTGACTTCCTGTGCATTCTGTAATAGCAGCTTCCTGGTTTAGTAAGCATGTTAGCTTCAAATCCAATCATTCCTTCAGGAGCAGGAAGCAATGTCAGGTGATCACGCAACAATATCAGATTTGGGGCACCAACAGCAGTTATGAGGAAATCATATATATATTGTGTTCCTTCTCCAAATATGAGTTTATAAAAGAGCACACACCACAAAACTTCTTTTTTCATCTTCTATTATTGAGGCTGACCTTCTGTGGGAATTACTAGAGCAACAGGATATTTTCATCCTACATTGATTTTTATCTTATAAAAAGTATATCAAGTGTAAAAATATTGCCTTTTTTCACTATAGCCAGAGTGGTATAAAATGAATTAAAGCGCTTATAAGAGTTGGTATTTCTTGGCCAGTTGCGGTTGTTCACATCTGTAACCCCAGCACTTTGGGAGGCTGAGATGGGAGGATCACTTGAGGTCAGGAGTTCGAGACCAACCTGGCCAACATGGTGAAACCTCGTCTCTACTAAAAATACAAAAAAATGGCTCACACCTGTAATCCCAGCACTCTGGGAGGCCAAGATGGGTGGATCACCTGAGGTTAGGAGTTTGAGACCAGCCCGGCCAACATGGCAAAACCCCGTCTCTACTAAAAAATAAAACAATTAGCCAAGCATGGTGGTGTGCACCTGTAATCCCAGCTACTAGAGAGGCTGATGCTGGAGAATCGCTTGAACCCAGAAAGTGGAGATTCCAGTGAGCAGAGATCACGCCACTGCACTCCAGCCTGGGCAACAGAGCAAGACTCCATCTCAAAAAACAAACAAACAAAAAAATTAGCCGGATGTGGTGACGGGCACCTGTAATCCCAGTTAGTCGGGAGGCTGAAGCAGGAGAATTGCTTGAACCTGGGAGGCAGAGGTTGCAGTAAGCCAAGATTGTGCCATTGCACTCCAGCCTCTGTCTTAAAAAAAAAAAAAAAAAAAGAGTTTGCATTTCTTTACATGGCCTGCTGTCACAGAAAGCACCAAGTATTTCTTTATACAGCCTTATATCGCAGCAAGCAAACAAAAGAGCAGATGAGAAAAATACACATAAAATTGAATGAGTTTAGACGAAAGAAAATAAATATAGCTTTATAAGGATTATAAGCAAGAGGAAAATATCTGAAGAACTCTATAAAATACGAAGAAAAATCTCCATAGGAATCTACTGCAAAGAACTACTTGTGTATTACAATTGAAATATTTTAAATTGCATATATTTATAGAAATTAGGCATATTTGTAGTAACTTGGAAGAGTGGGAATGAAGAAGATAATGAAAACTATAAAGCTTTTATAATTCCTACTCCAATAAGTTTTCAAACTGTTTAAATATCTAAGTTTTAGACGATCACCACCAGCGTCATCCACTCCAAATACAGCACAGTCTAAGAAAACTGACAACTGTTATGAAGAAAACAGAAATTAAGTGATTCCCAAGAGTGTGGTACCAACACTGGGCTGCTGTCCTGCCTATGGCTCCCTTTCTTTGATCTTTAACCACATAAAATAATTATCATTAGAATAGAATAAATTATTTGCCAGGTAGATAGGAATGCTTATTTGTTTTTTTCCTCAAAAAACAGGACCTATCAATAATATCTTTTTTCCCTTTCAAAGACCTGTAGATGTGACTAAAAATACTAGTCCAGAATCAAAGTCCTTTCCACCTTGCACCTGAGAAGAGTGCTCTGTGGACCGCTCCATGATTTGAACTTAAGGACCCTGGCTGAGCAGTGGTGGCTCACGCCTGGAATCCTAGCACTTTGGGAGGCTGAGACAGATGGACTGACTGAGGTCAGGAGTTTGAGACCAGCCTGGGTGAAACCTCGTCTCTACTAAAATATAAAAAATTAATCAGGTATGGTGGTGGGCACCTGTAGTCCCAGCTACTTGGGAGGCTGAGGCATGAGAATTGTTTGAACCTGGGAGGCAGAGGTTACAGTGAGCCAAGACTGTGCCACCGTACTTCAGCCTGGGCAACACAGCAAGACTCTTTCTCAAAAAAGACCCTCACATGATTTGCACTTCTATGTCTGACTTACGGTTGATCCAAATAGGGCATCAAAAAACATGGAAGACATACCCTCAGCCTTTGCACTTACAGGAGAATTTATTACAGACTGTTTCATTAAGGTACTGGAACTTACACCTCTGTAAATAAAAAAAAACATAAAAACAAACATTTACTGACCATATCCAAATATGGCATGTCCAATATAAAAGTTAAAAGCGATGGTTCTGGGGCTTTCCTGCAAAGAGGTACTTTATATACATTTTCCTCATTTGACCAACGTATATTTTCACTCTCTCCCTTTTAAACTTAGGACTTCTAAGTATATGGTACAAATAAATATCGAATTTCCTTTCCAGGGACATTGAAAATGCCCCCAGTCCTACTACCAGATATTGGGTCCATTTCAATAAGCATTTATTGAGTTCCAACTATGTGCGCAACATTAGGTCACTGTACCAACGGTGGGAAGACAGGTTTTCTCCCAAAATGTAGTTACCCTCCTTAATTCCTGAGACAAAGTTTTGTAGCTTCCCAATTAGAAATAATAACTACCAATTACCCTACGTTACAGCCTTTGCAAGGCTATTTCTGACACCAACAGAAATGTCCCTGTCTCATGGTTAGAATCTGAAATGAGAGACAATTATACAAATTACAAAAAGCACAAGCTAAAACTGTGGCCTGGACAAAATACTGTGAGAATACAGTAAACACTGTTATTCAACAAATCAAGGGAAAAAATCTTGGGAAAAAAGTACCATTTGAGATTGTCCTTAAAGAAGGAATGGCACCCGGTCGGGCGCGGTGGCTCAGGCTTATAATCCCAGCACTTTGGGAGGCCGACGTGGGCGGATCACGAGGTCAGGAGATCAAGACCATCCTGGCGAACACAGCGAAACCCCATCTCCACTCAACAAAATACAAAAAATTAGCCGGGCATGGTGGCGGGCGCCTGTGGTCCCAGCTATTCGGGAGGCTGAAGCAGGAGAATGGTGTGAACTCAGGAGGCGGAGCTTGCAGTGAGCCGAGATCGCGCCACTGCACTCCAGCCTGGGCCACACAGCGAGACACCGTTTCAAAAAAAAAAAAAAGAAAAAAAAAAAAGAAGGAATGGCACCCAGCCACAAAAGGCATGAGACGTGGACAGACACAGGTAAGAGAAATGAGCCTGGGAAATTAAGGAGGACCTTGAGGACCATGCGATTTTCAATTCAAAAATTAGTGTAATCCAGGCAGGCCGGTACTTCACACCTGTAATCCCAGCACTTTGGGAGGCTGAGGCAGGTGAATGGCTCGAGCCCAGGAGTTCAAGACTATCCTGGACAACATGGCGAAATCCCGTCTCTACAAAAAACACACCCACAAAAAAATTAGCTGAGCATGGTGGTGCATGCCTATAGTCCCAGCTACTTGGGAGGCTGAGGTGGGAGGATGGCTTAAGCCTGGGAAGCAGACGTTGCAATGAGCCGAGATCATGCCACTGCATGCTAGCCTGGACGATAGAGCCAGACCATGTCTCAAAATAATAATAATAATAATTAGTGTAGTCCATTTTGGATAACGTGTGATATATCCATACAATGAGATACTATTCAGCAATAACAAGGAATGAATGTGCCTGCGTATGTGTGTATGTATATGAGGTGATAGCGAGGGAATAACACATACCTATCAAACTTTGAAAACCATAGAAACGCATTTAGAAAAAAATACAAAAATATTTGCAATCCCAACACCCATAAATATTATCCTCATGGAATACTTAAACTTTTAAAGTCAAGTCTCTGTCATTCTATTTTTACATCAATTTCATAATGTATGTGGCTCTACTCTTTTTACAATAAAAAGCTAGAATTAAATGGTTTGTTCCTGGGTTTTTCATTTTTATAAATAACAAATTTAGAATTACTTAAAAGCTATAATGGTGGGGTTACTGCTCTTAATTGTTATTAATGTAAATATGCTTTCTCTATTATAATTACCTAAAAATAAATTTGATAATAGAACCACATACAACAAGGAAAATATGCAAATGAATAGAGCATAAAAATCACAGAATTACTGAATTTCAGAGCTGGAAGTGACCTTGTGGACTATGAGTCCAATTTCGATTTAAACGGAAATCTGACTATGACCTCACCAGGATAGGGTCCCTATTTTATTTATATATGATTCCTCTGTACAACGCCCTACATGCGCCAGGCACTCTATAAATACATTTGAAATAAACTACCAACGTTTGTTGGATGAATGAAATTCATTTTAATGTAATGATTTATAATCTCAGAAGGAAAGACTTCTGGCTCTGGTCTTTCTCCAAAGAAATGGCTTATTGTTCATTTATATACTAGTAATGAATAAAAGCCTGACAGGAGAACACGTAATGGTAGACCCCAACTAATGGAAAAGTTTTAATCCAAAAGTTTGCATGTAAGTAGATTCATTTGAACTCAATGCATTTTCCCATAAAAACAATATTGTATGTTACAGGTACTATGTCCAGCCAAGAAAGCTCCCTTAAGTATACAGTATAGTTCCAACAGATACTAACCACCATGCAGAAAAATGCTCTATGGGAAAATGTGTTCAGCACCCACTGTGGGAACCATCTTCTTGCTGCTGGCCAGGAGGCAGGCCCCTTTAAGATCAGAGATTGGGGGATACACAGGTGAAAAATCACAACTGGGTAAAGTTGTCAAGAGGGGTATAGAGAAAAACAGTGTACTCCCCCAATTCCCCCTTCATGCCTCACTCATTCACCAAGCAAGCATATCTTGGTGTCTTCTATATGTCAGGTCCTATACTAGACATTGATGGGGCACATCAGAGACCAACATTGACATGGCTTTTATCCTTCTGGATCTTATAGTCTAATAGGGAAGAAAGATACTGAAGAATGAGAAAAGAGAATGGGGATGAGGGTAAATGGCGAGGGAGTAGGGGTATGATGAACAGAAAAGAATGTTAGTAATGTTAGGTATCATTTCCCCCTGCTTCTTCCTCTACCTGCATCTGCTTCACCATTGGGGTAGAGAGGATGAGGAACAATTAACTACAAAGGAGATGCAGGGAGAGCTTTAATTTTTGTCTCCCCTGCTTCCACTCCTTTTCACAGATCTTGATGCCAACTAATGCAGGGCAGAGTTGACTGGCATTGATGTGGGATGCGGGGAGTGAACAAGCAAACACTGGGGCTGTAGCAGTGAAGAGAAAAGAATGAAAGGAAGGAAATCCCCGTCCCCCAGAACAAAGGAGAAACATGCTGTTGTGATAAGCATGCACAAGACGAGGCTGCACCTATGTCAGGAAAAAGCCATTCTGTTGAAGGCCCATCCAAGACAGACTCTACTCTGGACACCTAGCCTCACAAACACTGTCTGTTTGAACACATATCCAGTCTTCCCCACAATTTTAAGTAAACTACTCAAGTATACTCTCATTCTTACTTGCAACTAAATTTGTATGTCTATGCCTGTGTACTCTAGAAGTTCTCTAAAGAGGGAGGAATTAAATATCGAACCGCAAATAAGCTAAACTGTAATCACTCATCCTTTCTTAAGTTTAATTACCATGATGCTTCAAGGTGACATTAGGCTCTTTTGATTTGCAAAAAGACAAACAAATAGCATAAATGGTCAGGAGATTTCACAAGCCCATGCATGTAGGAAGGAGAGTGGCAGATTAGCATCAATGTGGGCAGATACAAAATAAAGACTGAGAGGGAATCAATCTAAGTCATTCTTTTTGTGTGTGTGGAGACAAAGTTTCCCTCTTGTAGCCCAGGTTGGAGTGCAATAGCATGGTCTCGGCTCACCACAACCTCTGCTTCCTCAGTTCAAGCGATTCTCCTGCCTCAGCCTCCCAAGTAGCTGGGATTACAGGCGCCTGCCGCCATGTCCAGCTAATTTTTGTATTTTTAGTAGAGATGGGGTTTCACCATGTTGACTACACCAGTCTTGAACTCCTGATTTCAGGTAGTCTGCCCACCTCAGCCTCCCAAAGTGCTGGGATTCCAGGCCTGAGCCACCATGGCCAGCATGAATTTAAGTCATTCTCAAGGGATGATGGCCTCTAACGCAACAGATGTGACTCTAGGGTGGGATGTGGGGAACATCCTAGTCCATCTAGGCTGCTCACTGCCTGGGTGAGGCCCCAAAGACCACCAGAGCCAAGGCAGCATTAAAAAACAAGAAACTAAAAATTCAAGCACAAAGTTGCATGTGTCCACTGAGTATCTGAACGTAAACTAGTACAGGGGTTCTATCACTGCACCTCATGGCACTCTTACAGAGAAGGTAAAGATTCTGCAAATTTGATTTCAAACTACAAAGGCGAGCATAACTTCCCACTTGGCCATCCACTCCAATGGCCTATTTTACACCTTATCCTATTTTGGTTCCTGGCTCCCAACCACACTTTCCTTCTTCAGCTATGCTCTTGGGCTCCCCTAACAGGTTCCTGTTCAGGTTTTCCTTCTACCAGGTAAAAACCACTCTGTCTCTTTCTAACCCACCTCCAGCTCATGTTTTGTTAGGTCCTACAGCACTGCTTCTCTTACTCTGCAAGTTCTTCCCAGGACCACCTCACCATTGCCCACAGCACCCAGGAGCTCGTAAGGTCTTATGACTCCTGAGTCTGTAGCTCTGGTCCCAGTCACTCTCCTGAACCTAGCAGGATCTCACAACTCATGATAAATGATAAGTAGTGGATTATTAAGGCAAACAATTCAGGACTCTCAAAAATTTCTAGTTTAAATCAAGGAGGTTATCTGTGCTTTTCACAAAATTTCTATGAGGAGAAATGCTGGTATGATAACAAGAAGAGAGGTGTTGAAACAGATACATGTGGGTTTGAATTTCAGCACTGCCATATGTGCTGTGTGATTTTGGGAAGTTACTCTGAGCATCAGTTCCTTTACCTTACAAAATGGGGACAATGTCTACTTTTCAAGGCTGTCGTATGAATCAGAGATAACATTATAAAACAAAGAACTATCAAGCACACAGCAACTGTTCAACAGAGTATTATGCCTATGTGTCAGAGGCATTTGAACCAGAGTGACTCCATCTTGAATGGGGCTGGGTAAAATAAGGCTGAGACTTACTGAGTTGCCTTGCCAGGAGGTTAGACATTCTTAGTCACAGGATGAGATAGGAGGTGAGCACAATATACAGGTCACAAAGACCTTGCTGACAAAACAGGAGTCAGTAGAAAAGGCCAGCCAAAACCCACCAAAACCAAGATGGTTACGAAAGTGAGCTCTGGTCATCCTCACTGCTCATTATACACTAATTATAATGCATTTGCATACTAAGAGACACTCCCATCAGCGCCATGACAGTTTACAAACGCCATGGCAACATCAGGAGTTACCCCATAGAATCTAAAAGGGGGAGAAATTGCCCCTTTTCTGGGAATTGCCCATCCCTCAGTTCTGGGAATTGCCCATCCCTTTCCTGAAAAACTCATGAATAATCCACCCCTTGTTTAGCATATAATAAGCATAAAAATAGCCAACCAGCAGCCCTCAGGGCTGCTCTGTCTATGGAGTAGCCATTCTTTATTCCTTTACTTTCTTAATAAACTTGCTTTTCTCTCCACAGATTTGTCTCAAATTCTTTCTTACAGGATATCTAAGAGCCCCTCTCTTGGGGTCTGGCTCAGGACCCCTTTCTGGTAACATATGGATGCTGCTATTACGAAAATACTGAGAAACTATGGGTTTTGTTATAACATTTTTCTCATAACTATTATTAGCATTTTAAGTACTGTAGGAAGGTAGCTGTTGTCCTTATTTTTCTATCCTTCCCCCTCCAACTCCAGTATGCCATGTATAGTGGACTTACGTGATTCTTTTCAGGTACCCAGCATCTGAACTTTCCTTCCTATGTTTGGAAAATCATTAACAACACTACAGGCCAGGCGTGGTGGCTCACACCTGTAATCCCAGCACCTTGGGAGGCCAAGGTGGGAGGATTGCTTGAGCCTAGGAGTTCAAGACTAGCCTGAGCAACATAACAAGACCATGTTTCTTAAAAAACAAACAAACAAACAACAAAAACACACACACACACACACAACACTTCAAAAGCTGAAAACTCCAAGTCACTGCTTTTTCAACCACCCCTGCAACCAGAGTGCAGTCACATTCCCAGGTACACTGGCTCCACCAAATAATCCATCCCACATTTAGAATCTCAAGCAGTTACAAATAGTAAGAACCATACAGAAACCGGGGCCAGAGGCGGGGGCAGTGATGCAGTTCCCAAAGGCAGCGGGGGTGGCATTTGGGGTCTCACGTGACTGGTGCTGGTGGTGCAAGATGCAGGGCCTATGATCATGTGCCAGAAGGCAGTGGCAATATATTTCCTAGATCAGTTCAGCATCATTGATCCTAGCTGATAAGCTGCCAAGGTGGGTTCTCAGCTTTCCCAGAG
Organism: Papio anubis; assembly: GCF_008728515.1. Classification (NCBI taxonomy): domain Eukaryota; kingdom Metazoa; phylum Chordata; class Mammalia; order Primates; family Cercopithecidae; genus Papio; species Papio anubis. The sequence continues at coordinate 45,672,848 of NC_044978.1, forward strand.
AAACTGTGCTACCTAATATCCTTAATAAACTCCTTTTATGATTAAATTAGTCTAAGATGTCTATTGCTTGCAACTGAGAATCCTGACTGATATGCCAAGTCAGGTAACATTTCATTGCCTTTGGTCAAAGGCCACTGTAAGATTTGCAGAGCAAACAAATACAATGAGATCTCCCTAGTAAGTCAGGGTGTCAGAGTGAGCTGCTGAGCAAGATGTTACTAGCATTTCTGAAATACATTTCTTAAAAGGAAGGACAAGATGAATACATCAGCATGCTATTTTAATAGTAATCTAAAATATGATTTATTTTTACCTATCAGATTGAAAGATGCAATACGACACTGGCTACACCCTAAAATGCATCCACAGTTACTTTCTGGCATGTCTGAAGGTTGTGTATTGCAAAAGAAGTCCCTCCAAAAAAAACTCCTTCCCAAAAATTTGAATTTTTTAACTCCCTGCTTAACTATTCTGACAGAAACAGTGATGCCATTCCATCAGGTTGGCTCAGTTAGTAGCAGCACTTTATGTTAGCTTGATATCAAAAATATGCCTCGATGGGGAAAGGATGAGGTAGAAATTGAAAAATGTAAGTTTTGAAACTGGAAATAAGCACTCACAGTTTATGTTTAATTAGAATTGATATTTTTCCTACAATAATCTAACTTCAGTTACCTTGGACAATGCATTTGATTTCCCCTAGTCAGTAAAACTAAATTGTATAGAAGTTCACCTTAAATTTTCCTTTTGGCTTATTACCAATAACTTTTACCCCGTACTTGAAAAAATATTTTCAGTGAGACCAAAATTGCTGCAGAAGTCACATGAAAAACAAAACTTTGGCACATGAAAAAAATTTTCATTAACAACAAGCGTCAAGATTCTGAGAAAAATCAACCCACGAGACAACTTTTTTTAGCATGATGGCAAGAATTTTGGGAAGAGGGAACTTACAGGAAAAAGAGTTTGTTTTGCCAATTATTCATTCACCTTTTTTTTCTTCTATTTTTGTAGTGTTCAAGTAGGATTCCTTATCCCAAACCTAATTTTATTTTCCATTTTGTCCTTTAAAGATCTCAATCTTCTGATTATAAAATCTAACAGTTAACCACTGAAAAGGCAGTAATTCCATGAATGCAGGTTTTTTAACCTTTAGTTCAAAAAACAAAACTTAGAATGGAAACAAAGTATTTTTTATCTCAAATAATAAAAGCAAATTTAAAATAGGAAAAGAATGTAAGAAACAAAATCAGAATCAGGAGAATGTAAACTGAAAAATTTCCCAGTTCCTGAATTCTGACTTTTTAAAATTGATGTGCTATATATGGGATTATTCTCCCCCTCATTATTTCAGAGTAGGACACAGAGTGGTGAATCTACTTATACAAAAGAAACTTCTGTCTTCAAGCCAGGATTCATATAAAGTTAGATCATTTGCACAAGGCCATATAGTTTTATGCAACATTCAACAAAGAGCCATTTCCTCTTCTACTCTGTAAAATCATTATAAACCAAAGACTAAAAAATCAAGCAGGCTGCAACTTGCCCAACCTACAGAAATGAGAATCTCTTTTTGGGTATTTTGAACTAAGAGTGACTCATGGAAAAAGGCAGGTTGCTGTTAAATTGAGATCTTCAAAGTTAGGGTTCCCCAGCATCTTTGAACCAAGGAACCCTGAAATTGGAGCAAATGAGAGTGAGAGTCTGCACAGTATAACATGATAGGGAGAAATCATCACCATCACTTTAGGGGTTAACAAACACCCTTTGGCACTGGGAACCCCAGAAAATCTCAGCGAGACCAAGTAGGGAAGGACTAAGCATTCTAAGAAAGACTTTGACATCTACCATTAGATTCCAATCTTTGGCTGGCCTGATTATAAATGAATATGAAAAGGACATACTCAACAATGACCAGGGCACACAGCCTTACAGAGAGCTTACAGCACTCACACAGCGGATAAGGCACAACTTTTCATAATGTTAAACACTGAAGAGCAGTGGATGTTTTGGGAAACCCAATAATCCTACAACTGGACACAGTATGATGCAGCCATTAGAAATGGTCATCACAAAGCACATGGAAATGTTCTCTCATTATACACCAAGGGAGGAGGAGAACGGGACTTGTCTAGCCTTTACTGTTTTCATACCGGGTAAAGACAGAAAAAAATGCTTCCATGGGTTTTTTGTTGATTTGTTCCGCCTATATACAAAACTCATTAATGGAAATAGTTAATAATCTACTTTTAGTATCAAACATTTTCAGTATCAGATCCGGCATGCTGCATGTCATCTGGATGAGGGGGTCATCATCTGACCAGACTTTACTATAGTTTCACATTTATTTCCTGTTACTCAGAGAAAACGGAAATGGCCCCAAAGGAGGCCAACCCTGGGGCACCTGACAGCTGGGGTTCTTTACGACATCACTCCTTAAGTACTGTTTAACTTCTCATACCATTTAAAATGTTATCACACATTTACTTAGCTCTGCAGTTTATAACCAACCTACCAAACGGGACAAGCCAGTCTGGATTATACAATATGTAAATAAGCCAGGGAGCTAAGGAGCAAGCTGAGAGTAGGACAAGTTGGAACAGGGATACGAGTTAAACCTTACTACACCTGAAGGCAGCCTCTTCATTCACTTTCTCCTCATAGTGCTTTATAACTAAAACATGGAGAATAAAAAAACCAATTCAAAAAATTCCACATATCCCCGCAAATACCAATTAGTAAGGCACCAAAATTAATTAAAGGAAACATACAAGTCAGTACTTAAATTTCATTTAGCTTTTTAAATCTGATGAACCTACTGAATACTCATACTTGGGCCTGAAAATATTAATGCATTCTAAAGAGATTATCAGTAATTTGTATCTTCTTCCCACACACACATGCTATCAGCTTAAATGCAGGCCCAGTGGCAGAACTGAAGTTTCACTAATGTTGTTTTAGGACTTGAATAAATTGTTTTAGTTTCATGTATGTACTTGTTTGAAAAACAGATTTTGTATTCACCACCTTCAGAGATGTTGAACGCATATCGTGAAACTGGTAACAAACACTGCATGAGTATTCCTATTGTGTCAAATACAACAAACCGACACAAGAGAGAAGCTTCACAAATGACATATTTAACATTTTATAATAAAAAAGAAAAATACTGAAACGACATTCAAAGGTATTCATCAACTCACATTGCTTCATGAAGATTACAATTGCCTATAAATTTGTCTTTTAAACAGGCTGTAACAAATCACCTGGAAAAAAAAGCTATGAAATTTAAAATTGTGTCTGTACAATTAATTATGAGTAGATGGTGATCGTGTAATGTAAGAATCACTGACAAAATTACGAGTAAATCATTTAAGTTCAACAAAAGAGAGCTGAAATTTAGTAACCTCAATCTAAAAACTTTAAAGGATACACACGCATGTACACACAATCGACGTATAAAATATATACTCATTAAAATGTCTGTTGAAAATTTAGGGCTTGATTTAATGCACTGGAGTTCTTTCCCAGGTTCTTAGTTTTTACAAGTGTTTTTTTAAAAATAGCAATTTACATAATAGACACATTTCTCAGCATAGTTGCATCCTCTTTCCCTTCCACTAAAGGAGAGATTTACAAAACATGTATAAAAAAAAGGAATGCTCAAATTTATTCTTCCCTGTTTCTGATAATTCATATATATGTGTGTGTGTGTATATATATGTATATATATATGATTTCAAAGTAAGTCTTAAGAATCATCTCTAAAGAGATAAAGAAAAGGAAAAAGTCCTCAGGTAGAAGGAATCATTTCCTGGAAACGCTACCAAATACACCCTTAAGGAGGGGTAAGAGTTGGCATCATGAGACTGTATCTTTCCATTCCAAAGGGTGAGTACAAGACAGGTTGCAAACTGGCCCAAACTATGGAAACTACCACCCTGTGGTAAGCACCCACAGCTTCCGCAGATTCCAGATTCAAAACGCCACCTCATCACACAGTCATCCCTACCCACCCTTCACCACAACAGGTAAACAGGAAAAAAATAATCAAGGTGAATATTTTCAAAGAGTTCCCTGGTGATTTTGATACTCCCCTCACCTGTCCCCCAGAATGAAAACTAGAGAGCTAAGTATATGCTGCCTCATGTTCTCACCCCTAAAACCCTGTATATTAAAATATCTGAGAACCCCTGGTTCCAATGGACTCCTCCCTTGCCCAGTTTTAGAGCCCAAGGTTGTGGTTTCAGCCAGACAGGTGTCAAAGTCAAAAAAAGTATTTCTGAACAGATACAGATGTCAGGCCACAAAACTGGAGGCTTGTAAAAACAATTTCTCTACTATATAGAGTTGAACCAGGCTGGCATCTTTATGATCTGAGCATCCACTAGGTAGGAGTTTACAGGCACCCTAGTTTATCCCATCTGTCCTGTTCCAACCACTGGCATTCACACAGTAAGTTTGCAGAAGAGGTTCTCCAGATAGACTCACAGAAAGAGCTTCAGGACTAAATTCTGCAAAGACAAAAAACAGGCTGAGTAGAAACTCAAACCCACTCAGGATAGATTACCTAAAGGTATTTCTGAGACACGTCTTATGGTACCTCTTTTAAAGATATATAAAAGGGTGGTAGAAAGTCCAAAATGTCTGCAGAAATTAAAAAAAAAAAAAAAGGGTGTTCTTTTGAGAGGGTATGGAAAGTATTCTAAATAGAATCTTCTAAAATCTTTCCTCTCAAGAAGAAAAAGTAGAAAGTTTACAGGCTCAAATCTCTACACTCTGCTCAGAAACTCCCAATTCGTTAGGAAGGCCTTCAGATGGCCTAGCTTAGCTGGCAAATATTCAAATACAGTTATTCAAAATATGTTAATGAGGCTAACGTGGTGTTTGCAGCACATAACCCAACCCTCCCTTTCTTTGTGTGAACTGAACCTGTGCAGGTTAAAAAACAGGCGTGCCAAACACTTGCTAACTGAGATTACTGACTGTTGGCTGAGCAACTGCCAATTTAAAATAAGCATTTAGGGAGAAGGGCTTTGCTCAAATGCATACTGTATTTAAAAATGGATACAGAGTTTCATTTTGATATTCAAGTCAGTCCCACTCCCATATTCCTCTATGGGCATGAAAGCAAGTATTAACCATTTACATTCTTTAAGCACCATGTTCAAAGTATCCTAAAGATTCCAATGTACTTTAAAGTACTTTTTTAAAAATAATTTTCCAGTGAAATGTTTTTCATTCCACGAATGAAGAAATGGAAATAGCATTTATGCATTGTATAGATAGGGATAACTGGAATCAAAAGTAGAACTGTTATTTTATCTGAGTTAATATACCTATTCAACATCATCTTCGGCACAATATCAAGTATTTCTCTTGTGGGTAAAATAAAATCACAAAGCAATTAACTGCTCGTCTTTGGTTTGCACGTATTTTCAAAATCTGAATGTTTCCCCCACAAGATCAGACTATCTTAACATTTTCATTCATCGTTCTCCCAGCCTCTCCCCCACCCCCCGGCCCCGACCCAAAAAAAGGCATTGGCTTGTTTCTTCATCCACACAGACATTCCATACATAGCCTGAATTTCAGAAGTTAGGCCATGCAGCTTCATGTTCAGCAGAACAGAAAGCACTGGTTCCAAAAAAAAATCTCGACACCTCGCAGTCCCAAAATTAGTTTCCAAATCACCAGTCCTTATGTAGAAAAGCAGGATCCAGTAACATACATTTAAAAAATTAAAAGGGGGTTGGAAGAAAGGTATAAACGAGATTACACACTTACCCATGGTGACTCATTCTCATATGCTCAAGATTAAACAGAGCACTGAATCTAGGATCAGGAAAGAATTTTTTCCTCAGGGGAAGAAAGGGGTGTGGGATTTCCAAATGATCCTACAGTAGGATCATCTGTGTGGATCAGGTGAGCAAATCCCACATAATTAACTTCCTATTACTGTGAAGGAGCAAACACAGGTGAGGCACACGCCTTCCTGAAAGGTGTTTGCATAAAGCCCCTTCTGTTGTTTCCAATGCTACTGAGATTGAACGGAGAAGCAGGAGATATTGGGCTGGCACGACAATCTGAATACTTAACCTACTGTGCCGTACACTTAAAAATGATTAAGATGGTCAAGTTTATGTTATGTGTTGCTGTTTTGTTTTAATTACAATTGAAAATAGTAATTAAAAAAGCAGTCATTGGGATGAACTGCTCCATGAGACAGCTGAAAGGCTCTGGAAATGTGCAACGGTTTGAATGCTGGAAATCACAGCAACCCACTAAAGATGGAGGTGGATATAGAAATGGTAATGAGAACAGCTCTGGCCTGGGCATCAGGAAGCATGTTCTAGTCTCATCTCTGCATGCTGAAACCAGCTGGCCTTGGACTCAGGGTATTTCCTAGGCCTAAATTAAGAATAGAAAGAGTAAAAAATATTTTTCTCCTTTCATTAAGAAAAATTAGCCTTTATCCTCTTTTAAGTCATGTTCTTCTCCTTGAGGTATTTCAATAAAAATCTCGAAGAAAATCTATTCTGCTTTGGAAGTATACGGATTAGAAAAACAACAGATCCTGTTTGAAAACAAACAGATGTTTTCAAGGCTAGAACTTACTTGAAGGATGAAAAATATTTCAATATCTATGTTTCAATTTCACTTAGTAAAAGCATGGGCTTCTCAACATATAACTAATTCTCCAACTTGGAGCAAAGCACATTTGCTAAAAAATTTAGTGTGCATAAAAACTACTATAAAAGTATCTTTTAGTTATTTAAGAATCACTGGCATAAATAGGTAGATATTAAAGATTTGGAAATATCTGGGTATTAAAAATTGTAACTTAAATAATGAATACCAATATACTATACATTTTAAGTAAATCTATGCACATTTTCTATTCAAATATAAGTAAACATAAAAATATTACAAAGTCAAATATATGTATTATAGTTTAATGATAAATCTTCTACACCAAGTTTTTTTAAAAGAAACACTTCCCTTTAGTAACTTAGGCAAAGGGCAATAAATCTGCTTACCTAATATTTTATAACTCTTTTTTTCTCTATATGTTAAACTCAAAATGGAAAACTGTAAGTTAAAATACTTCCACTGAAAATTTATGTGATTTCCTAATGTTGCATTTTGATAGCTATTTAATGTTATGCTTCTAAGAGCATTTACACTTGTTTTCAGAAAATATAAAAATTCATTGGAAACACCCATCACTATGTTAAACAGTATATGAGTTAGAATAAATCACAAGGAAGAAAAAAAATCTGAAAAGTTAGGAATACTAAGAGGCTCATAAAAAGGAGATACACCAAGATATACCAAGTATATGATTTTAAAAACAAAAGAAAGCAAGAAAATAAGGTCACCTGAAATGAAGACAGCAAGTCCTGAGCCCAGTCTTCAAAGTGAAGGGTAGAAGACACAGGAGTCTAGCCTTTCTTGATTGCCAGAGTAAATGGAAGAAGCTGGTTTTGGGTCTCCACCAGCATACAGCAACAACCCTTCTATTCACTTCAGAGCAAAGTGATCTACTAACTACACTTACTTGGACTCTTAGTGTAATGAGAGGGTGTGGTAGACACTTCATACAATAACAATAATGATCCTCAACACTTACAATGCAGGTATGAAGATTCTATAAAATCTTGTGAGCAGATGGCAGGGAGAGAACATCAAAGATGGTAAAAAGGAGTAGCAAGCTAGTTAATACACTATAGCGGTGAAAGTTCTAAAGTACAAACTGGGTTTCCAGAGCATGTATATGGAAAAGTGAACACTTTAATACAGAGATAATTAGAATAAAGAAAGAATGATTTAACAAATGCTGGCGATACTCGTCACTTTATAATTATCTTCCAAAATTCTTTTCTTTTTTTGTTTTTCGGTCAGGACCTCTCTCCAAGGTTACTGAATCGAACTATAAAGTTCCTCTATGGAAATAATATGTCCAAAAAAAAAAAAAAAAGGAATAGCTGTCTAGAAGCAGAGTACATTCAATAGGTAGCTGGAAGTCAAGTACTTTATTCCTCTGCTAGGATTAAGTAACCATTCCCACCTGGTCCACTTCTTGACCAATTTTCTAAAGTGGAGTCAGTCTGTCTCTCTTGCTCCTTCTCTAACGTGGGCTTTAAAATCAAAGTTTAGGTTAAAAGAGATAGATTAGAAAATATACATTTAACACGCACATACACAAACACAGAGCTGGAAAGCAAGAGAGCTTCCTCAGTCAAGTAGACCCACTTTTGGTGTTCTTTTACACATCAACCACATCTCAACTAACCAAAAATTAGGGCAAATCAGACATGTATTATAAAAATAATGGGAAAGAATATTAGAAATGTGAACTATTCCAGGAAATCCGGACTATACTTTAATAATATGGTTTCAGATCCAATAACTAGAATAACCAGAACTTCTGGTGAACAGCTAATCCTCTTTCATCTCTCTTCATCTTTAAGCCATTCATAAACTCTTGATTCAGGAATGCACATTCTTCTTTAAACAGACACCTACAAAATACTTTCTTTGATTTAATCATGTCTTTTGAGTTTCTCGGTGACAGTTAGGTACTTTCTCATATTCTAACCTTTCTAAAAATTCCTTTTCACTTTTGTCATCCTCTAAATATGTCCTCTTTGGAGGACAGTTTGATCTCGTTCACTGCCAGAAAAAACTAAACACTTATCTTTTTAAGCAGCACAGCATACTCACTCCCTTCATCTCACTGAAGAGAGATTAAAGTTACTCCCTCAGTTTTGGTTCTTGCTTTCCTATTCCACTCTATAAGTATTTACTTCTATTGGATTTTCTTTCTTGTCTCTTTTTCCCTCTATGCCCAACTCAGGATTTCTCCAAGAGTAATCTAAGGACCATCTACATTAGAATCAGCAGGGGTTCAAGTTAGAAACTGCAGTTTTCTGGACCTCTACCCAGACTTAATAAAAATATTAGAAGGAGGGTAGAGCCCAAGAATCTTCACTTTAGAAGTTACCCAGTGATTGTTATGCACACTGAAGTTTAAGGACCACTGACTGCTCTAGACCCTTGTTTTTTCCCAACCAAATGACACAAGGACTCTGCCAAGCTATAAGTATCTTAGGATCATCTGAAAAGAGAGAACACCTTAACAGTTCTCTCTTTGCATTCCTTCTATTTGCCTTCCTTCTAAAATACACATGGAAGAGGAAAGAAAGCTTGGAGAGTGGGCTGAATATGAGACATCAGCATAAATGCAGACTTGTCAGCCCTGCTCTGTGGCTGCTGCCAATTACAGTAGCCAGACCTGAAAGAGGACTTGATTACATGTAATTTATAAAAAGTAAACAAGCTGGGTGGCTTGTGAACAATGAATGGTGATATTGCAGCCAAGAGGTAAGAAAATGCATAAAAAAATGACTCAGCATCCCCCTACTAGACAACAATTGGCTGTACTCTAAGCTAGGAGAGTAAAGGAAAAAAATGAGTATTTTGGTAATGATTTAAATGACAACAAATCCTTGGAGAGAGAATTTGCCTATCACCTAAACCCTCTAGTGATCAAAGGCTCAGCCATCTCAATGACTGTTTTTCTCAAACATTACTTTAGTCAGAAAAATAAATGCTTGCTTCCGGTGCTATGACACAATCCAACTGGAAACATAGGAATATACTAAATGAATATTTAATGATGTCTCTTAATAAAGAGACAAGAAAGAAAATCCAATAGAAGTAAACACTTACAAAGAGTGGAATAGGAAAGCAAGAACCAAAACTGAGAGTAACTTTCATCTCTCTTCCGTGAGATGAAAGGAATATGCTGTGCTGCTTAAAAATTGCATAATACTAAAAGAACCAAGCTTTATGAACTCCTCTACATGAGGATTTCTCAACTTCAGCACACTGATATTTTCAGCCAGATAATATGTGCAACACAGCCTGTTTAGTAGCATCCCTGCTTCTTCCCACTAGATACCAGAAGCATTCCTCCTCCTAGCTGTAGCAACCAAAATGTCTCCAGAAATTGTTAAATTGATATGGAAGTGCTGGAAAGGGAAGAGCGTGGTCCCTTTAAATGATCTCGAAGGGAGGAAGGCGTGGTCCCTGACTAGGGATCCACCCCCACGATCCTAAGTGAGGCCTGGCACTCCAGCCTTGGCGCCCAAAGGTCGCCTTTCCCAAGACCACCCTGGCCGGCCACGCCCCCATCTGTGTCTATAAAAACCTCCCCCTCCAGAGTCCCTAGGAACAGGCCGCTGGAGGTCCTGACGAAGACGTTCGCGGGAGAGGACACCGTGGAAGAGCACCTGCAGGCAAGCTGACCGTGGACTGGCCGAACAACTCAGAGTATGGCCGGAGAAGCTGGAGAAGAGTCAGGCGGCTGAGTGGCCCCACTCCAGGGGAAAACCATCTCCCTTCTGGCTCCCCCATCTGCTGAGAGCTATTTCTGCTCAATAAAACCTTGCACTCATTCTCCAGCTCCACGTGTGATCCAATTCTTCTGGTACACCAAGGCAAGAAACCCTGGGATACAGAAATCCCTCTGTCCTTGTGATAAGGAAGGGCGTTTAACTGAGCTGGTTAACACAAGTTGTCTATAGAGGGCAAACTAAAAGAGCACCCCATAACACATGCCCACTGGGGCTTCAGTTGTAAACTTTCACCCCTAGACACTGCGGTGGGGTGGGAGCCCCTCAGCCTGCTCGTCTGTATGCTCCCCTAGAGGTTTGAGCAGTGGGGCCCTGAAGAAGTGAGCACATCCCCATTGCATGCTCTGCAAGGGGGACAAGGGAACCTTTCCTGTTTCAAAATGTCCCGTGGAGGGGTCAAAATTACCTACCCACGTCTACTAAAAACTGTGGTACACAGAAACATCGTGAAGAAATTGTGCATATTAAACAGCTCATAGAACACATTTTTTACATAATTAAATTTTGCTCCTAAATACATATTTTAAAATATATTTTATATAGATCTATATGTACACATATATTTTTCCATTACCAGGGACTAAAATACAAAGCCTTTTTTTTTTGAGACAGGGTTTCACTCTTGTTGCCCTGGCTGGGGTGCAATGGCACGATCTCGGCTCACCGCAACGTCCGCCTCCCGGGTTGAAGCGATTCTCCTGCCTCAGCTTCCCGAGTAGCTAGAATTACAGGCATGCACCACCACACCTGACTAATTTCTGTATTATTAGTAGAGACGGGGTTTCACCATGTTGGCCAGGCTGGTCTCTTATCTCCCGACCTCAGATGATACAGCCACCCCACCTCCCAAAGTGCGGGGATTACAGGGGTGAGCCACCGTGCCCAGCCTAAAATACAAAGTGTTAAGAGTGTTTTAGTGAGCTATCTAAGCCATGATAACAGTGCCACATGACAAAATAACTGAGTAACTCCTCCCTTTTCTTAGTCCCAATCAATCAGTTGACATATGCTGTCAACTTTATCTTAAAAGTATTTCTGTTCATTTAACAGGGCCAACATATCCATCAGACAGAAGGCACAGTGCTTGGGGCCCATGATACTTTTAGGAGCACACAAAAAGTGTCTTAATATTTTCTTTTAAAAATCAAAATAAAAAATGAAAAATAACTACTCCAGGTTAGAATATATTCATCTTTATACTGATATAGCTGCAAAATACAATTTTTAATTTTTTTAACCTAGGAAGGGAGGACCTATGAAGGGACCTATGTACCTGGGGCTCACAAAAGTCACAACATGGCCCCACCATGGGAGGGGAAATAAGCAAGTAAACAAGCAAATATCAAGTGTGGCAAGTGCTATGCTATGAGAATAACAGAGAGGACAAAACAGATGCTCCCAGCACAATATGTCTGTGTGTACATGTGGCAGTGGTGGTGGAGGTCAGAAAAGGCTCCCAAAGTTAGCCTGGTTGTGAGACGGAAAAGAGGGTCAAGGACTCCTGGAGGAGAGGAGAGCAGGTGCAAAGGCCCGGAGAGATCTCAGAGCTGATCTGGACCATGAAAGTTCAGTATAGCTGAAGGGGAGAGACTGAGTGGAGAAGGGAGCAACAAACACTACTGATGGATGTGCTGCTGCCACATAAAGGGCCATGCAAGCCAAAGGAAGAGGCAGAGGCACTCCGAAGAGCAAAAGAACGCCGCAGAACAGCTTTGAGCTATGGAATGGCATTATCAGATTGGTATTTCAGAAAAGTCATTCTGGCTGCCTTGACAAGACAGTTAAGAGGGGCCCAAGAGGAGGCAGACAGCAGCAACTGCAACTGGCTATTGCAGCAATCCAGAAGAAAGGCAAAGATCGCTTAGGCAAGAGTGGCCAATAAATCGAGATACTTGGGAGGTAAAACTGACAGGGTTTGGTCATTGGGTGTGGAGAATGACAGACAGAGAAAAGTAAAAGAAAACCTGGCTGAGCCACTGTACGAGGAACAGCCAAGAAGACCAGGTTTAAGGGAAAGGATGATAAGATCTGCTGTGGGCATTCTGACTCTGAGTTGCTGTGGGCTATATAAGCCATTTTGGATTTAAACCGTTAGATCCATAGATCTATGGAATGAGAATTGGGCTGAGAAAGAGTACTCAAATTATTAACATATAATTCAGGACATTTAACTAGGTGTTAAGAGCCATAGATGAGTTTTAAAGGTCAGAAAACATCCAAGATTATAATAATGTTTGTGTCTAAGTTGGTAAGAATTCTTATGGTAACTGAGAGCCTCACATTTTCTAAGGAGTTCACGATCTCACAACAGATGAAGAACCAACTAACAAAGATGAAAAGAGGAGGAGACCAACCAGGGCTAGCACTGGAACCCTCAAGAACTCCAGCACTTAGGAACATCAGAGACTGGTGTTTAAATAAGGGTGATGGAAAAAGGACCCAGCTGTATTCCATTATGAAATGAACAGCAGGTGAAAAAAAGGGATAACCAAATGTAAACAGCAATGCGAGAGTCTGGCTGGGAAAAGGAGAAACAGAAATCAGATCTTACTCCAGCCTCATCTTTGAAAATTGAATCCATCTTTTAAGGTCCTGGTGAAACGGCTCTTGCCACCTTCATTAAGCCTTCACAGAGTACCTGAATTAACCTATCTTTGCTGGATTCTTCTACCAGAATGTCTCACACATCACTGATCATTATGTAATTTGTAGAACTAAGTGCAACCTGTGTCCCCTAGCAGCACACAGCTCTCAAAGGTGAAAACAGTGTTCGCTTGGTCCTCTTCTTTTGCATTCTTCACAGTGCCCTGTTCACATGAGCATTCACTCTGACAGAAAGGATTTTATCTGGGAGGTGAGAGATGGGCCCCGACAGAACAATTGGTTAAGTAGTATGACTTTGGACTAATCAATTCATCTCCCTTAGGCTTATTTTCATTCCCCGTAAAAGGAGTGGGTTGGGTTCTTTTGGGTGGAGAAGGAGATAGTGTAATTAGCAAAAAGTTTCAATATAGCTATTGTTTTTGTAATGCAAATCATAGAAGATAAAACTGGATTAAAAGCCAAAGGACACTCAAACAATACATGAGAGAGGAGTGGGTTAGAAAAGGTTAAGAAATACTGGACAAGAGAATTTACAATTTTAGGCTCAAAATTCTACAATTATTTGATCGTGCTGTTTAACAGTATGTGCAAGGCACTGCACTATATATTTGAGACAGATAACAAATGCCATCTCTGTCCTCTGGAAATTAATATCCTATTACAAACACCAAAGAATGGTAAGTGAAGCCGTAATTTTCACAAATTCCTGTGTTTACACCTTTTTCTCTGTATACTGTGGGTCATTATGAAAATCAACTAGAAAAATATATTAGGCTTGCTTTTCCCATTTGAAACATTCAGCATTTATAAATTTGTCTCTCAACTATTTGACTGCTTAAAGGAATAGAAAGAAAAATAATACCGTTCAATAGCGCCAGTTTAATTGTGTGCCTTTTTCTTTGGAGGTAAATGACCTACATACCCAGCAAAGATTACTCAGAAGGCTTTGGTTTTATGTAACAGCATCACTAGGAACAAAGTACCTTCCCAAATATTTTACATTCTTAGGAGTTCAATATTTCCTTTTACCTTTTCTCAACACTTCAAACATGTAAACCTGAAACTGTCAAGAACATGTAAAGTAAATACTCCTTCCTACATAACTGTGGGGTCAATTATCACTTTGCCAGAGGGTAGAGGGTTCAAAAAATACCCCCCTAGCTGAATGAGGTAATCGTTCCTCATCAAGCTCTACACAACAGCACTGGAATTCAAAACGCCGAAGGTAGCTTTTCCCTAGTATCTCTCTTACAAAAGTCAAAGATTAAAGCACTTCTCTCTCGATAATCAAGGAGTCATCGTCCCTCCACCAGCACCTTAGTCTTGGCAACTCCAACTCTGGCCACAGCAGTGATGGGAATATGCTAAGGACTGGAGCTGGGAAGGCACACAGGCAGGTAATTCTTTCATCAGGTAGTCATCTCAGGGAGGAGTTCTGCCAGTCAGAAAGTGGCCTAACCACATTTCCCAATACAGCAGTAACTAAAAGCTGCATTTCAGGAGAGAAAAACAATCTACATGCTGGGTGGAACATTATTATTTCTCTTCTTGATTACTACGTAAGAGTGACACAAATTAACACTCTCTTTTTAGAGAAAAGGTGAAAGAATGTGTGTGTAAAGATTGGGACACAAATATTTTGTGATCTTGATATCTAGGCTTATATCAGAGAAGTAGAAATGAATAGGAAAAGAGAGGGTAGGGAACTATGGCACAGAGTGCTTTTACCTTCCTCTCATTTAAAAAAGTTAGCAAATAAAATGTTACAGCAACTGGCTGGCTAATGCATTAAATACAACAATAAAAACTACAACAATGAGGCAGAAGATCACTTGGGGCCAGGAGTTCGAGACCAGCCTGGGGAATGTAGAGAGACCCTGTCTCTATTTCCTGTTTAAAACAAACACTACAACAAAATGTGTTGAGTTCTTCCCATGCTTATGTCCAGGACTTCATTTCACAAAAGCAAATATGAAACTTGCTTAACTTAAATTGCATTTACCTGCTTATTTCACATTTAAATAGCTAAATATCTCTAGTCGATAATGATAAATAACTTAACCAAGCAACATAAAAGTAAGTTATAAAACCTTGGTATTATTTGACATTTTGCCCCTCTTCTGACAGGAGGATGGCCTCCTCTCACTTTTCTCTTGAAATGTGAAACGGAATTTTGATGCTTTCCCCTACGTGCAGTATTCTTAAGTATGTATAAAACTGTTTTCGAAATAAATTTAAGCTACATGAGTCAAACCAAAAGAAAATAAATAAAAAAGGAAAAGGAAAAACAATCAACAGGATAGTTAAAGCAAAGTTTAATATTTGTCTTCCTAAAAAAAGAAAGGCTTAATATTTTTTACATTGAAATGTTTGGACTCTTGGTATATTGTTTTTAATTCATGGGACAATGTGGCCATTTGTTTTTTTCCTCTTAGGACATTGTTTTTTGAACACATAACTTAAGAGAACTGCCTAGGCCAAGTATGAATTCAAAGTAAAAAGCTGGGAGAAAAGAAAACCACCATCAGAAAAACACTTGGTAAATGTGGCATTCTTTTGAGTATATAAAAATAAAAGAAAACTCAGTTTAGAAAGATGATAAACATTACTGAAACACACACTAAGAGGTGAGGAAAGAACGATTAAATGATAGAAAAAAGTTAACTCACATTTCTCCTTCTAGAAGTTCTATTCCTTTATAACTTATATCCTCCATGTGCAGTTTGCATATAGTAGCTCTGCTAAAAACAACCACATGGAAAATTTTTGTTCCAGATAATACTGCAGGACAGGGCTTGGCAGCTACAAGTTGTAATCAGAATGCTTCAAGAGCTAATGTAACAGAGATAACAACCAAACATGCATTACAGTGCATAGTCTTAATTCTTTTTAAAAACAGGCTGGGAGAAGGTCAAAAGCTCTTAGGTTATAGTGTACTTTATTCAGCAATGAGAACTTTTAAACTAGGGAGAACTTTGCTCCATGAATAAGTGAATTGCTTAAAAAAGAAATGATTCTTTTTTCCAGTTAGGGCATTCTTCTATTATTTAAGATGCTCAAACATACAAGCCTAGAATGAGCAAAAATTTCCAGTTACTAAAAATGACTTTCCCCAGCAATTCTACAGGCCTAAATTGTCATCTACAATTGACTGAGGCTCCTCTAGCCATCCCACTGGCAACGGAAGAGCCTAGTTATTTAATAAATATGGAAATCCACAGTACAATGGGCCACTTTTTGCCAGGGGTAATATAAAAAAGAAAGAATGCTAATTTTATGGGTGTTGTACCCCAAGAGGGGAGAATAAAGAGACCTGTGACTTGGTAAGTTTTCTGTATTAGTTGGCAGACTGAGATAAAAGGAGTCACAGAAAGATCGTGACTTCAATCCAAGTTCAAATGGCAAATTCAGATGGAGCTCTAACTTGGTGGAAATTAAGCACCACGTTGATGTGAGAAATGTGAAATGAGAGAAACCCCTCCATCCACAGTGAGAGGGGGTTTCATGTGATCCGTTGGTGTTATTCTCTCCCCCCTCAACACAAGCTGGCACTCACACAGCTGGGCTAAGATGGCTTCCAAAGTCCGAAATAAGACGCTAGCCCAAGGCAGCCCTGGCCCTGCTGCTGGAACTCAGAAGCAAATGAATCAAAGGCTCTTTTATTCTCCCTCCCACCAGAACATGCTCCCTCTCTGTTGTAAACTAACTGCTTGCCAGAATGAATTACTTAGCTTAAAACAGACATAAAGAAATCTTAAACAACTCATGTCCCTTGGAATTTTAATAAGTTCAGGTGACCAAACAAGTTGTTTTGTTCATTTCTAGTTTGATGCAGAAAATTCACTGTGCTCAGGAGCCCATGAGGAACAATAGATCTTAGCAGAAACAAAAACTTCTCAAACTAGAAGATACAGCTGACAGCCACACTCCACACATGAAACTGGGGTGTTGGGAAGCAGTTTTTTTTCATGAGGACATCTAAACCTCAACACAAATGTTTGTTCTTCCTTTAAAACCAGCCCTCCCTTAAGATTTTGCTGTTGCTGCCGGCAGTACACCAGCTTACAAGAGCAAAGTGTAAAATTCATTTGCAGAGTCTTCCCTGGCATCTCCCACCCCTCCATCCCCTGTTGTCACTCTAAACTCTTAAGTAATAGTACTTCATTTGGCAACTAATCATATATGGCCGTATAACATATCTCCTATAAAATGATTGACAGCTTGTCTTCACAAACAGATTAGAAACTCCTTAAGGGCAGGGAGTGGGCCTTTCCTTCCTTGCATTCCACACATGGCACATAACAAAAGCTCCTGCGATACTTGTTTATTATTCAGTCAACAGGCATCTGTTGAGCTCCTACTCTGAGCCAGGCATTGCACAGGGGCTCAAGACACAGCACCCAGCCCAGGAGCACAGCAGCCAAAGGCCCTGCACACAGGTCTGCCTTTAGTTAAAAACCAAGAGTCCCCAAAGAATACTGCTTAAGCAGTCACTAAACTATTTAAGATAAATAATAAAGATTTCCCCAAAAGGATGATGTCCACCCAAAATTTATGTTGTAGCTTATTGAAGAGCTCCCCATTTGTCCCTTCCACCCAAGAAAATGTCTAAGAGGAATGCTAAACTGCAACAGAGCTTCTGCTGAAGATCTATAGCTCTTCCCTCACCCATTTTACAGATAAGGAAACTGAGGATCAGAATGGTCAAATGCTCCTGTGGGTGAGTAGTGGCAAAGCCAAGTAGAATTCGGGTCCTGACACTCAGTTTGAGTTTCCTTCCACTATAGCAAAACATCCCCAGTAAAAGCATCAGTGGTTGCATCAAATTACATTTTAAAACAAAATTCTTCAAAAGTAAAGTAGTAGCCCACCTACTACAATGCTCCTTCTGGCTGTCAGTATCTGTAAGAAAATTAGGAGTGCTGAGTACCTAATACATGTTTTCAATCTGTCACCTCTGGCCAGGCACGGTGGCTCACGCCTGTAATCCCAGCACTATGGGAGGCCGAGGCGGGCAGATCACCTGAGGTCAGGAGTTCAAGACCAGTCTGGCCAACATGGCGAAACCCCATCTCTACTAAAAATACAAAAAAACAAAATTAGCCGGGCGTGGTGGTGGGAGCCTGTAATCCCAGCTACTTGGGAGGTTGAGGCAGGAGAATCAGTTGAATCTGGGAGACAGAGGTTGCAGTAAGCCATGAGCCAAGATCATGCCATTGCACTCCAGCCTGGACAAGAGCGAAACTCCCTCTCAAAAAGAAAAAAGAATCTATCACCTCTGAAACTTTCTCAGTCTGCAAATTATCAATAGCTTATCTGCATATTTTTATGTTAAGTCCAAAATATGGAATTTTACTTACTCTCAAAAAATGCTGTGTGTTTAACTCCTTACATTTTTAAGCAGATTATGGCAAAATACACTGAAATAACCAGTCACTTGTCAAACAGATTATCCAACTATAACTCTTGCCATCTTTTATTCCAAGATGATCTCTTAAAAAAAATAATTTTAAAGAGCCAGCAGAATTCTCTACCCTCCAAATTAATGCACCTTCCTAACAGCAATTTTGAATCTCAAAAGGTAGCAGTCAGCTTTAGAGATTCAGCAAGTTTCACATGGAGAGTTTTGCGCTTATCATTAAGCCCGGGCACAACAAATGAACTATCATTAACTATCGTAAAGGCTTAATGTAATTGCAAGTTGATGATCTCTGTTAACAGAAAAAACATTCTTGCTACACTTTAAAAGGTAAAAACATTGGGAATCTGAATTATGTTTACTAACATGAGGATGGCAAGAACAAATTTCTTTCAACAGAATAATTATGCTTATTCAGTCACTGTAAGCAGAAACATCAGAATCCATTGATTGCTAGTGGTAATTGCCAAAAAGGTATAGGAAGAGCTTCTAGACATGACAGTCCTCTTTGTTGTAGTGACACTACAGAGCAGGGGTTTCATGCTTAGCACAGGTCCTGGGTTGTCCTTGAACCAAGGAGATGCTGACACTTGGCCTGCCCATGCCCCCCTCCTCCATGTCAGATGTCAGGTGCCCACCCAGTAGGAGAGGCTATTTCTGTTTCTAGGCCCATTTCCAGAACCAGGGGTGTGTTTTCGAAGTCCAGACAAGAGTTGTCCTGTTAATTGACAGCTGCAGAGCAGACGGAGAGCCCATGCTGGGTACAGATTACCCACCTAAGAACTGGCTGGGGCCTTGCTCCCAGGCTGACTGTGAGCTAACAGGCCACCTTGCTCTGGCCTCAGAAGCAGGTTCTCCTGCTGAGATTGTGCACCTGCCCAATGCTGACAGCTGGGCTATGGAGGAGCCCAAACTTAGGGTTCAGGATTCAGGCAAGGAAGCTCCTCCTGTAGAGCTAGCTGTGGTAGCCAGCTGTCTTGAAACAATACTTTGTTTACAGACTTGCATCTTGTTTCAGCTAAAATTTCAGGTTCTGATGAAAATTCCACCCTTATTTCTTTAAATAATTCTTTAAAAATCTGAGCACCATTGTTGAGTGCATACTACCAAGACTTTACTTGTTTTCTGTAACCCTAGTGACAGTAATCTGTTTATGATTCCATCAGGTCCTTAACAAAGTAAAAAAGCAGCTGTTTAATATATAACACAGGATGAAAACAGCAACACCACAGTAGCAACCCTGAAAATAAGCATTAAAAATTTTCACCTACATTTTAAGTAGATTTTAAAAACTTCCAGGAGAATGAAACACATACAAGAAGAAAGAACCCTTGTGTGAATACAGAAAAAATTAAAAAGAGAAGGAAAAGCTGGGGAATCTGCTGACTACTCTTGACTTTCATTTTCTTTTGTGTCACTCTTTAGAAAATTCAAGAAAAGCTTACACATCAGACTAACACACTAGTGTGTGAAAAACCAACCCTGCTTGAGTTGACTATGAAACAGTAAACATAAAACAGAGTTGTAAATGGAATACGTTGGGGGCCATATATGAGATGGCTTTAAAGATAAAATTATAACAATTTAAGGCCAGGTGTGGTGGTTCATGCCTGTAATCACAGCACTTTGGGAGGCTGAGGCGGGCGGATCACCTGAGGTCAGGAGTTTGAGACTAGCCTGGCTAGCATGGCGAAATCCCATCTCTACTAAAAATACAAACATTAGGTGGGCGTGGTGGTGCATGCCTGTAATCCCAGCTGCTGGGGAGGCTGAGGCAGGAGAACTGTTTGAATCTGGGAGGTGGAGGTTGCAATGAGCCAAGATGTGTCACTGCACTCCAGCCTGGGTGACAGAGTAAGACTCCATCTCAAAAAAAAAAAGATTAATTAAAAAAAACTAAAACAATTTTTTTGTCACTTAAAAGCCCTTATGGATCATCTTAATCAGTGTTCGGACTACCATAAATGCTGTAAACAGTGAGATAATTGTCAAAGTCCCATGGGCCAAATATTCCAAACAGAATCATGATGCTCAAACTCCCTGAAGTCTCATTTAATAATTATAGTACCAAGAATTCAAGATACCTTTTCATAGCGAATCCATTCATTACAAATCATTATCCAGAAACATTTTGCCTACTGGGTGGCCAACAATGTTTTCTTTATCCAGAAAAATAAACATTCTACATGAAAAAAAACAAGCATAGGAAATGCATGTATACATGCCCATATCTTTGATGGTCAAAGCTACTTTAGCAAAAACCACCTAACCTGGACACCAATGCCAAAACATCAATAAACTGGGAATGTCAAAATCTTCTGGGCCACCAACCTGACAGCTAAAATACAAGCCTTATTTAACTCATTATACTCCATGCTGGTTTCCTCTATTCTGACAGCCACCCTGTCCACTGTCTTCCCAGACTATCTCCATCTACTTTATTCATGGGTAAAGAAAACACCAGTGCTACACCAGGCAAAGAAAATCCTAGTTTCTCCCAAGCTGTTAGGCATATTCATCCTCCTGTGGAAAACACAATGTAGTCAGCCCACTGTCTCTCTCAAATGTTCCCATAGTTTCAGTCTACACTGAACTTGTTCCTCAGAACAGCCAGAAAATATCCATACCGCTCAACTTAGACACACAGTCATATACCACTTTGCATTGTTGGCTTTTTCACATATGCTTGTCTCATGGTCCTAAAGACTCAAAAAGCTACTTAAAGGTAAAGACCAGGTCTTAACGTTTCCTTAGCACTGTGCACCTGATCCATAGCCCACCTAATTCTTGTATTCTCAACTAATATTCAGAGTCAGGAAAAGTTAAAATATGAAAGGAACTTTATTTTGTTGTTGCTGTTTTTGCTCCCTGTCATCTAGGCTGCAGTGCAGTGACACAAACTCTGCTCACTGCAACCTCAACCTCCCTGATTCAAGCATTTCTCCTGCCTCAGTCTCCCCAGTAGCTGGGATTACAGGCGTACACCACCACGCCCGGCTATTTTTTGTATTTTTAGTAGAGACAGGGTTTCGCCATGTTGGCCAGGCTGGTCTTCTGACCTCAGGTGATGCACCCGCCTCGGCCTCCCAAAGTGCTGGGATTACAGGTGCGAGCCTGAAGGACCTTTAGAGAGAACCTAGTCTAAGCTCCACATTTGAAATGAACGAGGTGAGAGTCATTAACCTTTTACAGTGAATCAATCAGGCAGATCTGGGTTCAAATGCAGGACTGTTTTCTGTGAAACAGAGATGACATCTACCTCAGAAAACAGTTGTAATGATCAAATTATACTTTCCTTTTTGTTGTTTTTCTTGTTAAGACATAATCTTTTTGGCTGATTTTTTTTCCTGGTTAATAGTTCAATTGAATTCTAAGCCCAAGATGCAGGGCTTTTCTCCGACTGTATTTTCTGACCTTATGGTTGGTGTCTAATACAGTGCCTCGCGTCTTTTGAGTTAGTCATGAATGAACCATGTGAAAGAATGAATTAAACCTATATTATCACTTTCTCGTTCAGCAAATGTCTTATTCTTTAGTTCCTCCAAGAATCTGTCTTTCCTAAGTTGGGCCTTCTCAAAACAAATATATTTATCTCCCTACCCCTTCCTCCCTTCCTTCTCTCTCTCTCTGTCACACACACACACACACACCCCTTTCCCTTTAGAACAGCTGGAGAAAAAAAAACACTGCCTCCCTCATATTTTTGGAATAAAGTTAGCATTTTTACTAGGATATTCAGGAAAACTGATAGATGGACAGGATTTGGAGGTATTACACATCTCTGGAGAGCTTTCTTATGATTTGTGGCATCGAGTCCTTCAATAAAATTACTTGTCTATAATAAATTCTGGCAGAAAATAAATCAGAAATTCACTGGTGAGTTGTCAGTGAAGTTAAATACTTCACTCTGTTCTATACAAGCAAACAGTGACTAATAGGATTAACCTGAGCTCTAATACTGGGTGTAGATATTCTTCAACGACAAACGGGTTCCATTAGTACAGGCATTAAATTTATATATTTAAGGGGGCATAAATTTTGCTTTTGCAAACACATTTTACTAGAAAAATATTTGGTCCAGGTGTCAGGACAAAAGTGTGATTTCTTTCCTTTGCAGGGGGCAGCAACAAAACCACCAATGGGAAGAATAAGATCCCAGACCTCTGAAGAGGACACAGGTTTCCACTAAAGCAAGGTTGATACTTTCAAGGAATATTTTTCGTAACAGCTAAAACGGTTTAACACATAGCATCTTGTATCAATTACACAAACACCATTAAAGCCACTCTGGTTCCCTGGGAAAGGACTGCAACTGAAATCCCTTCTGGCTTCAGCTGTCCCCTCCTGCCGAGTTTGACAGCACATCCAAGGCGCCCAAACACCAGCCACTAGGCTCCCCCCAGCGCCCTCCTCTCACAGCAAACCGCCAAGGCTCCCGGGCCAAACTCCAAAGTCCCTCAATTCAAAACCGCGAAAATGTGAACCCTGCTAAGCAAACGGCAGGGCGCGTAATAACTTTTCTTTCTTTCCCTTTTGCGCGCATTCGATATGCTTGTCTCTACTACCAACTCCTCAGGTCCACAGCCCGCTTCCCGCAACCCATCTCGAGGAGCGGAGGAGAGGGAGCGCCCATCAAAAAGAAAGGGCTAGTGAGCCCTAAAACCTCGGCGGTTTTCCCGGTGCGGGAACTTTAGCACACATCAGCACAATAATCAGATGCAGGGATAAAGCAGGAAGAAGGCTCCTCTCTCCATCGCACCCCATCCTTCCTAAGGAAGAAGAAAAGCACGCAGCAGTTTAGCTGGAAGTCTAGGCCCTTTTATGGGGAGAGCAGGTCCGCAAAGCAGGCTGTCTAGAACCTGGAGGAAGAAAGTTGTCTAGCCAAGTGGATGACTGGGGGTGAGGGAGTGCAAGGCACCCGGGTCCCGAGACCGCCAGGGGTAGGGGCCAAGGGGAAAGAGACAGGCATTTGTTTAAGAACCAACCCCGCGCTCGGCCAGCTGCAGCCGCCGGCGAGCCGACTGGGAAGGGGTGTGGACGCCGAGGCCCGCGGAGTGGTGCCCACAGCTGTACTTACATAACGCTTCAACTTTTTCTCCGGGGGGGACTTGCGGAGCCATCCGGAGCAGACCACTTCACCACCGCTCATGGTGCGCGCGTCTAGGGCTCCGGGCCGGGCAGCTGAGGGGCGGCGGGCGCGCTCCCGACACAGCCGACGCCTGTCGAGCGCGCAGCGGCAAGAACCTAGCTCTCCTTGTCGCGCACCCCGGACGGACTGGGCGGACAGGCTCCACGGTGCGTGGGTTCCACGAGTTCGAGTCTCTCCTCTGCAGGCCCACGAACCTGAACAGAACGCGAGCCGGGGTAGCGGGCTCGCCGGCCTCCTTTCAGTGCTCCCGCCTCGCCTCCAGACGTGCCGTCTCGCCAGCTGCCTCAGCAGCGCTCGGACTCAGCGGGACTCTGCCCCGACTCGGAGCCGGAGCCTCGGTCCCTGGCGCTCCGCCCCCTAGGGACAAGACCTCCCCAGAGCGCTTTCCGAAACAGACACAGTGCTGTTCACGCACACACACGCACACATACACACACACACAATGCCCCGCGCGGTGCCCACTCCCGCTCGCCCGCCCGCCCTCGGTTTCGGTGCGCTCGGAGCGATCCTCCTTCCCTCTCCTTGGGGGAGGGTGGGTCACTTCGCGGCACTCGGGGAACGCCGAGGAAAGGGGAAGCCGCGAGCCGCCTACGGGCAGCGGGCGCGGGGCTGGTCCCGGGTCACAGAGGGAGCCGCAGGGTTGGCGGCGAAGCGCGGGGCGTCTCTGAGCGGCGGGCGCAGGGAGGTCGCAGGTCAAGCTGGAGGGTGGGTCCGCTCTAGCTGCCGCCGAAGAGGGCGGGGAGCGGCGGAGGAACGAGGCGCTTGGCGACTTGGCTCCTGGGAGGGATCCCGCTGTCCCGTCCTCTCGCGCTCCTCCCCCGCCGCCTCCCCCACCCCGGGGCGCGCGGCAGGTTCTGAGCGGCTCGGCCCCAGATCCCGATCCCTCCCTCTCCCGGCCTCCGGGATCCCTCTTCCTCCCTTTCCTCCTCCCCTTCCCACGTTCACGCCCGGCTCCGGTTTCTGCCCAGACTTTCTCTGAAACTCCGCCGGAGCGCTTCCAGCCAAAACAACAAGGGCTGGGGGAGGAGACGGACGAAGGGAGGGAGAAAGGGAGGGAGGGAGCGCGAGTCCGAGAGGCACCCTGGGATCTGTAGTTCGGAAAGCAGGAGCAGGGTCCTCCGCCGTCCGGCGGCCCCCAGTCCGCTCCTCGCCCGGGAAGACCGCAGAGGCCTCGGCTAGGGCGGAGGCGCCGGGGCTCGGGCGCGGGGAGGACCGAGGGACGTTCGAATGTTCAGTCCGGGGCTTGCCATCTTGACTCAGCCCGGTGTCGGTTCGGAGCTTGTGCTGTGCCCGAGATCAAGAGTTTCGGGGGTTTTCTTTACTTGAGAGCCTGAAAAACAAAACCGCCGGGAGACCACCATCCTGCTGGTCCCCGCCACGCGAGATTAAAGGACAGAACAAGAGGGCGCGGGAGCTACCAGCTTGGAGGGGAGGACAGATGGGAACCCTGGGCTGGCCTGGGCTGGTCTCTGGAGCTGTTCTGCCAGAGTGATGGGGGCGCTTGGCGAGGCCAAGGATTTGATTGGGTCCTATCTCTGGGACATTTTGAAGTCTCACACTCCTTCCATTTGTTGTCTATTCCACTTAACTTTGTATTTGTTTGAAATCTACTGTTGGGATGCTGGACTAAAAGAGGGAAACTCCGTCGGGCGCGGTGGCTCACGCTGTAATCCCAGCACTTTGGGAGGCCGAGGCGGGCGGATCACCTGAGGTCGGGAGTTCAAGACCAGCCTGACCAACATGGAGAAACCCTGTCTCTACTGAAAATACAAAAATTAGCCTGGCGTGGTGGCGCGCGCCCATAATCCCAGCTACTCGGGATGCTGAGGCAGGAAAATCGCTTGTACCCAGGAGGCGGAAATTGCGGTGAGCCGGGATCGCGCCACTGCGCTCCAGTCTGGGTAACAAGAGCAAAACTCCGTTTAAAAATAGAGAAAGAGAGAGAGAGAGAGAAAGAAATTTACTGGGTCCCCTAGTTCTATTTGCCTACTTGTGTGTTACACAATTATTATACCTGGTCCTGAGTTTAACATGATTCTGTAATAAAAACATCTCCAATTTATTTGTGAAAAAGCCCCAAAGCAAATTTCAGCAGATAATATAATCAGATAAAAGTGCTAAAAATATGAGGAGATAAATGAGCATTTCTGGAAAGACATAACTTCAGTCATTTTCTTATTAACACAACATTCATATTCTGAAGCTCCTCTGAGTTTGAAAATGTTAGATGATTGTAATAAGAAATTAGGTGCTGGAGTAGTGACGAGACAAAGGTCCCTGCATATATGGAGGTGGTGGCATAGGGTAGTAAGCAAATAAAGCGTCAACAAAACTACAGATTGAGACTCAGTCTCAAAAAAAAAAAAAAATCGGAGAAAGGCTGATTCCCATTGGGGTTTAGAGACCTTCATCTTTTGGCACGTACTTAACAGTATCACAAGGGCTGAACTTTTCAGGTCATCAAGTGAGTAGATGGATGCACTTTTCAGGTCATCAAGTGAGTAGTCGTGACCTTGGGTAAACTACACAATATCTCTGAGTCTCAGTTTCCTGATATGTGAAATGGGAATTGTAACACCGATTTTGCTGAAGTTTAATGAATAGAAATGGTAGTGTTGGCCGGCGGTGGCTCACGCCTGTAATCCTAACACTTTGGGAAGCCTGGGTGGGTGGATTGCCTGAGCTCAGGAGTTTGAGACCAGCCTGGGCAACTCGGTGAAAACCTGTCTCTACTAAAATACAAAAAATTAGCCGTGGCGGCGTGCGCCTGTAGTCCCAGCTACTCGGAGGCTGAAGCAGCAGAATCGCTTGACCAGGGAGGCAGAGGTTGCAGTGAGCCGAGATCGCGCCACTGCACTTCAGCTTGGGCGACAGGGTGAGACTCCGTCTCTAAAAAAAGAAAAAAAGAAAGAAAGAAAGAAAGAAATGGTAGTGTTGGTCGGTTGGTCCGGCGCGATGGTTCGCGCTTGTATTTCCAGCACTTTGGGAGGTCTAGGTGAGCAGGTCACTAGAGTTCAGGAGTTCGAGACCCATCTTGGCCAACGTGGTGAAACCCAGTTTCTACTAAAAACACAAAAATTAGCCGGATGTGATGGCACGTGCCTGTAGTCCCAGCTACTTGGGAGGCTGAGGCAGGAAAATGGCTTGAACCCAGGACAGGGAGGTTGCAGAGAGCCGACATAGGGCCACGCACTTCAACTTGGGTAACAGAGAGAGACAATGTCTCTAAAAAACAAAAAAAAAAAAAAAAGGAAAATGGTAGTGTTGTTTGGGCGTGATGGCTTGCACTTGTAATCCCAGCACTTTAGGAGGTCTAGGTGAGCAGGTCACCTGAGGCCGGGAGGTCGAGACCATCCTGGCCAATGTGGTGAAAACCCAGTCTCTACTAAAAACACAAAAATTAGCCGGGTGTGGTGGGTGCGTGCCTGTAGTCCCAGCTACTCAGAAGGCTGAGATACAAGAATCACCTGAACCCGGGACAGGGAGGTTGCAGAGAGCCGACACAGGGCCACTGCACTCCAGCCTGGGTGACTGAGTAAGAGTCTGTCTCGAAAAAAAGAAAAAAAAAAAAGAAAGAAAGAAAGAAAAAAGAAGTGGTAGTTTTAAATATCAGGCACATATTAGATATTGTAGGATTTTTGCTGTTTGTTGCTGTGTTTTAATGTTCTTTCTGAAACATAAGCAAGTGTAATTTTTATGGCAGCTAATAAACCAAAGCACTTCTTTTTAAGTATGTGAACATAAATCATGCCACAAATTTTCCAAATGAAAATAAACCATCAAATTTTTTTCCACTTCTCCCATAGGCAGTGTGTATCTACATTGAGCCAAAAGTATTTATAATTAGCATTAGTAAGACTAGTATTGTTGAATAGTTAACTATTGGCTTTAGCGAACTGACCACTTCCTACACTCGTGTTATAAAGTCCTTTGTAAATGGAAAATTGTAATATATCTTGTATTATTTAGCTTTGGGAATTTCCAATAACGTTTTCTTTATTTCAAATAAGGCATTCAGTTACCTCATTCCTATGTAAGAAATCTTTAAGTGTTTTTCCTATCTTCTACTGAGTTGTTTTAGGCTTGTATTTCTGGAAATTAAATCCAGGTTGAAGACAGCTTGAAGATAGATATGTCTCCATGTATATATTTTAGAAATGAAATCATCATAACTAGTCTCCAACACATCTTCATTAATCAAAATAGGAATCATAACGACACATTTTTGTCAACAAGAAATAAGTTTGTTTATTCCTGTAGCATAAAAATTCGTGCTTCAGGATTTGACAAACTCTTGGAAAGCATTTTCTGTCTCCTGCTGGTGTGGAAGCATTTTACCTGCAAGAAGTTGTCGAGATACTTGAAGAAGCTCGCCAGTAGTCAGTTGGCGAGAGGTCAGGTAAATATGGTGGATAAGGCAAAACTTCATAGCCCAATTCGTTCGACATTTGAAGCGTTGGCTGTTTGATGTAGGGTCAGGCATTGTTGTGGAGGAGAATTGGGTCCTTTCTGTTGAGCAATGCCGGCTGCAGTCATTGCAGTTTTCGGTTCATCTCATCCATTTGCTGAGCATACTTCTCAGATGTAATTGTTTTGCCGGGATTCAGAAAGCTGGAGTGGACTGGCAGCAGACCACCAAACAGTATCCATGGCATTTTTTTGGTGCACTTGTGGCTTTGGGAAGTGCTTTGGAGCTTCTTCTCCGTCCAACCACTGAGCTGGTTGCCAAACGGTTGTCGTATACAATCCACATCGCACATCACAATCCAATTGAGAAATGCTTCACTGTTGCATAGAATAAGAGAGGATGACACTTCAAAATGATGATATTTTTTCATTTTCAGTCAGCTTATGAGGCAACCACTTATTGAGCTTTTTCACCTTTTCAATTTGCTTCAAATGCTGAACGACCACAGACGGCTCAATGTTGAGCTCTTCGGCAACTTCTTATGTAGTTGTAAGAGGATCAGCTTCGATGATTGCTCTCAATTGGTCATTGTCTACTTCCGATGGCCAGCCACTACACTCTCCACCTTCAAGGCTCTCATCTCCTTTGCAAAACTTCTTGAACCCCCACTGCACTGTACCTTCGTTAGCAGCTCCTGGGCCAAATACTTTGATGCTGCAAGTTGTCTCCACTGCCTTATGACCCATTTTGAACTCAAATAAGAAAATCACTTAAATTTGCTTTTTGTCTGACATCATTTCCATAGTCTAAAATAAACATAAAATAAATAGCAAGTAATAAGTAATTAGCAAATAAATAAATAAATAAATAAAGCGAGAAGTGCCCATTAAAATGATGTATAACATAGCCACATTTATTTAAGAATGTATTTCAGTATCAAATGGCAAATTCCAACAGTGCAAAAACTGCAATTACTTTTGCACTCACCTAATAATTATCTCTCAAAGGTCCCACCTACACTTTAGAATTTGAAATGTTTACACATTTAATCATTTATAAGGAAGTTGTGTTTGAATCTCAAAATGAAAATATCCTTGCAATAAGATTTATATTGGTATAATGTGAAAATGATCCTTTGCAAAGGAATAAAATATTGCTTATTTTTAAGATATTTTTGAGGACTAAGCTCTGATTTTTTATCTTGCCCAAATTCCTACCTAAGGAGTCTAGGGAGTCATGCCC
The DNA here is from genome assembly GCF_008728515.1 of Papio anubis. Classification (NCBI taxonomy): domain Eukaryota; kingdom Metazoa; phylum Chordata; class Mammalia; order Primates; family Cercopithecidae; genus Papio; species Papio anubis. The sequence goes on from NC_044978.1 coordinate 45,702,091, forward strand.
TACAAACCATCAATTCGCATCAGACAGGTTTTATTTGACCCTATATATTATGACTGACTTTTCAGTCTGACTCTGGGATAACATTATAAGACAAGGAAAAAAATATTTAACCCCCAAAATATATTTCCTTGCCATTCCTCAAAATTGCCTTGCAGAGTCTCTAGTCGGCAACATCCACATTCTACAGAGAATTCCCTTCCCTCTTTGTTTTCCTTCCTTTCTTTCCAGATCTGCGAGATAATCAACTAAGAGCCAGGCACCCTTTTAGGTCCCATGAGAAACATTTTACTGCTGGGCACGGTGGCTCACGCCTGTAATCCTAGCACTTTGGGAGGCTGAGGCGGGTGGATCACAAGGTCAGGTGTTCAAGACCAGCCTGGCCAACATAGTGAAACCCTGTCTCTACTAAAAATAAAAATAAAAATAATTAGCTGATCATGGTGGCAGGCGCCTGTAATCCCAGCTATTTGGGAGGCTGAGGCAGGAGAATCACTTGAACCTGGGAGGTGGAGGTTGCAGTGAACCGAGATTGCACCACTTCACTCCAGCCCGGGGAACAGTGTGAGACTCCGTCTCAAAAAAAAAAAAAAAAACATTTTACAACCTGATCTCTCTCTCTGAAATCTGCTATCTGAGAGATTCCTCTGCACAATAAAACTTGGCCCCCACAGTCCTTTATCTTAACCTGAACATTCCTTTCCATTAATCCCAGGTCTTCAGGTAAACTCAACCAATTGTCAACCAGAACATGCTTAAATTTACCTATAGCCTGGAAGCACCCCTTCTTACCTGCCCCCAGCTTTGAGTTGTCCTGCCTTTCTGAACAAAACCAATGTATTTCTTAAACATATTTGATTGATGTCTCATACCTCCCTAAAATATATAAAACAAAGCTGTACCCTGACCCCCCTGGGCACATGTTCTCAGGACTCCTGTGGGCTGTGTCACGGGCCATGGTCACTCATATTTGGCTCAGAATAAATCTCTTCAAACATTTTACAGAATTTGCCTCTTTTCATCAACATTTCAATTACCATCATTACAGGGTAGATTATGATAAATGTAAACAAATTATGGAATCACTGCCTAAGCTACATAATTTTGTATCTAAACTTAATTTCCCAAATTTAGGTTATGAAGTGGGCTAAAAGAAAGTTTTTATTTAAAAACATAAACTAATGCCTTTGTAATTGTGACATGAAAACACTATATATAAAATAGGATTAGAGCTATTTTATATAGTTATTGCCTTTTCACACTTCTTGAATTTAGACTATTCTTTTTCTCTTTTGCATAAGCAAAAATATTCCATTAAATTAAAACTTATATTTACTTAACTCAATTTTCTTTTAAACTCAATTTTCTTTTAAAATTATGAGCCAGACATGGTAGCTCATGCCTTTAATCCCAGCACTTTGGGAGGCCGAGGCAGACAGATCACTTGAGCTCAGGAGTTTGAGATCACCCTGGCCAACGTGATATAACCCTCTCTCTACTAAAAATACAAAAATTAGCTGGGCATGATGGCACATGCCTATAATCCCAGATACTTGGGAGGCTGAGGCCCGAGAATCGCTTGAACTCAGGAGGCAGAGGTTGCAGTGAGCCAAGACCGTGTCACTGCACTCTGGGCGACAAGAGTGCAATGACACGGTCTGGGCAACAAGAACGAGACTCCGTCTCAAAAAAAAAAAAAGAAAGAAAGAAAGAAATTTAATTTGGGTCTTCATAATGTCTTCCATGTCTCTACTTACCATGCTAAGTCATTCCTCTAGCTTTCTGAACATATGGGATATAGCTATAATAACTGTTCTAATGTTTTTGTCCACTAATGTCATCATCTGTAATTTCTAAATTGGCTTCTAATTTCTAAATTGGTTTCAATTGATTGATTTTTTTTCCCCACTCATTTTGGGCCATATTTACCTAACTCTTGCTAATCTCTGATTGGATATCGCACATTCTACATTTTATCTTGTTGGGTGTTGGATATTTTTGTTTTTCTATAAATGTACTGAGCTTTGTTCTGGGACATAGTTACTTGAAAACAATTTGATTTTACGGGGTGTTGCTATTACGTTGTCAGCTTTTCTTAGGCAGGACCACAGCATCATTTAATCTAGGGCTAACTTTCCACCACTACTGAGACAAAATCCTTCAATGAACTCATGAATGCTCTGTGCATTATGGTATTTTCTGTTCTGGCTGGGGAGAAGAGGAGCTATTTCAACACTGTGTGATCCTCAGTGAGGATTTTTTTGTACTAAAACTACAAAAATATATAAAGAACTATACAAATTCAGGCCGGGTGCAGTGGCTCACGCCTGTAATCCCAGCACTTTTGGGAGGCCAAAGAGGGTGGATCACTTAAAATCAGGAGTTCGAGGCCAGCCTAACTAACATGGAGAAACCCCGTCTCTACTAAAAATACAAAATTAGCCAGGCATGGTGGCGCATGCCTGTAATCCCAGCTACTCAGGAGGCTGAGGCGGGAGAATTGCTTGAACCTGGGAGGTGGAGATTGCAGTGAGCTGAGATCGCAACATTGCCCTCCAGCCTGGGCAACAAGGCAAAACTCCGTCTCAAAAAAAAAAAAAAAAGAATTATAAACCTCAAAAACGTAGCAACAAACAATCCAACTTAAAAATGAGTAGAAGATTTGTATAAGCAACAACAACAAATACAAGCTGGGTGCGTTGGCTCACGTCTGTAATCCCAGCACTTTGAGAGGCTGGGGTGGGAGGATTGCTTGGGTCCAAGAGTGTGAGTCCAGCCTGGGCAACATAGTAAGACCTTGCCTGTACAAAAAAAAGTTTTTAAATTAAACAGGTGTAGTGGCATGTGACTATAGTCCCAGCTACTCAGGAGGCTGAGGTGGGAGGATTGCTCAAGCCCAGGAGTTAGAAGCTGTAGTGAACTATGATCATGCCACTGCACTGCAGCCTGGGTGACAGAGCAACACCCTGTCTCAAAAAAAAAAAAAAAAAAAAAAGCAGATGGCAAGCATATCAAAAGATGTGCTCAAAATCACTAGTCAATAAGAATATGCAAATTAAAATCACAATCACATATAATTTGACATGTGTACACATATTAGAATGACTAAAATTTTAAAAGATTAATCATATCAAGTGTTACTGAGAAGACTGAGCAAGTAAAACTCACTGTTTTTGGGAATGTGAAATAGAAGACATTTTGACAGTTTCTTTTTTTTTTTTTTTTGAGACGGAGTTTCGCTCTTGTTGCCCAGGCTGGAGCGCAATGGCACGATCTAGGCTCACCACAACCTCCGCCTGCCACGTTCAAGTGATTCTCCTGCCTCAGCCTACCAAGTAGGTGGGATTACAGGTGTACACCTCCGTGCCCGGCTAATTTTTGTATTTTTAGTAGAAACGGGGTTTCATCATGTTGGTCAGGCTGGTCTTGAACTCCCCACCTCAGGTATCTGCCCGCCTCAGCCTCCCAAAATGCTAGGATTACAGGCGTGAGCCACCATGCCCAGCCGACAGTTTCTGATAAAGTTAAACACACGCCTACCATATGACCTAGACATTCCACTCTCAAATATTTACCCAAGGTAAATTAAAGCATATGTCAATACAAAGACTTGTGCACAATGTTCATAACAGCTTTATTTTAAATAGCCCCAAATTGGAGACAACCCAAATGCCCATCAGCAAGTTAGTGGATAAAAATGAAGTGTGGTATATAATGGGATGCTACTCAATAATAAAAAGGAATGAACTTGTGCTGCATGTAACAACATGAATGAATTTCAAAATCATGATGCTGAATAAAAGAAGCCAGACAAAAATAAGGACATATTGTAGGATCCCAGTTACATAAAATTTTAGAAAATACAGACTAATCTGTAATGACAGAAGATAGATCAGTGGTTGCCTGGGTTGGGAGGGATAGATATATTTGCTATATTGATTGTGGTGATGGTTTCGCGGTAGGTATCTATGCCAAAACTTATCAAATTATATGCTTTAAATACTTGCACTTTATTGAATGTCAACTATTCCTCGATAAAATTGCTTTAAAAAAGAAAAAGATAGTCAACCCAACTAGGGGAAAAAAGGTAAAAGATTTAAACAGGAATTTTAGGCAATGTTACTCTCTGGAAATCTGGAGAATGGTTACTTTGGGTGTGTGGATGGGCTGGGGAGTTTCCCGATAATTCTTTAGCTATTTGATTGCAGATAATAGGATGGTAATGTTGATCTCTTGATCTGGGTGCTGGTTACATGGGTTTGTTCACTTTTGGAAAAATCAGCCAGTCGAACACTTATGATTTGTGCAGATTTCTATATGTTATACCTCAGTGAAAAGCTTGTTCATAATAAAAATTCAGTTGTATTTACGTCTGTGATCATGGTGGAGAATTTTGCAAATGTTGTCAGCTCTATTTCAGGGTAAATTCTCTGCCACTCCTATTCTGGGAGATGAATCCTCTCACTGTGCTTTTCCAGGTGGTAGAAAAATTTCCTTAGAAGTTTCTCAGAAAGCTGTTTATTATTTTTATAAGTGAAGGATGTGCCTATTTTAGCTTCAAAGAAATCAGCAACCTCTTCCAGACAGGAAATTGCTTTGGAAGTGCAATTAGATTGTTCAGAATGTTAATGCAGTTAGATTCCAGTGGGATGGTGCCTTGGTGTGCTAGCCAATTTGCCTGTTCAGCCCGTGTGTGTCCTCCCTCAGAGCTACCTCCCTTCACGACCCCAGCAGGGTGGACCCTTTGGTCATAGTTTCACTCTCTGATGCTGTTATCTCTGGTGACAGCATCACTTGAACTATGGGAAAGCAATTGATAAGCTGTGCCAAGCCAATCAGTGAATGTTGAATGTAACCATTGATCACAGAATGAGAAACTCTGAAACTTGAAGAATTTGGAATTGAGACAGAGAGTCTAGTTTGTTAGTGATGGGTCCGGGAGCTGGGAGGTCCTGTGGCTCTCCAGTAAGGAGAAATGAGATGTCTGCTGAGAGGAAGAAATGAATGCTCGTGAAGCACCAGGACTGAGAGGCCCTCGTGGTTTTAGCCCTGCCAGGGAACACACTGGAATTTCTACCCCTGAGTCCATGAAATTTCACATGTTAAGTTAAAACCTCTCTTTTTATTTAATGTGACCTGAGTGAGTTATCTTCCTGTCATGTAAGACATGTGGCAAGCAATAAATCTAAGTAAAAATCTGAGTTATGATGGAGAAGGGAAGAGTCCTATCATTATAGAATCTTAGATTTGCAGTAAAACTTTGAAGTTATCCAAGCCGTACTTCTCCCCATTTTAGGAATTCCTTCTCTGTGAAAGCATTTCCTTCTCTGCTCAACCACTTGCAGTCTTCTTTCCCTTTCTCTTTCCTTTGCTCTATTTTTCTGGCTTACTCCACTTTTCTTCCTCCCTCCCTCCAACACAGGTCCATTCAGTGTTTACTATTAGTCAGACACTATTCTAGGTGATTAGCATTCAGCAAATCAGACAACAGATCAATGGAGCTTACATTCAGGTTAGAAGAAACAGGTAATAAGCAAGACATCAGAAAGTAATTTACATTAGTATGTTAGAAGGTGATAAGTCCGGTGGGAAAAAGGAAGTGAGTAGAGTAAGGTGCGTGGAGAGTAACAGTGGTGATTGGGGAGGGGGATTGCAATTTAAAATAGGGTGAGCCTCACTGAGAACATGCCATTTGCAAAGACATAAGGAAGTGATGGAATTTAAGGAACAGAGAGGAATCAAAACGAGCTGGAGGGAGAGTTACGGGAGATGAGGAAGGAGGCATAACAGAAACAAGTTCATATGAAGCCTTGTAGACAAATGCAATTTGGCTCTTACCTTGAGTAAGCTGGACAGCCTTGGCAGGGTTCTGAGTAGAGAGACTTACTCTGACTTTACGTTTTAACACAACTGACTTTTGAGAACAGATTATAGTAGGGCAAGGATAGATACAGGGACAATGTGATTATTCCGAGACAACCAGTACCGTTGAGTCACAATCTGTGTTCTTGTTAACTCCACCCACTGTTCTAAACTCTGTCTAGGACAGTTAAAAACTTAGTTTCTTTTATGTAAAAAATGCTTTATCTCATTTTAAAAGTAGCCAGATATGTTCTCAGGAGTATAATTGGAAACCAAGCAAAAAAACAAACAAACAAAAGAAAATAGGAGTCATTCATTATACCACTTCCAGAGAGAACCACGTTTTCATTTTTACATAGCATTCCAGTTTTTGTTTTTTACTATGCATACGTTTCCAAATTGTCATCACCTTTCCCAATAATTCTTTAGCTATTGGATTGCAGATAATCATATTTTCTCCCTTAAGTATTTCATTCTATAGGTCAGGGTTTCTTATTCTGGGATCAGTGAATACATTTCAAGGTTCTAGGAACCTGTTATAAAAGCATGGACAAAATTGTGAGTGTGTGTGTGTGTGTGTGTGTGTGTTTTGTGTGGAGGAAAAGATAAGTTTCTCCAACTTTTTTTTTTTTTTGAGATGGAGTATGGTTCTGTCTCCCAGGCTGGAGTGCAGTGGCACGATCTGGGCTCATTGCAACCTCTGCCTCCCTGGTTCAAGCGATTCTCCTGCCTCAGCTTCCCGAGTAGCTGGGACTACAGGCACCTGCACCATGCCCAGCTAATTTTTGTATTTTTAGTAGAGATGGGGTTTCACTATATTGGCCAGGCTGGTCTCGAACTCCTGACCTTGTGATCCACCTGCCTCGGCCTCCCAAAGTGTTGAAATTACAGGCATGAGCCACTGCGCTTGGCCTTTTTTTTTTTTTTTTTTTTTTTTTTTTTGAGATGGAGTCTTGCACTGTTGCCCAGGCTGGAGTGCAGTGGTGCAACCTCAGTTTGCTGCAACCTCCGCCTGCCAGGTTCAAGTGATTCTCCTTCTTCAGCCTCTCCAGCAGCTGGGATTACAGGCGCCCGCCACCACGCCCAGCTAATTTTTGTATTTTTAGTAGAGATAGGGGTTTGCCATGTTGGCCAGGCTGGTCTTGAACTCCTGAGCTTAGGTGATCTGCCCACCTCGGCCTCCCAAAGTTCTGGGATTACCGTCATGAGCCACCACGCCCGGCCAAGTTTCTCCAACTTCTTAAAGGGGCCTGTGACATCAAAGAAAATTAAGACACTTATATAAAAAGTTTTGGGGTATTTAGCTGCCATGGAATGACTGTGTTAATCATCCCCATCTCAATACACAGGAATGGGTTTCTAGCAGCCATATTTACCTAAGGTACTCTACCCACTTGGCCACTGTTGATAGGGGAAGGCACTTGACCCATACTCTGCCAGAAAAATTCCTTCTATTGGGAATTTGGAACCAGGATTGAGTGAAAGCCAGGTTCTGACAAGCGGAGTAGGGTCTGGAGAAAGCTGTCTCATACAAACAAAGAAGAATGAAACAGAAGGGAGAAACCAAGAGCCAATATTGCCAGCCTTCCCAATGACATTCCATTTCCTGGCTGTCACCTTTACTAAAGCTCAGCAATATTCCTAACTTGGATTGTACGAGACATTCCTGTTTCCAGGGGTGATAGTCAAAATATTTAAAGCCAGCACTCTATGGGAACCAAAGAACCAGAGCAGATGCCAGAGATAAACAACAAGCTCAGCAATACCTGTGCATTTCATCTGAATGGCAGCTCTTTCTATATCATTAGGATCCACGCCCCATTTTTGCCTAAACCAACTGAACTATTTATTGAACCAAAAGAGTTTTAATTTTGATATAGAGTCATTGCTCTGGCTAAAGAGTTATCCCAACAATTCCCTGTACGATGGAAAGCCCAGACTTCTCCTTCCCCTGTGTTGTCTGTGGTTGTTAATGACCCTCTTGTAGAAAGGAGGTCACAACAGAATAGCCAGCTGCTGCCTGACCAGTTGAAGGTAAGTATATTGAGATTATTGCCTTATGTGATTTGGACACAATCCTATTAATGCAGCCTACAGGAGGATTAGCTTTTAGAGCAACTACGTCACTTTATACTGAACTTATGATCAACAAAAACACCCAAGCCTCTTCACATAAAATAGTCAAGCTATTTTTCCATCATCTGTATTTATGAGATGGTATTTGGAACCCAAACTCAGGGCTGTTACATTTCATTCTGTTGCTCTTGAGCCAGCCTTTTAAGCTCTCAAAAGCCTTTAAAAGTCTCCATCATATTAGCCATCTCTTTTAGCTTTGTTTCATCCACATATTTGAAAATTTTGCTCTATTGCACCCTCACATGATTAGGCTTATTTGAAACCCAGTCTGGGGTTATATTCACTGAGTGACCAGAGTTCTAGTTGGGTATCAGATCTTGCCCAATATCTGGAAGGCTGTATTGTGGTGAGGCAGCTGAACTGGCAACAGCTATTCTTATGAAAGGCTGTTTATAAATCTATTTCTATTTTCTCGGAATTCCTTTTAAAAAATGTACTAACATCATTTAAACTGAAATAGGTTTTAGGAGGTATCAGAAATCTGTAGCCAGGAGCAAAGCTAAATTGCAAACCAAATGGAATAATTGAGATTGGGGTAATTGATGGTATAAATTTCAGTGACCCAGGAGGTAAGAATGGGGAATCCAGTTATACAGATAGAGGGCTCAACCCAGAGCTGCTCTTGTCTACTTGAGCAGGTGACCTCCGCTGCCTCTGGCGTCACTGACCTGGCCATGATGGCATAGCGCTCTCTTGGATCATGGTATGGACCCTTCTTAGCCTTCCTCCAGGTTGTTTAAAACAAATGCTGATCAGAATAGACCTGGATATTTGTGGACCTATAAATCTACAAAGAGCTGAGGTCAGGAAGCATGAGAGAAAATGAGATGATAATTCTAAATAGGAATGAGAATCCAAGGTGCAGAATGAGAATCCAGAAGTGCCTGCGGAAGATCCAGCAATATTTTGTTGCAATGGGGACACTTCTGAGTGGCAGCTTTTTCATCCCAGACTTCCAAACCCTCCTGCTTTAAAAAGTATAATTTCCTAAACCCAGTGTCTAACCGTCTTCACTGCAAAAGTTATTTTGCACTAATTAGAGCTAATGGCCGGGTGAGGTGGCTCACGTCTATAATCCCAGCACTTTGAGAGGCCCAGGCAGGTGGATCACCTGAGCTCAGGAGTTTGAGACCAGCCTGGGCAACATGGCAAAACCCTGTCTCTACTAAAACTACAAAAAAATTAGCCGGGTGTTGGGGCACAAGCCTGTAATCCCAGCTATTTGGGAGGCTGAGGCATGAGAATCGCTTGAACCTGAAAGGTGGAGGTTTCAGTGAGCTGAGATTGTGCCACTGCACTCCAGTCTGGGCAAAGAGTGAGACCCTATCTAGAAAAGATAACGAAACAAAAAAAAATTGTAATTTATTTATATTTTGTCAGGATTTCTTTTTAAAATTTTGCTAAGGTCATTTAAACTTAAGCAATAACATATTCCACCAAATACCATTCTTTTTTTCCTTTTCTTTTATTCCTGCACTTAGATACCTAAATAAAAATGTCTAGGCATGGTTGCTCATGCCTGTAATCCCAGCACTTTGGGAAGATGAGGCAGGCAGATCCCTTGAGCCTGGGTGACATAGTGAAACCCTGTCTCTACTAAAAATACAAAAATTATCTAGGCATGGTGGTGCATGCCTATAGTCCTAGCTACTTGGAAGGGTGAGGTGGGAGGATGACTTAAACCTGGGAGGTGGAGGTTACAGTGAGCCAAGATTGCACCACTGCACTCCAGCCTGGGCAACAGAGCAAGACCCTGTCTCAAGTAAGTAAGTAAATAAACAAATAAATAAATAATTAAAATGTCTAGTGAGTTGATGGAAACACCTACAATACCAACAGTATACAAAGTCAAAGGAGATTCAATGAAGAGACTTGGTCCATCTCCTTTTGGTGCCTGGGAGAAAAGTAGGAACTCCTTTTGGAGTCTCCAGATTGAGATCAGGAATTTCCTTCTGGAGAACACAATTTATTCAGTTATTAATTTACTTTCTTGTACAAGACACCACCCTAGGCACTATGTGAGAAGATACCACAAGGAAATTTTATGAAATAGTTTCCATCAAGAAGCTTATAGTCTAGTAGGGTTAACCTCCAGGTTGTCTAAATTCTAGGGAATGTAAAGTGTGCCAAGATATTGGAAAAGGGGCCCATCTCTTCCTTGACTGATTTGTCCACGAGGCATCCACTGCTCCAATTGTTTTTGCATACAGATTGCCACTAAGATGTCCTTCATTCCCGAAGGCTCTGCATGGCCCCTTCAGGCCCTACAAACTTCTGGAATACTCCTGTGCTATATTTGGAAGGCCCAGGAATTATTCGGCTTCCTTCTTGCCAAACCGAGGTTAAGAGTATTTGTGATGTTCATATCCTTATCTGCTCAGACACATATTGCAGACAAGTTCTCTGGGACCCGACTGTCTCCCTGGAGCTCTGTCCAGTAAGCATCATACAGACACCTGTTTCTTTCCATCCCCACACCTCTCAGAGGTCCTGGCCCCTCCCTAGAGATCTGCCCTGAAACAGATTGAGGAACTGTCAGCGGGATGCATTGGTTTCTCTTGGCTCCATATCTCTCTTTCCTTACTTCTCTCTTCTCCACCCAGTCTGGGGGAAACTTCTGTTAGTCTCTTCCTCCCTTTGATCTAATTTTAAAAATTGCTCTGGCAATTCAGGCTTTTGTGACACAAAACACAGATTTTTAATTTTTTTTCTTGCTTCCTTCTCTGTGGCCAGAGCTTGGCCCTGACCGCGTTGCAAGGAAAGGAAAGAAGCAAAAAAATCTAAGGAGAAAACAGTAGTTAATTATTATACAATAATGTTCTCCACAACTGTGAAACAAGACGACCATGAACGCTAGGTGTGTTATCACTGGCATACACTTCTGGTGGTTTACAAAGTATTCAGAGAAGGGAGAAATTAGTGTTTACTGTAGGGGTAGGGCAGGCTCCTTGGAGGAGGTTGAATCTGAGCTAGGCTTTGATGGGTGGTTCTGTTTTGGGCCGATAAGAGGCCAGAATCTTACATTCTAGACAGAGAAAATAATATCCCTGAGGCCCAGATGCAAAAAGATGAGACCAAGGATCATTGATTAGGAAGGCTGGGAAGATTCTGAAGAGCCTTGAAGCCAGATAAGGAGATTGGGCTTAATATGTGAAACTGTATATGTATGTATACTTTTTTGTTTTGTTTTGAGACAGAGTCTTGCTCTGTCACCCAGGCTGGAGTGCATTAGCATGATCTCGGCTCACTGCAAACTCTACCTCCCAGGTTCAAGCAATTCTCCTGCCTCAGCCTCCTGAGTAGCTGGGATTACAGGCATAGATCTCTTATGTACTTTGAAGTCCCACTTACAACAAGAAAGAACCCCGCATACCCTAGGACCTTAAGAAATATTCGTAGGAATTTGTGAATTCTTTGAATTAATTTGACCATATAAGTAAGTAATTATTTATTTATTTATTTATTTATTTATATTACCCTAACCTGTATTTTAAAATATTGTTTTGGCAGGGCATGGTGGCTCACAGCTGTAATCCCAACACTTTGGGTGGCCGAGGTGGGTGGATCACCTGAGATCAGGAGTTTGAGACCATCCTTGCCAACATGGCGAGACCCCGTCTCTACTAAAAAATACAAAAATTAGCCGGGCGTGGTGGAGCTTGCCCGTAATCCCAGCTACTCAGGAGGCTGAGGCAGGAGAATCACTTGCACCTGAGAGGTGGAGTGTGCAGTGAGCCAAGATCGTGACACTGCACTCCAGCCTGGGTGACAGAGTAAGACTCCATCTCAAAAACAAAAACAGAAAAACCCCAACACATTTCAATTCCAGGGATGAATGTCATGACAGGAGACGTGCAAGGGCATCTGTGGGAATCTATAGCCAGGAGATGTAATCTGACCTCCAGGTCATGGTTGAGGGAAGGAGATTTTCAACTGAGACCTGAAGGATAAGTTGGAGTTGGCCAGATAAAGGAATATAGGAAGAGTGGGCCAAGTGGGGTGAATGGTATACAGAAAGATGGGGAGGAGAGATGGAGCAGAACATTGGAAAATGTGAAAAGATTCCTATGTGACGCATGTGGCATATCAAGGGTTTTAGGCCAGAGAAAGGGTCTGGGCCAATTTAGGGATTCTGGACTTTGTCTTAAAGGTTTACATAGTGAGGTGATTTACATATTTAAGATCGTCCTTGATATAGTATGGGGAATAGATTAGAGGAGGGAAAAGACTGGAAGCAGGTGAATCCAATAAGTTTGCTGCTGCAGAAGGGCTATAGTGACAGAAGCCAGGTGACAGGCAGTGAGTATGTAGTGGTGGGCAGAAATATAGTATGTGTGTGGCAGGGAGGGGAGAGGCTGGGCGGTGTGTCTGAAAGTTTCTGACATGGGTAATTGGATGGAAGATAAGATAATACCATTTACTGAAACAGGGAATATTTTTTAAACATGCTTTTAAACTAAATTAAACCAAATTATTTGCTGAAGGCTTTTTGTGCACTGAGACTATCAAGGAAGGGAGTATAACATGCTGTATTTTCTAAAGGCAATTGACCATTAAACCTTTTTTTGTTTTCTCTAGAGAATGAACAGTGTGACACAAAGCACCACCATCATATCATGATTTTCATTATCAACAGATACTAAAATCGTGCCTGACGCAACAGTTCTATAAGAAAATAGAAGCAAGGATGCTGAGCAAAACTGGTGGAGAATTTCTGGGTCATGGCCAAGTCAGGTGGCCTTTTTGGGTCTCAGTTTATCCACCTCCCAATGGGTCAGGCTCATTTTTGCTTCACCCAGAATCCAAGGGAAGGGCATGGAAGCTGGTCCATGGTTATAGGGAAGAGCGGAGGCCACAGAAGGAGCCTGACCTCAGCTTTAATCTTGGCTCTGCCACTTCCTAGCTGAGTGTCCCTGAGCAGGTTATCTAACTTCTCCGATTCTCGGTTTCTTAATCTATACCTTGAGGGTTAAGAATATCCACCTCACTGTTGTGAGGATAGCATGATATAAAGAATATAAAGCTGCAAACACCTTCTTCTTTTAAAATAGGCAGTCAGTGTTATTTTTTTTCCTCCTCCTTTCAGGAAGAAAGAGGCTGTTCGAAGCCCTTTGAGGGAATGGTAGAGCCAGTTCAGACCCAGAATTCTTTGTCCAGGGTTTATTTGACAGTAACTGCCTTACAGGTGTTAAAAAAGTACCAGCTCAGAGTGGACAGTGATGCTGAGACATGTCCAAATTCTACTCTCTAAAATTGGGAGAACTCTGTCAAATCAAGGCCTTCGTTTCCTGCCAATACCCTTTTTCCTCTGTCTCTAAAAACCATATTGTATTTTCATACCAAGGAGATTTGACAGGTCTCCTAGATTCAGCTCTCTTCTGGCCTTTCTGGGTGACCCTTCCTTCTCTTAGGACTTCTCTCCAGAACTCAGGTCCTTTGGAGCTCCAAGTCTTTGCAAAGATTATGCTGGGGAAGGAGAACAGCTCTTGTTCTAGAGGCCGGAGCTGCCTATCAAAACCTATTCTTCCTGCCTTCCTCCGTCAGATAACTTTTTTCTTTCCTTCAGACAGGTTCTCAGGGTCTCCCTCTGTTGCCTAGGCTGGGGTGCAGTGGAGTGATCACGGCTCACTGCAGCTTTGACTTCCTGGGCTCCCACCTCAGCGCCCCCAAGTAGCTGGGACTGCAGGCACACGCCACCATGCCTGGCTAATTTCTGTATTTTTTTTTTTTTGTTAGAGACAGGGTCTCACTATATTTCCCAGGCTCATCTTGAACTACTAGGCTCATGGAATCTGCCTACCTCGGCCTCCCAAAGCTTTGGGATTACAGGTGTGAGCCACTGCACCCTACCAAGAGAACTCTTAAAGGACTGTGTTTCCAGCCTACTTTGCTGCTAGGTGTGGTTGTGGTCATTTGACTGTGTTCTGGCTAATGACACGTAAACAGAAATTTTAGCTGAGACTCTGGGAAGGTTCACTGAAGGAAATAGAGCCTGTCTATGATCTGTGATTCAGACGTAATGGCTGGAGCTCCATCTTGCATTATGAAGTAACCTTAAGGAAGGAAGCCACATGAAAAGAAGCATGAGCAAAGAGTGGCAAGGCTCTGGGATCCTGATGATTGTGAGACGCCATACCTACCCTGGGCTGCCCACCGCTACTCTTATTTTTAAAGCCGGGACTAGCTATGTTGCCCAGGTTGGCCTTGAACTCCTGGGTTTAAGCAATCTTCTGCTTCCTGAGTAGTTGAAATTACAGATGTATGCCACCATGGCCAGCTCACTCTTCCTTAGAGAGAGAGAGAGGGAGAGAATATGTCTTCTGTTTTGTTTAAACCACTGTCATTTTGAGTCTGTGTCATCAGCAACAAAACACAATTCCTGATGCCAGCTAGCAGCCACACCCGTGTTCCCACCTAGAGAGATGGTGTTTTCAAAGGAATAACAGATAAAACCTATAGAAGGATTAGGCGGAAACTGTGTTCAGCACTTGACACGCATTATTAGCTCATGTAATTGTTGTAACTTATAATAATAATGAGTTAAGCATTATTATCTTCATCTTACAGGATTAAAAAACAGAGATTATGGAACTTTCCTGAGGTTATATAGGCATTAAGTAGTAAAGCTGTGGTTAAAACTCAAGTTCTATTGGACTATAGAACTCATGCTTTTAATCACCATAACAGAGTATGCTACCTGCCTGCAATTATACTGATTTGATATTTATAGATCATCCAGATCATAACATCTTTCTCCTTGTCTATGTACTTTATTTAGAGGGAAAAAAAAAAAAAAAACTTTATCAAGAGATGATCTGGGTATTTTTAATTTTTATTTTTATTCATTTTTTTTAGGCTAGTCAAGTGAAGCAGGGAGAGTGGAGAAGGAACAAAGAAATCTGTACTTGGTGTGGTCAATTAGTTGCAAACACCACTGCACTCAGACCAGATAATCTGAGTATTTCAACATGCTTGGCAATCATATTTTATATTGCAAATTAAGTAGGGCTCTTGGGTTTGTAAACTAAAAATAAAATTCTAAGCCCCTGAACCAACTGAATGGACCCTCCCTAGGCCAAGGGCATTATAAAGTTAACCCAAAGAACTAGTTCAGGCCATGATGAGAATGGGGAGTCAGACATGACTCATTATACCTTCCTCCCTGTAGAATTCAGGCACAACTGACCCACATTAACCCTAAAACAGTGCGAGTGAGGTGGCTCACACCTGTAATCCCAGCACTTTGGGAAGCTGAGGCAGGAGGATCACCTGTGGATAGGAGTTCGAGACCAGCCTCGCAAAATAGTGAAACCCCGTCACTACTAAACATACAAAAATAAGCCGGGCATGGTAGCACGTGCCTGTAATCCCAGCTACTCGGGAGGCTGAGACATGAAAATTGCTTGAACCAAGGAGGTGGAGATTGTAGTGAGCCGAGATCGCGCCACTACACTCCAGCCTGGGCGACAGACAGACTCTTTGTAGCAATAAGATACCAACATGACCAATAGCAGGTCCTGAAATAAATGAAAGTATTTTACCCCAAAATAAATTTATTTCACACGTTTTGAAATAGCCCTGCAAAGCTGTCTCTTGTGGGGAAAATTTATTTTCTGTAGAGCATCCCCTTCCCATTCTAGGTCTTTTCCCTGGTCCAGGAAGGAATTAACTAAGAGTCTGGCACCTTTTTAAGTCTGATAAGAAATTTACAATCTATTCTCTTTGAAGCCTGGCTTTATCTGCATACCAACCTTGGTCTCCATAAACCTTTATCTTTACCCAGACACTCTTCTGTTTATTCCAGGTCTTTAGCTAATAACCGAACTCTTTCAACTAATTGCCAATCAGAAAATCTTTGAATCCACTAGTGACCTGGAAGTCCTGCCCACCTTTGAGTTATCCTGCCTTTCTGGACCAAAACAATGTACACCTTACATGTATTGATTGATGTCTTATGTCTCCCTACAACGTATAAAACCAAGCTGCAGCACAACCACCTTGGGCATGTGTCCTTAGGTCCTCTTGAGACTGTGCCTCAGTCCATGGTCAGTCATATTTGGCTCAGAATAAATCTCTTCACGTTTTTACAAAATTAGACTCTTTCTGTCAACAGATTAGCCATTTGGTTTCAAGATTATGCTTCTCTGATCATGTGGAGTGTTGACTGTACAGATAACTGAGGTCTAGTCCCTGGATCTGTTGCTGTCAAGTCAATGCACTGTGTCTCAGAAGTCCTAAGTTAAAGAAAAGGCCCCACACTTTCTTCTCTTTCCACCTCTGAACTGTAACACCTAGATCTTTTTGCTATTCTTTTGTATTATCTGTGGACAAAGTAGTAGGTGCAAATCTAAGTAGCAACAGAAACCCCAGGATTAAACATCATGATAGAAAAATGAAATGGAGAAGACGATTTTCCCAGAACTCTGAGAGCTTTCAAAAAGACAGACAGGCTTGGCCAGGGATCCAGCCCTCACCTCCCAGGAAGCTTCCTCTTGTGCGAGATGTCCCTGAGGTGGAGTGTGAGGGAGAGGCTGTGGGAAGGCAGAAGGATCCAGGGTGGAGGCTGTGCAGTCACTGCTCTTGGTAATTACTGAGTGAACTCAGGAAAGGTGTGGCATGAGCAGATTTGTTGGTGCCCCATACGCAAGGGGTGGAGCTTTGAGCCCAGGCCAGTAGAGTATACATGCATTCATTTACCAGGGCTGCTGTAACAAAGTACAGAAGCTACATGGCCTAGGACAAGAGAAATGCCTTTTCTCACATTATGAAGGCTAGAATTCTGAAATCAAGGCATCGGCAGGGCCATTCTTTCTCTGAAGACTCTAGGAAAGGACCTCTTTTAGTTTCTGGTAGCCTTAGGCATTCCTTGGTTTATAGGTGACTGTCTTCTCCCTTTGTCTCTTCACTTCATCTTTCCTCTATGTGTACCTGTCTCTGTGTCCAAATTTTGTCTTTTCATAAGGACAGCAGTCATATTGGATTAGAGCTCACCTTAATGACCTCATCTTAACTTGACTGCCTCCAAATAAGGTCACATTCTGAGGTGGTGGGGGTTAGAACTTCAACACCTCTTTCTTCAGGCACACAATTAAACCCATAACAGGATGAAACCCAGTTTACAGAAGCATGTGTAGGAGCAAAGGCAGAGGAAACCATGGAGTTAAAAGGTCAGGAATTCTTGGAAGTGTGTTTAGGGGCATTGGACTCACACAAGCTGCTACTCTGGAAGTTCAGGCCAAGTTTACCTAAATCTCTAAGGGTCAGGGAGGCTTTCATATGAAATCTGGACTCCAGAAGAACAGGAAGAGGCAAGGACACTGCCCCCGGAAGGGAACACCCTCTTTGATGGAGCTGTGAGAATCCTCCACCGTGAGGTGGATTCACTGTCCACAGGAAGGCCTTCTCACAATGCAATTTCCAAGTATTTTTAATACAGATATTAAGGTGCCTTTCCAGCTGCCACCAGGAAACGCTAACCTAAAATATAATCTTGCATCATGTTACAACAACAACATTAAAGAGTGAAGAGGGGAGATGTAGATGGTATTTTGTACTTACACAAATAGAAGAAAATCTTGAAAAAAGACAGTCAGAATATGATTTTTTGTTATTTGTTTGTTTTTTGAGATGGAGTTTCGCTCTTGTTGACCAGGCTAGAGTGCAATGGCATGATCTCAGCTCAGTACAACTTCCGCCTCCTGGGTTCAAGCGATTCTCCTGCCTCAGCCTCCCGAGTAGCTGGGATTAAAGGTGCATGCCACCAGGCTCGGCTAATTTTTGTGTTTTTAGTAGAAACCAGGTTTCATCGTGTCAAGCAGGCTGGTCTCGAACTCCTGACCTCAGGTGATCCACCCACCTTGGCCTCCCAAAGTGCTGGGATTATAGGCGTGAGCCACTACACCCGGTCTGGTTTTTCTTTAGTGCTATCAAAGGTAGGGAGTGATGATTCTAGATCAACAGTCTCAATTATCCCAAATTGAAATGGTTAAGTTCATGCAGCACCCTAGTGTTCATTTTCTTCCTCTACTGATCCCAGTGATTTTCAGATGTGCTGCTGATCTCACCACACATGGCTCAGCTCCCCTCACTTGCCAAAACAATTTACTTGAGGCAGGAATCATTTCAGTCACTTTAGGTTCCTCTCAAACCAGTGAAACACTATTATTTAATTCTCTTGCAGGTTTATCCCAAACGTAATATACAAAGTACGGCTCTGTGCTATAAATCTGTGTTGACCACTAAGTTTCCCTTATTTGTAGTGTGCTCATATTTGGTGCTCTCACCCTAATTATGGAGTCCCTGCCTTCAGTGTTTGAATTACACACAGATGAACACACACACACACTCAGACACACTCACACTTGCACACTCACTCACCCTTGCCTTGTTCAGATGCTTATTTGGAAGAACCATGCATCTACCTTGGCTTTCATTGTGACATCTCATCCAAGTCACCTGTTTAATCCTCTAATCCTGCTGTGAACTCTGAATTACAGCCCTACCCTTGTGATTTCCTCTCTCCTAGTGGCCATGGCCCTATAACTTTGCAGATGCCTATGACCTTGTGCCTAGATTTTAGGGCACATTTGTTTTTTTATCACCTTGCTTTGGTGGTTGGGACCAGCATAGGGATCAGCAAGTTTTTCCAGGATGGGCTCGACTGCAAACATTTAGGTTTTGCAAGTCATATGGTCTCTGTTGCAATTAATCAATTCTGCTGGTAGCACACAAGCAACCATAAACAATGCATAAACCAAAAAGCATCACTGTGTTCCAATAAATCTTTATTTATAAAAATAGGCAGCAGACTGGATTTGACCTAAAGTCTATAGTTTGCTGACCTCCTTGTCTAGTGTATAACTTATCTCTGTATTGCCTCTTTTTTTTTTTTTTTTAAAGACAGAGTCTCACTCTGTTGCCCAGGCTGGAGTGCAGGGGTGTGATCTTGGCTCACTGCAGCCTCTCCCTTCTGGGTTCAAGCAATTCTCCTGCCTCAGCCTACCAAGTAGCTGGGACTACAGGTGTGTGCCACTATGCCCAGCTAATTTTTGTATTTTTAGTAGAGATGGTGTTTCATCATGTTGGCCAGGCTGGTCTTGAACTCCTGGCCTCAAGTGATCTGCCTGTCTCCTCCTCCCAAAGTGCTGGGATTACAGGTATGAGCCACTGCACCCACCCTATTGCCTCATTTTCTAGTTTCTTTTTCTTTTTTTTTCTTTTCTTTCTTTTTCTTTTCTTCTTCTTCTTTTTTTTTTTTTTTTTTTGAGATGGAGTTTTGCTCTTGTTGCCCAAGCTAGAGTGCAATGTCATGATCTTGGCTTACTGCAGCCTCCACCTCCCGGGTTCAAGTGATTCTCCTGCCTCAGCCTCCCAAGTAGCTGGGATTACAGGCACGTGTCACCACTCCTGGCTAATTTTTTGTATTTTTAGTAGAAACGGGGTTTCACCATGTTAGCCAGGCTAGTCTCGATCTTGACCTCAGGTGGTCCACCCGCCTCGGTCTCCCAAAGTGCTGGGATTACAGGTGTGAGCCACTTCACCTGGTCTCATTTTCTATTTTCTTACTCTCACCTCCTCCAGCTTCGTTCCTTTCCCTTAGATTGCTGAGAGTAAAGCATTATGACTTCCATGTAAAATCCCAAGATAAGATACAAATCACCACTGGATAAACCAATAAAAATTAGTCCGTGTACCTGAGTAACAAGTCTGCTTCAGTGCCCATGGGGGCTTCTTAGAAGAGGCAGCACGAAGATTATGGTCCCAGGTGGCTAATGCTTTAATCAGATGCTATTTCGGCAATTTATGCTATTTCCTTCCTAAGAATTAGAACCTTGTCTTGGTTTTTTGCTACACTCTGGTGTTAGTCTCCATTTGTTGCTTTATCCAGTACTATTTTGTCCTTATTCCTTGCATAACAACTCTGGATTTTCTTCAGCTATAACAACAGTGTGTGCAGGGAAGACATATCTCTCACAAGTTCAGGGAATGCATTTTTGTCTGGAATTTGTATTGGATATGTCTGGGACACAGTTCTAGGCAATAGTATCTGAGGGAAGTCTCCTTGGGGCTTCTAGAAATGAATTTTTCTCCATGATAGGAAAGAGAAACATGACATGAAACCCCAGCACCTTTCTCCTGGCTGTTGATTATCACTGAATGAAAACAATATTCTTGTATCTGCTGTACCCATCACCATCTTGGGACCATGACAGGGGACATGATCAACACTTTAACATTGGTAGAAGAAAATAATGAAAATAATTTGTTTAGTAATAGGGTGTTTCCCCATCCTCTCTTAGTTATAGAGTATATATACCCTATATTAATATTTTAAATGCTATTGATCATCTGAGCCTTCAGCAAGTCTCATTTTTTTTTTTTTTTTTTTTTTGAGACAGGGTTTCACTCTGTCGCTCAGGCTGGAGTGCAGTGGCACGATCTTGGCTCACTGCACTTCAACCTCCTGGGCTCAGGTGATCCTCCCACCTCAGTCTCCCAAGTAGCTGGGATTACATGTGTGCACCACCACACCTGGCTAATTTTTCATATTTTTTTTATGGAGTCAGGGTTTTGCCACATTGCCTAGGCTAGTCTCTAACTCCGGGACTCAAGTGATCCTTCTGTCTTGGCCTCCCAAAGTGCTAGGATTACAGGCATGAGCCACTGCCCCAGCCATAACTTCTAAAAATTGGAAAGACTCTATTTTATTTTAACATTTTTAGAGATGGGGTCTTGCTCTGTTGCCCAGGCTGGGGTGCAGTGGTATAATCATAGCTCACTGTAACCTCAGACTCTCGGGCTCAAGCAATCCTCCTGCCTCAGCTCTTGAGTCACTGGGACTATAGGCATGAGACACTGTTCTTGGCCTTAAGAAATGAAATATTTCAAATTCTGAAACACATCTTGCCCCAAGGGCTTTAAATAATGGATCCTGGACCTGCACTATAATTTGTATCCTGTGTTGTGTAATAAAATCCTATTCTAGGGGACTAGTACCCCATGCTCCAAGAAAAGCGTATTTTCCAAAGGAGAAGATTTCCTCTATCCAGCACCTCCCTGGAGTCTCTGCCTCGCTGAGGTCAAGTCTACAACAACAACAACAAAAAATCACTGGCTTCTACCCATGAGAATTTAGTGGTAGCTTCTCTCTCAGTGCACATTTGTTTTTATGTAGAATATGCCATACAAAGGTACAACAAGCCTAAAGTCTTCTTCCTTCTTCAAGATACTGGGGTGGAATGTGGTGAAGCCATGTGGAGACACAGAGATCAATGCTCCTCTCTCTGCTGTGACCCTATGTGCAAATGCTCACCAGAAAATGCCATGACACTGTGCAATTTATCATTTCTCACCAAAGCTGCTCATTTCATCAGATTTCCCCCATTTGATAATAAAAAACACTATATCTGCTTGGCTGATAAAAGCTGCTTTAATAAGGCCCATGTACTTTGGGTGGCCCACACAAACCTCTAAGGACAGTAAATTATATCTTGGAAATGCAGGCTTTTTGGAAATGTGTCTGCATCAGGACTCTGGGGGATTTAAATGCAGAGGGATTTGCAAGGTTTGCATTTTTCATTCATTAAGGCAGTGTTGCTGCCAAACTTCTCTTCCTATTGGTCATACGGGGGGTGGGCTCAACACAGCGGGCTGCTTGTAAATTACCCTGTGGCTTGCAGCAGCCCAAATGTAATACCAAGGGAATCATAGATTTTGGCACAAGTTTTGTGAACAATTTCTGAGAAATCCAAATGTATTGAAAAATCACATGTTTACAGAGGAATGAAACACTGAGCTTATCTTAAGTTCAGCAGGCCAAGAATTAAGTTTGTCCTTTACCTAAACCAGTGTGAGAACCCCAGAACTAGATGACCGTGAGTACTCTACTTTTGTAGTATTCCATAGAAAAATTACTATAATTCAATGGTTATTTAGTCTTGATCTGTGATTCTTCATCTTTTCTTTTTCCTTCTTCTTCTTCTTCTTTTTTTTTTTTTTAAATCCTTTTGAGAATCTGAAGAAAGCTCTGGACATTCTGAGTAGAAATTGCCCACAAATACACACACAATCGTGTACACAATTTCTGGAGGTTGGCGGGTCCTTCAAGGCTTGTCCATAATTCTCAAGTTAAGAATCCCTGCTCTTTATACTAGAAGCTTTTTTTTTTTTTTGAGCTGGATTTTCGCTCTTGTCTAGGCTGTAGTGAAATGGCACAATCTTGGCTCACTGCAACCTCTGTCTCCTGGGTTCAAGCGGTTCTCCTGTCTCAGCCTCCCAAAGTAGCTGGGATTACAGGCATGCACCACCATGCCCAGCTAATTTTTGTATGTTTAGTAGAGACAGGGTTTCACCATGTTGGCCAGACTGGTCTTGAACTCCTGATCCCAGGGGATCCTCCTGCCTTGGCCTCCCAAATTGCTGGGATTACAGGCATGAGCCACCATGCCCGGCCAGAAGCTCCTCAATGGCAACAATTATATATAATCGCTGTTTCTAATTATGTCCAATTGGCACAGCATCTCTCCTGTTTGTGCCTAATATTCCATTACATATTCAGAAATTCTAGTTAGTGTTTCACATGAACTTACAATAATAAAGTTATTCTTTATTTTTATAGTGTTCTTAAAAAAAATTGGTTACAAACGCAAGTCTGTACTTTAAATAAGTTCTGCAACGTATCACTCCCTTGATGCAGGAAAAAAATATTTTTTAAAGTTTTTGGCTGGGTGTGGTAGCTCATATCTGTAATCCCAGCACTTTGGCGGGATGATCACTTGAACCCAGGAGTTCAAAACAAGCCTGAACAAAGAGAGACCCCCTTCTCTGAAAACAAAAAAAAATAGGAAAAAAAAATAGCTGGGCATGGTCATGTGTGCCTGTCGTCCCAGCTACTAGGGAGACTGAGCTGGGAGGATTGTTTAAGCACGGAGGCCGAGGCTATGGTGAGCTGTGATCCCATCACTTCTCTCCAGCCTGGGCAACAGAGCAAGACCCTGTCTCCAAAAAAGAAAAATAATATTTTCTTCTCTTTATCTCCAGAATTTCCCTGAACCAAGTGTATGCTTGGTGTCACTGCTAGGAATTGCCCACTCTCTGTCTAACTTCTGCTTCATGTAAACTTTTAAAAGTCCTCATCTTTACTTACATCTTCCCAGAACTATGGGGTAAAAGGTTCCTGCAGTCATTGCACTGAGCAATTCCAGAGAGCACCATTAACACATATGACCATGTAGACCTGAGCCTTCACCCAGTATGGGTAATATCTGCCATTGTTGAATACTTACTGTGCTAAGGACATGTAGAAACATGTATTATCGTCACAGTACCGGGCAAGTTAGCTATTATCTCCTTTATTTACTTGAGGAAATGAAGGCCTAAGTGATATGCTTACAGACATAAAACTGTATGTTACAGAGTCACAATTTGAACCCAGACTTTTCTGACCTTAGAACGCTGCACTTAACCTACTATACTAACCTTCTTCACCCTGGATTTGCAATTTTGTAAAACAAAATCAGATGAGAGAAATGGATAAAGGAGAGAGCTATTATTCTTTCTTCTGTGCCAAGGAAAATCTCCCAGGAGACGTGTCTGAGGAGCTTCAGGAAATTGACATGCATGCAGATGAACCAGTGTCCCCACTGAAGTGTGGAGGGGCACCTGGGGGCATAGCTTTTTTTTTTCTTTGTTATGAACTGTTATATTTCATTTTATTATTATTATACTTTAAGTTTTAGGGTACATGTGCACAACATGCAGGTCTGATACATAGGCATACATGTGCCATGTTGGTTTGCTGCACCCATCAACTCATCATTTGCATTAGTTATTTCTCCTAATGCTATCCCTCCCCCAGGCCTCCACCCTCCTACAGGCCCCGGTGTGTGATGTTCCCTGCCCTGTGTTCAAATGTTCTCATTGTTCAATTCCCACCTATGAGTGAGAACATGCAGTGTTCGGTTTTCTATCCTTGTGATAGTTTGCTGAGAATGATGGTTTCCAGCTTCATCCATGTCCCTACAAAGGACATTAACTCATCCTTCTTTATGGCTGCATAGTATTCCATGGTGTATATGTGCCACATTTTCTTAATCCAGTCTATCATTGATGGACATTTGGGTTGGTTCCAAGTCTTTGCTATTGTGAATAGTGCCACAATAAACATACGTGTGCATGTGTCTTTATAGTAGCATGATTTCTAATTCTTTGGGTGTATACCCAGTAATGGGATTGCTGGGTCAAATGGTATTTCTAGTTCTAGATCCTTGAGGAATCGCCACACTGTCTTCCACAGTGGTTGAACCAATTTACACTCCCACCAACAGAGGTGCAGAGCTTTTATCATTAGAGAAGGGTTGAAGATAAACTGGCGAGGGGTACATAGTATGGCCTCAGGAAAAACTGTGTCCAGGTGGGAGTTTTCTTGGGTCTCCCAGTTTGTCTTTCATCCTTCTCACACCTGAGTAGCCCCACTCTTTTCATAGGTGAAAGTAGGCGGATATGAGAAGTTCAGGTGTTTTCTCGCCAACCGGTAAGAAAGTGGCAACAGCTTGCTATTCTGGCTTTCATTGACAGGTAACGAAGGGAGGCACATGTGCAGAAGGATATTGAAGCTGAGAAGTTCAGAAGCTAATTCAGGGTAACACGGAGGTGGGGATGCAGGAGTGGCACATGCAAGCTAGCTAAAAGGAATCGCTTTCCCTTTTTTCAGGTCTGATCCATCCAGGAGGTGTCACTGGGGACTCCTCATTGGAGACATATTCCTTCTCTCAGGCTGAAATATCATCTAGGTCTCCCGACTATGCTCCTTGAGCCAGTAACTGGCCTGTTCCCTAGGATAAGCAAGAGGTCATAGGCAGTGACTCAATCTAGACAAGTCAGTGAAGAAGCTGAAGAAGAAACAGGTTCTATTCAGTTTTATACTTCCTAAGTCAACCTTAGGTAATAACAATATACTACTGAGATTGCCCTGGAATTTACAATCTAACAAAGGGGTAGTACAAGAGAGTTACCTGGCAGAGCCAAGGTGGGCAGGGCACACAGGACAGTAGGAAAGGAAGAGGAGGGAGGATGTCTGGGAACACACTTACTGGCAATGTCCAGGCCAGTGCCATGGCACCCAGGGCAAGTCTTCCCTTTTTTTTTTTTTTTTTAAATTCCCCAGGCTGGAGTGCAGTGGCGCCATCTCAGCTCACCGCACCCTCTGCCTCCTGGGTTCAAGTGATTCTCCTGCCTCAGCCTCCCGAGCAGCTGGGATTACAGGCATGTGCCACCACGCCCAGCTAATTCTGTATTTTTAGTAGAGACAGTGTTTCTCCATATTGGTCAGGCTGGTCTCGAACTCCTGACCTCAGGTGATCCACCCACCTCGGCCTCCCAAAGTGCTGGGATTACAGTCGTGAGCCACTATACCCGGCCCGCCTTTCTTTAACCTCACAGCACACCTGGAGAGGCAACAAAGTCTCCAGAAAACTGCCATGCCTTTGTGCAAACTGCCCAATGGACGGTCTTCATTGGCAGTTAAGGACATTTGTGAACACTTCCCTCTCTGCCCAGAAGGCTGGGACCATGTCCTCTGATGGGCAGTTGTGGCATAGAAAGAAAAAAACATACTTGCGTGAGGTTGGCTGGTGGGAAAAATACCCTTGCTGTAGAACAAACTATCAAGTGACTTAGTAAAATGAAAATGCCTCTAGAGTATTTAGGCATAATTTAAAAACAGCATGGGCTGGGCATAGTGGCTCACACCTGTAAGCCCAGCATTTTGGGAGGCTGAGGTGGGTGGATCACCTGAGGTCAGGAGTTCGAGACCAGCCTAGACAATATGGTGAAACCCTGTCTCTACTAAAAATACAAAAATTAGCCAGGTGTGGTGGTACATGCCTATAATCCCAGCTACTCGGGAAGTTGGGGCAGGAGAATCACTTGAACCTGGGAGGTGGAGTTTGCAGTGAGCCGAGATCATGCCACTGCACTCCAGCCTGGGCAACAGAGTAAGACTGCGTCTCAAAACAACAAAAACAAAAAACAAAACACACCTTAGCATGGAGAACCTTCCAGATTGCTACCTAAACCTGCTTTTTGATTGAGGCTTAAAAAAATATGCTGTTCTATACCATTAACCCGAGGGGACTATGAAACCACAGGACACTAGACCCTATCTATTGTTGATGGTCTCTCCAGATGTTAAAAAAGTCGTAAACTTTAATTTTTTTGCACTGGATATAAAGCCTTAACATAGAAAGTGACCTACAAAACCACCAAGCAAGTCAGCATGAGGGACGAACAAACAAGCCTGCTTGACCAGGCTTCAGGTCTCCTATTACTTCTTTTTCCTCATGGTGGGCCATAGCCTGTGCCCACTCTTATCCCTCTAGATAAGTGTTGTCATCTTCTGGCAGGATCACAGCTAACCGAAGGCAAAGTGTGAGAACACAAAACTTAACCTCGTATTCAAAGCAAAGCAGGGGGAGAGTCCAGGCAGATGGGAAGTTTAAAAACTTAAGAAGGAAATAGTCTAGGATTATTTATTTTCATTGCCTGTCTGAAATTTTCATCTTATTTCCATTGGAAAACACATTTATTGAACACCTCCTCTGCTCTAGACACGGTAGCAGCCCTTTCTAAAAGTACAAGCATAAACAGGCTGTTTCCTTTTCTGGTAGAAGTTCTACTAGGGGGAATCTGTTATGGAACACAAATAACTATCACACAAGGCCCACTCAGTAACACAAAGCTAATACCTGAGAGGTTCCAACAGGGAGAAATGTGCCACCCTTGGGAAGCCACAAGAAAAGGACCTTGAAAAAAGGAGCATTTCAAATGGGCCTTGAGAAAAGAATAAAATTTAATTAGTTAAAGATTAATCTACAAGAATAAAATTTAATTAGTTAAAGATTAATCTACTATTAGTTTAATTAGGAGGGAGATTGAGGATTGGGTGAGTATGTGTTTGGAAGAGACAAATGGCTTGAGCAAAGGCCCACGGACAGAAGGGCCAGGGTTAAGGTGGAGAAATAGTGGGGTGGCCTGTGGACCTGAAGTGATGGCATGTGTAGATGTGGGCGTGGGAGGAACAGTCTGTAACTATGTCATCACTGACATAAACTGTATAGATGTGGGCCTGGGAGGAACGGTCTGTAACTATGTCATCACTGACATAAACTGTATAGATGTGGGCCTGGGAGGAACAGTCTGTAACTATGTCATCACTGACATAAACTGTCCTCCATAGTAGATGCCCGAAGAGTGGTGATTGGAAAAAATACAGATCTATATTAGGTGATAAAGAACAAATGGCAGGGTTCTGAAGGCCTCACCTACTTTTTTCTTCTTTCCGCTGTTCATATTTCCTCCTCCTTCTATTTTCAAACATTGTAGAAAAGGTGAATTTTTAAGCAAGGAGTGTTTGTGTAAGACCATTAAGGCAAGCTTGACCTTCTGCACCAGTAAGGGAGTCTCCATCCATCCTGCTTTGGAAAACATAGCATTGAATTTTTAAATATACAGGCAATTTTTTCTTAATAACAGTCAAAGATACTTTACGTAACTTTTGCTTTGAAAGCAAATATATAGTTTAATATTTCAGTTTCTTAAAATTGCTATGGCTATATGTATTTTGATGCTAAACAAGACAGGACTTACCAGCTATTCAACAATCCCAGGCAAGTGGCATGTCTGAACAAAGAATATTTTGACTACTATACATCAAAAAAATTAATTTCTTTTCTTTCTTTCTTTCTTTCTTTTTCTTTTTCTTTTTTTTTTTTTGAGACAGGCACTTGCTCCAGCAGACTCACTGCTGCTGGAGTGCTGGTGTGATCATAGATCATTGTAGCCTCGAACTCCTGGGCTCAAGTGATCCTCCCACTTCAGCCTAAGTAGCTAGGACTACAGGTACATAGCACCACACCCAGCGAATTAAAAACAATTTTTTTTGTAGACATGGGTGTGTTGCTATCTTGCCCAGGCTTGTCTTGAATTCCTGTGCTCAAGAGACCCTCCTGTCTTGGCCTTGCAAAGTGCTGAGATTACAGGTGTGAGCCACCACACTTGGCCTAAGTTTTCTGATATATAATACTTAATGACATATTTTCAGGGAAACTACACAGTTCAATTCTTCTAAAATTTGGGCAAGTTACATAGGTCTTTGAACTCTGATAGGTTTCCTTGGTGCTATTTTAGTCCTAGGTAGAAGATTATTCATGGAAATATTATTATTATTTTTTATTTAGAAGAAACTGCAGCAGCAAAAAGGCTAATCAAATCAAAACCTGGTAATGTTAGATCACACTTTGGCAAACTTTCACTTTTTTTTTTTTTTTTGAAGACGGAGTCTCACTCTGTCGCCCAGGCTGGAGTACAGGGACATGATCTCAGCTCACTGCAATCTCTGCCCTCTGGGTTCAAGCAATTTTTCTGTCTCAGCTTCCCGAGGAGCTGGGACTACAGGTGCGCACCACCATGCCCGGCTAATTTTTTGTATTTTAGTAGAGATGGGATTTCACCATGTTGCCCAGGCTGGTCTCGAACTCCTGAGCTCGGGCAATCTGCCCGCCTTGGCCTCCCAAAGTGCTAGGATTTTAGGTGTGAGCCACCACGCCCGGCCTGGGCAAACTTTCATATGGGGGACACTAAGTCCGTGACTGCTCCCTGATTGATTGAGAGATAAGAGTGAACCATGATAGAATCAGAAAGAAATACATCTAGAAAAACCTTCCAGCTCATGAAAATTTTCAGTGTTCAAAATTCATTAAGAACTCTTCCTTTAAAATACAGATACCTCTGAATAGTTGAACCCATTTGTCATTCAAGTGGTGCAAATTATTTTACTCAGCTAGCATTTTACTCTTATTTCACAAATTGAGCCCAGGTATATGGAAGCATTGGAAGTACCGAAAAGAGGTTGGTGGTAAGAGGGGAAAGGTTAATTTTTAAGCAAGGGTGTTTGTCTAAGACTAGTATGAGATGGGTTTCTACTTGTACAAAGGACCTCTCCTCTGTACACTGGTACAATTACATGGTCTTTATGACATTGGATGGGAGACCACATCGGGATTCTGGAAAACTCCAGGAGTGAGAGAGGAGCTCTGACGAGGGGCTAATGTAGGCCCTGGATGGTAGAGGAGAAGTAGAGGTACAAGAGAGGGAGGCTGGGATATAGAAAGGTTGTAAACCAACATCACCTTTTTCACAATGTTGCAATGTTGCCCAAGAACCTGGTGGTGGGAATCACTCCTTGATATTGAGAAAAACCTGCAAACCACTCATTTCCCACGCCGTGTCTGAATGGCTTAAAATAACATAATAGTGTTGAGCTGTTTTGAACTTTCCCCTTTTCTATAGTTAATTGGAGGAATCCAGTGGAGAAGATGGTTACTTTGGTATAAAACAGGCTCTTGTCCCTATCCTAGTTCTGTCACTCATGTGTTATGTGATGCGGGGCAGATGACTTAGCCTTCCTGCTCACCCTTTTCTCCCCTGGTATTATAGAAAAGGCAATAATATCTGTCTTGCAGTGTTAGTGCAATAACTAAATAACATATGTTTTAAAAGCTCAGCAGGATACTTTCAGTAAATATTATATTTCTTTCTCATAATGCTTAATTCCATTCATTCTATTTTGAAATTCTGGAAGGACAAGCTCACAGTGCAGAGCAGGGCATCGGGGCCATTCTTCAAATTTTTTTTTTTTTTTTTGTAGAGACAGGGTCTTACTATGTTGCCTAGGATGGTCCCAAACTCCCAGCCTCAAGCAATCCTCCTGAAGTGCTGGGATTATAGGTGTGAGCCACTGTACCTGACTGAGGCCATTCTTGACAGGGTCCTCCAGGTCTCCTCAGCTGTATCCCATTTCTCCAGGGCTCTGAAGCCAATTCATTATCTCAGGGGACCTGGGAGCAAAAGAAGAAATGGGCTTTGGTTTACTGCCAACTAGAGCAGAGCCTTTCCAGAGCTCTCCCAAGCCCAAGGCGTTTCCCTGGAACTGGACCAGCCATGGATGGAAGAGGCCTGCTTTCCCTGTGCTTGGCTTGCCTTGGAATTTCCAAAGAACCGTGCCAGGATCCTGCCAGACTTGAGATGCTGTTCTCTTTTTCCTCAAAGCTGTTTATGTTAATTAATCAAGACATTTTTGAGCAGAAATCCTTCATGTAGAGGACATTTCCCACAAACATTCCACCCTGCAACACATCTTCCAAGCTAAAAATATTTTGTGTGTTCTAGCCTCTAAAATTTTATAAATGACCATTCAAGCTGGAAGCAGTGAAGATTTGTACATATTCCTTAATTGAATGCCATTTGAAGTGAAAAAAATCAATAGCTATCCCAGTAACTATCTAATGCATTATAAAATTAACTCTAGCCTCTCTAATTTGCATGGTTAAAAGCGCTTTAAGTGGCCGGTCGCGGTGGCTCACGCCTGTAATCACAGCACTTTGGGAGGCCGAGGTGGGCAGGTCACTTGAGGTCAGGAGTTTGAGACCATCCTGACCAACATGGCGAAACTCCGTCTCTACTAAAAATGTAAAAATTAACCAGGTGTGGTGGTGCGTGCCTGTAATCCCAGCTACTCAGGAGGCTGAGACAGGAGAACCAGGGAGGCAAAACTTGCAGTGAGCTGAGATTGTGCCACTGCACTCCAGCATGGGCGACAGAGTGAGACTCTGTCTCAAAAAAAAAAAAAAAAAAGCACTTTAAGAAACCATAGATCTTAAAGAGAAAAATAATTGGGAGGTTATTATGTGTTGATCACTTCTGTGGCTGTTTCTCTAGGATGACCAAACAAAATGTCTGTAATATTTTTATTGGATGTGCCAATTTCTTTATTTTATGGTAAATATTTTTGCAAAGTGTAGTTCAGCTGGCAAAGCATGTGACTATAAGCCTTGTTAATTGCACATCTAAGCTTAACCTCATTCTTCCACAAAAGCGATGATCGATAACTTGGTCATCATGATAGGGAGTGGAGTTTCTGGGGGAGGAGCAAGGGAGTTAACATGTTTTTTTACTGCTTAGAATACCCCTTGGAGGGAAGTGGGACTTACTTTGCTCTTCAGACTGTCTTTTCAATTTTGTTTTTCTTTTTTTCCCTGTGTATCTGGTGCAATGAGAGATGGGCCTGAGGTAGCCTGTCAATTGAAAGGTGGCCCTGGGCCTTTGGAAGTCCTAGGAGGATTCAGGTAGGACTCTGGGGAAAGGAGGGGTTGGCCAGCTGTTTTTGCTGTTCTGTAGAAGTGCATTTTCTTGGAACTCGCCTTGCCTCTTCCTGCTTCTGTAGCTGTAGGACCCTGGGGACAAGCCTTGAGTGTAGGTCTATAACAGTCATTTTCAATGTGTGGTCCACAGACCAGTGGCATCAACATCATCAGAGAACTTATGAGAAATGTAAACAATTCTCAGGTCCCACCCTAGAAAAACTGAATCAAAATCTCAGTGGGTGGGGCCCAGCAGTCCAACTTTTAACAAGTCCTCAAGGTGACTAATGCAGAGCCACTGGCCTACAAAAGTTCACCTGCTTCTAGGCTAAGTCTTAACTAGGCTAGTGGTGGGGTTGTGTTTACACAGCTCAACAGAGGAGGAAAGATTTGGGGTCAGAACCTCAACTGATAATAAAGTATGTGGGCATGGGATGACTCTTATGTATACGCCTTTTTGGGACCTGTAGCAAACGTGTCTGGCTGAGGAATCAGGATTTTGACTCCATTTGTTTCTTGAAGACACAATTTACATACTAGCCCTGTCTTCTGAACAGATTTTTATATTAGCAGCTGGGCCCTCTGAGCTCTAATATGACATTAACCATTGCCTTGCTAAAAAATCTTATACAAGTCATTTTCCATGCATCAGATGGAGAGTGCTTCTAGCAAGGGCAAGCCGTGGTGCTACAGTTGGTTTTGTCGTTGAGGCTGAGGCCATTTTCTACTTCTCCTGGGTGTCCAATGCCCTCCTTTTTTCACCAGTAAACTGAAATCTCCTTTGAGCGTTTCTCAGGGCTTTGTCACCAACTTAGTTGGTTATTACGCTATTCATTCTAGCTTGCTTTTGCATTTGACTGGGTTTTCTCATTGGCTGACTGAAAGTGTGAACTTTTAGGCACTAAATCCAGTGGTGACAGTTTCTGGGCACTGGCTCTATTCAGATTTCTCAGTCCTGTGACTTTCCATCATCTAAGAATTATGAGGGACTGAGAAGTAATTATGTGATGAGCTACACATACAAACAGTTCTTAGTTATAGACGTTAGTGCAGTTAGGAAGGCTGCCGGCTTACAAGTGAGAAACACCCAGGCTGAATCTAGGTTCTAGCACTTTTTAGGACAATGGCCTTGTGCAAGTTGCTTAGTTTTAGTTTTCTCAACTTGATATAGAAATGTTAACTTCTACTTTCTAAATTAGAGCTATCATAATCAATGTTTAGTGGCAACTTTCACTGTTGGTATTAATGAAGTGATAGATCCAAGCTTATCTGAAGATGAGAAGTCTTTGTTATCTGACTTGGAATTAATCATATGTCTTTTTATTGTTATTACTTTTAGAGACAGAGTCTCACTATATTGCTCAGACTAGAACTCCTGGGCTCAAGTCATCCTCCTGTCTCAGACTCCCGAGTAGCTGGGACTACAGATGTGCACCACTGTGCTTAGCTCTTGTGTCATATATCTTGATATTGTTCTCCCTGTTCGATTTTGTCTTTGCATTGCAATGTTGTTTGGGCTAATGTTAATATTATTCTTTAGCCATTGAGCACATACCATTGATAGGGGCCTGAAAGTTACTGGGTATATGGAAAAGGCCAGGACAAGATGTAACATTCACTATAGGTAGCTGACAAAGTGTAAGCCTGGATATTTGAGCCCCAAATTTTTAACTGTTCTTAATCATGCTTTTAAAGAGAAGGAGTGTCTTCCCTTCATTTCACTCTGCTGTTTGCTTTATTGGGAGGGGAGTGCCTTACCAAAGGTAAGTGAGGTTGAAGAGCTTCTCTTCCAACACCTACTAGCTGTAAGGCCTGAGGCAAGTTGCTTAACCTCTGACACTCATTTTCATCAGCTATAAAAATAGATTAATACCTAGCTTTCAGCAGTGTTGTAAGGTTAGAGATTCAGGTAACCCCAATTATCTGCCTTAATGGAGGAGAGCAAGAGATAATCCACAATGAATGGATTTTTCTTTGACATTGGAGGCTCTATAATTCCTTTTTCCCTGCAGATTTATCTTCCTACTACTTTGTATAGGCCAAGATGAAAATTCCTTTAAATTGTGGAATGATTCTCTTGTGTTGTTGAAATAACACTTACGTGCCAGAACTTTGCCAAGGAGACGTGCAAGTCTTTTGCAGATACTCAGGAGGTGACTGTGGAAGGTTGATCCATTCAGAGGTCACAGGCTACTGGAAATACCTCCAGTGCTAGTTTATGTACCAGCTGGTGTTCCTTCTTTGTGCCAGATGGACAGTGTGCAGAGAGATGTAGAGCAGACTGAGTGGGAAGTGTTTGTGTTGAGGGAACAGGCAGACCTAGGCAGGGCCAGAGAGGACATCTTCCCATGTTGAAGGTGGCCACTTCTTACAAAGCAACACAATGACTGCTCCACAGACACCTTGAGAAAAATAAAAGGATCATTGCACTTAAATGTTTTCATTTGCAAAATAGTCATAGAGCATATGCCGTACGTGGTTGACCTGAGGATTACATGAGAGAGCTGTATGGACCCAGTCTTTGTAGATTACTTTATTGGTGGGGTATTCTCTTTAAATCCTGATTGGTCTTAGATATTTTTCCTGACTCTATATCTCCATGTTCTCTCTCAGAAGAACAACATTTTCAATTTGTAAAGTATTAGGTGCAAGTATTAGTATTTTGCCATTAAAGTGGCAAAAACTGTGATTACTTTTGCACCAACCTAATATAAAAATAGACTATTTCCACCTGACATGTTGCACTATAGCTTGCCAAAAAGAAAATATTTTCGTTTCTTGAGGACAGATAGCTAATTCTTTCTTTTTCTTCGCACCCTGTAGTACAGCTGTTGCCTGGTCTTTTCTTTCTTCCTATGGTAAGAGAGTTGCTACTGGGTTCTGAGCTCAAACCCAAACTCAGAAAGGCTCCTGAGGGCTTCAGGCCCTCCATCTGCTCAAGTGTTGAAACTTGCCAGTTCTAGGAACGGGTAGGACTTTTGTAAACTTCCTCACACATTTTTTTTTTGTCGCAAATTCTAGGTCATTTGGTCTTATTTTCTTAAGAATCCTGTTGGGGGTAACTTGTATTTGTTCTATTTTTCCATTCTTGAAATATGATAAATCAATACTATTTTTCTTGATGGTTATTTTATCCATCTCATATGTCAGTGGGTGCTATGTTAACTTGTTTATTTGTAATTTTCTTGCTCTATTATACAAAATAGAGACTATGGTGAAGTGGCAGCATGGTGATATGAAAATTATGCATGCTTTTGAGTTGGGTGGGCTTTGGGTTCAATAGATTCAATAGAGTCTGTGGAATACTAGCTGTGTACTTTAGATTAATCACTTAGTCACTTTTGGCTTCGACTTCCTTATCTATAAAAGTGGACTAATGATGCCTATTTTATAGGATTATTGTGTAGGTTAAAGATGATATATTAAAAGACTTTGCACAAGGCAAGCATCCAACAAAGTATAGCTATGCTTGACCCTAACATTGGAAACTGCAACATTTGTCTGAATGTTTAACGAAAGTCATGCTGTTCATAGTTACCCTCTGAGGCACTATTGTTGTCTTTCTGTTATGAGGAAATGGAGGCTCGGAGAAGTTATATAACATGCTGAAAGACATGCAACTAGAAAATGGAAAAACTAGGTTTCAGCCCAGATTTTTTGACCCTAAATTTAGAGCATTTTCTGCTATATACCACCTGCCCTATCTTGTGATGAGAATCTAACTCTTTGCGGTATTGTGGGGCCAAAAATTGTGAATGCCAAAAACACACACTTCCCCGTTCCCCTTTACAGCACTGATTACCTTCTGCCTCGCAGTATAATTACTTCTGCATATGTAACAGTTTTTCCCTAGTCTACGACCAAAAAAAAAAAAAAAAAAAAAATCAATGCAGAACATGACTCTGGGGCTTTTTTTTTTTTTTTTTTAAGATGAAGCCTCACTCTTTTGCCCAGGCTGGAGTACAGTGGCCTGATCTTGGCTCACTGCAACCTCCAGCTTCTAGGTTCAAGTGATTCTCCTGCCTCAGCTTCCCAAGTAGCTGGGATTACAGGAATCTGCCACCAGTCCTGGCTAATTTTGTATTTTTAGTAGAGACAGGGTTTCATCATGCTGGCCAGGCTGGTCTCGAACCCCTGGCCTCAAGTGATCTGCCTGCCTGGGCCTACCAAAGTGCTGGAATTACAAATGTGAGCCACCAGGCCCGTCCGACTCTGGGCATTCTTGCATTTTCTGTAGCGTCAGCACAGGGCCTCAGATTCAGTAGGTACACAGCATATGTTCATTGACTATAGAGCTAAATGGTACAGCTTTACACCCAGCTTTCTGCAACAGTCACACAAGCATGGCATTCCACTCTTCTTTTGCGTCTCTGAGTTCAAGTTTTAAAAATAAATTATTACACCTGTTTCTATTCCCAAAATGCTTGAGGTGGCTCATTGCCCAAGTTAATCTGTACCTGTCTTCACTGATTCATCTGGAGGGATCAGCAAGTTCACAAGCCGATGTGAGCAAAAAGGAGGGAGGAGACAGGCTTTTTTTTTTTTTTTTTTTTGAGACAGAGTCTCGCTCTGTCGCCCAGGCTGGAGTGCAGTGGCGCGATCTCAGCTCACTGCAAGCTCCGCCTCCCGGGTTCACGCCATTCTCCTGCCTCAGCCTCCCTAGTAGCTGGGACTACAGGCGCCTGCCACCAAGCCCGGCTAATTTTTGTATTTTTAGTGTTAGCCAGGATGGTCTTGATCTCCTGACCTCGTGATCTGCCCGCCTGGGTCCCCCAAAGTGCTGGGATTACAGGTGTGACCCACTGCGCCCAGCCGGGGACAGGCATTTTATAATTTATCAAGAGACAAGCACCAACATATCAAAAAATTTGTATGCAAATAAAGTGTTCTGTTTAAATAAGTCAGTTAAGAAAAAGTACACATAGCAACCATTTCCAAGAAATGCTCTGCAAAAAATTAATGTGGTTGAGGGACTTACCAGATAAAATCTAAAATGTTCATCTGCTCAGCTAAGTCATCCTGTGAACTCCTTGTCCTATCCCATTTTGCTCCATCAGCGGCTCTGCATTTAGTAAAGGCTTTAGCTATAAATGATTCTGCATGTACAATAACAAGGTTGCTTCTGATCAGTTTCATGCTATATAGACTTACCTGCTTTCAGAAAGAAGTTAGTCTCAGAATTCGCTTAGTGATCCCCAAGAGAATAACACCAATCAGTTATACACAGCACAGCCAACCATTCAGTGCAGCATGAGGGAAAATTTATACTGACAACTAAGTCCTAGTGGATGTGTTTCCAGAACTAACCAAATTCAGGAATAAATTAGTGACTCAGGGGTGGTCTGAGAGATGAGTTTCCACTAAAGTAGGGAGCACTGGTGGTATGGGTTACATGTTTGCGACTTGGGAATTATCATTTTCTTCTAGTTTTGAGACTGCCTTTTTGGCTGAGTGCTATCATATAAGTCAATTTTTTTTTTTTTTGAGAAGGAGCATTGCTCTCGTTGTCCAGGCTGGAGTGCAATGGTGTGATCTTGGCTCACTGCAACCTCTGCCTCCCGGGTTCAAGCAATTCTCCTGTCTCAGCTTCCCAAGTAGCTGGGATTACAGGCATGTGCCACCACATCCACCTAATTTTGTATTTTTAGTAGGGCGGGGTTTTTCCATGTTGGTTGGTCTGGTCTCAAACTCCTGACCTCAGGTGATCCGCCTGTCTCGACCTCCCAAAGTGCTGGGATTACAGGCATGAGCCACCGTGCCTGGTCCATATAAGTCTATTGACTGCTCTGTGCCTTGGTGGGTTCATTTAGAAGAGTGTTTCTCAACTGGGGGCTATTTTGCCCCCCAGAGGTTACTTGGCAAAGTCTAGAGACATTTTTGGTTGTCACAACAAGGGAGGAAGGACATGGGGGGGAAGGTGAGACTGCTGGCATCTAGTGCGTAGAGTTCAGGGTTGCTGCTCAACATCCCACATTACACAGGACAGGTTCCACAATAAAGAATAATTCAACTCAAAATGTCAATTGTGCAGAGGTTGAGAAACCCTGATTTAGAGAGATAGTGGTAATATCCTGAACCTATCCCGTCCAATGGGATGTTAGATAATTTTCCTTTTATAGAATACATTGAGATCTTTGGCCAAAAGTTGCTGTGTAAGTTCAAAAAAAAAAAAAAAAAAAATCATGTTGGTACAAGTCCCCAGACCTCAGTGAAGCTTGCTGACAGAGTCTGACTCAGCTTCTTCCCACATTTTTAAAGGGTTTTCTTTGCTCTCATTGGGGTTTGTCATTTTTAAAAGCTTGTTTTTCTTTCTAAAGTATTTTGAATATTAAAGATTTCATCCGAACCACCTAGTTATCTAAGTCATTTCTGGCGTATTATTAAGATTCTTAAAGAGAACTTTTCAACTTGTTTTTGATCCTGGACTAAATGATACTTATTTTCCTGAGGTCAAGGAATCAGAGGAGTCTTTAACAATGATTCCATGGCTGGCTGATGAGGCAGCTCATCAACATGTGAAAAAGAGTTGTTATTAAGAGCAAACTGAATTTTTCACTGGCTTTTCCCTTCCTTTTGCTCCTGGAAAATTCTCTCCAGTAGCCCCTTGGGATCACACAGAGAATGACAAAGAAGGGAAAAAACAATTTCCAAAGTAGACACTCTCAAGAATCGTATTTATTTTTTCTGGAACCATCTAGGAAAAAAATAACAACCACACAGACAAGACAATTTTAAACCAAGCCTGCTTCTGATTTAAGTCATTTCCTTTCTGCTAGCCTGTCAAAATTCAACTGCATCATATCAAGTTGGTCTGAAAAGCAGATTGGTGCATGATGTATTTTATGAACTCCTTTGACTTTGGCAGACTCTAGAAAAGATTAAATGTGTTAGAAATCTGGGAGGCTAGGAGAATGGAGAAGTGGAGTTTATTTTCATGGAAAGTCAGTTGTGTACTTTAGGTTGCTAGGAATATTTTCTCTACGAAAAGATGATTTGACTAAGGCTGAAGATTAGGAAACGAAAAATTAAACCACTAGTGATCAGACTGAGAAATAGAATTTGTACCTATGAAAATTTATTTTGGCAGAGAAGCCTCTACCTCATTATCCACGGAAGAGCATTCTGCCAGCCTTGTTAATAATATTTCACGTTAGTTCAATGCATTCCTTTAGCGTATGGCAAAAAGTCGTAAGAAAAAACATTACAAGCTGGAGGGTAGCACTGGAAAGCCCTAGAGAAATAGCCAAAGAGGCTGCTCTGAGAGTTAGAAAGCAAGAGCTACAGAAACAGGCGAATGCAACATTGCTCTCAGCCTTACCTCTGACATCCCAGGGATAGATATTTCTGGGGAGTTTTCTTTCTTCTACTCTTGGAAGGGGATTATGGGAATACAATTGGCTCATGGTGCTGACATTAGCATTATAAATAATGCTTGGAGGCTAGACCTAAGATGCTGAGAACTGACTGTTGGATTCCCAGAACATTTTACATAATGATGTCTTGGATGCCAGGTCAGCAGACTGGCTGTCAAAGGAAATGCAGGCAGCAGAAATCCATTGGAAGTAGATATTAGAAACTAGATATTTAGCCACAGTTTTACAATAGTTTCTTTATTTTGTTTGCAGTGTGGTGTGGTGGTGTTTGCCATAATTTTGTTATTCTCTATACATGGAATTATATAGGTTGAAAAAGTATTCTTTTGCTGGTACTTAAATGTGATCTCCTTGGCTTCTTATGGCTCCTATAATCAGTCATGGCAGAAATCCATGACTTGTCAAGAAACCAGCACTTATGTCTGTGTTCCTGTTTAGATTTTTCTCTTCCCTGTAGGTTAAATGGAGAACTGCAATTAAGTTAAAGAAAAATGTAACGATCTGATTGGTAGAACGTTGAGGTAGGAATGAGATTTTTCTTGCAGGTTGGAGGTGCAAGCAGGGAGATTTAGCTTTTGCAAGAGCAGCATAAAGAGATGTTCTATCGTGGGATGGGGGCTTGGGGGAGGGATAGCATTAGGAGATATACCTAATGTAAATGACAAGTTAACGGGTGCAGCACACCAACATGGCACATGTATACATATGTAACAAACCTGCACGTTGTGCACATGTGCCCTAGAACTTAAAGTATGATAAAAAATAAAAAAATAAAAATAATAAAAAAAGACATGTGCTTTATAAGTGTCAGCTATATCTAATATATATCTACTACTAAATAAAGCATAGTAAAGCTGGGATTATTATTTTTTTTAAATGATACTTTTAAAATTTCCATTACCAAATTAAGAGACAAGGTAGTTCAAAACAGAGGTTGGCAAGCTTTAGCTTAAAAAGACTAAACAGTAAATATTTTGGGCTTGTGGGACAGATGGTCTCTGTAGCAATTAGTCAACTGCCATTGTAGTATGAAACAACCATAGATAGTATTTGGGTGTGGCTGTGCTCCAATGAAACTTCATTTAGCGACACTGAAATTTGAATTTCATGTAATTTTCACATGTCACAAAATAATATGCTTCTTTTGACTTTTTTTCAACCATTTGAAAATGTAAAAGACATTCTCAGCTTGCAGACTGTGAGGTCGCATGGTGGACTTGGCATGTGGACTGTAGTTTGTCAACCGATGGTATAGAGAAAAGCATAGATTTTGGAATCAAACAGACTCAGGTTAAAAATCTGGCCCGACCCGCTATTAACAAGCTGCTAGATTGGCTGGGGGCAAATCTCTTTTGTAAGCTTCAGTTCCTTCATGTGGAAAATGAGGACAGTAGAATCTCCCATTTATGGTTATTTTGGGAATTAAGAAAAATAATAATAGTAAAATGCTTATTACTCTGTCTGTCCTCTCTTAACAAATGAAAACAAAATAATAAAAACAATTTTTATTAATTACATGTACCCAATTTCTGAGTCACCTACATTTGCAGTGGGAACATGATATTATATATTCCTCTGTTTTTATGTGTTGTTGTTTTTTGAGATGGAATCTCACTCTGTCACCCAGGCTGGAGTGCAGTGGTGCCAACTCAGGTCACTTTAACCTCTGCCTTCTGGGTTCAAGCGATTCTCCTGTCTCAGCCTCCTGAGTATTGCTGGGAGTACAGGCATGCACCACTACGCCCAGCTAATTTTTGTATTTTTAGATGGTTGGACAGGCAGGTCTCGAACTCCTGATCTCAGATGATCCACCTGCCTTGGCATCCCAAAGTGCGGGGATTATAGGTGTGAGCCACCACGCCTGGCCATATATTCCTTTGAGAAGTAATATAAAATCAGATTTTCTCAGGTCTGTCACTTTAGTTTTATTTCAAGAGGGTTTAAACAATTTTTAAAATAATACATATATATATATTTTTGTAGAGACAGGGTCTCACTATTTTGCACAGGCTGGTCTCGAATTCCTGGGCTCAAGTGATCCTCCTTCCTCAGCTTCCCCAAAGTGCTGGGATTACAGGTGTGAGCCACAGTGCCTGGCCACAACGGTTTGTTTCTATCCAAATGTATTTCTGTAGTCTCCTGCTACAGTCCACATATACAGACCTAATATGAATCCAGGTGTATGTATCCTTTTCCACAGGAACAGATGAATTAACATTCAAAACATGTTTTTTTCTGAACTTTCTTACGTCGCTGGAGGGAGAACCTTGTCAGGTTCACATTGTAATTTGTAATTTATACCTTGGAGTTGCTGTGTTCCCAGTTTGGTATTTTTTTTTTTTTTTTTTGAGACGGAGTCTCTCTCTGTCGCCAGGCTAGAGTGCAGTGGCATGATCTCGGCTCACTGCAACCTCCGCCTCTCCGGTTCAAGCAATTCTTCTGCCTCAGTCTCCTGAGTAACTGGGATTACAGGTGCCCACCATCACGCCCCGCTAATTTTTGTACTTTTAGTAGAGACAGGGTTTTGCCATGTTGGCCAGGCTGGTCTTGAACTTTGACCTCAGGTGATCCACCCGCCTTGGCCTCCCAAAGTGCTGGGATTACAGGCATGAGCCACCAAACCCAGCTAGTTTGCTGTTTTCATCAGAGCTAGTGGGACAAGAGTCTTTGGTTTTATTTCAGGGCCTGATATCTGTAACAGATCAAGACGTAATCATAATAATGTTTATGTGGCTTTGGTTAGATCACATAAGTGAGCACCCAGGAAAAACTTTATTCAGAATAAATCTTCACATATAATTCTTCAAGGTATAATTTGTGAAAATAGCCTCCCAAGAGGCCTTCTAGTCTTAAAATCTTTATTTACCTTAACCCAGATGATTAGCTGGTCTTTCCATTTGAAAGAAACGCCTCTATATCTCCATTACTTATTCTGATGATACCAAACTAAATTTTGAAGAAAAGTGTGATTGATTCATGGGGCCAAGACAATGGTAAGTGAGGCACTCACCTCAGGTGCAAAATTTAAGGGGCACTGAAAACTCCGTAATCAAGGTACATAATATTTTAATGGAATATTTTTAAAAATAAAATTATGGAAGAAAATCTACAATGAACAAAATTTCTAAATTTTACGTAAAGACTGTCAGTAGCAGTGCTGGCCAAGCCACAGTGGAGTCTAAGGCAAGAGGAAAAATCAGTAATCCTGATCCAATAGATCTTAGACTCCATCATAACTATTTTTCCCTCAGAGGCTGGGCTTAAAATTATTACCATAATTAAGAATTTTGAGTTAGAAACTGATTTTGTTCTATTGCCCTACTTCCTTCTATTCATTATTTATTTCTTTTCACATTCTCTTCTTTGACTATTCTGTTTTCTCCTCTTTTTTCTGTTATCACTCACATTTCTTTTTGCTACTTTCTTTCTGCACATCAGCTTTGACCAATGTACTCTTCCTCAGGTTTTATGAGGAAGACAATCAAAGAGCTTTTTTATTTATAATAACTGAGTGGTTTCCTATAAGTCTATACTAATTCTAAGGCTAGAATGCCTTTCGTTGATGTTGGTTTATGTCCTCTTGGCTTGAAGCCGATATGCTGACCTCTTTAACAATTCTCATGATTCCCTGAGCTATGGAAGTCTCCAATCTGGGAAACATTGCTCCATGTGAAAGCTGATAAACCACAATAAGGTCTCGGGATTTCCTTTTAATCTGTCAGTGGCGAGTGCTCATGAACGTAGTGGGCCACTCCTCTGTGACTCCTGACAGTTACCAGCACATTCTTTAGAGAGGAGAGTTGGAAAATCAAATGTTTGAAGTAAGCACCATTGGGATCTGTAGGGCTATTAATGTGGTAGCATCTGGCATTTATAATCTGATCAAAAGCTCCCCTCCTCTTTCTTAATCTTTATCCCAGATGGGAGAATGGCTCAGTACCAAGAAAGTTTTCAGCTTTTCTTCCCAGGGAAAGCCAAGCCAGAAGCACAGAAAGCCACAGGGAGGTGACCATGGGAAGAGGGGTCAGAGCCTGCATATATTCCAGGCAATATCTGGAGCGTCATGGGGACAAAACCTCTGAAGAACAATTTTTACATGCAAGCAATTATTTTTCACATCGATTAAATCCAATCCTGTGATTCTATAGCAGATACTCAGGCAGAACCATGCTTTGAGAATTTCTGCTATTATTCGATATTTAAAAATGTGTTTGGCTCCCACATTGCCGGAGAGTGCATATATGGTATAGTTCCTTTAGTCTAGAAGTTGAAGCTCTAAACAGTAAAATAAACATGTCACATGTTTATTCACATACTGTCCAAACATACACCAACTGCACTTTGTGGTTGGTTTGAAGTTTTGATTTCAGTTTCTGTATTTATTTATTTTTCTCTTAAGAAACAATGTGAATATCCTGTACTCTGTACTGGGATAGGGTTGGAGCTGGGGGAGGTGGCTCTTTCCAGATGATGGGAGAAACTGAAGTTAGTTTCTCCAGGCTTGGAAAGTTTCCTGCATTAAGTAGAATTAGCAATGAGCTTGAACAAGACAAAAAAGAATTTTCTGAGGAGATGAGAGGAAGCCGTTTTCAGACAAACGAAAACTGTGTCTTTTTGACAGAGTTTCACTCTGTCATCCAGGCTGGAGGGCAGTGGTGTGATCTCAGCTCACTGAAACCTCTGCCTCCCGGTTCAAACAATTCTCTGCCTCAGCCTCCCAAGTAGCTGGGACTACAGGCGTCTGCCACCACACCAGGTTAATTTTTGTACTTTTTGTAGAGATGGGGTTTCGCCATGTTGGCCAGGCTGGTCTCAAACTCCTGGCCTCAAGGGATCTGTCCACCTTGGCCTCCCAAAGTGCTGGGATTACAGGTGTGCGCCACCATGCCCAGCTGTGTTGTTCTCTGAGCTAAATCTAAGGTAAATATAGAGTGGTGGTTCTCAAATTAGAGTGTGAATTGCAATCACCTGCAGGGCTTCTTAAACTACACGCGGCAGGGTCTACAGTGAAGGAAAGCTGCAGCATTCATAAGATACATTAAATACACACATTTTGAGTGTTAGATACAAGTTTCAAGAAACAGTTATTTGTTAAGGAAGGGGGCAAATCTCCAGCAGGTAAGTAAACAAAGAAAAGCGAATTCTCTCTGAATTTTGTTAATCACAGACTATGGTGTAAAGCAAGATACACAGTAAACTGCAAAAGCTGTGGGTTTTGGTCAGAAGACTTAATCTTGAATTCAGACATTGACATTTACTAGCTGTGTAATCCTGGAAAAGCTATTGCTGTCTGGAAACTCAGCTTCCTTTTTTGAAACATTAGGATAATAAAGATCTGACAAGTCATTGTGAAATTAAGATCTGTTACTTGCCTGGCATATAGAAGCCACTTTTCTGTGGCATAACTTTTCCCAGGGTTCAATACTGTTTCCTTTTCTTGTTTTCTCCTCTTTTATGTATTAAGTAGTGTTTTTAAAAATATTCGGAATTTGAATTTTGTGTCTTTTGTGTCTTTATGCATTGAAATACTTCTTCACATTTTATGTCTTGCCTTTTACTTTTTCATGATAGCTTTTGAGGAATTCTTAATTTTAATGTAACTGAATTTGTCAACTTTTTCTTTAAAATTGTCAATTAAAAATCTTTTGGCTGGGTGCAGTGGCTCAGATCCATACTCCCACTATCGTGGGAGGCCAAAGCAAGAGGATCACTTGAGCTCAAGAGTTCCAGACCAGCCTGGGCAACATAGAAAAACCTTGCCTCTACTACAACTTTAAAAATTAGTCAGGTGTGGTGGCTCGTGCCAGTAGTTCCAGCTGCTCGGGAGGCTGAAGTGGGTGAGCTGAAGTGGTGAGCCCAGGAGTTTGTGACTGCAGTGAGCTATGATTGTGCCTGCAATGAGCTATGATTGAGCCACTGCACTCCAGCCTGGGCTACAGAGTGAGACCCTGTCTCAAAAACAAAACAAAAAAATATATAATAATCTTTCTAAAAGCTTTAATTACCCTCAAGGTCATGGAGATATTCTCTTTTGTTATATTTTTAAAGCTTTATTTTTTGCCTTTCACATTTAGATCTTTCCTCCACTTGGAACTGGTTCAGTGGTACATTGAAGTGCACAATTACTTTGCACTGAACTGCAACACCAACTCTATCATTTACCAAATGGCTATATGCACAAAGGGTTCCATTCTCTTCCATAACTCATTTGTCTATTCCTGTGCCAAAACCACATTGTGTTAGTT
Organism: Papio anubis; assembly: GCF_008728515.1. Lineage (NCBI taxonomy): Eukaryota > Metazoa > Chordata > Mammalia > Primates > Cercopithecidae > Papio > Papio anubis. The sequence continues at coordinate 45,746,899 of NC_044978.1, forward strand.
ACAATCACTTTACAATAAGCTTGATAACTGGTAGTACAAGTTCCTACCTTCTTCTTTCTCAAGAGTGTCTCAAGGCCGGGCACAGTGGCTCACGCCTGTAATTCCAGCACTTTGGGAGGCAGAGGTGGTTGGATCATGAGGTCAGGAGTTCAAGACCAGCCTGGCCAAGATAGTGAAAACCCGTCTCTACTAAAACTACAAAAAAATTAGCCAGGCACGGTGGTGGGCGCCTGTAATCCCAGCTTCTCGGGAGGCTGAGGCAGATAATTGCTTGAGCCTGGGAGATGGAGGTTGCAGTGAGCCGAGATCATGCTACTGCATTCCAGCCTGGATGACAGAGTGAGCCTCTATCCAAAAAAAAAAGAGTGTCTTGGCTCTTTTTTTTTTTTTTTGAGATGGAGTCTCGCTCTGTCGCCCAGGCTGGAGTGCAGTGGCCGGATCTCAGCTCACTGCAAGCTCCGCCTCCCGGGTTCACGCCATTCTCCTGCCTCAGCCTCCAGAGTAGCTGGGACTACAGGCGCCCGCCACCTCGCCCGGCTAGTTTTTTGTATTTTTTAGTAGAGACGGGGTTTCTCCGGGTTAGCCAGGATGGTCTCGATCTCCTGACCTTGTGATCCGCCCGTCTCGGCCTCCCAAAGTGCTGGGATTACAGGCTTGAGCCACCGCGCCCGGCCGAGTGTCTTGGCTCTTATTGACCTCTTTTACTTTCATTTACATCTTAGAAATGGATTGTCAAATTCCACAAAAACATTTTAGAATTGTTTGCATTGTATTAAATCTTTAGATCATTTTGAGGAGAACTGACACTTTTTTGAATTTGTTATTCTAATTTTCACAACTCTGATCACTTTAAAAATTTTATCTGACTTTGGTCTTTTGCAATTTTACTATGAAATAGATAGTTGTGGATTTTTAAAAAATGTATCCTGCTTGAAGTTCATAAGTCATCTTGAATCTGAGTTGCTATATTTTAAGAATTTGAGAAAATCTTAACCATTCACCAGTGGTTAAGATTTGCTGAAAATATTCATCAAATCTTTTCTCTGCTAAATTCTCTCCTGTGTCTTCTTTTGGGACTGTAATTAGATATATGTTAGTCTTTCTCATTCTAGTCTTCTTATTTCATAACTTCTTTTCGCAATTATCCCTGTTTCCTTTTTTTTTCTTTAAAGAGTCTCACTCTGCTGCCAAGGCTGGAGCGCAGTAATGTGATCTTAGCTCTCTGCAGCCTCTGCCTCCCAGGTTCAAGAGATTCTCCTGCCTCAGCCCCCCTGAGTAGCTGGGACTACAGGCTCCTGCCACCACACCCGGCTAATTTTTGTAGTTTTAGTAGAGATGGGGTTTTGCCATATTATTGGCCAGGCTGGTCTCGAACTCTGACCTCAGGTGATCTGCCTGCCTTGGTCTCCCAAAGTGCTGGGATTACAGGCGTGAGCCACTGCATCTGGCCTCCTCTGTTTCTTTTTTAAATTGTAATTTATTTAAAGACTTTTTAAAAAAGTTTTAGGTTCAAGCAAATTTGAGGGGAAGGTACAGAGTCATCCCACATACCTCTATCCTCACACATACCTAGCCTCCCCTATTGTCAACATTCCCCTACCAGAGTGGCACATTTGTTACAATGTTTGTTGTGTCTTTCTTCAACCACGTTCATGCCACTAATCAGCTTGTCAAAGGAAGCTACCTCTATTACTGGAAAAAAAAATTCTAGCATTTTCATTGGACTCTTCTTAGAAGTTTTCATTTCTCTGCTGAAATACCAATGTGTTCAAGGAGGTCATCCATCTTTTCCTGTATATCCTTTAACATATTATTTGTAGTTATTTCGAAGTCCCTGACTGATACTTCCCACATCTGGGTCATTTCTTTCTTTTTCTTTTTCTTTTTTCTTTTTTTTTTTTTTTTTGAGACAGAGTCTCGCTCTGTTACCCTTGCTGGAGTGCAATGATGCAATCTCAGCTTTGCAATCTCAGCTCACTGCAACATCCACCTCCCAGGTTCAAGCAATTCTCCTGCCTCAGCCTCCTGTTTAGCTGGGATTACAGGAAACTGCCACCACGCCCCTCTAATTTTTGTATTTTTAGTAGAGATGGGGTTTCACCATGTTGGCCAGGCTGGTCTCGAACTCCTGACTTTAGGTGATCCACCCGCCCTTGGCCTCCCAAAGTGCTGGGATTACAGGTGTGAGCCACTGTGCCCAGCCTCTGGGTCATTTCTGAGTGATTCATTTATCTCTTAACAATTGGTGGTGTCTTTTTCTCCTTGCCTTTTGTATGACTGAAATATTTAATGAAATGTCAGACATTGTACATTGAAGAATAGTAGAGACCGAGGCAAATAATATTTATGCCTAGAAATAAGAATGCTTCTTCTATCAGGCCATTAGTGTGGGATATTGAGTCAATCCAGTCATAGCTTGCACTAGATTAAGGTTTTTGTTGTTGTTGTTACTTTCAGTGCACTGCTCTGCATTGTATTTATAGTAATCTTGTCCCTCTTCCAGTGTCAGCAGACACACTGGGGCAGGAATCTGAGCCCAAGGGATATTCCTGTGCTTTTCCCAAGAGCAGAGGGTTTTTGTTTCTGTCCTTCCTTCAAGCAGTGGATCTTTGCACAAAGGTTTGCACAAGGGTTTGCTGCTCCTTTCCAAGTGGTACAAAGTTCTTGCTTTCTATGAGAGAAGGATCTAGGAAAGCAGGCAGTGTTTTTTTTGCCTCTTCTCCCAACATCAGTAAGTTATCATCTGCATAACTGTTCCAGCAAAATGGACTTTCTTCAGTCTTCTACCTCACGTTTAGTTTTCCTGTGAACACCTACTGAAAGACTGCAGAAAATAATTTTCAAGTGAATGCCAATTATCTTTGTGTTGGAGGCTTCCAATTATTCTAAACTGATACCTTAGTAGGTACTCCGCCTTTAAATATATAGTAAATAATCTTAGCTGATTTCTTCATAGCTGCCGTTAAGGGACCAACCTTTTCTACTCATGCTTTCTCAAAGGCAAAATAGTTCACGGGTTCTACCTCTCTGTGGAGGGGATTGTCACTCCTTAGAATTCAGTTTACTTGGTTGTCTTGTAACCTCAGCTCTCTGATGAATTACAAAAGTTAAAATTTTATCATCTATTTTTTTCCTGTTGAAATGAAAGCAACCTTTTCTAGCAGCTTTTTATATCCTAAGCACAAACAGAACCCCCTCATGATTCATTATTAATATATTCTTTATTAACATATCCATGATCTTTTATTAACATATTAAACATGGTCATTTTATAGTCTGTGTCTGATAATGTATTAGTCAGGTTTCAAATAAACAACAAATGTAAATCCTCTACTGGGAAACACACACACACACACACACACACACACACACACACACACATTTGTTATAAGCTTATTCAACTTGGGGAGCTGGTTAAGAATTTTCTCTAAGGCTGGACCAACACATGTGTCGAATCTTGTTGCCTCTGCTCTTAGTGGCAAGGGTATCCTGCAGGAGCTGGGACCCTTTGTCCCAGAGCTCTGTATGGAAACCTCACCCAAGAGTTGGAAAAGCTAAAGAAGGATAGAGGGGGAGGTAGAGCAATTGTAGCCCCAGATGGTACTTCACACCAATGAAGCGAGTCAGCAGAGCAACAATAACACAACTTGTGTGCGGTTTAAGATGGCTACTATTTCTCTCCTGCCTTCCAACTAAGAGGCTCTCCCTTGTAGCATACCATAGCCAACCAAAAATGACTTCAGCCTAGCCAAGCTGACACATCACAAAGCCACATTACAAAGCCACCAGGTTATAACCACTACTGGTGGTTATAACCAATAACCACTAGCTGAATTGGTTATATGACTGCTTTTTGGACCATATTGTTCCACTAATTCTCACTCTTTGTGCCATTTTTCTTATGTATTTTGCTATTTCTCACTGTTCATTTTTCTTAGAATTTTGTTTGTGGGAATGCTTATAGGCTTGGTTGGAAGTTGGAGTTCTGCAGAATGTTCTACCAGATTCTTAGAAGGGATTACTCTAGGCTGAATTACTGCTTCGATATTTTTGGACTACATGAGTTATGTAATTATGGGTACAAACCCACGACGAACACTCAGTTGTGGATCCAAACTTTTGGCATCACTTTTTCTGTCGCCTTTTTTCAGTGCCATTTTTAAGAGAATTGATTTTTCTTACAATGCTTTGAGGTTGGGAACAGATTTACTTCCAGTTCACCTTTACACTCAGACCATAGCCCTTTAGGTCCTAGAGTCATGTTAGGAAGGAGGGGAATTGTATTTTGTTAGATTCCTACATTAGCTTGTCCCTGGGTTTCATTTCAGTTTCTTATTTTGGAAGAAAGAGAAGTTTCAAAGGAAATATTTGTAAAGGCATCGTTGAGAGTAAAAATGTACACTACCTTAGCTATGCAGATCTCAGGAAATGAACAATTTGATAAAATCTTTGCTCGGAATATTTAAAGATTAACTTGTAATTTGAATATTAAAATTTGAACTATTTCTTTTTTTTTTTTTTTTGAGACAGAGTCTTGCTCTGTTGCCCAGTCTGGAGTGCAGTGGCGTGATCTCGGCTCACTGCAAGCTCCGCCTCCCAGGTTCACATCATTCTCCTGCCTCAGCCTCCTGAGTAGCTGGGACAACAGGCGCCTGCCACCACATCCGGCTAATTTTTTTTGTATATTTAGTAGAGACGGGGTTTCACCGTGTTAGCCAGGATGGTCTCGATCTCCTGACCTCATGATCTGCCCGCCTCAGCCTCCCAAAGTGCTGGGATTACAGGCATGAGCCACTGCACCCGGCAAAATCTGAACTATTTCAAAGGAAAATATTTCTAAAACATTTTGCTGTGATCTTTAACATAGGATATCAAACATAATTAAAGTTTTTTTCTTACTCAGAATAACCATTGTGAGTGTTCTTAAAATTATAATCATAACAATAATTCTACAAGACAGGCATTTAAAAAATTATCCATTGAAAAACCCAGGCTGGGTGCAGTGACTCATGCCTGTAATCCCAGCACTTTGGGTGGCCAAGAAAGTCAGGAGTTCAAGACCAGCCTGGCCAATATGGTGGAACCCTGTCTCTACTAAGAATACAAAAATTACCTGGGTACGGTGGTGCGTGCCTGTAATTCAAAGTACTTGAGAGGCTGAGGCAGGAGATTATCTTGAACCCTGGAGGCGGAGGTCATAGTGAGCCGAGATCGCGGCACTGCACTCTAGCTTGGTTGACAGAGTGAGACTGAGTCTCAAAAAAAAAAGAAAAAGAAAATAAAAGAAAGAAAAAACTCACAAAACACTAAATTGAAGTTCTAAGAGTACCAAGTAGTAATAAACAATAAAAATATTACCAGTTGATAATTTTGATTATGGATGAGATCTACAATCACTACGTTTTAGATGAGCTATTCTGTCAGTAGTGTCTTTTGCGGATATACAGTCTTACCTTTAATAACCACTGAAGTGAAATACTAACAGCTTACATTTATTGAGTGCTTACTATTTGCCAGAAAAATATTTTGTGGTCGGCACTGTTTTTATTCCCATTTTGTAGCTGGTAAATGGAAGTACAGGGAAATAAAATAACTTGTTCAAAGCCATATAGTTAATATATGAAAAAATCGAAAGATGAACCCAGGAGGTTTGGCTCTAGAGTCTGTGGTGTTTTTTTTTTTTTTTTTTTTTTTTTTTTGAGATGGAGTCTCGCCCTGTCGCCCAGTCTGGAGTGCAATGGTATGATCTCGGCTCACTGCAACCTCCGCCTCCCGGGTTCAAGCAATTCTCCTACCTCAGTCTCCATCTCCTGACCTCGTGATCCGCCCCTCCTTGGCCTCCCAAAGTGCTGGGATTACAGGTGTGAGCCACTGCGCCCGGCTGAACCCGTGGTTTTAATACAACACTGCGCTCTTTCACAGTGCTTTTCTGTACCAGTAGATGAACAGAACTGTAGTCCATGTCTGACAGCAGAATACTTGTACTGTTTTCTTTTTTACTATCTTTCTCTTTGGAAAGATTCAAACCTACAGAAAATTTTCAAGATGAGGATGATGAGCACTGTATCGACTTTTCATCGAGACTTTTTAATTCTTTGCTTCTCTGTTTCTTTCTTTTTGAGCCATTTGCAGATGTAATACTCACTTGAATCTAAATATTTCCTCGTCTCTCCTAAGAACAAAAGTATTCACTTATTTTGTACATGGCCCACTATCAAATTTCTGCAATTATCTGAATATTACCGTTTATAGATTATTTAATCCAGATTCCAATGAAGATGACTCATTACCTTCAGTATTCATATTAATGTTGTCTTTACTTTAGAATAGTCTCCTCTTCCCCTTTTTTTCTTTCATGACATTGACATTATTTATTTGTTTTTCTCTAGGCTAATTATTTTTGTACAATGTCTCTCAATTTTGATTTGTTTGTTTCCTCATGAGTAGATTCAGGAGTACTACGCAGGTGATGTGGGTTAGTTTTAGTGATTCACATCATGAGAATGCTGTGTCAGTTTGTCCCATTATTGGTAATGTTAAATTTGATCAGTTTCTGTCAGATTTCTCAAATGGTAAAAGAACTTTCCCTTTCAAATTAATAATTAATATATGCGATAAGATTTTGTATCTAAGTAAATATTTTTTTCCAAATAATCTTTCACCTAATAGCTTTGGCACCCACTATGGTTTTGCTGAATCAGTCGTTGCTATTAGTGATTTTAAAATGGGGATTTTCTGTTTTCACTGTGCATTTGCATTTAGTGCTTGGCATTTTTTTCTGTAAAGAATCATGCCTCTCCACCTTGACTTTCTAAAAAATTTTTATTAGTGTCAACGTGAACTCCATGGGTACTTTTTCTTCAATGTGTCATATCCATTCCACACAATATTAATTCCGATGAATGCGCTGTCTAAAATATTGCCAGTGGTTGCCCCTTCATGTTGACTTGTACAATCTCTTGACATGTCCTGATGAGTTCTGAGTACTATCTTACTTTCTGGCACTAAGTTTTCTATAACAAGAGGTTCCAGCTTCATGGAAGTCTTGTTTTGAGTCTTCTATCTCTGCTCTCCCAATTTCTTCCCTCATCTTCTCTTTTTGTATTTTTTTCTAGTTTACCTTGGTGCTCCCATTTACTTTAGCCATTGTACTGAGAGAAGAATCTTTTATATCGGTTCCCCTGGTCTCACAACTGGAATAAATAGCCTTTGTGTCATGAACAGCACAAGCCAAGGCCCTCTTGTATCATTGCATCTCCTATTCGCTGTCTCCATCAAAGCACATGGCCTGACAAGAGAGTAAGCTCTCACCAGATGCTTTTAAAGTGAGTGTTCGTCGTGGTTACAGTCTCCACACATCCAGCCTCCACATATGTAGAATGACTTCCATCTCCAGAAACAGTAAAACTGCAGCTATTAAAATACAGCCTTCCAAAATCCATACATAATCAAAATGCAACATTCATGTCATAAAATTTGGTCCAAGCTATACTATGAAATACGTCTCTAACTTGTCCCTTGCTTCTGTCTTGTCTCTTACAGTCCATTCCTCCAAAAGCAGCCAGAACAATCTTTTAAAAACACAAATAAGAATTAGTTATATTTCTATTTAAAATACACCAGTGGCATCACACTGCACACGGAATAAAAGCAAAAAACTTATTCCTAAGGCTACTGTGTACTTCTCTAACCTTACCTCCTATCACTTTCTTGTTTCCATGCTTTAGCCTTCATCCATCAACTCACTAAGCCTGTTGTTATCTGAGAGCCCTTGCTCCTGGACTTTTTTTACCACTGATTCTCATCCTTGAATCTTTGCGTGGCAGGCTTATAATTATTCCAGCCCTTCCCTTGAAGCCCTTCCCTGTTCACCTATCCAAATAAACCCACTCACCTTCCATATCTTTCTATCTTAGTTTTCTTTATAGCATCATCATTTGCCTTCTCCATCTCCCCTGGAACATAAGACTCCATAAGGGCAGAGGTCTTGTCTGTCTTAATTCACTGCCATCCCCTCACCCCTTTGAACAGAACCCACGGTACGTGGTAAACAGTTGTTGAATGAATCAACAAATGAATGCATAAGTAAACCACACGATTATAGCACATCAGAACCTCCTCAGGTGTGATACATATATATTGAGGTAGTTTTGGGGGGTTTGTTTTCACTAGATGCTCAGGTACTATCACTATTATTGTTTTGTTATTTTTTTTTGTGTGTGTATCTGTGTATGAGAATAAAGAGGTCAATGTTAATTCCAGATTCAAATCCATTTTGAAAAATCTTGGGGTTCTGGAAGATTGTCTTTTAATAGCAGCAGTTTTCCTGCTTCTGGAGATGAAAGTCATTCCAAATATGTGCAGGCTAGATGTGTGGAGGCTGTAACCATGATGCGCACGTACTCTAGAAGGTCCTGGTGAAAATTCGCTCTCATGTCAGGCCATGTGCTTTGAAGGAGATAGGAGAGAGCGGATGGGAGATGCAATGGCAGAAGAGGGCCGAGGGCTGTGCCTGCCTTGCCCTGTTCATGACACAAAGGCTACGTGTTCCACTTATGAGACCAGTTTGGAAGAGAGAATTATTAATTAATGATACCACTCATATCTCTAAAAAGTTTAGATAGTAAGCAAAAATCTGTTTTAGTATTTACCTCTTCCATTTTCTGAGAAACACAGGATTATAGCAGAGAGTTCTTCAAACATAACAAAAGTTCTGAGAAAAATATTCTGTGTGTTATTGATGTGAATTAAATTCACATAAATAAAATCAAATAGAATGAAGAATCCTGCATCTTTCAGGTGAAAAAATAACATGTAATAAAATCTAGTATCTATATGATGGCAGAAGCATAGGACAGCTGATGAAATGAGATTCAGTCATTCGTTAGTCATTGCCCACATATTTGGTTCTTTTCTACTATGTGGACAAATATTATCTTGAGTTTGTTGTTTTAGATGTTTAAATTTCCCCTGGAACACTTTGTTTGACAAGTCATTTTTCTTTTTAGCCCTCCACATTCTTACCTATAGCTAGGTCTAGAAATAATGCTGAAATTTTTTATTACTTATTCAAAATGCTGTGAAGGTTAAGGAAAAAAAGATAATTTTAAAGATTTTTTGAATTCTTAAAACAATAGCTGCTATGCAGAATATCAATACTAACCACTTCCAAATATTTCTGACTCTTCTCACTACTGACACAATTTTTTTTTTTTTAATGGAGTCTCACTCTGTTGTCTAGACTGAAGAACAGTGGTGCAATCTTAGCTCACCGCAACCTCTGTCTCCTGGGTTCAAGCAACTCTCTTGCCTCAGCCTTCTGAGTAACTGGGGATTACAGATATGCACCACCACATCCGGCTAATTTTTATATTTTCAGTAGAGATGGGGTATCACCGTGTTGGGCAGGCTGGTCTTGAACTCCTGACCTCAAATGATCTGCTCGCCTCAGCCTCCCAATGCCTGGGATTACAGGCATGAGCCATCTCACTACTGAGCTAATTAAGAAAGAACCGATTACCTAAAAATAAGTAAGTAGGCCAGGTTTGGTGGCTCACACTTGTAATCCCAACACTTTAGGAGGCCAAGGTGGGAGGATAGCCTGAGGTCACAAGTTTGAGACCAGCCTGGGCACCATAGCAAGACCTGTCTCTACAAAAAATTGTAAAAATTAAAAATTAAAATAAAGAACAAACCAATAAAAACAACCAGCAGATAAAGGCTAGCAAAAGTGAAATATAATACAGATATGTATATACCACATATACAAATGCATATTATACATATATAATGTATGCACATGATTATTGTATGTATCATATGTTATCGGTAACATATATGTCATATATATTTCCATATATATGTGTATTTCCTTTTCTCCAAATCCTGTGTTTGTGATAGAATGCTATTATTTTTGTAGCAAATTACTCATGGGTACCACCTTCCCACTCTATTTTCCTAAGTAAGTAAGTATATGAAAAGCCACAAAGGCTGACTCAGCTAGCATTAGATGTACCCATCATCAACTCAGCAAATTTACTAATAAATGGGTATTTCAAATAGTCTGAACAAGTTAAGTTCTTTTGGCTTAAGTAGTAATGGGCTAGATGATCCTCTGCCCACACCACTCTCTGGTATTAAGTTGGACATTTATAGCAGTGTTAGAAGTTGCAATGTGCTGCCCTTTGTGATGACAGCCCTAGTGGCTCATTCTTGGCAAGGCATGAGCTTTGGCTGTGTCTTTCTAGCACTGAAGAGTTTCTCCTAAGTTCCGAACATTCTCAACTCTATCCCCTTTGGGATAAATGCCATGTATTCATGAGGCAGAGTTAGCGATCAGGGAGAAGTTTTTTCTTTGCAAATCTTACTGGCCTAATATTTAGTACACAGAAATTATAATTTAAGAAAATATCTCTCTTCTCCAACTTTGTATTTTGGAAATTTTCCACCCTATGGAAAAACTGAAGCAATAGTACAATGAACCCTTGTATATATTCTATCTACATTCAAAAATAGGTAAATTTTGCAACATTTTAGACATCATGAATATTCATTCCTAAATGCTTCAACATGCACCTTCTGAGAATTAAGCACACTCTTTCATCATACCATTATCATGCCTAAGACAATTAATAGTAACTTCACATTGATGGTTAGTCTTCAGTCTTTTTTTTTCTTTTCTTTTCTTTTTTTTTTCTTTTTTCAGACTGAGTCTTACTATATTGCCCAGGCTGGAATGTAGTGGTGCTATTTCTGCTCACTGCAACCTCCGCCTCCCAGGTTCAAGCGATTCTCCTGCCTCAGCCTCCTGTGTAGCTGGGACTACAGGCACACGTCATCACGCTCAGCTAATTTTTGTATTTTTAATAGAGACGAGGTTTCACCATGTTGGCCAGGATGGTCTTCATATCTTGACCTCGTGATCTGCCTGCCTTGGCCTCCCAAAGTGCTGGGATTATAGGCGTGAGCCACCGTGCCCGGCCCAGTCTTTTAAAATCTACAACAGTACTTTCCCCAATCCTTTTTTTAGTCAGTTTCTTTTTTTAGTCAGTCCCTTCCCTTCTCTTCCCTTCCCTTCCCTTCCCTTCCCTTCCCTTCCCTTCCCTTCCCCCTCTCTCTTGTTTCTTTCTCTCTCTCTCCCTTTCTTTCTTTCTTTCTTTCTTTCTTTCTTTCTTTCTTTCTTTCTTTCTTTCTTTCTTTCTTTCTTTCTCTCTCTCTCTCTCTCTCTCACTCTCTCACACAGGCTGGAGTGCAGTGGCACCTTCATGGCTCACTGCAGCCTCGACCTCCTGGCCTCAAGTGATCCTCCTGCTTCAGTCTCCTGAGTAGCTAGGACTACAGGCACCCACCACCATGTCTGACTAATTTTTATTTTTAGTAGAGATGAGGCTTGCTATGTTGCCCAGGCTGTTCTCAAACTCTTTACCTCAAGTGATCCTTCTGCCTTGGTCTCCCGAAGTGCTAGTATTATAGGTATAAGCCACGGTACCCAGCCTTTATTTTTAATAGTTGCCAAAAAATGTGTCTTGCTGGCAAAAAGATCTATAGCACCAGTGCTTTTAAAAGGAATTCATATTTACTCAAATGCATATTTACTATAGCCTTCTAGCTTATGGGATTAATCTTTGTTTATGCTACATTAGTTTGCATTTTTCATAAGTAGCTGTATGATAGCCTCCAGTTGCTTATGACTATGTATTTTCTTCCAAAATTGATTATGAATGCTATGTAGGGAGTTGGTTTTTAGCATCTTTTTGTGGAAAAACAATTTTATGACTCCATTGTTGGTACTATATATTGATGTCATCATTTTGGAGGGCAATTTTGGAAGTATCTATTAACATTTAAAAATATGTATCTTTTAGCTAACACTTCTATGCCTAGAAATAGATTCAGCAGAAATATTTATACAAATTAGTAAGGACATACTGTATGTATAAGGATAGTGTTTGAAACATTATTAGCTGAAAATTATCAACAATCTAAAGATACATTGATAGGTTGCTGATTAAATCATGATAAATCCACAAAATGGAAGACTACAGTTGAGAAAAATCAGATAGATCTCAAAATACACATGATAAAAAATATTCATGAAATATTAAGTGCCATGTGGCCAAATCCAATTTTTCTTTAAAGCATTGTATATGCAGACATATTTTATTTGAGTGCACAAACATGAATTTATATACATTATATACATTTGTATATGCATGGGGAAATGTGTGGAAGGTGAAAGGTATAGTAAGAGTAATGGTATGTACTTAAGATTAAGTTTTTGAGACAAGGTCTTGCTGTGTTGCCCAGACTGGAGTGCAGTGATGCAATCAAAGGTCACTGCACCCTCAACTTCCTGGGCTCAAGCGATCCTTCTGCCTTAGCCTCCTGAATGGCTGGTACTACAGCATGCACCACCATGCCCAGGCTAATTTTTAAATATTTTTTGTAGAGATGGGGTCTCACTATGTTGCCCAGGCTGGTGTCAAACTCCTGGGCTCAAAGAATCCTCCTGTCTTAGCTTCTGAAAGTGTTGGAATTACAGGTATAAGCTACCACACCTGGCCAAGATTAAGTCTTCTTAAGAAACTTACAATTTTTTTTTTTCCAGCTGTGGGTTTTGGGAGACAAAGGAAAGGAGGACCCTGTTTTTTTAGTTTGCAAATTTTTATATATTTTATATTTTGTAATGTGAGTACATTGCTTTTATAACTAAAAATCTAACAGGTTTCTTACCTTTGTCATATCAAAATAAATCATATAGTTATATCAAACTTATTTCCAGAGAGTTTAAAAAGATAAATATAAAAGGCTAATCTCTTAAAGAAAATAGAAATTAATATTCAGCAATTAAAATTAAAGGAAATATTAAGAGATTCTTACAAATTTTGTATTTCTACATTAAACCAATAGCCTTCCTAATTAAAAGATATGTGCTTTTTTAAAGATAGTTTTTAATGTTTGATGCAATAGTTTTGTTAAGGCAACCTAAACCAATTGTTAGTTTTCAAAAGAACTTCAAAACAAAATGAAAAACTACTTTTGACCTGTGGTATCATAAGAATGTCTTCGCTTTTTAAAAGCAAAGTTTTAAAAGTCAGAAAGAAGGGAAGGGGGCCAGTGGTGGACTGTTCTCCAACTGGAACACAGTGAGACAGGAAAGGTTAATAGGGTGACTGTCAGGGAGACTGGGACTCAAGAGGAAATGGCAGAAAAAATGTCTGGGACACATGTTCCTGTGCTACCAAGTAGTCTCTTCTTTTTTCTCTCTGGCCAAAGGCGAGAGCCCCAGAAAAGAAAAGAGTAAAGCAATTGTTTGAAAAGGAATGTCTGGTGGGCCAACCACCTTCTCAGGTGGAGCCACCTCCATCACAGGGTAAAGGAAGGAGAGCAGTGCTCTGGCTTTTGACACCAATCTGGCACAAAAATCTAAGGGAGGACCTAATACTGAAAGAAGATTCAGGATGGGCCGAGGAGAAACAAGCCTGGAAAACAAGTTGATTAGATTTCAACCAAGCATTCATTATTAACAGGGAAAGAAATGGAGGCAATATTATTATTATTATTATTATTATTTTAATATAAACAGTGTCTTGCTATGTTGCCCAGGCTGGTCTTGAACTCCTAGGCTCAAGTGATCCTCCCACCCTGGCCTCCCAAATTTCTCGGATTATAGGTGTGAGCCACTGTGCCTGGCCACGACAAGAACTTAATGGCTCATATTTCCTTAAATGTTATGCAAATTTTACAATTTAAACTTAGCATTTAGAAATCCCAGTTAACCTTTATGCTGAGATTTCTTTTTCCCCAAATGAAGAGCTCTATTTTGTTTTGAGGACAGTTTTTAGGGACATAGTTGAATGGAATAATATGGTAACATCTTCATCCCAGTGAACTACCCCTGTGAATGGCCTCATCTTAAAGGCCACGATATCACAATCTAACCATAACCTCTATGGCCTGGTTACAGATGGCCTGGTGCATTAGTCAGTTTTCACGCTGCTGATAAAGACATACCTGAAACTGGGCAATTTACAAAAAAAAGAGGTTTATTGGACTTAAGAGTTCCACATGGGCTGGGCGCGGTGGCTCACGCCTGTAATCCCAGCACTTTGGGAGGCCGAGACGGGCGGATCACGAGGTCAGGAGATCAAGACCATCCTGGCTAATACAGTGAAACCCCGTTTCTACTAAAAATACAAAAAACTAGCTGGGCAAGGTGGCGGGCGCCTGTAGTCCCAGCTACTCTGGAGGCTGAGGCAGGAGAATGGCATAAACCCGGGAGGCGGAGCTTGCAGTGAGCTGAGATCCGGCCACTACACTCCAGCGCGGATGACAGAGCAAGACTCCATCTCAAAAAAAAAAAAACAAAAAAAAAAAAAAACAAAAAAAAGAGTTCCATATGGCCAGGGAGGCCTCACAATCATGGTGAAAGGTAAAAGGCACATCTCACATGGTGGCAGACAAGAGAAGGGAGCTTGTACAGGGAAACTCCCTTTTTTAAAACCACCAGATCTCCTGAGACTCACTATCATGAGAACAGCGCAGGAAAGACCTACTCCCATAATTCAGTCATCTCCCACCTGGTTCCTCCCATGAAACTTGAGGTCAGGAGTTTCAGATAACCCTGACCAATTGTGGGAGTTGCAATTTGAGATGAGATTTGGGTGGGGACAAGGCCAAACCATATAATTCTGCCCCTGGCCTCTCTCAAATCTCATGTCATCACATTTCAAAACCAATCATGCTTTCCCAATAGTCCCCCCAAATCTTAACTTATTTTAGCATTAACTCAAAAGCCCATAGTCCAATGCCTCATCTGAGACAAGGCAAGTCCCTTCCGCCTATGAGCCTGTAAAATCAAAAGCAAGTTAGTTACTTCCTAGATACAATGTGGGTACAGGCATTGGGTAAATACAGCTGTCCCAAATAGGAGAAATTGGGCAAAACAAGGAGGCTACAAGTCCCATGCAAGTCTGAAATCCAGCAGGGCAGTCATATCTTAAAGCTCCAAAATGATCTTTGACTGCATGCCTCACATCCAGGTCATGCTGATATAAGAGGTAGGTTTCCATGGTCTTGGTCAGCTCCGCCCCTGTGGTTTTGCAGGGTACAGCCTCCCTCTTGGCTGCTTTCACAGGCTGGCATTGAGTATCTGCGGCTTTTCCAGGCTTATGGTGCAAACTGTCAGTGTATCTACCATTCTGGTGATGGCCTTCTTCTCACAGCTCCACTAGGTGGTGCCCCAGTAGGACTCTGTGTGGGGGTTCCAACCACATTTCTCTTCCCCATTGCCCTAGTAGAGGTTCTCCACGAGGGCCCAACCCCTGCAGCAAACTTCTGCCTGGACATCCAGGCATTTCCATACATCTTCTGAAATTCGGGCGCAGGTTCTGAAACCTCAGTTCTTGACTTCTGTGCACTCACAGGCTCAACACCAAGTGGAAGCTGCCAAGGACTGGGGCTTGCACCCTCTGAAGCCACGGCCTGAGCTCTACGTTGGCCCCTTTCAGCCATGGCTGGAGCAGTTGGGACACAGGATACCAAATCCCTAGGCTGCACACAGCATGGAGACTCTGGACCTGTCTCACAAAACTATTTTTCCCTAGGCCTCTGGGTCTGTGATTGGAGAGGCTGCTGCGAAGACCTCTGACATGCCCTGGAGACATTTTCCCCATTGTCTTGGGGACTAACATTCAGCTCCTCATTACTTATGCAAATTTCTTCAGTTGGCTTGAATTTCTTCCCAGAAAATGGAATTTTCTTTTCTATTGCATTGTCAGGCTGCAAATTTTCCAAACTTTTATGCCTTGCTTCCCTTACAAAACTGAATGCCTTTGACAGAAGCCAAGTCACTCTTGAATGCTTTGTTGCTTAAAAATTTCATCCACAAGATACCCTAAATTATCTCTCTCGATTTCAAAGTTCCATAAATCTCTAGTGCAGGGGCAAAATGCTGCTAGGCTCCTTGCTAAAACATAACAAGAGCCACCTTTGCTCCAGTTCTCAACAAGTTCCTCATTTCCATTTGAGACCACCTCAGTTTGGACCTTACTGTTCATATCACTATCAGAATTTTGGGCAAAGCCATTCAACAAGTCTTTAGGAAGTTCCAAACTTTCCCACATTTCCCTGTCTTCTTCTGAGCCCTTCAAGCTGTTACAACCTCCTACCTGTTACCCAGTTCCAAAGTTGCTTCTAAATGATTGGGTATCTTTTCAGCAATGCCCCACTCCCAGTACCAGTTTACTGCATTAGTCTGTTTTCATGCTGCTGATAAAGACATACCTGAAGCTGGGCAATTTACAAAGGAAAGAGGTTTATTGGACTTACAGTTCCATGTGGCTGGGAAGGCCTCACAATCATGGTGGAAGGTGAAAGGCATGTCTGACATGGCAGCAGACAAAAGAAGAGAGCTTGAGCAGGAAAACTCCTGTTTTTAAAACCATCAGATCTCCTGAGACTCACTATCAGGAGAACAGCACAGGAAAGACCTACCCTCATGATTCAATTACCTTCCATCAGTTGCCTCCCATTGAGAGGTGAAGCCGACAAGGCTTCTGGGTTGGGTGGGGACCTGGAGAACTTTTCTGTCTAGCTAAAGGATTGTAAATGCACCAATCAGTGCTCTGTGTCTATCAGTGCTCAGTGTCTAGCTAAAGGTTTATAAACACACCAATCAGCACTCTGTAAAAACAGACCAATCTGCACTCTGTAAAATGGACCAATCAGCACTCTGTAAAATGGACCAATCAGCAGGATGTGGGTGGGGCCAAATATGGGACTAAAAGTTGGCCTCAGGGGCCAGCAGCAATAACCTGCTAGGTTCCCTTTCCAGGCTGTGGAAGCTTTGTTCTTTCACCCTTCACAATACATCTTGCTGCTGATCACTCTTTGGGTCCACACTATCTTTATCAGCTGTAGCACTCACTGTGAAGGTCTGCGGCTTCACTCCTGAAGTCAGCAAGACCACGAACCCACCAGAAGGAAGAAGCAACTCCAGACGCACCACTTTTAAGAGCTGTAACACTCACTGTGAAGGTCTGCGGCTTCACTCCTGAAGTCAAGCGAGACCAAGAACCCACGGGAAGGAGGTAATTCCGGACACACCATGACTCATAGGAATTGTGGGAGTTACAATTCAAGATGAGATTTGGATGGGGACACAGCCAAACCATATCACCTGGCTTAGGAGGAGTCAAAGACATTTCCTTGGATTTATAATTTCCTCTTCAAACTGTACCAGGTTGGTCAAATACCCAAACTATTCTAATCATACTTCTGTATTAGGCACATTAATAAAAAGAAGTGTGGATTGGCCTCTTATCCTATTTATTCCTGTTCTGCTGGACTCCCCGTGGGTTGCAGACATAATCAGGAGTCCTGCAGTGAGGTGACAAGAGATGGAATGGTTAAGGAATTCTCCAAATCAGTTTCCAGCTTGACTTCTGACCCAAGCTATAGAGTCTGTTCCCAAGGCTATGTGTCCAGTCCCTTCTGCCTGAGAGTACGGTTCTAAGTCTTAGGTTGTGTTAGATTTTAAAAGGTTCAGAATTCAAGTGCTGTATTCTGGACCCTTTTTTGGGTCTGTTTTTGTTTTAAGGTATTTCCTGCACACAAGTAGCTTTTGTACTTGCAGTGCAACTTATTTAAGGAAAGATAGAGTTCCTTAACTTTATTATCCCCTTTTCTGGCTGACAGGAACAGTAGAAAATGAATTGTTGCTTTCTCTTGTCAGTTGTTTTTCTTTTTTCCCCTGTGACCAAGGCTCTTCATTAGCTTATTAACAATACTCCCTAAATTTACATAATATGTGAGTGATCCAGTTTCTCTGTATCCTTTCCAGCATTTGGTATTGTCACTATTTTTTAGCTAATCTGAGAGATATGTAGTGATACCTCATTGTGGTTTTAATTTGCATTTCCCTAATAGCTAATGACATTGAGCACTTTTTTTTGGTACTTATACCGTCTGTATATCCTCTTCTCTGAAATGCCTGTTCATGTCTTTTGTCCATTTCCTAGTGAGATATTTGATAGTTTTTCTCCTGTTTAGTTTTGAAAATTCTTTATATATCATAGATACTAGGCCTTTATTAGGTATGTGGTTTTCAAATATTCTTCCTCCTCTGTAACTTGTCTTTTTATTCTCTTCACGTGGGCTTTCACAGAGCAAAAGTTTTTAAGTTTTATGCGGTTCAATTTGTCAAGTTTTCCTTTTATGAGTTGTGTTTTGGTGTTAAGTCTAAGAACTCAGCCTAGCCCTATACCTTGAAGATTGTATTTTATGGGTAGACTTGTGTCTTTTACAAAATTTAAACAATTTTTAGTTATTATGTCTTCTGACACTTTTTCAGCTGATCCTTACTCAACTACAGTGGTGTGAAAGTTGGACCTTTCAGTCCTGGAGTATCATGCCTATAATCCCAGCACTTTGGGAGGCCAAGGCAGGAGGATTGCTTAAGCCCAGGAGTATGAGATGCAACATTGTGAGACCCTTTAAAAAAAGGAAAGAAAGTTGGATCTTTCTTTATTGTCCCACAGGGAGTTGCTTTATGTTCACTGCCTCTCTCCTCTGTCATTTCTACTATTGAGCCCATCCACTGAGTTTAAAAATAATTTTTCTGTTACTGAATTTTTCAGTTTTATTCTGTTACTGAATTTTTCAGTTTTATAATTTCTAGTTGATTTGTTTTAAAAAGCAACTTCTGGTTCTTTGCTGAGAGTTTCTGTTAATTTTTTTGTTTCAAGAGAATTTCTTATTGATGGTTGAAGTATTTGTATTATGCATCCTTTAAAATCCTTGTCGGATAATTCCTACCTCTTATTTTTTCTTGGTGTTGGCAGCAGTTGATTGTCTTTTTCATATTCAATTGTGATTCTCTTGGTTTTTGGGTATGACAGTGATGTGTCCTGAATATTATGGCAATTATGTTAGGAGACTCCAGGTCTCATTTAAGTCTTTTGTTTAAGCAGGAATTCACTCTGTTCAGGTTTATCATGCAGGTCCTGGTCTAGTTTTGTGGGCAGTGGTTCCAATGGCAGTTTACTTTCTAAAGCCTTTGCACTGTTATTTTGCTCTGCTGCATTTATCAGGTGTCCCTGATATCAGGCTCCCATTACTTCCTGCTGGTGCTGGCTGAGGGAATGGAAGGGTTGTCCCCAGATCTGGATGCTGAGTGACTTTTGGTGAGGAGGGATGGAGTACATGCCCCTGTCAGTGCCCCCTGGCTGCTTCTGTGTCTCTGGGTAAAGGAGTCTTGACCCATGGGAATAAAGAGGCCTCCTGAATTGGGTTGTTTGCTGTCACTAGGGCTGTCTTTCTGTTTCTGCCACTTACCTCAGTCTTTCTTAGCAGAAAAGCCAGGTCCTACAGGGAAGGAAAGTGCCTCCCCGAGCCACATGGCTTCCAATTGATGGTCTTCTTTGTGGAGTTGGGTTTGCCTAATGCTGTTAAAGGAGAGGAATGGGCCTACGGTGCTGCCTTCCACTGCTAGGCAGGGAGTTTGGAAATGATAGGCCTGGATGGCCTTGTGTTGTGTAGCAGAGATAACAGATGCCCTGCCACCATGTTGTTCCTTTCCCCTGGGGTCCCAGACCAGCTTGCCTTCCAACCACGTTTCAGAGTTGTCCTTTGGTTGTCTCTCATGTCTTTCCTAGAGTTTATAGTTGAGGAGAAAAAAAATGACAGCATGCCATCTTACCCAGGTTGGAAATCTCTGTATGTGTTTATGTCCTCTGTTGTATCCCTTTGAGAAGCTGGGCTGGGAGATGAGGACTGAAAGCTGCTTTGAAGCAGTAGGCATATGTTAGTTGAAATAATGTAAGAGTTACTTCACATTGGCTTACGATTTTTTTTTTTTTTTGAGATGGAGTCTTGTTCTGTTGCCCCGGCTGGAGTATAGTGGTGTGATCAGCTCACTGCAACCTCTGCCTCCCGGGTTCAAGCATTTCTCCTGCCTCGGTCTCCTGAGTAGCTGGGATTACAGGCGCCTACCACCATGCCTGGCTAATTTTTGTATTTTGTGGAGATGGGATTTTGCCATGTTTCCCAGGCTGATCTCAAACTCCTGAGCTCAAGTGATCTGTGTGCCTCGGCCTCCCAAAGTGCTGGGATTATAGGCATGAGCCACTATGCCCGGCCTGGCTTAGAATTTGATAATTTACGTCTTGTCAGTTTATTCCTTGAAGATTTCTAGTACATTTGTCTCAAAACATTACTTTTCTTTTTTTTTTTTTTTTTTTTGAGACGGAGTCTGTCTCTGTCGCCCAGGCTGGAGTGCAGTGGCCGGATCTCAGTTCACTGCAAGCTCCGCCTCCCGAGTTTACGCCATTCTCCTGCCTCAGCCTCCAGAGTAGCTGGGACTACAGGTGCCCGCCACCTCGCCCGGCTCGTTTTTGGTATTTTTTAGTAGAGACAGGGTTTCACCGTGTTAGCCAGGGTGGTCTCCATCTTCTAACCTCGTGATCCGCCCATCTCGGCCTCCCAAAGTGCTGGAACATTACTTTTCTTAACAACCTCTCTGGCCCTTGCACTGGTTTGTACAACTGGAAGAGTATTCTTTCTGTTTACAATATGCGAGAAGACCACAGGCTGATTAAACCTGAGAATTAGCCTTTCTATCTTCTC
This sequence comes from Papio anubis, assembly GCF_008728515.1. NCBI lineage: Eukaryota > Metazoa > Chordata > Mammalia > Primates > Cercopithecidae > Papio > Papio anubis. The sequence continues at coordinate 45,767,524 of NC_044978.1, forward strand.
CTACTTCACCTTCATCTACAGCTTATCCACGGTACAGGTAAAGTTTCTAGGAAGCAACAGCAGTCTCAGTATTTACCAGATTTAACAATCCCCAAACTAAAAAATAGCTACAGATATCATAACTGTAAAATGATACATGTAAAGAGTCATCAATAACAGCTGAATGAATGAATCAATTGCTATTTACATTTTCATTTTCTTTGTGTATCTGAATCCCCCTTTTTTCAAATTCAGATACATGTTTATTTACAATTGAATTGAATGGGTGTTGAAACTAGGTTGTGTGCTCTGGCTTTGTGTTTTCATAGTTTCCCGGATTTCCTTTCATGCAAGGCACATCCACAGGAGTTCATTGAACTCCTCAGAGATGATGAAGCTCACATACATGTTAGGGTAAGTAATTAACTTTAGGAATAGGTAGAAAGACATTCATTAAAAGCATTAGTCAGCAAATCAGGGGAGTTGGAGGAAACCAGAGTTTCCTGCCGCCTGCTCCAAATCCTCAAGATGCCTTTGGGGACCCTTTTCAGTTTAATGCCTCTACAGCCTGCATGTGAAGCTCACGATTCTTATCAAAGACTAGTAATTGACATCTTAACTTCTTCAGCTTCCCAGGAATTCATATTTACCCTCAAAGAGAATGCTGCCCTACAAACATATCACATTTCATGTTAGCTGTGGAATACTGCCTTTGAGGCACTCAGTGCTGGCATGCCACTGACACAAACCGTCACTGAACACATGGACTCCTATCAAGGATGAAGGGCATGTTGTTGTTGCTTATTTACTCATATCTCTTATCCATTTTAGACTGTAAGCAAAACATACAAAGAACTGTGCTAATTTTTCTTTCCCTCCCTCCTTTCCTTCCTTCCTTCTCTCCCTCCCTCCCTCTTTTCTCTTCTTTTCTTTTTCTTCCTTTCTTTCTTTTCTTCTTTCCTTTCTTTCTTCCTTTCTTCTTTTTTTGAGATGGAGTCTCGCTCTGTTGCCCAGGCTGGAGTGCAGTGATGCGATCTCGGCTCACTGCAACCTCCACCTCTCAGGTTCATGCAATTCTCCTGCCTCAGCCCCCTGAGTAGCTGGGACTAGAGGCGTGTGCCACCACGCCTGGCTAATTTCTTGCATTTTTAACAGAGACGGGGGTTCACCGTGTTAGCCAAGATGATCATGATCTGACCTTGTGATCCACCTGCTCCGGCCTCCCAAAGTGCTGGGATTACAGGCACAAGCTACCACGCCCAGCCAGAACTGTGCCGATTTTCCTATCCATCTTCTCTCCAGCCCCTACCACGATACCTGACACACAGTAGGAGCCACTGGTGGGGGTAGGAAGGAGTAAAAAATGTGAAAGAACTTGTTGTTTCCCAAATAACTTATAACTTTGATGAGGAATATTAATGGATAAATAACTAACTATCAATAATGTAAGTCATTCAAACAAATACTAGAAAGAGAGTAAAAATTTTAGCCTTGGTAGTCTCCAACACAGAGAATTTAATCGCTCACTTATGGGATCAAGGAAAACTTTACAAAGAAGGAGGTTTTCAGCTGCCTGTGGAATAATGTAGTCTAGTATATGGGAAATTCTTTACAGTGCATTCCCCTTTTCTTGACTTCTATTATTTTTTCCAAAAAATAGAAAGTTTTACAACTTCTTCCTGTTACTAAGGGTCTGCTTCCTGTGGAAAGTCCTGAATGGCCTTTAATGATTTATAAACAAGAACTTCTATGTGATAATAATGGATCCATATCTGGGTGCTTAAGTTGGAAATAAAAATATTAACCAAATTATCAATGCAAATACTGCTCGAAGGCTTTTGGGAGTCTGGTTTGGTTGAAGCAATTTGTTTTGGCTCATAAGTAATCTCGGATGGTAGCAGCATTTCCAATTAGATCTTAGTCCTGCTGACTGTAATTCATTTACGGTGTGAACACTTTTTAAAAAATTAGATTTATAGTGTTATTGAATTCTCCAATGACTGAGAGAAATTATATAGATTTCAGTAATTGGATTTTCTAGCTGAAAGGCTATTAGCTCTCTAAAGAAGAGAGAATATATAACAAATCAATTTAAACTCTGTTACATTTTTGTAATAGGACTGTGCATTACCATAAAATATTTTGTAAAATATTACCAAGTTTTTTGGGGACCATTTCACTAATCTTTATCACAAACCTGGTTGCAAAGGTGGGAGAGAGACTAATCATACTCTTTTTTCCTTAAGTAATTTTTCAGCATAGAAAGTAACTTGCTACTTATCTCACAGCAGACCAGTAGCAGAATCCTCTATCTTATACTGTGTTCTTGTTTTGTGGCTATAACAGAAGTTTTAAAAACCTTTGCTCCTAATAATCAAGTTTTTATTAGCCACTCTGAAAATGAGAGCATGGGGGGGGGGGGTAAAAGAGTTAAATTGAATGTCTAATTAAAAGGCAAGAGAAGGCGAGGAAGATGGAGGCTGCTTGATGGGAACAGAATTTCTTGAGGCAACGTGTAAGCCCGTATTGTTGGTCCACACCACCAAAATAGCCTACATCAGAAGAGACCATGACCTTAGGGTATTGGGTGACTGAGAAAGAGCTGTGCATGGCTGGTTACATGAGGGCTGGTTGAGTGGATTAAACAATTCCAGGCCTTTCCTCCACCAGACATAGTTTCTGTCCTGTTACTGTCAACAAAGCTTACTAGGGGAAAAACATTTATTGTTCGTACCTTACAATTAGGATTCATCTGCTCCTGTGGTATTGTTACACCAGGAATCTCCTCAAATAGATTGCAGTCTCTTTTGGGGCAAGGACCAAGGCTTACACATTGTGTCTCCACAGGATTTGGTACAATTCTTTATACAAGTTAGGAAATTAAATTGTATTAGTACATTCTTGCATTGTTATAAAGAAATACCTGAGACTGGGTAATTTATAAAGAAAAGAGGTTTAATTGACTGCAGACTGTACTAGAAGCATGATGCATCTGCTCAGCTTCTGGGGAGGCCTCAGGAAACTGGTGGAAGGCGAAGGGGAAGCAGACACATCTTACATGGCAGGAGCAGGAGAAAGCAGGGGGAGGGGAGAGGTGCTACGCACTTTTAAATAATCACATCTCACAAGAGCTCACTTACTATCATAACAGCACCCAGAGGGATGGTGTTAAACCATTCATGAGAAACTGCCCCCAAGATCTGATCACCCCTCACCAGGCCCCACCTCCAACATTGGGGATTACAATTGAACATGAGATTTGGGTGGGGACACAGATCCAAACTATATCATCAATAAATATATTTTGATGATACTTCATTTAGCTTAGATATAAGGGATGTCCATAGTGTTTATTTCTGGCTCAAGACAATTCCTATTTTTTTGAGGGCTGATGCTGTCCCATTTCCCAGCTGTGACATCTTAACTGACGTCTTAACTTCTTCAGCTTCCCAGGAATTCATATTTACCCTCAAAGAGAATGCTACCCTACAAACATATCATATTTCGTGTTAGCTGTGGAATACTGCTTTTGAGGCACTCAGTGCAGGCATGCCACTGACACAAACCCTCACTGAACACATGGACTCCTATCAAGGATGGAGGGCATGTTGTGGTTGCTTATTTACTTGTATCTCTTATCCATTCTAGACTATAAGCAAAACACACAAAGAACTGTGCTAATCTTTCCTTCCTTCCTTCCTTCCTTCCTTCCTTCCTTCCTTCCTTCCTTCCTTCCTTCCTCTCTTTCTCTCTTTTGCTCTCTTTCTCTCTTTCTTTCTTTTTTGAGATGGAGTCTCGCTGTGTCACCCAGGCTGGAGTGCAGAAGAGGCACCAGAAGCCAGGCCTCCACTTTGTGATTCTCTCTGATAGGCCAAGCAGAGCCATAAGACTCTTCTCTTAGAAATCTGGAGTTTTGACCTAAGAAAAAAAAGAGATTTGAGTTTCTTGCTGATGAAAACCCATAGTGTAAGAAAGAAAGCTCCACAAACTCCCTGGTTTGCACCTGTGGCACACACGATGGTTACCTACCAAGAGACTCAGTTCCATTCTTATTCACTACCAGACACCACAATTTCCCTCTGGTATCAGCTGAAGATTCCTTGATTTCATGGAAAATGGGCCCAACTTCTAGTCTAGGGATCGTCATAAAGCCATAGCCCAGTTCTATCTAATGATAATTATAAAGTATCTAGTAATAACTATGAATCCAGTTCTATCTAAAGAAACATGATGGGAAGTCTGCTGAGGGCTCTCTGGAAAATGCTTATCGATCCTTGAAAAATAAAAGAGAAATAATGAGAACTTTCTGTCTGCCCTAGCCACCACCCCTGCTTCCTGCTTCCTGGTTTTGAATGGCATGCTGGTGTTAAGGCAACCATCTTGTGGCTATGAGGCAACCACCCATAAGAATGACTGACACATTGAGTCTGGTTAAATGAAAGCATGGAAAAAGTCTGGCTCCTTGATTACATTGTTTAGTGGCAAAACCAGACTCAAAATATCTAGAATGTTATTTTGCCAGATAAATACCTTTATTCTTAAAGCCATTGTTAGTCAGAATTTTTGTTATTGGCAGTAAAATACATCTTAAGTGGCAGGCCATATGACCCAGACCTTTTTCTTTATATTCTATTAGACTTACCAATATACTTTCTGTAAATTCTTTTTCCTCTTGTGGTTAACTAGAGTAAATTTCTATTTTGTGTGGCCAAAGGAATATTAACTTATTATGCAGGCTTTTCACAAAATATTTGAGCTTTTCTTTTCTTTACAGCATAGGAGGAAGTCAGGAAAATGTTCATCCAAATAAACAGTAAATGATCTTTTCTATGTTTTCCTTGAGTATTCTTCACTTTGGCTTAACTCTAGATGGAGGCGACAATAAGCCATGAATTGTTACGTGCTCAGCTTTGCAAAAGAATTGCAAAAGAGAGATGAGGGAATTAGAGCATAGCTTAACCAAAGGAAGGGTGTGCTTGTTAGTAACCAAAGAAATGCAATTTAGAGTTACTATTTTATGTTACCCGAGGTGAAGGTAAAGTTTGGATATGGATATATAGCAAGGAGCATTTCAAGTTGGCATAGCCACCTTTTGAAGGATAGGATAACATTTAGTAAAGGCTACAAAGATGACCTTTGTAATACTGCTTTGTAATATTGCTTTGACCAAGTAATAGTACTCCAGAGAATTTTTCCTAAGGAAATATTTTCACAGATGTAGGACAGATGTTTTTATCAGTAATACCAAAAAAAGCCTGACAGAAAAAAATTAAATATTTAAAAATAAGAGAATAATTCAGTAAATTATATTGTATCAAAAAGAGGGACTGCAATTCAACGATCAAATATAATAACTGTAAGCAAGGTAAGAAGACAGAAAATGTTTGCGATATGGTGTTTTTTAAAAGTATATTGTAAATTATGATTGCAATTTCGATACGATCAGGAAAGTATAGGAACAAATAGAAAATAGTTTTTGGAGCTAAGTGGAATTGAAGGTAATTTTTTTCATTTTTTGCAGTGTTATTCAAATGTGTTTTATTGCTATGCCAAGATCATAACCTGTGCATAGAAAGAAAAGTTTTTTTTTCTCTCTCCAAACATCATAGGGAATTAAGCATTTGCTTATTTTCTGTCTTTATGCTGAGTAATTGGAATAATGGAAGATTCTTAAGGAGTAATATCTGAGAAGTGACAGTATCATCATCAAAAGAGACACAAATGTTTAAAACATAGCTTGTGAAGGCCTTAGCAGGATCAATGAGATGAGGTCTAAGTGACATCAGAGGGGCTTACTTTCTTCCTAATCTGTAGTTTCTCCCGGTCGTCTAGTGGGTGGCTATTTAGCTTTCCTTCTGGAAAATATATCTGAGCCTAAGAAGTCCTCTTCTAGGCTTTCTGAAGTCAACCCAATGAATGGACACACCACATATATTGCTGGGAAAAGATCTCAATGAATAAAAATAGTTTCTCCCACTAGAACTGATAGTTCTTTTCTTGAAGATATAATTGGTACAATAGCAACATCTGGGAAACACTTTCATTTGTATTTCAGATGAGAGAGTGCTAGAATATGAACAGGGCTGGGTTGATACAACCTGGGACTGAACTCCTAGGTGAAACAAACACATTAAACTCTACCTCCAGGCTTGGTGTTGTGGCTTATGCCTGAAATCCCAGTGTTTTGGGAGGCTGAGGCGGAAGGATCACTTGAGGCCAGGAGATCAAGACCAGCCTGGGCAACATAGCAAGAACCCATCTCTCCAAAAAGAAAAAAAATTAGCTGAGTGTGGTGGCGTGTGTCCTAGCTACTGGGGAGGTTGAAGCATGAGGATGGCTTGAGGCCAGGAGTTCAAGGTATAGTGAGCCGTCGTGATTGTATCACTGAGCTCCAGAGAGACCCCGTCTCTTTAAAAAATTAAATAAATAAATTCTACTTCCATATTTGTTCATGTCTTCAAATAAGATAAGAAAACATAAATAATTATAAACTTTAAACGCATGCAATTAAAAAAAAAGAAAACATTAAATAGCCACGGTCATGTTGAATAGTAAGAATGGATCTGTTCAGAAGGAACCATGCCTTGAACAGACATGTATACACGCTTAGAGAAAATCTGCATTATGATTAAAAACTGTGGTGTCCCAGCCACAAGAAGTGTGAATTGCCTTTAGGGCTATGATAAACAGCAGTTGTCCATATAGAAACATGCATTTGCGGTATAGTGGTTCTCAACTCCATGAATTCCACTCTCCTGGTAGGCATTTGGGAGATGTTACTTGATTTAGTGAACAAGGACCAGGAATATTAAATTTGCACAATGTTGGAGACTGTCCTGGACAATGATGACTTTTCCCCTATAAAACTTCAATAGAGTCCCTGAAGGAAAACACGATGTAGAAAAACCGAAGCTGAAAATCATCTTGAAATTTTCATCAACAATGAAAGGAAGACTGGTGCAGTGACTTGCACCTGTAAGCCCAGCACTTTGAGGCAGGAGAATTGCTTGAGCCCAGGAGGCCAAGGCTGCAGCGCGCTGCAGGGTGATAGAAGGATAGAGACCCTAGCTCCTGTGCACCCCCACAAAAAGGAAGGAAAAAGCGCAGGAGAAAAACCTACTTTTCTGAATGTACGATTTTGTTTCGATGGTGATGATTCAACATTCAGAAATGCTTCTGGTGTGTTAGGATAGGCTTTATCAAAGACACTTGTATAACATTGTCCTGGGCAATTCTCAAAAAAAAAAAAAAAAAGCTATTTTGAAATTCTCTAGTTTGATGCATTCTGAAAGTAGTGACATTTAGAGATTTATTTCAGAGAGGAGCTTTAAAAAATCAGGTTTCTAAAATACATCTGCTGGAATTTTTCTCTAGCTTTGCCATTTTTCTAGGTTTTATAATTTCATGTAGGCTGATGGGATAGTAAATCTGATGGCAGAGAGTACCAGTCAATTAAAGAGATATAGAAGTAGTATTTTTCATTTGCATTTCTCATTTTGAGTCTAATTCTTACTCAAAATAATCCAGCAGTTTTTAGGCCTCATACATTTATTTTTTTTCCAATTTGGGGACAGTTGGGTTTGTAATAATATATTTTGCCATGTAGCATCTATTAGCTTCATGGAAAGTTATTCTTGCAATGACGTAATTGTGGCTATGTTTGCTCAACCTGTAGTTTTAGCCTTTTAATTTTAATCCCTTTCCTTTTATAACTGATTATTCATTATTATAGAGAATTAATATAAGGGGAGGACTAGTCCAGTAATGATTCCTCCTTAATTACATTCCACATTTTATATAGTGGGGAAAAACATAAACTGAAGCACCCCACCCCTCAGGTTGGGAATATGAACACACTGAAAAGAAAAATATTATCAACTTATTTTCAGTCTTTTCTATGTGCTGCTAATGTATATGGAAGTGTATGCAACTAATGTAGTCTTCCTCATTCCTCATACTAGATATTTTAGTTCTTTTTGTTTTTTGTTTTTGACAGAGTCTCGCTCTGTTACCCAAGCTAAAGTGCAGTGGCATGATCTCAGCTCACTGCAGCCTCTGCCTCCTGGCCTCAAGCAGTTCTCCTGCTTCAGCCTCTGAAGTAACTGGGATTACAGGCACCCACCACCATGCCTGGCTATTTTTTTTTTTTTGTATTTTTAGTAGAGACGGGGTTTCACCATGTTGGCCAGGTGGTCTCGGACTCCTGGCCTCAAGTGATCCACCAGCCTCGGCCTCCCAAAGTGCTGAGATTACAGGTGTGACCCACGGCACCTGGCCAAGATTTTAGTTTTGCTTGAAAAAAATTAAAGTTCTCTTTCTCCTTTCTCTCTGTCTCTCATTCACTCTTTCTCTCTCTCTTTCTCTTTCTCTGTCCTTTCTACATCCTTGCCCTATAAAACAGGATTCTAGTGCTTTGACTAGTTCTAAATGTATTTTTGCTCTTCAAGTACTTGTCTTCACTCCCTTTAGTAAGGGAACTCAGTGAAGAAGCAGCATCTGAAAAATCTTAATGCATTTTCTCACTCTTTCTCTCCTTGCACAACCACATGTTGCTTTTGGCTAAGCCCTCTGGTACAGTTACTGCTCTGTGTGCTGGAGAGAAGAGGGTGTGGATTCTTGGGCTGGCCCTGGGTCATCTTCCTAGGTGGCTTTTTGGAGTCTGAATTTCCCTTGTACTTACAGAATAAAGACTCCCTAAGAATTGGAGAGAAAAAGATAAAAGAGTATTTTTCTTAGTTTAGAGATCAAAATAAGAACCTGATACTTGTTCTTGGTTTTCAGCACTCCCTAGCCCAAGGAAATCAGAGAAGAGGGAGGGCAGGGTTAGAGGGCCATAATCCTGTTCCCAGAGGCATTCCCTCCAGAGCAGAACACTGCTCACAGCCTGGGTGGCCAGGGAATCTCCCTTGTGGAGAGAGGAACCGAGGGCAAGGGAGTGGCCAGGGCGTGTAGGGAGGTGAGGTGGCTTATGCTTACACTTCCTTGCACTGCCAGGTGGACTCAACTGGGAGCCTCACGTTGGGAGGGCTGATGAAAACTATCCTTTTGTTTTGTGTTGTTTTAAATGAGAGGAATATGACCCCAGTATATTGTTCTACTCTCTCTCTTCTCCTTAGTCCTACTTCTGGAGTATGCCATTTTTCCCCAACAGATCTCACTAACCAAAAAGAGAACTTAAAGTGAAGGTCTATTGAGTGGATACAAGAAAACATGCAAAGGAGTTGAGAGAGACTCATGTTCCCTGTTCTGTTAAATTCTAGTGGAGGCTTATCACATGCTGTTTCCATTGCCCTGATGGCCCACTGCTGTTTGTTCTGCTCAGAGAACCTACTAAATTTTAATCCACCCCTGCATACCTTCCCTGAAAATATCCACTCTTTCCTCCCCAGGTTGTCATGTCCTCCCAGAGCATCAGGCAACACACTCTAGTGGAAATAAAGGTTAACTGAAATACAGTTCCCCAAGAAGTCTACAAACTGCTTACAAGTTTTGTCCATTCTGGACAACAAAATAGTAATCAGTAGGTTCCACTCAGTGCATATATCTTCTGTGATGATACTAGAGGGGTTCTTGAATATGAGGGTATTCATTTATTTATTTTTGAGATGGAGTTTCACTCTTGTTGCCCAGGCTGGAGTGCAGTGGTGCGATCTTGCCTCACTGCAACCTTCGCCTCCCAGGTTCAAGCAATTCTACTGCCTCAGCCTCCCGAGTAGCTGGGATTATAGGCACCCATCACCATACCCGGCTAATTTTTGTATTTTTAGTAGAGATGGGGTTTCACCATCTTGGCCAAGCTGGTCTTGAACTCCTGACATCAGGTGATCCACCTGCCTGGGCCTCCCAAAATGCTGGGATTACAGGCATAAACTGCCATGCCTGGCCAAATATGAGAGTTTTAGGAAGACAGCAACAACAAAACTTCCATAGGAGAGTGACTGAGTCCATTTGATGGATGAAAACCATTTACATTTGACGATAGACTTAACCTCAATCTTTGTGCTGGAGTTTTGTTGGAATGTTAGCAACGGTCCTACTCCCATCTATTTTCCCCCTTATCTTGTAGGATCTGGAAGCCTGGGAATTATATTTTCCAAACTGCTTTGTCACCAGATTTCTAATTCAAGTTCCATGTACGGAGGGCACTCCTTGAGATTTGGAGTAGAACCGAAGGCAAAAGAGGAGAAGCCATCATTGACTCAGCAGTTGTGGGCAAGCAGATAAACTAACTCAGCAAAGAGCAGACATGAGACTTTGCCCGAAGTTTTTAGGTATTCTTCTGGAAATCACCCACTTTAGGGCTGCAGGAAGTTGAGATCATTAGCAGAGGTTTCTTCTGATCTCTGAATTTCCTGATGTCCTGAAAACTATGAAGAGCTTCCCTGACTTTTCTTCTCCTGGTCCTGACAGTGGTTTTGTGTAAGGGCTCTAATTCTCTGTGTTAAATCCCTTCCTTCTTGAAATACCTAGAGTGATTTTCTGTTTTCTTGACCAAATCCTCACTGATACAATCTAACCAAGTAGAAAAAATATTAAAACTGGAAGAGTAGGTTTTTGAAATGAGATTCTGGTTCCTACCTACCAAGGCCCAGATGGTTAAAACAAGGGTCATTTTTTTTTCTTTGTGGTATCCAAAATCTGCTCATCATCTTTTGTGTATGTCATTTCTCTTTTGTCTCATACCTGTGATTCGCTTCTTATATCAGAGCTCATACCCTTACAGGTTACAATGATTTGCACATAGTAGATCCAGAATACTTATTTATTATTTTTTTTTCAAAGACATGAACTATACTATGTCCTTGCTTTAAATATATTTTTAGATGAAATATTTGGTAGCTGAATAGCAAACAAAGGAGGCTACTTACCACACTTTGAAAAATTTTGCAAAATGTCCAGTGCTTACATGTTCCAAGAAATAGTTCATCCTTCAGTGTGAATAATGTTGAATCATTGCTTATTTGTTCACCATGCGTTCATCTAGTAAATATTTATTGATCACTTACTATGTTCAGGCACCATTATAAGCACTTAGGACATATCAATGAACAAAACAGGCAGAAATCCCTGCCCTATTCACCACACTGCTTTGATTTGATCTTGAAACCTGAGACTGGTTGCTGTTTCCCTTGTTCCTTTGTGTTATGTGCCTCATTGTGACTAAGGCAATTATTCTTAGTGGGATAATAAGTGTCCTGATGGCAGATTCAAATGGAAAACTGATTCTTCTTTTTGGGAAGAAGCATAGATTCCAAGGCCCTGTCTGTGAACCTTGTTTTCCTGGATGCTTACTATAAGGATGACGCTGTCTGTCTTCCTTGCTTCCTGATATCACATACATATATAGATAGCATGTCTGCCTGCATGGAAATGCCATTCCCTCCTCTTTATTAGTAACAGTAGCAGTTACACAGTTTCTCCCCAAGCCTTGGCAAGTTGTAGTTCTACTGGGATGGATAACATTTACTAGCACTATCACTTAAGTTTCTTCTTTTCCACAGTTTATAATATTGCTCTTATTATTTACATTTAGGCATAAAATAGTCTGGAGTAGTTTCTTATACTATATATTGTTTTTGGCTTATTTCCATGAAGAAGTTCTTGTTACCTTTGCTCTATGGCACCTCTGAATGATTTCTGGAATGAGACTGACTCATTGCTTATGACTAAGTTTAGTACATTTCCTTTGAAAAAGATAATCCTACAGTTAATCCTAATACATTGTAAATATTCCATAATATTCATTTATATAGTCGTGGGTGAATGATGGAAATGCATTTCCCTCATGTATATATTTTATCCTTCTTAGTAAAAGAAACACACGGAAAGCAGAATTCACTGAGCAATCATTTAGGATAATTTTTGTGTGTGTGTGCACAAATGAAAGAGACTGAAGCAGTGACTGTGCTACTGATGGTCCTGAAGAATGGCCAGAAGGAAACCAGGGACCATTAGTGTTTCTGGTTGATGCAGAGTCTAAGGCCACTAAAATAGTGTCTTGGCCTTTATTTCCTTATTCAGGCCTTATTATTTCCTGCCTTACACTCAAGGAGAAGGGCAGGGCTGGGTGTGGGTGTGGGAAGATCTGCTGATCTGGGCCAGAAAAGCAATGAGAACCCAGGCAATGGTACTGTTCATATCCAGCCAAGAAGACATTGGTGCAGCTGGGATTTGGCTCTATTCAAAGGGTCTGTGACTAAAGTATAACATAGGACAACTGCATTCATTAAAAAATTTTAGGCTAACCTGTATAGCATGGATTTTTTTTTTTCAGAAGATGGAAAAACCTATGCTTTTAGATTCTTATTCTCTACATCCAAGCATGCAGAAAGGAAACAGTAAGTCAGGCCAAACATACTTTACAGTTTGTATCCTGTTGGCTGCCTGCATACAAAAAGCAGACTGAGCTAGATAGGAGAAAGGTCAAAACAATGGTAAAGGGAATGGTAAGAAAAAAAGTGAGCAAGGTAGTAGAAAGAACTTTTAAATCAGTTATCAAAAGAAAAAAAAAGAAACACAGGGAAAGAAAAGACCAGGAGTCTACTTTTAAATAATGCCTTTAAGTGTCTGAAATCAGCAAAAAAAAAAAAAAAAAAAAAAAAAAAAAAAAAAGCCCTAGAAAATTCAAAGCTAATTTTAATATCTTTTCCACTCAAGCCTATTTAAAGTGTTCCAAGCCTGTGACATAGCTGGGGAGAAGCAGAAAGATGATGCTTAATGCTTGCCCCCAGCTTCATGCCTATTTCCACTTTAATCCAGTCTGTTAACATTCTGCATCGTGTTTATTTTAATAGAGAAAGGTATGTAAACACACTAAATGTAGGAAGGCGTAGCTGGTGATGTTCCAGCTTTGAAGATGTGGCAGAGTACCCTGGCTAGCACATTCCAGTACTGTCAGCTAACCAAGGCTCAGTACTAGAAAGAGACCCTACAGAGAATATTTTTTTCTGTTAATGGACACAATTGTTGCAATTTCACACAACACTTCAATCTTGCACGGCAGTGCAATTTCTGTCCAACATTCAATACCCGACCTTTTAAAATACACATTTGCAGAGTTAAATTTGCTTTAGCAAGTTTTTCAAAGTCCAACAAATAGGTGGAAACATGGTTTGGCTTGGTTTAGACTGTGAATTGCTTCCCTTTTCCACTTGGTTTTTCCCACATGTTCCTGTCCTAGTTTAGGAAATGTGTTGAGGGTAGGGAAGCAGGTGGGGTTTGGAGGCAGGAATAGGGAAGAGGGATTTATCTACAGTATCTAGAATGTCTTTTCTTCGGATGAAATCTCCTTGGGGAGTAGCCACAGCATTTCAGATTCCAATTGACATGTATTTACTGTAATAATCTGTGTTCAATTATCTTATTTCTACCACACTTACTTCTACCAAGAAAGATTTGAGGAGATTGTAATTAAAACCATTTACAATGAATAGGATAATAAAATTAATAGGTAAAATTGAAAGCCATATAGTGCAAGCAAAGGAAATACACCATTAATTATATTCAGATTTTTATAGTAACCAAAACAAACAAAAGAAATCTAAACATGTATTTATTGAGTGAGTTCTCACAGTTGTGTCCAGCTCTGTGTTAGAGCACAGAAAAGCATGCACATTAATGTATAATGATGTCTAATTGTAGCATCTTTGGTGGTGTTGGGGCTCAGAACACAATCCCCAAAGTATGGCACTTTGGAATGCTGAGTACTTTTAACCAAAGGAGGTTGGAAGGCCTTAGAAGCAACCTTAGAACCAAGGTCTTTCTGACCTTTCCCATCGTCCTGTCTTCCATCCTTCTTTCTCCCTTGAAGCAAGTCATGGAAACCAGAATTTATCCTCCCTAAGGTGGATCATAGAAACTAGAACCATTCTCCCCAAAGCAAGCAATAAAACCCAGGACTATTTAACCTCCTCCTGTCTTTCTGTGTAGGAGTTGGCCATAAAGAAATTCCCTGGCCTGCTTTATCTTACTGTAGGTCATAAGACCCTTGTTCCAGAGGGGTCCTGCCCATACCTGGGAGGAAGGAATGCTACACAGAGAGGCCAAGCAGCATCTGAACAGACAGGCCTTGCTGGGTCTCCCCTTCCATCTCTTACCATTAGATCCTACCATTTTGTCCAGTCACATTTCTTCATGGCTGTCCATTTTTCATTGTGCCTAAGCATAAAAATAGTCTTCCCTGGGTCTTCATTTCTGACTCTGATGTCACATAAAACTTTGAAATAAATTTGTTATGCTTTTTTCTTGCTAACCTGTCTTTTGTCAGAGGAGTGTTGACTGTGACCCTTATGATGGATGAGAAGACAATTTACTGTGGAGAAAATTTGGTGATAATTAGCTTTATTCTGACTATTGTCAGCTATGGTACTTAAAATATACATTAAGCAAATGTCATGTATAAGGATTTATAGACTATTTGTGAACACATCTGGGGACAGGTGTGTCACCATATGTCATTGAGGAGGCTGACTCCAGGTCAAAATTCTACCAGTGATCTTTCTGTCCTGACCACAGGCGATTACAAAGGCTTTATGTGGCAGGCCTCATGGGGGAAGCTGTCCTTCCCACACCACAATTGGTGCACGGTCTGGAGGCAGTTGCAATTAAGGGCACAGTGCTTCCCAGACTGGCCATGCTCCTACGCATTTCTACATTCCTAGTTCAAACACCTCCTTTCGGAGGTCTCCTTATCAAGACACTTGTCTCCATTGTGACACTGTGACTCAATATTCAGTACTTTTCCACTCCTTGTCCCCAACCTGTCTCCCATCCCTAAGGCAGTCAGCGAATCCCCCATTCTGGGTTGATCCATCTGACGATCCCCCTAGAGCTGTTCCATGGGGAAAATGGAACATGAGGGAGCTGGTGTTTTGTCCTGTTGGCCTCTTGCTTATACAATTGCAGTCAGTGAACAAAAGCTTCATGGTTACTTTCAGCTTGGCTTATTGTCTTAATTGGCCACATTAACACCTGTCAGCTCGCACTCTCCAACTGAGTTCCTGACGGTAATTAGATATCAAACTTTGGAACAGAGACACAATTTACACTTCTTATTGGGGGTGAATGGATATTCATCCATAAATATCAGGCAGCTTCTCTGAATTCCAGAGTTCCCCTGCTATCGAGGAGACTTGAAAGGCATCATCGTTTCATGTACAGGACACAGAACAAAAACAAAAACAAAAGTCAGAGATGCTGGGTTCCAATGTAATTGAACCTTGTGTAGTTTGGACATAAACCCATTGTCCAAATTTGCTTGGTTTTTGTTTTCTTGATTGTAAAGACAAGAACTCTGGATGAGTTGATACCTAAGATGCCTTTTACTCTGGTTTTATGAAGAGAGTGCTCACCTGGGTCCTCACCTGAGTCCTTGTCTCTTCACTTCTGGATGCAGGTTAGAGTATCTATCCAGACTTAACTACGATGTGGGAGCAATGGAGTAGGGAGGTTGAGGCTGGTATGGTTTGAATGTGTGTCCTCTGCAAAATTTATGTGGAAGCTTACTCTTCATTGTGATAGTAATATAAGGAGGGGCTTTTTGGGAAATGATTATGTCTTGAGGGTTTTGTCCTCATGAATGGATTAGTGACTTATGTAAGGGCTGGAGGGAACTAATTTAGGTTTCCCCTTTTGCCTTTCTGTTCCTCCGCCATGTGAGGACACAGCATTTGTCCCCTGCCAAGGTGCAGCAACAAGGTGCCATCTTTGAAGGAGTGATTGGACCCTCACCAGACACAGAATCTGCCCGTGCCTCCATCTTGGACTTCCAGCCTCTAGAACTGTGAGAAATAAGTTTCTGTTATTTATAAATGCCCATTCTAAAGTGTTTTATTATAGCAACACAGAAAAGCTAAGACAAAGACCCACAGCATAATCCTTAGTGCCTTCAGGAACAATTGCCCCGGTTATGGGTCATCTAGTGGGAAGCTGTAGGTCTCAGGTAAAAATTTGGTTTGTCTCTAATATGAGCACAGGAGTAATTTGGCCTGGGAATTATAATACTTTATGCTATTTCCCAGAGGAGACAAGCCAATGGTTCAATTTTAGGGCAGTGGTCCCCAACCTTTTTGGCCGCAGGGGCCAGTTTTGTGGAAGACAATTTTTCCAGGCACTGGGGGTGGGGGTGGTTTTGGGATGATTCAAGTGCATTAAATTTATTGTGCATTTTATTTCCATTATTATTATATTGTAATATATAATGAAATAATTATACAACTCACCATAACGTAGACTTAGTAGGAGGCTTGAGTTTTCCTGCAACTATATGGTCTGATCTGGGGCTCATGGGAGACTGATCATCAGGGATTAGATTCTTACAAGGAGCCCACAACCTAGATACCTTGCATGCACAGTGCACAGTAGGGTTCATGTTCCTATGAGAATCTAATGCCACTGCTGAACGGACATGGGGCAGAGCTCAGGTGGTAATGCAAGCAGTGGGGAGTGGCTGTAAATACTGATGATGCTTTGCTTGCTCTCCCACCACTTACCTCCTGCTGTGTGGCCCGGTTCCTAACAGGAACAGGTTTGGGGGCCCTGTTTTAGGGCATTCTAATGTTTCCAGACTCTTGGTAAATGAATACTTTTCTCAATATATGGAATAGGGGCTTACCTCTAGAATAACTTATTCTAGGAAATTGGCAAATACTTCTATAAATACCCTGTTATCTTAGTATTTACTACATATGTAGATTTTGAACAAACACAGGTGTTATGGATTGAATTGTTTCCCTCCTTCCTAAATTCATAAGTTGAATCCTAACCCCTAATGTGACTATATTTGGAGGTGGGTCCTTTACTAGTGTAATTAAGTTTATACGAAGTCATGAGGGTAGGGTCCTAATCCCATAGGGCTAGTGTCCTTAATGGAGAGGAAGAGACATCAGAGATCTCTCTTTCCATGTATTATAGAGGAAGGTCCATGTGAGGACACACTGAGCAGGTGGTTGTCTGTAAGCCAAGCAGAGAGGCCTCACTAGGAACTGACCCTGTTGGCATCTTGATGTTGAACTTCCAGCCTTCAAAATTGTGAGATAATAAATTTCTTTTGTTTAAACTACTTAATCTGTGGTGTTTTATGGCAGCCTGAATAGACTAATACAACGGGGGAATATAATCTGTACAAAATGCACTGTCTAAACATGAAGGAACAAAAAATCTGGCATGGCATTGAACAATTGATGGGATGTAAGAAGAGAATATCCATTTGGCTTTGACTTTGGAAAAAGTTCATTCAAGCGGTATGGGATATTGACCTATGATTATGTTTCTCTCTTTGTGGGCCCTAGTATATCAATTGTTCTGCTAAGAATAGTATTTCCTGAATCATCATATTTTAAATATTCATAATTGTTTTTCAGCTTTGGCCTTTAGAAAAACTTTAGGATGTTTATTTGTAATAATTACATGTATGTACATATGTGTAAGTCTACATAAAATAAAAATATTATAAACATTAATAGTGTAAGACTTAAAGGTAGAGCTAATAAACTGGAAGGTGGTAGAGGGGAAATTTTGGAGCAAAATGTAGGGAACTAATTGCTCAGTTTATAAATTGGAGCACTGAGAATACTATCTGAAGTAGATACAAAAATAGAAGATAAAGTTCTTTAAAGTTACAAAGATTACCAGTGGTGTAACCACTCAACAACTTCTTCCTGCCTGCTGCACAAAGACCACAGTATTGCAGTAAAGAAAGTTTAATTGACCTGAGGCCAGCCATGCCATGCAGAAGACAGAGTTATTACTCAAATCAATCTCCCTGAAAATTTAGAGACTGTAGTTTTATAAGGATAATTTGGTAGGTAGGGGGCCTGGGAGTGGAGAGTGTTGATTGGTTGGGTCAGAGATGAAATCGTAGTGAGTCAAAGCTGTCCCCTTGCACTGAGTCAGCTCCTGGGTGGGGACCACAAGATCAGATGTGCCATTTTCATCAATCTCGGTGATGCCAGAGTCTGAAAAATAACTTGAGCACCAATCTTAGGTTTTCTAATAGTGTTATTATCCCTAGGAACAATTGAGGAGGTTTTGAATCTTGTGACCTCTAGCTGCTTGATTCCTAAACCATGATTTCTAATATTATAGCTAATTTATTAGTCCTACAAAGGCAGCCTGGTCCCCAGGCAAGAAGAGGGCTTGTTGCAGGAAAGGGGTGTTATCATCTTTGTTTCAAAGTTAAACTATAAATTAAGTTCCTCCCAAAGTGAGTTTGGCCTACACCGAGGAATGAACAAGGACACCTTGGAGGTTAGAAACAGGATGGAGTTGGTTAGGTTAGATGTCTTTCAAGGTCATAATTTTCTCACTGTTAAAATTTCTGTAAAGGCAGTTTCAGTGGTAAAGCTAAAACTAAAAAATGCTAACAATTTTTTGGAGAAGAAGTAGCTAGTTAGTGAGCTAGATCCCTCCTTATTTACAAAGTAGGACCAATAGATACTTCAAAAGCTGACACATCAAGAAATAGAGTTGTAAGTATATTCTTTTGAATTGAAATCTCAAACAGTCATAAATAGGTGTTATTGAAGCCTCTGAAGAGAGCCAGTCCTCTTCCACATTCAGTTTCTGAACAAATCAAGGAATAAGGCAAGGAATAAGGTTGATGGAAGATTCAAATGTTTACTTTATTATTAATAAAATCTAAGTTCGAGAACATGACTTGCTGTGAGAGCTAAAAGGCATAATAAGTTCCTTTAGTAGAAGGAACTGTATCCAGGCAGTTATAAAAGTGCTGAACCAGGGCAGCCCTTCCCACATTTTGGGAAAAGTCTGCACCTGGAAAAGCAGCAAACATGTTCTCCCTCAGGATGCCAGCTCCCAGGTGAAAGAAAGGAAGGAACTGAGCCAGGAATGCACGGGTTTGGCTTTTTATTTTCCCTGAAGTTTGCTACTCAGATGAAGCCACATTTTAAAGTGAATTCCATTGTGGAATGGAGAAAGGCCAGGAATATCACATCTCCACGTGGAAGGAAACATTAAGACTAAGGAGTTTCCCCTTCCAACTTGCATGAGATGTGGGGTAGATAGGAGAATAATTTTACTTTTCATTTTATACCCCTTTGTCTCTTTATACCTGTGTGAAGCTTGTAATTATATTTTAAAAAAACTTGGGAAGAATATGAATAGAAGGTGGGAGGTGAATGAAGGTTTACTGTGTGCCTTACCTTTTCTTTGGCTTATTTTTGTTCTTATTCTACCTCACTTTCATTCCCCCTAGAAATTTAGTTTGAACCAAATAAGAAAGGGAGATTATGAAAAGAGTAAAGAAGAAAGGATTAAATGCCAGCCCAATACTGTAAGTCAGTTCTCCTAAATTTTATCTTCAAATGCGCATTGTCTCTAATGCAGCAGCCACATCTCAATCCACTCCTATAGCGTTATTTTTATTTTGCCCACCAAGATTTAGGCTTGAGATGACATCTCAGCCACCCTGTCCTGTTTTTCGGATTCTCAATACCTTTTTCTTTTCTTCTATGTGAATAAGTTCTAACAAGAGAGAGAATTTGGGAAGGATCTTAGGGCTCCCCAGACTCCTGCAAGTTACTCCAACAGCACTGATTTGATGCCCATGACTCCTCATTCCCTTTACTCTCCCTACTCCATTGCACTGGAGAAAAATTTCTCTAACTCACTCTAAATATCCCTTCTTCTTCCATTTGCCAGGTGATCAAGAACTTGGGATTCATGGTGTCTTGATCTGTGTGGTAGTTACACAGGTATATACATACGTGAAAATGTATTGAGTTGGATACTTAAGATGAGTGCCCTTTGTTCAATTTACTATATGTGTATTACCCATCAATTAAAAAAAAAAAGCTAACCTTTAATTTTTTGGCAGTTTCTACCTCTGCCTAAAACCTGCACAACAACAAGCAAGGCCTTTCCACTAACCTTTTATTCTGGCAACACCTTGAAAGTGGGGCTTTCAAACACTCCATAATCTACCAGTGTTTCTTGGTCTTTTAAATATTTCTTTTCCCCCAAACTTACTAAATATTTTCAGTGCACAATTAAATTTTATCTTCCCCAGACATTTCTAACTGTGACTGGAATCCAGATAATCTAGAATCCAGAAAAAAAGATTGTTACATTTTGCTGCATTACAAAACAACAACAACAACTTCTGCATGGCAAAAACACCATGGGTAAAATAGAAATATGCATGAAAGGTAAATAAAAATGGAGAAAAGTATTCACAATCCAAATCACAGGCAAAGGGTTCTGCCCCTAATATAGAATTCTAACCAGTTTATAAAGGAACAACAACCCAATAGAAAAATGGGCAAGGGATATGAATAAACAATCCCATGAAATATAGAGCCCCAAATACATAAACAGATGCTTATCCCCACTCACAAGAAGGTAAATGAAGGTGGAAACTACACTGAAATGTTATTTTTCAAGCTGTCGGACTGAATAAAATCCAAAGGTTACACACCACGTGGTGTTAGCAAGGCTGGAGGAAACAGACTCTACTATGCATTACTTGGGAAGGTACATTTTCTTGCTTTCATAGGGGACAGTTTAATAGTACCTATCAGTATTACAAATATGTATGCCTTTGACCCAGAAGTTCCATTCCTAGGAATTTAAGTGGCAAATACACTTTAGACAGGCAAAATTATGCTTATTCAAGGTAGCATCATTGTTTGTAATCGTAAAATATTATCAATTACTTAAATGTTTATGAAAGTGGTCTGGTTAAATAATGATACACATTAACAATAGAAAACTAGCTAGCTACAAAAAAAAGGGGAGGAAAGTTCTTTTTGTTTTAATATGAAAACCATCTAAGTTTTTGTTGAGTGAAAAAAAAAGATTAGTAGAACAATGTGCAAGGGTATGGTAATACTTGTGTAAAGAAAGAGGATAAAAGAGTATATGTGTATATCTATCTTAACCCATTTATGCCTGAGGTTGCAATTTTTTTGAATTTTTGCAATCAGACCTTGTCAATGACCTTGAGCAGTAGGATGTAAATAACTCCCACATGCTTAGTGTTCCAATAATGGAACACTAGGCATAAATGGGTTTTAATATGTGCATAAAATTACTCTGGAGGTATAATGAAGAAATGAAATAAAGGTATTACCCATGGGGGTATAAGGGAAAGACATTTCATTTAGTTTTTTAAAAAATATTTAAACCGTATGAATGTATTACCTATTCAAGACAAAAACAAAAACTATCTGGACACTTGTAACCCTCCTTTGTGGCCCATAATGGCTGAAATATGTGCACACTTATGTTAGGTTCTAATTGAAGTCTGAGAGGAGTTGGTAGGTGAGTGGCAGGTAGCTGGAAAAATGCTTGAGGAATCATAGACAATTTTGACAGGGCTTTACTCTCTCTCTGGGCACAAGTGAGCTATATGGACAGCATTAGCAGGGTAATTATACCTTTTACAGACAATAGTGACTCTGAGCCAACCACAAACCCACATGGGTGATCACCTAATGCACCTCACATGGCATGGTTACCTAGTGTGGGGGGTTGTGCGCCTGCACTCCAAACCCGCTGAGTCATGCTTTGCTGGAAAGCAGCCTTGGCCTACTCCTGA
Source organism: Papio anubis (assembly GCF_008728515.1). Taxonomy (NCBI): domain Eukaryota; kingdom Metazoa; phylum Chordata; class Mammalia; order Primates; family Cercopithecidae; genus Papio; species Papio anubis. The sequence goes on from NC_044978.1 coordinate 45,789,059, forward strand.
CTAAAGCACAACTTAGTTTATCACCAGAAAGACCAGCCTGGCCAACATGCTGAAACACTGTCTCTACTAAAAATACAAAAATTATCTGGGTGTGGTGGCACATGCCTGTAATCCCAGTTACTTGGGAGGCAGAGGCAGGAAAATCACTTGAACCCAGGAGGCGGAGGTTGCAGTGAGCTGAGATTGCACTGCTGCACTCCAGCCTGGGTGTCAGAGTGAGACTCTGTCTCAAAAAAACCAAAAGCTAGTGCATCACAACAGACCATGCAATGCAAAAGCACTCAGCATGCCCGCTGTATTTATTATTGTTTGTTTTTGAACTGTGTAGTAGAAGGTGTGCTTTCCAATTTTCTCCTTGCAAATACTTATTCCTTGACTTAACCCACTACCACAATGACAGCTATCACTCACTGATTCACCAAAAATTGGGTAAATAATTATCTTCCTTTTAAAAGTAATGTTTCTTAAATGTATTTATAGCTCACATTGATTTCAATGTTTAATATTAGAAGTGTTTTGGATCTTTATTTAGAAGTTTGCTAGTTTTCCTTGGCAAGAAATATGCTGTAGGAACTTACCTCTTGTTTACATCAACTAACCTATGGCAAAATTGGTTTTATTATACATAATTTCCCTTAAAATTGCAGTTTCCGAGAACCTATCAAAAACATTAACTGAGAATTAACAGTACTACTGTGGAATGAGTTCCAGGGTATACGTTTAAAAAGGTAAAGTGGGTAAAATAATGTATAATGTGCTACCATGTATCTAAGGGAGGGCTATAATTACATATATACTTAAAACAAAAACAAAAACAAACCAAGAGAATTCCCTCTGGCCAAGAGAATCAACTACAAAATTAAACAAAATAGTTACTAATGGAGAAGGAATAGAAATTGGTTGTCTTTAAATATAACTTGTTTTGAAGTTTTTTACTTTGGATTCATGTATGTTTTATACAATTTTAAAATAAAAATTATATTAAAAAACAACTTCCGGCCGAGCACGGTGGCTCATGCCTGTAATCCTAGCACTCTGGGAGGCTGAATGTGCAGATCGCTTGAGCTCAGGAGTTTGAGACCAGCCTGGTCAATATGGCAAGACCTCATCTCTAGAAAAAATACAGAGATTAGCCAGGTATGGTGGTGCATGCCTGTAGTCCCAGCTACTCCGGAGGCCGAGATGGGAGGATTGCTTGAGTGCCGAGGTTGCAGTAAGCTGAGATTGCGCCACTGCACTCCAGCCTGGGTGACAAAGTGAGACCCTGTCTCAAACACACACACACACACACACACATATACATACACACACACACACACAGAACTCCTAAAAATAGAAATTAAGAAAAAAAAATGAATCTAACTCTGTATCAAATTAGAGGCATAACCATATATCAAGTAAGATTTTAAGTGTCTTACTAAGAGTCATCTGGTATAATCCCTACAGGATATATTCTACAGGAAACTGTAGAACAAGGAAACTGATTTCTTCAACAATTATGACAAAATTGTAAGAAAAATAAAACAGAGGCCGGGCACGGCAACTCAACGCCTGTAATACCAGCAGTTTGGGAGGCCAAGGAGGGTGGATCAGCTGATGTCAGGAGTTCAAGACCAGCCTGATCAATGTGGTGAAACTCCATGTCTACTAAAAATACAAAAATTAGTAGGGCGTGGTGGCAGGTGCCTGAAATTTCAGCTACTTGGAGGGCTGAGGCAGGAGAATCACTTGAACCCGGGAGGCAGAGGTTGCAGTGAGCCGAGATCACGCCATTGCACTCCAGCCTGGGCAACAAGAGTGAAACTCCATTTCAAAAAAAAAAAAAGAAGAAAGAAAGAGAGCAAGAGCCATAGACTTAAAGGGTCCAAGGAGGCATATCATTCTGTTGCAATATATGGACCATCCATATTTGGAGCCTGATACAAACAAACTCTATAACAATAAAACTGTCTAAAACAATTTTGGAAATCTGGATGTTAACTGAAAATTTGATGGTGTTAAGAAACTGCCATTAATTTTTTAGATGTGTTGATGTGCAAATGCATAACCTACTGAAAAGGACACAGTCCCTTGGAGATGTAAACTTCATTGGCATTTTGGAAAGTCTAAATTCTCTATGCTTTGAGATGTAAATTTGCTCTGCTCAGTAAGAGGTTTAACCATTTGAGGCAAATAAACTTAATTCATTCCATTTAAGAAGCACAATTTAATTCAACTGTCCTTTTAAAAGTGAGTTTTACTTGACTCTTGAATAAAATTTTAAAATCAAAGCTAGGAAATATTTATTTGTGTCTGTACATTTATGTGTACATGTCTGTGTTTGTATATTGTCTACATGGTATCAAATTGGCTTATAAACAAATGAGTGGTATAAATGAGTAAGCCCAACTATTTCCCAAGTTCGTATAACTTGAATAAATTTTTGCTAAATAAGACTAGTTCAATATTGTTGATTTAATAAAAACAACTACCTTCTGAGTTATCTGCAAAATAACATTATATTTAAGTTTCTTAAGTGAATACTTAATGTTCACAGATTATAAAAATGGCTAAAAGGAGTATATTTTGAAATGGTGACTAGCTTTGATAAATATCTCAGTTCCCATAAATAATCTAGGGAAACTGGTAAAAATTAATAGATTAGGTAAATGTAAATGAGATAAATGTCTGTAAATGGAGTTTTCCTGTAATTTAAAATCTTAAAGTTATGTTAAATAATAGATGCTCGTTAAATATCTGGGTCATTTCCAATTAAGACAAAAAATTATAAGAAAACATGTTTCTGAAAATTATAAAATGGTTCTTATTTATAAAATACTAAGATGTGACAGTTTAAAATTGCTTGCTAAAATGTAAGGTTACTAAGAGTTAAAAATTCTTTTTTTTTTGGTTCACTGCAACCTCCATCTCCTGGGTTCAAACAACTCTCCTGCCTCAGCCTCCCCAGTAGCTGGAATTATAGGCATGCACTACCACACTGGGCTAATTTTTGTAATTTTAGTGGAGACGGGTTTCATCGTGCGGCCTAAGCTGGTCTCAAGCTTTTGGCCTCAAGGGAGGTGCCTGCCTCAGCCTCCCAAAGTGTTGAGATTACAGGCATGAGCTACTGTTCGGCCTGAAAATTCTAATTTTTATATAATTTCATATGCAAAATGTGGCCAGAAAAGTAAGTTTTTTTTTTTTTGGAAAATAATTATAAGATGGCATTAAAATGTGGGCTTTATTGAGAAAAAAATAATTTTATGGAATTTGGAGGTTATTTAAAAGTTGCTTCAAAATATGGATTTAGGAAAGAAATAGAAACAAGATAGAAAGAAACCAGTAATAGGAAAGAGAGATGTAAAGAAATTTATGGATATGACACTATATGTTTGCTTAAAAAAGTGAAAAAGAGAGGAATAATTTTATAGGAAAATAAATCTTTTATGATAAATTTCTGTCTTAACTAAAATGAATGGCTACTGAAGAAAGAGGAAGCATAGCACAGAGCAGAAAGTCCAAGCATGTCATTGGTGCACTAAGTCATGATAAAGTTCATGGAAAAACTTTATGAAATAAATTTTGTGTGTGATCCAGTTGGCTTTAATTGAAAGGAAATTATTTATGTGTTCCTAAAGATTGAGTTTTGATATTAAAAGTACATTAATACGAGACTAGAAATTTTGGTCTCCTATGTTAGAACGGCAAGATTTTCTTAAATTATTGATTTGATCTTAAGAAAACTGCAAGAGGTTTTGATTTCTTTTCTTTCTTTTTTTTTTTTTGAGATGGAGTTTCACTCTTGTTGGCCAGGCTGGAATGCAGTGGTGTGATCTCGGCTCACTGCAACCTCCACTGTCCACCGGGTTCAAGTGATTCTCCTGCCTCAGCCTCCTGAGTAGCTGGGATTACAGATGCCCACCACCATGCCCTGCTAATTTTTGTAATGTTAGTAGAGACAGGGTTTCTCCATGTTGGTCAGCCTGGTCTCAAACTCCCGACCTCAGGTGATCCACCCACCTCAGCCTCCCAAAGTGTTGGGATTACAGACGTGAGCCCGGCCGATGTTTCAATTTCTAATTCTGAAATCTATTCCTTTCTGAAACTTGTTTTTATCAAGATAATTCCCACATTATCTGTGTTAGATTTTTGATTAGGAAAATGAAGCTTTAAAAGGATTGATTTTTACATCCATGCAACCTTTTGTATTGCTTCTGAAGTCTTCTGATTATCACTCTGATTAAATGAACAACTATTATTTAACAATAACTTGTGATTCTGTTATGGTCAACTGTTTTGAATCTTTTGACATCTTTGGCAGGTTTCCCCAGGATCAAAATCCTAAGTTAAGCCTTATTGGCTTAAACTTAATTTTAAGATTATCTAGTTGGGCCCCTGGAGAGTTTCAAAGAATATATCTCTCATCTTATAGAGAGAGCAAATGATTTGACTTATTTGGTAAATTGTATGGGAGGCATTGTCAAATGATAAATAATACCAAATTTTCTCAGTTACATTTATCAGTATGTTATTGATGTCAATGTTACAAAAGTATGCAGATTCATAGTAATATAATGTAATATTAGTAGTCATAATTGTGGTTTTGTTAAATCTTTTCTAAAGTTGTATGGCTATGTTATTAATGTGAATATTCAAGAGTATGTGAAACTTACTAAAATCTGATAGTCCTGATGTGATGTTACCAGTTATGATTCTGGTTATTATCTGAAAATGCCGTATGTAATAGAAATAACTGAATTTCCTTGTCAATTGGGAACTTTCACCAGATTTTAACCATGACTATTTTAGGTTTTTGTCACCCACAGTTATTGTTTTGAATTCTTATCTAAAAGCACTGGCGACCAACTACAGTCCAAAATTACTTTCGTGAAAAGACTGACAAGTGCTCTTGAATACAGGCTTCTGGTAACTTTGGAAATGATATCATTGAACTAGATAAAACCTTCCAGAACTCTAATAAAAAGAAAAATGACGTGTTCATGAAGATTGCTAACACGACACCAGGCAGAACAAGAAGTACACGGGACTGAACTGATGAGGGAATAAAGTGATTTTTATGACTTTTTCTTTGAAATATTGCTGATTCTTTTTATATTTTGTTTTTCAGAATCAAGAAAACTTGTCTTTTGACAATTTGTATCTTATAGTAATTGGTATTCTTTTGCAAGCAAAATTGAAAAATTTACCTTTCTCTCTCTACCTGAATTCTCCAGGATTTGGAAAGTATTCATAAGCATTCTTATTTTACTTCAATATAGTTACTTGAATAAGTTCAACAAGAAACTATTTTCTTTTGTTATAGGACACATTAGAAGCACTGGTTATTTTACCAAGGCTGTGACTGGAATATTATATTTCAAATATGGCAAGACTGCTTTGAAAGACTGAGATTGAAATTATAAAGGCAATATAAAGAGAAAGACTGGCCTGATACCTGTCTGCACAGTTCTCTTACAGGGTCCCTGACCTCATGGTAAGTAAAGAATGTCACTTTCTGGGTGGGCACAGTGGCTCACGCCTATAAGCCCAGTACTTTGGGAAGCTGAGGTAGGCGGATTATTTGAGCCCAGAGTTTGAGACCAATCTGGGCAACATGGTGAAACCCTATCTGTACCAAAAAAAGCTTAAAAATGAGCTGGGTATGGTGGTGCGTACTTGTAGACCCAGCTACCTAGGAGGCTGAGGTGGGAGGATCACCTGAGCATGGGAGGTTGAGGCTGCTGTGGGCTGTGACCACACCACTGCACTCCAGCCTGGGCAACAGAGTGAGACTCTGTCTTAAAAGAAAAAAATAAGGCCAACCACAGTGGCTCAAAGTGCTATAATCCCAGCACTTGGAGAGACTGACACTGGAGGATGGCTCGAGCCCAGGAGTTCAAGACCCGCTTGGGCAATGTGGTGAGACCATGTCTTTAAAAAAAAAAAAAAAATTAGCTGGGCGTGGTGGCATGCACCTGTAAGTCCCAGCTACTCTGGAGGCTAAGGTGGGAGGATAACTTGAGACTGGGAGGTCGAAGCTACTGTGAGCCATAATCATGCCCCTGCACTCCAGCCTGGGTAACAGAACAAGACCCTGTCTCACACACAAAAAAAGATGTCACTTTCTGGTAGGCCCAAGCATGTCAAGATATTTGGGGGACTTTAAAAAGGAAGGAATTCACCCCATTTGTACAGGTATTACATGCATATTCTCATGATGAATCCTTGATATGGCTTGCTAGCCTTGAGAGGCTTTTAAAAGTCTAATCCAAAATCCCTTATGAAAAAATTCCAGCAAAGCCAACTTAAAAAGGATCCTATGTGGGCAATGGCTATTCTTTTTATGCTTTATGCAAATAATCAGGCCAAGTATAATAAGACTAAAATGTATATTGAGAATAAATTGGTGTCGCTGTGATTTCTCTTTAATAGAAAGGGGGGACTGAAGAAAGAAAAATAATGTTTCAGCAGAAAACTATAGCACACCTGTTATTAGATTGTAGCCCTCACCATTGGTTTTGAGTTTTTTATTGCTTGCCTGCAATTTGAACTGAATACTAGATTATTTTTTGGCTATAAGAAATCTCGAAAGAGGAACCTGGATTTAGTTTTCTTCATGATGTTTTTAGTTGACTCCCTAGTGGAATCAGTTCTTTTTTTTTTTTTTTTTTTCATTTTGGCATACAAATTCTCTTTTTGATTATAATTCTTATGTGCAATATATTCCTACTATTCAAATTATTAATGCTGTGTATGTCTTGTTGTTTTACTTTCACAAGAAAACAAAAATCATGAAATTCCAAAGACTAAAGGTGATTCAACAAATGATAGCAGCTATAAATTGATGACTTGTTTAGTCATCCCTTGGGACTAAGTTCTATATTTTGTTCTGGTTTTCAAGTTCATATTATTAAAATCATAAACGTGGTTGTGATTTTTCTGGCTACTTCGTGTTATCTTTATGAGAAAGACCCCAGAAGGGTTTTCTCACTAGGTTATACTTAATAAACATAATGAACCCACCCTGAAAAATCATAGGCTTAACAGCCAACCAAACTAAACAGAGGTTACAAAAATGCATCATGCTAAGGCCAAAGAGTCCATGAAGTAAATAAATGCCAAAAGAAGTCCACAGGAATTTAAATATAACTAAAAGTGGCCAGGCACTGTGGCTCATGCATGTAATCCCAGCAGTTTGGGTGGGTGAGGTAGACTGATTGAGCCTAGGAGATTGAGGCCACTCTGGGCAACGTGGTGAAACCTGTCTCTATTTTTAAATAATAATAATAATAATATAATAATATAACTAAAATTGCTAAACAAAGGGAACCCTCCTCTATGGATTTTACCTCTGTACTGTAATTAGACTAAGGCACAGTTGAATCATATGTTTTCTCTAAAAAGCCTAGTGCCTATTCTTCCCAAATTGACATTTTTATACCTCGTTGTATTCTGCCATTTCCAAATGCTATAACCCTAAAAAATCCAATATATATATTTGAAATTATTTGCCACTTTGTAGGAATCATAGACTATTTGATCTGATAGAGATCTCTTTCCAGGGCTTTTATTTCAAAATTCAAGAAAATACATAAATTGTAATTTAAAAAATTACAGGGTTATCATTGGATTCTAAAAATGTCCCTGTCAAGAGCATACTCTGGACTCAAAAAATGTTTCCTGTCAAGAGCATACTCTGGGCTCAAAACATTTTTTTTTTTTTTCTGAAGGGAAGTATCCCAATATTTTGCTTTAGGACTCTGTCTTATTTGCACAAGTGCTGTATCTTGCTAAATTAATCTTTCTCCTGCCCATGCCCTCTATCATAAGGGTATATTAAGATGTCATAATAAGTCTGTTGTCTTTCTATTATGTGCAATTGTGTTTTGCAGCAATGGTATTGCCTGCAGCAGACTCTGAGGTGTCTCTAGGGCCAACATTTGGTGTTATAAGTTGATCTTGGATTTGTGTTTTCAGTGATTTCACATGGTAGGAAAGTTATCACTACGAATATATGATCTGAGAGAATCAATGCTTGGCATTTTGGTTAAGATGAAATTTCATTAAAACAAACTTTAGTGCTGGTTTACAAGGGAGAAGAAGACATAGAAGCGTATACCAGTTTTCTCTGTACTTAATCACATACCTGTGTCAATGGATATTGGTAGCTCTACCTACTCAACTTGGTGGAGGAAGGGATAGGTGGGAAAAGTGGGGTAAAGTGGTTTTCTAAGACAATTCCATGTATTTATATGATCCTTAGGTTTTTTTTTTTTTTCATTACCAGTTGTCACAGTTGCTGTTTCACTTTGGCCAATGTACTTTATTTCACCTAGCCTCAATTATGGTGTGTAAACTAGGAATAATGATACCTGTTAGAGTGATTGTATTGATAAAATTATAAATGTAAACCACCTAGCTGATTGGTTTAGTTGAAGTTATCTTAGTGCAAATATTAGAAACTCATTGAAATAACTTCAGAGGAAATAAAGGCTTATTAAGGAATACAAATATATGGGAACCAAGGAAGAATTAGACAACCAGGGAGGAGAGGAACTGGTTTGTCTCTAAGAATTAGCCCTTCTCTGTCTCTCTTTTCCTTTTTCTTTTTTTTTTTTTTTTTCTGCCCCTCTCTCCAGGTCTGCTTTTTGTCCTCCTTCTGTCAACCAGCTTCCTTATTTTACAAATTACTCCAATGGCTTAATCTCCAGCCTATATAGTCACCTGGAACTAGCACCCACCACTAACAGGTAATCCTCTATGTCTCTTTATTTTACTTGTAGAGATTCCTGATTGTCCAAATTCATCTTTTAGAGCAAAGAAAGAAGTCCTGGCTTGTTGATCATGCCCTGAATGGATTGTCTTTGAGGCCGGTATTTCCTGATTCAAAAGCAATGGAAGGGAGGTGCAGCGTCTGGTGGGATGCTTCCTATGGAATGGACTCTGGGTGGGGCAGACAGTGATAGATAACTGTATAGGGATGTTTATTTTTAGCACTCCATAAGTGTTGGCTCTCCTTATTGCCTTTCCTCTTCCCCATCTCCTGAGTCATTTTCTTCCTAACACCAAGGTCCTAAGGAGGGAATTATGGGCTCAGGATTACTGATGAAGGATGCCTGGGAGATAGGCCTCTGTGGAGTACATACTCCTCATTTTCTATGCCAGTGAAGGAGGCTCGTTGTGAAATGATAAGCAATACTCATGCACTTTTTGCTGCACTATAGCCAGAATGGATCTATCCTGTTGTAAGTAATTTTCTGCAATGTCATGGGCAGCAGGAGCTGTGATTAATAAATTGAAGAGAGACCATAAGTTCTATAATAGTTATCAAGTGACTATGACAAGATATCTCTTGAAATCTGGTGAAATATATAATGATTAGGCTTCTAGGACCCCTTTAGATATTTGCTCTTGCCATGTGTAAGCGTAGCACCTCATATTTCCCCTATGACTATAATTGCTGGTTTATTTCCCTTCCCTGCCAGACTCTGAGCTACAAAATAGAGGCTTGGGGCTGTGTCCACTTTGTTCAAGTTCAACTTCATAACCTTGCTACCCAGCATTGTACCTAGCACATAGTAGATGCTAAGAAATATGTTCTTAATGATAATAAACAAACTTACATGACAGACTTACAAATGCAGCTGGTTTCCCTGAGACAATCACTGAATCATTTATGTACTTACAAATTATGTTTTGCTCCATTAAAGCTAACAGTTATTATATTTACTTTCTTTAAACTTCAAGTAAACTCAGGTTGTCTCCTGAGCATCTTGTCTTTGAGAACTGCCCATTCAGGACAGTGGTTATACATTGTATAAGTTTTGCCCGAAAAAGGGCACCCAGATGATGGTGTTTGAAAAGGGGTTGAAATTCAGCCCTCAAGAAATAGTCTTGATTCGCATCAAGCCTCTTGGTATAGACTTCATTAGCTTAGAGCAAGAGATATTTATTTTTTTTCGATTGTCCAAATGGGGCTGGTGCCTTTTTCTAATTGTCATAGAGGCACTATATGCACTAGGACAGCCTGGCCTACTCCATCATGGTGAACTCTTGATAGCTGGATTGCCTGGAAAATGGAGATATGAATTGTTTAAGGCATTTATTCCGAGTCAACAGTAGATCTGGAAAGATAATTTATTTGCCAAATGGTAGCCAATTTATTATTTTGCCCCTAGTATTTAACACAAACTTAGCTCTTTATGTAAGTGCGTAACCGTGATGGCCTAATCATGATGTTTCAAAAAGGATAGTAGAATATGGAATAACTGTTCCAGACAATTGCTGGCCTGTTTATATTGGCAGCCTGAGTCCTTGCTGAAGATAGAATATTCTGGACAATCACTTTCCAAAGCCAGATTTTAAGGGTAGTTATAATGTTTTCTCTATGCTAAGGCAGTGAAGATTGAGAAGCAAGTTTTTATTATTATTATTCTTTTACTTTTAGTTTTGCGTTCATCTTAGCCATGAGTGAGGAAAGTAATAAACTTGTGTCTATTGGCTAATCTGCTTACGTAGTTGCTTCTGCTATTACTGAAAGCCAAGAAGGTGGAAATTACCCAATTCAAGAAATTATTCAGCAGAAACCTACAAAGGTGTATCATTGATTTGAACTGCAAATTATTTTTCCATGTTCTGAGCCTCAATTTCAGTATTTTCCTCATTAACACTAGACTATGGTTTGAGAACAAACTGCTCCATACAGAACCAAATTAAGGTCAAGCCTGTAATTCACATCTAAAAATGAAGTTCTCTGGAAATATAAACTGCTAAAAATACAGATAAGTAGTATTTATAAACATGTATCTTGGACTTAGCCAAGTATAGATCATCCTGGAGAAACTGAAAGTCAGCAGTGCTAGTGCTCTGTACTGAAATATTGTGATTTTGATATCAAGACCATAACAATCACAAGACAGGCATCCTGAAAAATATTCACCTCTATTATTGTGTGTTTCAAGAAACTAGGATCGGCCGAGCACAATGACTCATCATCCCTGTAATCCCAGTACTTTGGGAGGCCAGGTGGGTGGATCATGAGGGCAGGAGATCGAGAACATTCTGGCTAACACAGTGAAACCCCGTCTCTACTGAAAATACACAAAATTAGCTGGGCATGGTGGTCTGTCCCTGTAGTACCAGCTACTCAGGAGGCTGAGGCAGGAGGATTGCTTGAACCTGGGAGGTGGAGGTTGCCAGGAGCCGAGATCGTGCCACTGCACTCCAGTCTGGGTGACAGAGCAAAACTCTGTCGAAAAAAACCCCGAAAAACAAAAAACAAAAAATCCCAAAACCAAAAACAAAAAAACTAGGATCAGTGGTAGGAAGTGGAGGACTAAGTATAAACTAAGACCCAAGAAATAAACTTAAAAAGAGGACAAGATGTTCTAATAGGGTCTAGCAAGCAGACAGACTGGTTAATAAGTGGACAATAGCAGCAACTTAAAAAAATAAGTTTATTGGTCTGTTGTCTTAACAGTAGGGGAAACCATTAATAATATTGTAAGTTCTTCTTTCAGAAGTCACAGATGGTCTATTCTCTAAATGGAATTAAGCCTGAAGTTTCCAGGAAGATAGGTGCCCAGATTTTTTTCGTAGCATTTTCATTTATTTCAGTAATTAGATAACAAATGTGTTTAATTTTTAAAGGGTCCCCAAATAATGGACAGGATGGGAAGGAGGCATACAATGATCAAATGTAGTTTATCACCATTATGGCTTATCACTAGAGTTGTGCTGTTCATTATTGTGGCCATGAGCCTCATGGCTCATGAGCATGTAAAATGCGGCTAGTGCACCGGAGTAGCTGACATTTAAATTAAAAAATGGATACTCAATTTAGATATATACAAACAGTTCATGTCATCCTGTCCAATTTTCTGCAACTCTCTTGTTTTAGGCCCATCATCCATCACTGAGGCTCTTCCAACAGCTTAACTACTTTCCTTTTCTAATGAAACACTCTGGGAGGCTAGACTCAATAGAGCTGCCAGTTATAACTAAAAATTCATACTTTTTTTGAAGTAAAAAAGACATAGAGGAAAGCACAACATTATAAGTAGATAGTTCCACGTGTAATCACAAAATCAACACAACCTGGTAAACAAAGAACCAGGTAGAAAAAATGTAACATTAATCATACCACATAAGTCCCCTATTCATGATCTTTTCTGATTACTTCTCCCTCCCTTTCTCCAAAGGTAATATTATCTGTACTTCTAATACCACAAACTAGCTCTGCCTGTTTTATAGAATCATAAAAATGTGCATTCTTTTTTTTTAAAATTTTTTTTTGAGACGGAGTCTTGCTCTGTCTCCCAGGTTGGAGTGCAATGGCGCAGTCTAGGCTCACTACAACCTCCGCTTCTCAGGTTCAAGTGATTCTCCTGCCTCAGACTCCCAAGTAGCTGGGATTACAGGCACACACCACCACACCCGGCCATTTTTGTAGCTTTTGTAGAGACGGGGTTTCACCATGTTGGCCAGGCTGGTCTCAAACCCCTGACCTCATGATCCACCCACCTCGGTCTCCCAAAGTGCTGGGATTACAGGCTTGAGTCACCGCGCCTGGCTGCAACAGTGGGCATTCTTTTGCGTTTCCCTCAGTATTATGGTTGTGGAATTCAAATGTTGTGACGTGTATCTGGAGCTCATTCATCTTCCCTGCTGTGAAGGAATTTAATATATATGAATGTCCATCCATAATTTATATTTTTCTAAAAGCAGCAAGAAAAATGAATATCCACAGATTATCCATTCTGTTCTTGATGAATACTTTGGTTCTTTCAAGTTTTAGGCTACTGTGAATAATACGGCATTGAACATTTAAAACTGTTTCTGTGTACACATTTAAAATGTGCTTTATGCACACATTTTTGTAGTATCTCTCTTTAGCAGTGAAGTTACCAGATAATAATACGGTATGCACATGTTCAGTTTTAGAAGATAGTGCCAGTTTTCCAAAGTAGTTTTATCAATTTACACTCCTGTAAGTAGTATATGAGAATTAACTTTCTACATCCTCACCAATGTTTGATATTGCCAGTTTTTTTTAAGTTTATTCATTCTATGAGCATTAATGGTGTATTATTGAGGTTTGGTGATTAATGAAGTTCAGCAGGTTTCTGTATGTTTATTAGAAATTTCTTTTCTTTGGAAGTGCCTGCTAAAGTCTTTTGCTCATTTTTCTATGGGTTTTCTATGTTGATTTGCAGTTCTTTATACGTTCACTTATGATTTACACAGATGTACCACTTTGTAGCTTTGTATTTTGTTCTTATTTATTTTTAAATTAGAGACGATGTCTCACTAAATTGCCCGGGCTGGTCTTGAACTCCTGGGCTCGAGTGATCCTCCCATCTTGGCCTCCCAAAGTGTTGGGATTACAGGTGTGAGCCACCACACCTGGTCCATATTTTATTCTTAATGGAGTTTTTGATGAAAAGCTTTTCACCTTAATGTAATCCATTTTATCACTGTTTTCCTTCATGACTAAGGATTTTTTGGTCCTGTTTAAGAAATCTTAACCATACACCTAGATTTTGAAGATGTTCTAAGTAATCTCTTTGAAGTGTTATTTTCCCTTCCAGTTTACAGTTAAAATCCACTTGAAATGTGTTTTTTATATATAGTGTGCAGCAAGGGTTAAGATTCTTTTATTTTACATGATTACCCACTGTACCACTAAAATTTATGGAAAAGACCATCCTTTTCACATTGCTTTGAAGTGTCACCTTTGTCTAGGGGCCAAGTCATTGCAGTTTGCCTGGGACTTTCTTGGTTTTAGCTGAAATTTCTATGTCTTGGGAACAACCTCAGTCTCAAACAACCAGGATGGTCACATTATTTTTGTCATAAATCACATATACATGTAAGTATGGGCCTATTTCTGATAAGTCCCCTCATCTCAATTATTTTAGCCTTATAAGTTTTATCTTGTAAAGAAAGTCATTCTACCTTGTTCCTCATTTCCAAGAGTCTTGACAATTTTTGGAATTTTTCCCTTTACATTTCAGAATCAGCTCCTCAATACAAAATAGAATTCCCAGATTGGGATCACATTGATTCTATAGACTGGGAAAAGTTAACTATTTATTCTGAGGAAAAATTAAGTATTTATAAAATTGAGTCTTCCAAGCCATGATTTATTTAGGTCTTCTTTAATTTCCTAAATAATGTTTTGCGGTATTGTGTGGCAGTCTTATGCATCTTTTGTTTCTAAAAAACTGTTTCTAGATGTCTAAAAAATTGATTTTTTACATTATTGTCAATATTTTAAAATGTCTTATTCTAATACCTGTCACTGGTGTGTAAATATACCCTTGAACTTTGTATATTAACTCTGTAGTTAGGAGACTTGCTAAACTCAATTCTAGAAGTTTATGTGTAAGTTAAACATTCTTACTTTGGATTCGACATAAACAGGTGGCTGGGACAGAGGCTGTAGTTTGCCCACCTCTGTGTTAGTCCATGTTTATTCTTTTCCTAGGAGTCTTTGTCTGTACAGTGTGTGTTTGATGCACAGTGGATGCAGCAGGAGGTCCAAATTGCTGCTCATGGGCACAGTGTGTCTTGAGCTTCCCAAAACTGTCCCTGCTTTCTTCTTCTGTAAATTGAGTCAATGGTGCCCAATCCATTTCCAAATCTTCCTTCCTTTTTGTAGATCCCCATTTCCACCTGGTATGCTATCTTCAGCCTGAAGAACTTATCTTGTAGTGCAAATATTCGAGAAAAAATTCTCTCAGCTTTTGTCTAAAAATATCTACTTCACCTTCATGTTGAATGAATCTTCACTGGATATAGTGAGTATTCACTAAGTTGACTTTTTTTCCCTTCTGCACTTTTTAGATGCCATTCCACTATCCTTAGCTTTCATATTCGGATAAAATGACTGGTCTTTTGTTTCTCTATATCAAGGATCAGAATTTTTTTATGTACCATAGTAAATATTTTAGGCTCTGCAGGCTGTATGGTGATATGGTTACACCATATACAATCTCATCTTGGATTGTAATTTCCACGTGTTGAGGGAGGAACCTGATGGGAGGTGATTTGATCATGGGGGCGAGTTCCCTCATGCTGTTCTCAGGATAGTGAGTTCTTACGAGATGTGATGGTTTTGTAAGATAGTTTTCCCTGCTGTCTCTTGCCTGCCACCTTGTAATGCAAGCCTGCTTCACCTTCTGCCATGATTGTGTTTCCTGAAGCTTCCCAAGTCATGCAGAACTGCGAGTCAATTAATCCTCTTCTTTATAAATTACCCAGTCTCAGGCAGTTCTTTATAGCAGTATGAAAACAGACTAATATATATGGTCTCTGTCATAACTACTCAGCTCTACCATTGTAGTGTAAAAACAGCCATACACAATATGTCACAGGTATAGCAGTGCTTCAATAAAACTTTACTTATGAAAAAACAGGACGCAGGATAGACTTGACCTGTGGGCTGTGTATTGTTTCCTGACTTCATATTCTTTTCCTCTGGGTGCTTTTAATTTTCTCTTGGATAATGGACTCTTGGATCCTCCATTTTTCTCTTCACTGTGCTCATGATTTTCTACGTTCCTTTTAAGCTCCTACTTCGCAAATTCCTTTCTTTCCATAATTTCTGGATTTTTTTCCTTCTTTGAATGCCTCATACTTTTTGATCAGATGCTGGATATTGTGAATTTTACTTCACAATACCAATGCTGGGTATGTATACTGCATTTCCTTAAAGAGATTGCAATTTGTTCTGTATGCAGTTAAATTACTTAAAGAATTTAACCAGCATTAGAATTTGATCCTTTTAAGACCTACTTTTAATCTTTGTTGGGTGTAAACTTTACACTGTAAAGGATTAGCCTTTACTTCAGTGCTAATTTAGCCCCATTGCTAAGCCATGGCCTTCTCAAAGGGAAGCACAATACACACCTCAGGATAAAGGGGGAGACTAATCAGCTTGGGAGGTCAGTATGAGAAGATATGAACATATGGAGGTAGGAGGCAATTAATTAGTCCGCTGAAAGCTGGGAAGAGAAAGTAGCATAAGGTATGCTGTCCTGAGAACCTGAATGTGCAAAGGTCTCGAGATGGCAAGTATATGGTGCTGTGTGAAAAAACATGATGCAAGGTCCAATATGCATGAGAGAGGGCATAAAGGCAAGAATGGAAGAGATAAGCCTAGTAAAGCAAACAGAAACTAAGCAGGTATAACAAATGAGTTTAAGAACCACATTTCTCAACCCTTTAGATTATCACATATAGGTTTTAACAAAGTAGATCTTTTCTTTATTTTTTTTTCCTAAAGGAATCATGTTTGGAGTGCAAAAGGATACGGGAAACACTGATATTTCATTTTACAAAATTCATTGTTAAGCTTTTGTTAATATGTAATTTGCTTAAGTCCTGTGCTCCATTAGAATATTGACTTTGGAGCTCTGAAGACGGGTTAAAATCTCAGCTCTGATTTTTACTAGTTGCACGATGTTGAGCAAGTTCCTTAATCAGAGTCTTTATTTTCTTTGTCCATTAAGAGGTGAGGGAGGATATGGGTATGAGCCCACTTATAGGGCTGGTATAAATTAAAAAGACATAAATATCTGCCAGCACACGGTAGACTCTTGACATATGTTAATAATCCCCTTGAACGAAAGACCTATGGGGAAGAAATTCCTTTTATAGTCCAGTTCTCAACCCAGGTGGCACATTAAAATCACGTGAGGAACTTCAAAAAACATTGATGCCCAGTCTCCACATAATGTAATTGGTCTGGGATGAGGCTTGGGCATGGTATTATTTTTAAAAAGCTCTTCAAGTGATTTTAACATGAAATGCAAGGTTAAAAACTGATGATCTGGCCAGGAAAGGCTAAATTTTTCACCCTCTGAAATCAAGGGGTGTGTGTGTGTGTGTGTGTGCATGTGCGCGTGTCAACAACACAAGCAAAACATGAAAACATGAGCTCCATGAAGAGAAAAACAACTGCAGGTCGTAACAGACACTGACGAGAGCTGGCAATACACTTGGCTGACTTCTTAGATTCTATTTTTAATGTTAAGTCCACACTGGTTATGTAACAGTGGGGCTAATGGTTTTATATAATAAATTCTTTTGAATTTGTGAAACCTAGATTGCTGATTTTATGAAAATCTTGATTCTCATTTCTTTAAAAATTATTTCTATACAAATTTCTTCATATGGGAAAGCTTTTTTTTTTTTTAAAACAAGCTAGTTTTTATAAAGCAGTTTGTTTTTTTAATCCCCCATTCATTTTGTGGTTCGTTCACTTCTAAAAAAGGACTCTGTAAGAAAATTAACTTAGGCTAACACTGAAGATACGTAACAGTTTGATAAAACTTAAGAATATACATATGAAACAGCTTATATTTTAGAATTATTTGTTTTTTTGGGATAGCAACTTTTAATTCAAATTTCCTTACTGTTGAACTTTAACTTCTTAGTTACAGGTTTGCATTATCTAAGATTTAACCTTACTCCTCTGGGCGATGTTACTGAGTTGCTAACAACAACCAGTTAGCATTTCCTAGTATGTTTTCGTAAAATGTGAATTAACTTTTCTCTACCTCAGGAATATTTAGTTTCAGAAATCTAAACTCATTAGAAAAAATGTATGATGAAAGGATATATAAACTATCGAATTTGTATAAGAAAAAATACTATAAATGTACAGTATTTTTGAAATATTCATTTTAAAAGAGCTCTTTATATGGAATGTATCATGTGAAGTACACAATATAGGAAAAGACTGACTGAGAATTAAAGACCTGGAACAAAGTACAAAGCATCAAAATGAAGATTTCCAGTAACTGGAGAAACTATGCCAATTATTTTTTTCCTAAACTGTGCTGGGCACACAATAAGCATCCAATTCCACTTATTATAAGATGATAGCTTTAAAGAGGTAGTATGTGAAAAGAAGACAACTACTTTTGTAAATATTATCATACAAAGAACAGAACTGAAGAGAAAAAAATATAGATTTGAACTTAAGACTTAGCTTGAAAATTTTTATTCTTTCCAGATGTGCGTTATATGTAATAGGTTGTTTGAACCTTTCACATGGACCCCCCAATACCTCTAGACATCATGATGGATTTTTATCTCTACATCCAAAGGATCGATCAACAATTTAAGGTATGGAGATAAAAGTCAGGGATCTCCAGGCATATGCTGCCCTGCTTCTCTGATTATTTAGCTGGAAGAGAGGCAGTGGGAAGATGCTTGAATGGAGAATGAGCTAGAATCCTTCTTCCAATTTGAGACATGTTAATGCCATAAATCAGAGTTGCATAGGCACCTGCTTAGTGGATAGGTTATCAGAGCTTGTGTGACATCCTATATATTTCCTTCTTTGCATATCTCTAAACAAGTTTTTACTTTAATTGTGTCAATAAACATCTTTGAAAGAAACAGACTTAGATTTACAGTTTTTCATTTTTGCTAGCAGTGAAGCCTAATGCTTCTTAGCAGTAATAAGCAACTTCATTTAAACTGATTACTCTGGACTAAAGGAAAGACAAACAGCAATAGCACTCTACTCAGTCTTCAGAGTTAAATCTCACAAGAGTTGGAGCTAAGCACAAGGGTTAGGAATATGGGAGAAAGAAAAGACCTAATATGACAAATAAATCTGTAATTAAGTCACAGGGATCTGTCAGAATCAGAGCAGTCCTGAGTATTACCTTACTAAAAAAGTTCAGCTGCATAGGTTTTGAATGAAGTTTCTGATTATTCTGGTACCAAATATTTTGAATTCAACAAATCATGTAAAAGGTTACTATATTTTTAATGTTAAAAGGAAGTCTTCAAGTTTTTGGTACTGGTATGAAGTTATTTGAATACTCTCAGTGTTACTATATTCAGTCAGCTTTCCATATCCTCAGGCTCTGTATCCGTAGATTCAAACAACTTTGGATAGAAAATTTAAAAAACCAATAAATGTAATAAAAAATAGCACAAATGAAAAAACAATATAATATAACAAGTACATAGCACAATGTAAGTGCTATGCAATCATATCTCATCATGTAGAGATTAAAGTATATGGGAGGATGTGCATAGGTTATATGCAAATTCTGTGCTATTTTATATAAATAAGGGACTTGAGCATCTGTGGATTTTAATATTGGGGGATGGTGTTCTGGAACCAATCCACTGCAGATACTAAGGAAAGACTCTAACTAGAATTCATTTTATCATTTAAAAAAGTCAATACATATTATCTTGATACATAAAATCCTTGAGAGACCTGATTGATATTCATAGATAAAGCTGTGTAAGTCTAATTGCTTTTATGAAAGTTGCTAGAAGCATCTTAGCCCAATATCAATCTATCAAATATTAAATCACTTTACCAATTTCAATAAATGCCAAGACTGATATAATCTGATCATAAGTTGCTATCAAGTAAGTGGATAACTGAATACACAGGATAGCTCAGAAATTCACTATTGGGATAAGAAGACCACAGAAAAGCATGATAACTGGTTCACTCATTTATAAGGAGGAGAACCTTGATTAAATCTGCAAAGAATTTTCAGTTTTTAATCTAATCCGCCCTCCTAATCTTCCTGGTGACTGGAAACAGGTTAGGAATGGGAGGTAGTGGAATAAACATGAGGATTTCTGTTTTTTTAACCACTGCCATAAAAGCTTGGGAAAAAGATAAACCCCAAATCATCGAAGAACATTCTTTTCCTTAAAATGTTTTCAAAATAAATATGAGACCAATCTTGAGAACAATGAACAACTGTGGATAAGTTAAAACCTTTAGGAAGGGGGATAACTGGGATAACTCTTGAGTACTGTATAATCAAGAACCAGGAGAACTGACATGTTTCCAGTTTCCTGGCAAAAGAAAGTGTAGAAAGGTAGGGTTTGGCATTTTAACATTTTATCTAGAACTATGAAAATAGAAACAACGGTGCAAAACATATGACTGAAACAAACAAAAAACCCAAATGTACAACTCTAAAAATATGTGATCAATGTTTAATATTCTGAGGAATAAGTAACAAAATCAAGAAAGATTTTATACTTAGCTGGGTTCATTTCCTCTGAATTCTTCTAAGAGTTAAAAATGAACTATCACATTGATTTAGAACCATCAGATTTTACTTAAGGAAAATCTATTACCTTTCAAAAAGTTATAATTTTAATGTTAGCACAAAAATTACTTCCTAACATTTCATTTAAAAAAAAAAAAAAAACATTTCGCAGCCAAAGATTCCTATTTTTGAATTACAGTACTGCAAGGCACATACAGAACTCACCTCCTTGAAAACACACAGAAGATATACTCCCTGAAATAGAATTTTAAAATCCTTGAACAATTAGAAATACTACAAAGTTAGCATTTTTTAGGTAAAAATGTTGCTCCTACAGGATCATGCAACTTTCTTAAAATCAATTCAGCACATATGTATAAAGAATCCTTTTTAAAAACATTTGTACTTGAACTACAGATACAGTGATGCTGAAGACACTACACAAAAACTGAAAAGTACTATATCTTGATAAATTTTGTTATTGCCTTCCTTAGAGACTTTATCATCTCTAGTTGATTTTTAAAGACTTGAATTTAATAATGGGGTAATTACACAAGACATAAAGGATTTTTTAAAAACAAGTATTTTTTTTTTTTACCTCTAGCATCAATTCTTTTATAAAGAATGCTAAATAAATTACATTTTTTGTTCAGTAAAACTGAAGATAGACCATTTAAATGCTTCTACCAAATTTAATGCAGCTTAATTAGGGACCAGGTACATATTTTCTTCTGAACATTTTTGGTCAAGCATGTCTAACCATAAAAGCAAATGGAATTTTAAGAGGTAGATTTTTTTTCCATGATGCATTTTGTTAATAAATGTGTCAAGAAAATAAAAACAAGCACTGAATGTGTTCTCTTGAAGTATAAGGGTCTAATGAAAAATAAAAGATAGATATTTGTTATAGTCTGTGACATTTTAACAGTCATGGTATTAGATGTTTCGTGACCAGTGCATTTTGGACTCTCTCAGGATCAAAATACGAGTCTGCCAACTGTATTAAATCCTCCTCCACCCCCTCCACCAGTTGGTCCACAGCTTCCTGGTGGGTCATTGTCATCAAATCCATTGGGCCGAAATGAACATGAAGCAGATGCAGCTTGTAGGGCCCGGGCTCGAGCATTCAACTCTTGTTCCTAAAATTAAAAATAATTTTTATGAAATTAAAATGCTAAATACAATGGTTATATCATCTATAGAAATATTTTAAAACTACCTTAATCTGTATAAGCATTCTTCAAATCTCAATAACTTTGAAACTAAAGCACCTACGAAAAAAAAACTTCTCTAAGAAAATATTACAGTTCCTGCAACACTCTAAAACATATTGGAATAGATTCTTTCCTAATATATTTAACATAGAATTCAAAGATTATCACAATAGATTATCTATTCTCTAGCAATTGGGGCAATTTTGGAAGTGGGTGATTACAGTTAAACATATTAATAAAGGAAGAAGAATGAATTTTTTTTCTGCCCTTTCCATAGACTGTTTCTCAATAAATAATAAGACAGGTCTCAAAAAACACTGACAAGTAAAATGAAGCCTACCTCCTCACAGTAATATCTAAAACGTTTCCTTATCAGGAAAACTTTTATCAGAAATCAGTCATATTTATCTAGATGCCAGGCATATATTAGGTATTCAATAAATATTAATAATCTCAGATTAGAATTCTATTAGGTGGTTAGCTTCAAAGGGAGCAAATGTGAATAAATACTGGCAAATTCATTTGGCAAGGTATACAACTGGATCTAAAACTGGGACCCACAAACTCTTTGGAAAAATAGGCAAAATATTCTGGCATGTGCCTATTTTTCTGGAAGAGGATCTACAGATTTCAAATGGGGTTGGTAAAAATAAGGTCTAAAAGTTACTGGTCACAGCATACCTGAACTTGTTAGCATAATTATCCTGAAGGGCTTTCAAAATACAGTTAACATTAATAACAAAAACACTATTATTTCGATTTTTCATCTTAAGGCCTAGTGATTTTGCTCAATCTGGCAAGGTAATACTATTTTATAATTTCTAGCTAAAATGATTTAGTTTATTATTATTCCCTCTTCACAAAATGCTCAATTTTTCATTACGAAGAAAAGACCCAGGCATACCCTGACACCTATCTGTCACATTATGGATACTTTATTTTTCAGTAGCATACAGCATCTTCTGTTCAAGTCCCAGTACACAAAATGATCAAGAATCACCTATTTTTATGGCTGAAAGGGACCTTTGATAAATCCTTGTAACAAAATGGCTTAACTAACCAGTCTCTGATAGGGCTTTTAAAACTTAATTTGCAGGATATTTCTTAAAAACATTTTTGTGATTTACAGTGTCATTTACAACAATTGCTGGCTCTTTGGTATAATGTCTACCTACAGAGTATTTTTAAGGTGATATATATATTAATTTATCCTTGATCTATAAAATTAAAGTAGGAATTACAAATGTTTTACAGATTGAAATTAAGTGCCATAAGTAACATCAGAAACAGACACAAACCCACCCAGCCACAAATCCTCATTGTTCTAGCTCTATAACCTATTAAACTATCCAAACAAGCAATGAAACTATGACTCTGTATCTGAGAAACAATACACGGTTTCAGATACATAGATGATGTTCCCTAATGAATTAAAACTGAACAGACATGTAAGGTAGAGTTTAAGAAGTTCTTCTTGAACTTCTGCTACTAAAAGATATGGCAAATTTTGCATAGATGTTTTTGTACAGTGATTCCCTTAAAGAAACTATGTCGAATGACATAAAATATAAAATTAGTAACTCCATTGCATGTGTACCCATGAAACCTATATTGTATTTCAAGATATACAGCATCCCAAAAAAGTAATATTCTTTTTCTGCTTTATTATTTATAGAAATATATGGCTGACAGAAAAAAATGTGCGGTATTGTTTTCTGATGATAAGCTTAGACAATGGATAAAAATAGGAAAAACTGTCTTTCATTTTACTTAATATAGGTAAGAACATTTTGTACAATGTCAAAATTATGATTATCATAGAATGTGTAATTTATATCACAAATTTATATGAGTACTAAAGTTATTTCTAATTTCAGTAGTAGACTATAGATCTACTCACAGGAAAGTTACTGCTCCTTGAGACAAATAATTTGCAGTATATTTATATTTCTCATTCAAGTGAAACTGTTGACATTAATCCTTTTTTTTAAACTACACATACATATTGAATGTACTCTTCTGAATGTATGAAAAAGAAAAGAATTAAGAAGTTAAGAACTACTACCTCCTCCAAAGAAACAAAGGAAATAAACCAAGCAAGAAAAGATAGGAAGCGGGCTGTGGCTGATGCGGGACAGATGGGTGGGTAATCTTGACCATGCAAGGATGATGTATTACACAATCTCTCACTGTATCCTAACCAAAGGCTTAGTTTTTATATTCCAGACACTAAAACAATGGAGATGCTCCTAATGGAAGCTGGACTGAAGGGAAAGAAATATATGAAGAGAAAAGTCCTTTCAAAAATTTACTTCGAAATCCACAATTTGCATTGTTTTCCCAAATGTCAGGCTATGATACACAGAGTAGAAAATGGTTTGTCATAAAAGATTTTTTGCCTGGGTTTTTCAAAACCATGGATCTTGCCAATACTCAAAAGAGCAACATTTTCTAACACTTGTAAATCTGGTTGTGGCTAGATTTAAAATTGAAAAATGAAATCCTAAAATGTAAAAATGAAATCCTAAAAAAAGCTTCTTAAAATTATCACAAGGTGGGTTTCTAATGTGATTATGAAGTATTAAAATGAAAGCAGCTACCCTGATATGTACTAAAATGTTAAATTCATTAGCAATATTGTTCAAGAGCAGAGGAACTCAAAATGTTCACTTCACATCCTTCCTTTTACGATTTAAGTTTTTATAACTGTTTTATAAATAGGTATAATGCTATTTCTTAAAGCTATAGTCCAGACATAGTAATCTATTATAAAGCATGACATATAAGAATTATATCTGAAAAACGGATATAAAAACAAAATGATAGAATGAAAACACACATGTACATGCTCCAGGTGTTTAAAACTAAGAAGTGATAGCTGAAAACTGCTGTATACATAATCTCAACACTATAGTTTTCTATTGCCTGGTAATTGTAAGCATTCACATAACAGAATAAACAATGTAGTCTCTCAACATGTACTTAAAATACCAGAATGGTCTGATTAAATGGTATGAAAAATTTCACAATTTGAGCCTTTATCAATCACTGTATTTAAAAGTAAATAGGCTGGGCACAGTGGCTCATGCCTGTAAGCCTAGCACTTTGGGAGGCCAAGGTGGGCAGATCACTTGAGGCCAGGAGTTTGAGACCAGCCTGGCTAACATGACGAAACTTGTCTCTACTAAAAATACAAAAAAATTTACCAGGCATGGTGGCGAATGCCTGTAATCCCAGCTACTTGGGTATCTGAGACCTGAGATTTGCTTGAACCCAGGAGCGGAGGTTGCAGTGAGCTGAGATCAAGCCACTGCACTCCAGCCTGGGTGACAGAGTGAGACTCCGTGTCAATCAATCAATAAATAAATGTAAATAATCACAATCTAAATATAAGTTCCTAACTGAGTTGATTATTGGGCCACATGCAGTGGCCCAGCACTTTGGGAGGTCGAGGAGGGAGGACTGCTTGAGCCCTGGAGTTTGAGACTAGCCTGGGTAAAATGGCAAGACAATCTTTAAAAAAACTTTTTAAAAAAATTAGCCAGGCATGGTGACACATGCCTATAGTCCTTAGCTACTCAGGAAGCTGAGGCAGGAGGATCACTTGAGCCCAGGGGTTCAAGGCTTCAGTAAACCATGATCACGGCACTGAACTTCAGCCTGGGTGACAGAATGAGACAATCTCAAAAAAAAAAAAAAATTGAATACTTATTATTGTATTTTTGCTTTAAAAGGGTACTCTGATAATGAAACTCTGATTTACTACCTAGTCTTAATAAGGAAAATACCTTAATGTAAAATTTGGCGGTATCTTTTCTTGCATTAAACAACTTGTCAATATGAAACTTAAGACGGAATTTACAGCTGCATAAAACTGAAAAACTGAATTAACAAAATACAGAATGCTTTTTCTTTATATTAAAGTAACATACGAGTCTTAAAATAATAATGAAAAGAACAGTTCCTCACGCTCAAATATTGTATAATCAGAAAGTAATGGGGTAAATGGCAAGATAAACTGGAAAATCACTTGGAGCTAAGCTACAAACAAGTAGTTGCTATGGCTATACAAGCATTTGGGATTCTAATCACAGAAATGAGAGTAGTCTTTTATCTTTCAAAACCCGTATTTCTCCTTTGACTAATGTTTATATGATATCTAGTAAGAAGGACACAGTTGAATACAATCTATTTCTAGTATGTTGATTATAAGCCATCTGACTAGATGTTAGTCTTCAGTAGTTAATCAGTTCAAACAAATATTCTGATTTTCTATTTATTTCTGTAAAGTTCATTGTTTTTGTCACTCAAGAACATTGCTATATTTCTTTAAAAATGTATGAGTATTTTATAATGCAGTAAATTTGAAGGCTTTTGAGAAAATTTCCCTCTAAAAATCAGTACTATAGTGGTACATTTCTTATTCTATCTGTATCTTTCAGGAGTGACTTTCAAACACAAAATTTTTTAAATGTACTCATTCAAACTCAAAATCACTGAGACCACCCAATTAATATACCTAGAATTTCACCTGTAATTTACTGCTAGCCCTGTATGTTGAGAACAAACTGGCAAGTTTCAAAACAACAACAACAAAAAAATACTTTCAGCAAGAATGTTAACTTTTTATTAGCCTTTAAGTAATAAAATCACTAACTCCTTGAAAAAAGTATATTTATGAATAAATTTATCTCATATAAAACCATTCCTTGGCTTTGATTTACAATTGTTCTCTTATCTCCTTGGTTTTACTGCCCACATCCTCAAAGAAAATGAGTATCTTTTCTTTACGTAGTCTACCTTTTAGTGTTTTTTAATCTTATCCACCTAAGTATCAATAAATAGCCCTTAAAATATTTGCACAAAGGTCTGGCGGGCATAAACACCACATTTAGCAGTTGTTTCCTCTGGTGGGTGAGACTGAGGATATGTCCACTTTTGTAAACTTTCTGTATTTTGTATGGCATGATTTCATAATGAGCCATCTTTTGTAATGAACAAATAAAATCTTCCGCATTACACCTGATTGACACTTTTCATTTAAATTGTCACAATATTAGAAAGGCAATTTATACAGGTAGAGAATACTTCATATAAATCCAGACCTACATTTCAGAGTTTCATAAAAACTTGTAAGTTAGATTTCAAAATGAGGGTACTCACTTAACTATCTATCAATTGTTTAATATTTTCAACAAATAAAGTATTTCCAACTTACCTGTAAATATAGTTTATTGTCTTTTGTTATAGCATCCATAAGTTCTTTCTGCAGAGGTGGGTCTCCATTTATCCAGAGTCCACTGGTTGGGTTATTACCACTTAAACTATTAGTACTATGCTGTTTTTTATACAAAAGCACATAAGCTGTGTCCTTTGGAAACCTACTTGTAATTTTCTGGACTGACTGAAATGAAGTAAATGTCACTCTACTGTCATTAAATAAAAACCATTCTTTTGACATTTCCTTATTTTCCAAATCCTGTTCAAAAACTGCACTGGGACTCTCTCTCCCTAGTAAATGACGCTGGGAGGATGCTAATGCCAGAGCCTCAGACTGGTGGTATATCTGATATGAAGACTCTGTACCTGTGATATTTCTGGCATAAGAATAGTAATGCCCACTTTCAGAGGATATACCAGAGTGAACCACAACAGAACTTAATAGATAGGGCACCAATTTTGTGCAGGAAGCTTCATCAGTCCCTGAAGGCTTTAATTTTTTAGCAAGGTTCTCACTAAGATCAGTGAAGTCAACATCTACAGACCAACTTTCTGACAACGAAGAGAAAGAAGTAGTTCTTTTAACTGGCAACTCCAAAACCAGTGGCAGTGATACATTGTCTAAAATTTTCCTTCTCACATGATACTTCTGATCATACGAAAATCTCAGGAGAGTGAGAATAAGGTATTCAGGTTCCTCTGTGATTTGCATAGTTTTCTCAGCATTCTGCAGAGAGGCACAGTTTTCACAATAATATTGGTTATCACCAGTAAGAATCTCTGGAGCCAAAAAATAATTTAGTAAGTCAGTTACTGAAGGTGTGGTTTCACCTCCTGGTTTCTGAGGTACATCTTTATTAACAAGAATCCTGTTAGATTCGTTAGGGACAGAAGTGTTTTCAGAACAGTAAAACTCATTAGGAGGACTGCCTGTGGTTCTTTCATTCACAACTGAGTCACAGATGAAGGCAGCCGTTGTTGGATTATAAACTACTGGTTCTTCTGAAGGACTGGGTATAGTGGCTTGCATTAGACCACCATCTTGTGTACTGGGTGATGATGCTGGATCTTGGAAAGACATGTTTTCCAAAGAAGAGGAAGGACAAAAGGCAAGCGAAAGATCTGTAAAGGCTTCCACTTTTTGTGAGGTACTCCTGCAGTTCAAACAACATATGTGAGTTCGTAATTTTCCTCCAAACATTTTTTCTATTAAAGTCTTCTCACTGTCAGTTGTACGAGGGGTCTCTGTTAGTACTGCTGCTTTACTAGCTACTTCCTGTAAAGAAGTTTCACTGCATTCCAGAATTTCAGAAGGCTTGTGTGAGGACTGAACTTTCAAGATCTTTTCTTCTTCATGGAGCCTGCAGGAGAGGATATCATTATATAGCTACTTAAATTAACTTCAAATGTCATTTCTATTTAAAAATATTAGTGGCTTCTATAAACTATTTTAATCAAATTTAATGTTTAATGTAAACAAATCAAGTTTTCCTGTTTTAATTAAAAGAAAATTGAATAGCTTGAGAATGCAGGAAGAAAGCTGGGTGGCTATTACTACTCTATATTCTCATTACAGTTTCTTCATACTGCTACTTAAGAGCACGTATTACATTGCAGTTAATTATAAACGTCCCTTAACTGTCTTATATATCTCTGTCTTCCTGACATCTCATAGAAAGTCAGGCACAAATAAACTACTGAATAGATTCTTAGCTGAATGGAAGGAAGGCTGCACATACCGAGCCCAACTAACTTTACTAGTCATTCCACAGAGCAGAACAAAGACAGGGAGATACAGATGATAACAGGTTTTATTAATTAAGTGGTCAGGCGACAATAAAATATACCAAACCCATACAGTTATGAACTGGTCTAAAGGAGTGGCTCTCAAATTTTTTGGTGCCAGGACCCCTTTAACCTCTTAAAATAATTAAAAAACAAAGAGCTTTCCTTTATATGGGTTGTATCTATTGATATTTACTGTCAGAACTGAGAAAATAAAATATTAACATTTAACAAACAATAATAAACCCATTATTTAATATTAGTAACATTTTAAAAATGAAAAAGTTGTCTTTTCTAAAACCAAAAAAAAAAAAAAAGGAAGAATGGCAGTGTTTTACATTTTGCAAATACTTTAAGTATCTGGCTTAATAGAAGACAGCTGGAGCCTCATATCTTCTCTGCATTCTATTGTTATATGTTTTTTGGATGAAACATAGAAAGAAAATGTGGCCTCACACAGTTATGCTGTTGGGAAAGAGAAGACCTCACAGACTCCTGAAAGTGTTTTGGGAACCCGCAGGGGTCCCTGTATCACACTTTGAGAACAGCTGGTCTCAAGGAAGAAAATTCAAAAAAGGAAAACCAATTAAAAACAATATATAAAAAACATACAAGAAATGCAATAGTATTTTAAAAAGTAACATTCCAAATATGTTTTTAAAGGTAAAAGCAATATTAAGTAGAGTTAAACTGTTATGAAAGACAACACTCAAATCACAATTTTAAGAATACATTTTACCTGTCAAGGAGAAATCTGAGGTATTCAGAACAGTCTTGCTGTGATCTGGGAGTAAACCATGGAGGTCTGGAAGCCTCAAAGAATATCCGAGGTGCGTATGCTTCCCTCTTTTAATAGCAATTGAGAAAATATAAGGAAGTGATTCTTAGAGCATGAACCAAGTAACTGAAATCTTAATATACAGTGTTTAATAAAGATTATTTACAGTTAACATCGCATCAGCCAAAAGGGCCGGACATGGCAACTCAGGGACAAATAAAATTATTTAGAAATAAAGTTAGGTAATCTTTAGTCATAATTGCTCACTCTGCAGAGCAGAATTGAGAGCTAGAGACACATGTGACTTGTCCAGGGTCATACAGCTAAATGAGTGGCACAGGACATTAAGGTAGAACCCAAGTCTAACTCTCGATATAAAGCTCCTAGTATCATCCCTCTACGACAGTCACATGTTTGAGTCCACAATTTTTTGATAAAAATCAAATCTAAAAAAGATTAATGTATATTTTGTTAGTGTGTATTCTGAACAAAGTAATAAAGGAAATACTCTACAGTAGAGTCATGGATACCTACTTTAGGTGAAAATTTCCTTGAGTAGATACGTCAAAAAATGTGCAGATTGTGAGTACACTGATTAGAAACCCTTGCTAATTTTTTTTTTTTTTTAAGTATAGAAGCTGTTTAGTGATTAAATTGTGGACTCTAGAGCGATCCAGGTTCAAATCCTAGATTTTGCCATGACAAAAGAGAACTGAAAAGGCATCTCAAAGATGTGATTATAAGTTGAAACTTTGGAATTCTCTTGACATTGATTATTTGTGGCATAACTTCGTAACAATGAAGTTCTTAGTTAAGAAAAATTTTACCCAAATTAAGGGTTTACAGCATTCTGAAGGAAGTTTAGCCTATGTTAAACAGGGGCTTCAGAGCTGTTTGGTTCATATCTCAATCCTGCTGCTTGTTTGCATGACCCTGAACAGGTAATGTAAGCCTGTTTTCTTCATCTGTAAAATGGGGATATACCTTATTACATGATAGACTGTTTTTGATGATTAAGACATAAAAGATTTAGACCAGGGGCTAAAAAAATGTAAATGTTCAATAAGTTTGTTTTATTAATTATAAGATAAAAGGACTTTTCAATTATATGAGAAAATCTATCTGCCTAAAATAATCTGTCAGGCTGCTACCAGAGAGAGTCTCAACTGTGACAGAAATTTAATCAGGCTCTTTTTAATTTCTATTTTTCTTCTCTTGGGAGGAGCAGGGAAACCTCCCCTAAGATTTTAAGTTAATACAGTATATATCTGCCTACATATACATATAAACATATATATTTTATACATAATAAATACAGACTAGTGATAAAGAAAGCACAAAAATCAATTTATGAGGAAACAACAGGGAGTGAGGAAGGAGACAGTTTTCATTTCATTTCCCTTGGTCTTGATATGGTAAATTTAATTTGTGAACATACTTTCCCCAGATAAAGAATAATACAATTATCTGAGTATATAACTACTCATAGGCCATTACTATCATCTCATATTAATCCTGTCTAGATTCTTTCCATTTAAGAAGTTATATCTGTGATATTTCTCAGCTTGTAGAAAGAAAACAAAAGCATTCCCATCAACTGAATCCCACCAATTCTCAACCTATTGTTTCTTCTGGCCCTAACTACTACTCCTTTAGACCTCTGTGAGACAAAGGCAATGAAAGTAAAACCAGAAAAATAACATATATTATAAATAATGATATGTATATAATTCATGTGTATAGGCTCAAAATCTAAACTAAAAGTTCTTTGAACATAAAGACTCTTTTTTTTTTTCAGACAGGGGCTCGGTCTGTCAGCTAGGCTGGAGTGCAGTGGCATGATTTCGGTTCACTGCAAGCTCTGCCTCACGGGCTCAAGCAATTCTCCTATCTCAGCCTCCTGAGTAGCTGGGATTACAGGCATGTGCCACCATGCCCAGCTAAGTTTTGTATTTTTAGTAGAGATGGGGTTTCACCATGTTAGCCAGTCTGGTCTCAAACTCCTGACCTCAGGTAATCTGCCCGCCTCGGCCTCCAAGTGTTGAGATTACAGGTGTGAGCCACGGCGCCTGACCAAGACTCTTCCTTTAATGCTTACCATTGACTGCATATAGTGTCTCTTAATAAATGTGAATATTTACTATATATGACCACCTTGGTGCCATTAACATAAATTAATGACCCTGGATTAATGTGTGGACATAAAAGATCACCACAAAATTTTAAGCTCTAGAACTTAACAGATAAACAGAACTGCAGAGATCTTTAGTTATAATGAATGGGTATACATAAGAAAAGAGAAAAAAGCCCAGGCACCGCAATATTATTTTAGTTGCTCATTATTGTACAAATCTATTAATTTAGTATCAGGAAACAAAGATGCATTCAAAAATAATTCTTCATGAAGGAGCTTATTTATTGGATAGGAAATCATATTTTGTTTGTAAAAATTTCTAGATCAATGGGTCAGCATAATATTCAGCTACAATAATGGGAAGCAAGAGAAAAATATAAAAACTTAGGGCATATCCTGAAAATAGAAAAATATCTAGATATTTTAGGCAGTATCTCTTTAGCATTTCTAAGTGTATTTGTTGTACAGATGAGATATCTATTATATTATTTCATCAGTTAAAAAGGTTAGGTATAATGTAAAGTTTAATGAATATTACCACAGTTAACATAAACATACTATACACACAAACACACTCACCTGCGTATGAGCCAGAAAGGCAAAAAGATGTTGTAATTTTTTCATTAATGAATTGCACCCATTTAGATTTAAAGATAATACTTGTCTCCTGAAACTGAGAGAGAATATAATGATTTATGTATATGTGTGCACACACACACATGCATTTTTAAAAAGCTTTTTTAATTTTTTCTGAGACAGAGTCTCCTTTTGTTGTCCAGGCTGAAGGGCAGTGGTGCAGTCTCAGTTCACCGCAACCTCCACCTCCCAGGTTCAAGCGATTCTTGTGCCTCAGCCTCCTGAGTAGCTGGGACCACAGGTGCGTGCCAACGTGCCCAGCTAATTTTTGTATTTTTTGTAGAGACAGGGTTTCACTATGTTGGCCAGGCTGGTCTCGAACTCCTGGCCTCAAATGATCCGCCCACCTAGGCCTCCCAAAGTGCTGGAATTACAGCCATAAGCCACTGTGTCTGGCCATTTAAAAGCATTTCTTAAAAGCTAAAAGCAAGTTAGTTCAAGAATTTATTGTCCTAAGGCCGGGCGCGGTGGCTCAAGCCTGTAATCCCAGCACTTTGGGAGGCCGAGACGGGCGGATCATGAGGTCAGGAGATCGAGACCATCCTGCCTAACAGGGTGAAACCCCGTCTCTACTAAAAAATACAAAAAACTAGCCGGGCGACGTGGCGGGTGCCTGTAGTCCCAGCTACTCGGGAGGCTGAGGCCGGAGAATGGCATAAACCCAGGAGGCGGAGCTTGCAGTGAGCTGAGATCGGGCCACTGCACTCCAGCCTGGGCGGCAGAGCGAGACTCCGTCTCAAAAAAAAAAAAAAAGAATTTATTGTCTTTAAAGTAAAATTTCATTTACCTATGGCCCTTTTCCTGAGGAAGTTACCTATCTAACAGTAAAGAAGGAAGGGAAGAATGACAATAAATTAACACTTACTATAAAGTGTGCTAATGGACTATGTGCTATCATATGTTATTTCTATTTTCTGGATTAGCAAATAGAAATAGATTAAGCCATTAATTTATAACATAAGTAAACAACTTAAATTCTTTCAAATCGTCATGAAATAAAAAAATATGCTGTCATTAAAACACATAAAGTCATTCAGAGTACAGCAAGGGAAAATGATAAACTACTTAAAAAAAAAAAAAAGTAAAGGGACAACTGGGTATCCATCTGGTAAAAAATGAAGTTACATAAGATTATACACCATCACAGATACCACAGGACTAATGAGCTAGATATAAAATACAAAACTACTAAAGTACTTAAAATAAAGAAAGAAGAAATTTAGAGGATAAAGGCCTTCAAAAGTCCAGATGCTATAAATGAAAAGTAGAAGACTGGGACACATAAAACAAAAAAAGTATAAATAAAACACCCCACAAATTTGATTTGTGACTGGAAAAAAGCATGTAGCAAAGGATGATCATCCAGAGTATATATAAATCAACACGAAAACAAAAAAGACCCAACAAAAAGATGTACAAAGAAAAGAACAGGTTATTTGGAAGAGAAACACAAATGAATGAGGAAAAATAAGAGAGGGAAAAAACTCTGTAATTAGCAGCGATATGCAAGTTAAAAGAGGCATTTTTCTTCATATTGGCAAAAAATTAAAAAGGCTGATTTGCTGCTAAAGGTACATGGTCTAGGTACAATCTTATATTAGTATCATAGTTCAAAATGCTACAGCTTTTCTGGAGAGCAATTTGAAAGATATTCAAAGGATATTCAAAGATATGGAGGATATTCAAAGAAAAATCCTCTATATCTGTATAAGGGCAGACAGATGTTAATTATAAGCAAAACAACCTACTATTCATCAATAGGAGCATTATTAAAGGATTATTTATTAAATACCCATTTAATTTAATGAGTATTTAATAAATAAATGATGGCATACACATTTACTGGGAATGACACGGATCTGTATTGCCCCAACATGGGAGTATTTCAAATACAAATTATTAAATGATAAAAGCAAGTGGCTAGAATACATAAATAGGATTCTCTGCAAATTTTCTTTAAAAAAATGCATTTGTTTTCATATTAAATACAAACATGCAACTGTACCAAAAAAGGTCTGGAACAATGTAAACTGTTAACAAAATTACTTTTGGAAATGGGAATATCTGCTTTTTATTCTACATAAAATTTAATTATTTTTAAACTATGAAGAAGAATTCATATATTACTTAAGAAATAAAATGTGCTGTCTTCCTATTCAAAGATAATATTATTGGCCACTGTTCAGCAAAAGATAACCTTTTATTTGCTCTTGCTGTTGCAACTGCTTTGGTTTTCTGTTTTCTCTGTCATCTGTAAAAGGAGAT
This sequence comes from Papio anubis, assembly GCF_008728515.1. Classification (NCBI taxonomy): domain Eukaryota; kingdom Metazoa; phylum Chordata; class Mammalia; order Primates; family Cercopithecidae; genus Papio; species Papio anubis. Next base: position 45,823,118 of record NC_044978.1, read on the forward strand.
GTCTGGACTAGATTACCTCTTATGGTAAGACGGGGATTCTTTTAGTCTTATGCCTAGTATCACTTGTGTCTAAAGATATATCTATTTTCTAAAAAAAAAAAAAAAAAAAAAAAAAATTCTCACAATTCCAAATATAAACAAACCAAAAAATTAAATGCTAAACGAAACCAAAAACACCTGAGTGCTGGTATTATAATCTGGGGCCCAACAATAAAATAAAGCGAATTCTACATTTCTTTCTTTCTTTTTTCGTGAGATGGAGTCTCGCTCTGTCACCCAGGCTGGAGGGCAGTGGCGCGATCTTGGCTCACTGCAACCTCTGCCTCCCGAGTTCAAGTGATTCTCCTGCCTCAGCTTCCTGAGTAGTTGGGATTACAGGCACACGCCACCATGCCCGGCTAATTTTTGTATTTTCAGTAGAGATGGGGTTTCACCATGTTGGTCAGGCCGGTCTCGAACTTCTGATCTCGTGATCCACCTGCCTCACTCTCCCAAAGTGCTGGGATTACAGGTGCAAGCCACCGCGCCTGGCCAAATTCGACATTTGATAGTTTAAGATTCCTCTGGGCAGGTGTAACAACTTGGAAAAGCTTAGAACTCAATTTGTAAACCTCTTTGGGCAAGTTCTGTGAATACTTTATTGGTATTCAGGAGAAAAATTCAGTCATGTTTTTGTCTTCAGGAAGAGTTTATCATTATTTTGTACCTTTGCAGATAGCATTCACATAACTAACAACTTCTGATTTCCTATTTGCTTAGGTGCAAAAGAAAACGGATTTGAAAGAAAATTCTTAAGAGGGGAAAGAAACATGTCTGTTTATACAGGTGTTCAGCAATTATTGCCCTAGGGTAGAGCAGAACTTAAACTTCTTAAACAGCAACAAAGTTGTTGATCTGACAACAAAATACCAACGGGCAGATAAAATTATATATGACTTCCCTCAAAACACATACAGATTAAAAAAATTTTAGTCTCACAGGATAATAAGAGTGAAGTACTCTAGCACACTTAAACTCTTTGGAATAGGTGCAATCAATCCTTCTTTTACACTGTTAAAAATCATCAGAGTAGCTGGGCGCGGTGGCTCATGCCTGTAATCCCAGCACTTTAGGAGGCCGAGGCAGGTGGATCACGAGGTCAGGAGATCCAGACCATCCTGGCTAACACGGTGAAACCCCGTCTCTACTAAAAATACAAAAAATTAGCTGGGCATGGTGGCGGGCACGTGTAGTCCCAGCTACTCAGGAGGCTGAGGCAGGAGAATGGGGTCAACCCGGAAGGTGGAGGTTGCAGTGGGCTGAGATCGCGCCACTGCACCCCACCCAGGGGAAAGGGTGAAAATTTATCCTAAAAAAAAAAAAAAAAAAAAAAAAAAAATCGTCAGAGTAATTTCTTTAACGTGACATTTAAATGCAATGAATAATAAGCAGAATTAATGTTACCTTTTCTTTTTTTGAGACTGAGTCTCAGTCTGTCACCCAGGCTGGAGTGCAATGGAACGATCTTGGCTCACTGCAACCTCTGCCTTCTGGGTTCAAGTAATTCTCCTGCCTCAGCCTCCCGAGTAGCCAGGATTACAGGCGCCCGCCATCACACCCAGCTAGTTTTTGTATTTTTAGTAGTGATGGGGTTTCGCCATGTCGGCCAGGCTGTTCTTGAACTCCTGACCTCAGGCGATCCACCGGCCTCGGCCTCCCAAAGTGCTGGGATTACAGGTGTGAACCACCACACCCAGCCTAATGTTAACATTTTCATAGTTTCTGAGCACTAATAGCAATTTCATTTCTGAATAAGGCAATAAAAGTTAACATTTATGCCATTTATATGGAATAATGTGTAGACAATTCTATCATCTTATATTTCATCAGCATGCATCAACCTCTACAGTTAAAATGAAAAGATTCAAATTTAAACTTACTCTGTGGCCATAAACAAGGCTTGTATAACACTGTTCATATAACATGTATTTCCTAGGTTAATAAGACCTGTTTTCCCAGTTTCAGATTTTCCAGAAAGTCTAGACAAGCAAGACGCCAAAGAATTGGATTGAGAAGTCCAGGCACTTTGATTGAGAATTAACTTAATCTTCTCTTCACTGGGTTTAGGAAAATCCTACAGGCCATACAGAAGAAAAACAGTTTAAAAGTAAAGTAAAAATTATTTTTGTTGTTTAATTAACAGCATTAAGATTCTTACACTGACATTTGAACTTTCTTTCCCCCCACTTAGTTTTGAAGTAACTGGTAGTACTTGGCTAGTCATCAAAATATCAAATTTAACTGTATGGCAAAAATAAATACTGTCTAATAACAGAGTTTATCAAGTTGAAAAATACTCAAAAGCTGTTAATTCAAGTCGCATTTGAACTATTTATGTTCTCTACATGCCAGCAAAATGTTTATAAAATAAAACTTTGGGGTCAGAGAATAAACTGCAGTGCTATTCAAAGGCAGTAGAATGAAGACTTAAATTTTAGCACACAGTTAAACATAAGCAAACAATTTGTTTTCAAATTTTGTAATAAAAATGTCTCCTTTTCATTAAATACTAATATTTACTCAGTATTAACCCTTAGAAATAAAATCGCAAAGTAATTAAGAAATGAGAAATGAAAGCATCTATGCACAATGACCTTTAACTTTAAGAAAAATAAAACTTAATCTCATGTTACCCATACAGAAAATTATTACAACATACGGGTTTTTCTTATCAACTTGGTGAAGTATGAGATAACATTTCAAGTGTAAATTATTTCAAGCATGAACAGAGCACTGGAGAGTTAAGAGAAGTTGGTAAAATCATTAGGGCTTATCCGGACTGCTATTAGCATCTGGCACTTAGACCTTAGCAAACAAATATTTTCTAAAGGAGTTTCAATCTTCTAATTTTTGTTGTTGTTGACAGCTAAGAGTGCTTTCTTTGGGCTTAGAGCGAGCCCCTTGTTTCTTCTGAGCCTATATGAGTTATGAGAATTTTCAACATGAAAAACTCTGATGAACTAAAGAATGGCAATCAATTAACAAGTGCAGCAACTATCATCTATGGATCCAGTGACAATGTAGAAAGAGATTAATATTACCATCAAATCCACTCCACAATGCTCCTGTACATAATTTACTTCTGAAGTGTCAAAGTGTCACACCAGCAATATACATTAATTGCTTAACAGTCTGTTTTCTGAGCTCAACCAAAATAAGTTTGATTTAGTTAATGATACAGTAAAAAGAACTGTTTTTAATCCATCTCAGATACAGAAGTAAAGATAAGACCTTTATATTGAAATTCAGATCTCAAAAAAAACAAAAAAACACCAATAGGATTGATTTCTAATAATTTCTGATTAAGTTTGGCTGAGTTCAGTTCTCTAATTCTTTTGCTATACACTGATTATGCAGTAAGTTTACTGAGAGGAAAGTATGTTTATTGTGATCCAGTCTTCAACACAAACAGAAGTGCTTTTTAGGCTAGGCACAGTGGCTCATGCCTGTAATCCCAGTACTTTGGGAGGACGAGGATCACTTGAGCCTAGGAATTCAAGACCAGCCTGAGCAACACAGTGAGGCCCCTTCTCTACAAAAAATAAAAAATTAGCCTGGCGTGGTGGTGTGCACCTGTAGTCCCAGCTACTTGGGAAGCTGAGGCAGGAGGGTCACTTGAGCTCAAGATGTAGAGGCTGCAGTGAGCCATGAGCATGCCATTGCACTTCAGCCTGGGCAACAAAGCACGACTGTCCAAAAAAAAAAAAGTGCTTTTTAGATCCATTTACATATAAAATTGAAACACAGTATAACTCCACAAATAATTCAAGTAAAGATTCTAAACATTGATGAACAGTCCACAGCAAAAATATAATTCAAAAAGAGGTCAGATGCAGTGGCTCACGCCTGTAATCCCAGCACTTTGGAAGGCCAAGGCAGGCGGATTACTTGAGGTCAGGAGTTTGAGACAAGCCTGGCCAACATGGTGAAACCCTGTCTCTACTAAAAATACAAAAATTAGCCAGGTGTAGTGGCAGGTGCCTGTAGTCCCAGCTACTCAGGAGGCTGAGGCAGAAGAATTGCTTGAATCCGGGAGGCAAAGGTTGAAGGGAGCAGAAATTGCACCACTGCACTCCAGCCTGGGTGACAGAGCGAGATTCGGTCTCAAAAAAAAAAAAAAAAAAAAGAATTAAAAAGGGGAAGAAATCAAAGTCAAATATTTTATTAAACTCCATTTCCTGTATTCTAAGACATACTCTACATATACTTTAACACTTCTAATATTGGGGTGCAAATCTGATGCACGCGTTAACGTAACATTCCTTTTTAAACAAATTTCCCAAAAAGCTATTATAAATTTAAAGATATGCCTTATAATTGATGACACTGCAGAAATGAAGAAATATGGTTATTAATTTAGAATGGTGACAGCAGCCAAGAAAGCAGTTACTCCCTAAACATAAATGAAACCTGATTCTAACTGCATTTTTCAAACAAAAAGCATATTACCATAAAATCGTAAATTGAGTAGCTGGTTATAAGAATGTTTCACCTTACTAATATAACACAACTCCACAAATACTGGTACAACTATCATCATACCTTTATTGCTTCCAGAATAGGTTCATAGAGATCTGGAAATCCAGAATAATGATACATCATACAGTGTATCAATTCTGTTAATTGTACTAAGAAGGCTGTACTGGAAGGCAGACCATCATTTTTGAAAGAATGAACCAAATTAACCACATGAGGAACAATCTGAAGAGAAAAAAAGGATAAACAGTGCTGACTTTATACAAATTGGTAACACATTCTCTAGCCTAGAAACAGAATACAAACAATATATGATCAGCAAATACTTTTCTGTATGTTCAGTCACAGAGTTTTTTTTTATTAAGTTAAACATTTCTAAAATATCAAATCTAGTTTTCGAAGTCACATATGACTGTAATCCCATATATGACCCCTCTCCTCATCCTTACACACCATCTAAAACATAAACTAAGGCATAAAATAGGAATCTTAGTCATTGCTGCCATTCTGAAAAACGCTGTAGGTTGAAATTGTTAGGGTTATTATATTTATCAGATCATTCAATGGGAATAAACGTTTAAAAAACAATCCTAGAATTAGCTAAAGAGCTCCATCTAGTGTGAATTTAAAATTTTTTACTTGAAAGAATTAAAAGTACACTGCACATTAAAGTCTACTTCAAGAAAATCTTTACATGTGTAACTAACATTGCAGCTCAGGTAATAAGATTACTTTTAGATAAGCACAGAGACCATGCCTTACGTTAGAGTGGCTATTCTTACTAACAAATCCCATTTTCCACCCTCCAAAAGATGAGATGGTTCTAAAAATAAAGGGCATCAGAAACTTCTGTTAGTTTTAAAGAACTGGGGCTAAAAATAAAAGTGAAATCTACAATGATCATTGCTCATAAACATATAGAATATTGTTAATATTGATCATCAGCACAACCATCTTCTTTCATTGTAAAATTAAACTAAAAAGTCAATCAATCCAGAGCCAATCATATCTTTAGGAGGTTATTAAAATGAAACAACTTCTATTTTACAGACATGGCTCTTTCCATTAGCCTGATACTATATTTTTTCAATTAATTTTTAATTATAATCTGATACTACATATGTACACTTCTTGTGGTAAAAGGTATTTTCTGTTCTATTTCTAGAACATTTTGGGGTTGCTAACTCATGGTAAAAAACAAAGTTATAACTCTATTAGGGTCATACCATCAAACAGAAATAACAGCAATTATAGTAATAATTCATCAATTCCCTTTCCTTCCCACAAAAAGAACAATCATAGTCTTACAACACAGTGCTATTTCCATTCTGCTCTGTCTTGCTTTACATTTGTGCTTAAATCACACTGTAGCTTTTGCACTACCTTCTTTTATCTTACCTCCATCACAGGCATTGATGTGACCATAAAACTACCAGTTCCTAGTGAGTTCATTCTATTGCTATCACCTTTACATTTCTAAGCAAATATGAATTACACTTCTGTCGCATAAAGCCACATTTCTCAGATATTCTCTTGCTAAAAGTCAGAAATCTAAATTATTTTGTTTTCTCAAAGGTGAAGGGAGACAGAAGAGGCAAAAATTTTAGAAGTGATTATTAAATTTATAATTTCAAATCTGTCAAATTAGATTAGGTCTTTGTAATCAGGTTATATGGTTGTCTATTAGCATATCCTAAATGGTCAACACTATCACGACATGGAAATAAGACTTGGTCTTTCACAGTTATACAAATAAACTTCCAAGCAGGCTATTATCTTCTAAATGTGTGAAAGTTGATTTTTTTGAATAAGTGAAACTAAATGTTTTTTGACATTATTATAATACTAAAGTTTTTGAGGAAATGTTTAAAACTTATTTAATTAGAAGCTTTGATTTTTTTTCTTTCTCCATTATTACTATCTGCCATAGTATCTGTTTAAAATAAATTTATTCCACTGGGTAAAATGCGTGAGAAAAGCAACCTGACCCATAACACCACATATTCTAACATCAACCTTGGTTTGCCCTAAGATATTCTCAATGTATAATGAACTATGATGCTGATTCCAGATTATTGCTCATACTTAGCAACTCCTAAGCCTAAGTTCTTTACTGAGTTATTTGGAGTTACAGGTGATCTAACTGCCACATTACCCACTACGAGATTAAGGAATGTCCTCAATGTGGGCAATAAACATTAGAATGAATGATAAAGTTATGTCAGAGAATCTCCTTCCTAGAAATTTGGAAAACATCTTGAGTTGATTTTTGTATATGGTGTAAGGAAGGGGTCCAGCTTCAATCTTCTTCATATGGCTAGCCAGTTGTCAAAGCACCATTTATTGAAGAGGAAGCCTTTTCCCCACTGCTTGTGTTGACAGCTTTTCAAGATCAGATGGTCATAGGTGTGCAGCCTTGTCTGTGAAGTCTCTCTTGTGTTCCATTAGTCTATGTGCCTGTTTTTGTACCAGTACCATGCTGTTTTAATATACTACTGTAGCCCTGTAGTATAATTTGAAGCTGGGTAATGTGATGGCTCCAGCTTTGTTCTTTTTGCTTAGGATTGCCGTGGCTACTCAGGTTCTTCTTTGGTTCTATATGATTTTAAAATAGTGTTTTTTTGGTTCTGTGAAGAATGTCGTTGGTAGTTTGATAGAAAGAGCACTGCATCTATAAATTGCTTTGGGCAGTACGGCCATTTTAATGATATTGGTTCTTCCTATCCATAAGCATGGGATGTTTTTCCATTTGTTTGTGTCTTCTTGATTTCTTTGAGCACTGTTTTGTATTTCTCATTGTAGAGATCTTTAACCTCCCTGCTTAGTTGTATTTCTAGGTATTTTATTCTTTTTGTGGCAGTTGTAAATGGGATTGCCTTCCTAATTTGGCTCTTAGCTTGGCTGCTGTTGGTGTATAGGAATGCTAGTGATTTTTGTACATTAACTTTGTATCCTGAGACTTTGCTGAAGTTGTTTATCAGCTGAAGGAGCTTTTGGGCTGAGACTTTGGGGTTTTCTAGATACAGAAACATATCATCTACAAATAGTTGCACTTCTTCTCTTCCTATATGGATGTCCCGTATTGCTTTCTCTTGCCTGACTGCTCTGGCTAGGACTTCCAGTACTATATTGATTAGGAGTGATGAGAGAGGGCATCCTTGTCTTGTGCTGGTTTTCAAGGGGAATGCTTCCAGCTTTTGCCCATTGAGTATAATGTTGGTTGTGGGTTTGTTACAGATGCCTCTTATTATTTTTAGACATGTTCCTCTAATACCTAGTTTATTGAGAGTATTTAACATGAAGGCAGGTTGAATTTATTGAAAGCTTTTTCTGCATCCATTGATATAACCATGTGGTTTTTGTCTTTATTTGTTTATGTGATTGATTTGTGTATGCTGAACCAACCTTGTATCCTAGAGATGAAGCCTACTTGATCATGATGGATTAGCTTTTTTGAAGTGCTGCTGGATTTGGTTTGCAAGTTGAGGATTTTTGTATCGATGTTCGTTACATCAAGGATAAGACTTAAATGTAAAACCCCAAACTATAAAAACCCTGGAAGACAACCTAGGCAAAACCATGCTGGACATAGGAATAGGCAAAGATTGCATGACAAAGACCCCAAAAGCAATTGCAACAAAAGCGAAAACTGACAAACGGGATCTAATTAAACTTAAGAGCTTCTGCACAGCAAAAGAAACTATCAACAGAGTGAACAGACAACCTATGGAATGGGAGAAAATACTTATAAACTATGCATCTGACAAGGTCTAATATCCAGCATCTATAAGGAACTTAAACAAATTTACAAGAGAAAAACCCAATTAAAAAGTGGGCAAAGGACATGAACAGATGCTTTTTAAAATAAGACATATATGCAGCCAACAAGCTTATGAAAAAAAGCTCAATATTACTGATCAGCAAAGAAATGCAAATCAAAACCACAATGAGCTACCATCTTCCTACCAGTCAGAATGGCTATCATTAAAAAGTCAAGGTTCAAAAAAAAGGGGAACACTTATACACTTGGTGGGAGTATAAATTCATTCAATCATTATGGAAAGTACTATGGTGATTCTTCAAAGAGCTAAAAGCAGAACTAGCATTTGACCCAGCATTCCTATTACGGGGTATATGCCGAGAGGAATATAAATCATTCTACCATAAAGATACATACACGTGAATTCACTGTAGCATTATTTACAATAGTAAAGACATGGAATCAATCTAAATGTCCACCAGTGACAGACTGGATAAAGAAAATGTGGTACATATACACCATGGAATGCTATGGAGCCGTAATAATGAGATCATGTCTTCTGCGGGAATATGGATGAAGGTGGAGGCTATTATCCTTAGCAAACTAACCCAGGAACAGAAAATCAAATACCCCATGTTTTCACTTGTAAGTGGGAGCAAAATGGTGAGAACTCATGAACACAAAAAAAGGGACAATAGACATTGAGGTCTACTTGAGCGGGGAGAGTGGGAGGAGATAGAGGAGCAGAAAAGATAACTATTGGGTACTTGGTTTAATAACTAGGTAATGCAATAATCTGTAAAACAAACCCATGTGACACGAGTTTACCTATGTAACAAACTTTCACGTTTCCTTGAATCTAAAAGTTAAAAAAAATGTGGAAAACAAAGCCTTTTCTCAAATGTCTTACACATGATTGTGCCTGAAGACAAGGACAAATAATTGATGTTTTTTTCTTGGAAGACTTTGCTAGTACACCCGCTATCTTAGTTCCAGTTTTGTTTTCTATTATACATATATATAAGGTTATTGCTTGATGATTAAACTCACCAAAATTAGGGCAATTAACTGCAGAAATCACTCATCCTAAGTGGTAATGTGTAATGTAATTACGTGCTAGTAAGGTTTACTTACTATAAAGCCTGTGGACTTTCCTTCAGTGGAAATGAGACATTGAGCAACCTATGTGAATATATTCTAGATAAATAAAAACAACTGGAATTCTGAACTTCATTAGTCTCCTCTGACGTTTGTTATGGTGAATCAGTATTCCTAAGATTTTTCCATTGTGGGTTTATTGACAATGACTTTCTAGTCCTATAAAACAGGATTAGACTTTGGAAGAATTAAGTAACCACACAAAGGCACTGTTTTCCTATGATGCCCTAGGGTGGTAAATGGACAGTTGACCAAAATTACAATTTGTCATTTCTCATCTGCAGTAACTGATAATCAAATAATTGAAATCAAATAAAAGCCAATGATTCAGCTGGCTTAAAATGGCAGGATTCTAGATGTATTTTAAAGGTCGGTCAACAGGATTTGTAGGATGTAGGCTGAGAGTGAATGAAAAGCTTGCAAAGACTGGTGTGTTTTCATACTTTCAAAATTCTAAAGCAGTGCTTTTCAATCATTTTAATCCTTCTATACTGTTCATTTGTGCAACAGACATCCATCAGTGACATCTTCCATGTGAACAGTTGTTGCAAGTGGAGTAGTTTGAATAAGACACGAAAATATATTCTTAGAGGGAAATCTCACAATCTCAGTTTTCTAGGAAATCATAAAGCTACATGAAAACAGATTTGGGACTAACTTGCAATATTTTTACTACATAAAAATGTGACTCAATATTAAACTACATTTTCAAAATGAGGCTTTTTCAAAGTAGAAAGCTTATGTCACAACTTACCAAATGGAACGCCTCTGGAGAATGCTGAAAGCTAAGCAGCATGTGAGAAAGAACTGCAAGAGCACCAGGTCTCACAAGAGGAAACCAAAGTCGATTAAAAACCTTCAAAATAAGACAAGACACCACCTTAAGAATTTGTAGGAAAATCATTAATCCAACAGTGGTTATTTTCTTAGAGCTACAAATTACTTATATGAATGTCCCCTTCCTGGAAAGTTCTAACAAAACTTACGTAATTAAACTTTGGGAGAAGGATGAAGTGAGGAAATAACAACATGACAGAGATCAAGGGTAATGTAATTGGCCTAACCCAATTGTTAAAACTCCCCAACGAAATAAAAATTTGTCAAATTATGTTTACAAGGCGATAGCTCCTGAGTCCACCATTCATTCAATTCACTCAACAAATATGTGTTAAGCACATACTATTACTTGTCCTAGTTCTAGGAACTAGTGCTACAACAGTGGATCGAAATAAAAAAAAAATCTCTATCATACAGGGTTTACCATCTAGAGGGTAGGTAGAAACAATAAAAAGTAACACATGGTGGTAAGTGTTATTAAGAAATTTAAAGCAGGATATGATGAATAGAGAACGTTGTGTAGCAAAAAAATCTGCTGTTTTACATAGTGTTCAATAAATGCCTCATGAAAGAAGTGATATCCAATTATAAAACTGAAGGAAGTGAATAAGCCTTGCAAATACCTGGGATAAGAGCATTATAGGCAGGGCAAACAGCATTGCGAAGGCCTTGAGGCCTTCAGGCTGGTGTGCTACAGATGAAGAAAAAAGGGCAGTGTAAGTGAAGCAAGAGACCGAGGCAATAACAGTGGGAGATGGGACTAGAGAAGAAGTGGGCCAGAATACATAGGACCTTGTGTGATAAGTACGGGGGGCCAAGAACAGGAGCACAAGGGCTGCTGCAATCTTGCAGCAAGGGATGATGATGTAGGATCAGGGTGGTAGGATTCTGTCTGGATATATACTAAAAGTGGTGTCAGTAGAATTTGTAGGATATGGGCTGAGAGAGAATAAAAAAAAAGATAAGAATAGCTTCAAGGTTTTTGGCTTGAGCAAGCGAAAGGACAGAGGAGCCTCTAGGTCTGGGAGGGAAAAATCTGGAGTAAAATTGTAGATAAAGTGAATCTGACATTCATGTAAAGACAGATGGATACATGAATATGGAGTTCAAGGAAGAAAAACGGACAAAAAATATAAATCTGGCAGTCATCAAATTAGAGATGTTATTTAAAGCCATAGAACACCTATGCTGTGAGTATGCACTGGGAAGAAAATGGACCAAAGACTGAACTGTAAGGCATTCTAAAAGTTAGAGTAAGTACAGGAGACTGATATGCCTGTGAAGGAGGACAAAAATCAGGAGAGTATAATGTCCTGGAAAAAACAGGGAGTGATTGACTGTGTCAAATATTGCTGACAGGTCAAATGAGAAGAGGCCTGAGAAATGACTTGTGAGTTTAGCAACACTGGAAAGCACTGGTGTCAAAGGTAATTTTGGTAGAGTAATGGTGGTAAAATCTTGATTAGGTGGACCCAAGAGATAATGGAAAGAATGTTTTTGTATTGGATATTTGAAAATGAAAAAATTATTTTAATTACTTATACTTTTTTTTTTTTTTTTTGAGACAGAGTCTTGCTCTGTCGTCCAGGTTGGAGTGCAGTGGTGCTATCTTGGCTCACTACAACCTCTGCCTCTCAGATTCAAGTGGTTCTTGTGCCTCAGCCTCCTGAGCAGCTAGGACTACAGGCATGAACCATCATGCCCAGCTAATTTTTATATTTTTACTAGAGACGGAGTTTTGCCATGTTGGCCAGGTTGGTCTTAAACTCCTGGCCTGAAGTGATCTGCCCGCCTTGTGCTGGGATTACAGGGGTCAGCAACCATGCCCAGCGTAATTACTTATATTTAAATGACATTTAAAACAATTTCTAAAGCCTATTCAAAACTGTTACTCCAAACAAACCAACAATAACATACTCAAAATTAGATGCTTTCAAGGATACCACCCAAAGATAAAAATATTGATTTTACGAGTCTATATATTCTAATAGATTTCCACACTCCCACTTACCAGTTCTATTTTCAGCAAAGTAACATCTATCAAAATAGTAAACTTCTGGACAGCTGCCAGTCCTTTCAGGAGTGCAATTACCCATGTATCCACATGCTGAGCCAATGGCCAGGATAGCCAGTCAATCATTCTGAAATTGAAGGAAAACGAAACAATCATTATTGAAAATATTTTCATTTAGTTAGAGATAACAAGAGTTACAGTAGATAACCACTCCCTTTGTTAATAAACATTTACTGAATTTGCGGGGGAAAAGCACTGACCAAGATGTAGAAGTGAATGTAACAGGTGCTTGTTCTCCTGGAGTTTCCAATCTTGTAAACTGATAGTTTCTCCTATTCAACATATTTCCATAAAAATAATTTCCGATAAATTGTTTTGCATAAATGCAAAACTTAAAATTTATGCTATATAGTGGCACAGGTTAGGTATTCCTTATCTGAAATGTTTGGAACCAGAAGTGCTTTGGATTTTCAATTATTTGCATTATATATTTACTTGTTGGGCATTTCAAATCCAAAAATTTGAAATCTGAAATGTCCCAATGAACATTTCCTTTGAGCATCATGTCAGCACTCAAAAAGTACTGGATTTTCAAACATTTCAAATTTGGGATGCTCAACCTGCATCAAGAATTTATTAGGCAAATTTACTCTAAAAAGAGCAGCCAAAATGTAATCTGAACTAAGATATATGAATATGAACCAAGATTCCTCCTTCCTGGTGAATATAGTCTAATACGAAATGTACTGTTTAAAAAGCCTATATTTTGAATTGTGAAAGAGGTATCTTTATCTTTTTCAAAATCCTACTATACAAAGACAACAAAAAGAAACTTCAAATATATAAAAGAGCACTAAGTCTGTAAATATTGTAAAGGCCTCATTTTGCACTAATGGGTGCTTTTCTTGAATACCAACCCAATTTAGTGGAAAAAAAAGAAAGTAATATGGGATCTAACAGAGACACTCCCCAAAGTTAGAGCTCTACCACAATGAAGATTGATACAACTCTTTCAGAAAGCAACTGAAGGATGGGCGCGGTGGCTCACGCCTGTAATCTCAGCACTCTGGGAGGCCAAGGTGGCTGGATCACCTGAGGTCAGAAGTTCAAGACCAGACTGGCCAACATGGTGAAATTCCATCTCTACTAAAAATACAAAATTTAGCCAGGCATGGCGGCACATGCCTATAATCCCAGCAACTCGGGAGGCTGAGGCAGGAGAATGGCTTGAACCCGGGAGGCGGAGGTTGCAGTGAGCTGAGATCATGCCATTGCACTCCAGCCTGGACAACAGAGCGAGATTCCGTCTCCAAAAAAAAAGAAAGAAACTGAAGCAAATGTTCATATAATTTGACCTAGTAGTCCTATTTTTGGGATTATATACTAAGAAAATAGAAGGGGGGAAAAATGAGTTTTTGAAGCCAAAGTGACTGGTTTAAAAATCTCAATTTGCCATTTATTAGCTAGGGGACCCTAAATACCTACATAGGTTATTTAACCTCTCTGTGTCTGTTTCCTCACCTGTAAATTATACATAAACATGTTTATTTTACAGCACTGTTGTGAAGATTAAATGAATTAATCTACAACACTGGAAATACTGTGAATGCCCCTTTTCCACCAAATGTTAATACACGTGGCAATAAATAAATACCTTGATTGTACAAAATGCAAATATAAATACTAAGGACATAAATACATTACTAAAATAACAACTACTATGTTAAAAAGACTAACATCTTTTTTCTTTTTGAGACACAGTCTCGCTCTGTTACCCAGACTGGAGTGCAGCAGCATTACTTCGGCTCACTGCAAAGTTCGTCTCCTAGGCTCAAGCGACCCTCTCTCCTCGGCCATCTGAGTAGCTAGGACTACACAGGTGTGCATCACCACAACTGGCTAATTTTTGTATTTTCTGAGCTGGGGTTTTGCCAAGGGGGTTGCCTGAGCTGGTCTTGAAATCCTAGCCTCAAGTGATTTGCCCACCTCAGCCTCCTAAAGTGTTAGGATTACAGGCGTGAGCCACTGTGCCTGGCCGAAGGACTGACATCTTCATTGATACGGTTATTTTCACAACAATTGTGTTATATAACTATCTACATTAACACTGGAATGTTATTTTTATTAAGGTTTTTGCTTTTAAGATTAAAATGTCCATTCGGATATTAAGAGTGGTCCCAGTCCAAATGCAGGTTAACTACAAGTTATGTGTATGTTCCCTCTATTCTCTACACAAATTCTATTTCTTTTCTTGTTTTTCTGGCCTTTCCAGCAATGACGGTTACAAGTCATTAACGTAGTCCTTGACAGCTATTCCATATCTTCCAATTATTGTTGGAGTGATTCTCATAAAATTTTGTGGCCATTCTACTTATACAGAGTAGCAAAGCAGAGACACACTTGCATTTGTGTAAAGAGGACATTCACTGTAGCACTGTTCATGGTATAGAAAAACTGCAAACAACCTAAATGATTGTCAATAAGGAAATGTTTAAAGATACTATGGTACTGATACTATGGAACACTATATAGAGCTTGAAATAATAAGATAGATGTACATGAATCTATCCATAAGGAATCTAAAATGGAAAGAGCTGAGAAATTGTTGAATTAAGATGGAAAAAACATACCAGTGCAGTTTTTTTAAAAAACAGTTTTAGTTTAAAAGAAAATCATGTGAATACATATACGTAAATATGGACATAAAAAAGATGAAATCTAGAGGCAGGGTATATGTGAGTACATCTTGGCTCTGTGGATTATTTGCATCATGAGAAGTCACACTGTCAGAGAAGAACCAGACAGGGCTCACCAGAATACAGGTCTCAAGGCCAGAACTCCCTTTGGCTCAGTCTAAAGAGAGTACTGAGAGAGGGTGAGAGCACAGAGAGTAGAAAATTCCACTTGGCCGTGGCTTTTCATTATCCTTCATTACTCAGCCAGCCTTTTTCTCATCCTTTCCATTTCTGCCTTTACATCTCAAAAGCTTCCATTCTTTACCTTCATGTATGCCAATCTCTGGACCACCTATAAATAAACTTCATATCAGATGTTATACAGATCAGAAGCTGCTGTGGTCTGAATGTTTGTGTCCCTCCAAAATTCATATGTTAAAATCTAATCCCCAATGTGTTGGTATTAAGAGGTGGGGCCTTTGTCAGGTGACTAGTGACTGGGATTAGAGGCTGAAGGGGGCACCCCTGCTCTTTCTGCCACGTGAGGACACACAGAAAGCTCCATCTAAAGGAAAAGGCCCTCACCACACACCAAATCTGCTTGACCAATTTAATGAAAAAAGAAAAAACAAAAAAGTAATATGGGATCTGATACAGACACTACCTAAAGTTAGAGCGCTACCACAATGAAGATTGGTACAACTTTCAGAAAGCAACTGAAGGCTGGGTGCCGTGGCTCACACATGTAATCTCAGCACTCTGGAAGGCCAAGGTGGCTGGATCACCTGAGGTCAGAAGTTCAAGACTAGCCTGGCCAACATGGTGAAACCCCATCTCTACTAAAAATACAAAAATTAGCCAGGCATGGTGACCTTGGATTTCCCAGCCTCCAGAACTGTGGGAAATAAATTTCTATTGTTCATAAATAACCCAATCTAAGGTATTTTTTTACAGTAGCCCAAACAGACTAAGTCAGAAAGCATTCATGAAATAAAGATTTGTGTATTATATAGCAGGTACTGTGTTTGGTGCTGAGAATATAACAATAAGGTATGGTTTCTGTCCTTAAAAAGGGAAGAAAAGTTAGGAAATTTGTCAACAAGCACACAATTATCAAATAATAGTACTGGCATTTAAACTAAGCTCTGCCAGGACAGAATGCCATGTTTTTTTTGCCACACTTTAATTATATTCCAGTTCTGTTTCAATTTGATTGGACTTGCACATGTCTGTTTCTTCTCTGGTACAGGCAGGCACTGCAGGATAAACTATTTTTATGGTTAACTACAGGAATCTTATCCACCATGTATCAGTGATTATCAATTTGAATTCTAAGGACACTTTCTTTTAACCCTGGTATACTGATTTAATATCTTACTATTTAAATAACATTTAACTATATACTTGTTATTTACGTACTCCACGACCTATCTCCTCCATTAGATTGTGAGCTTGACAGCAGTAATCTCTCATGTATCTTCGGATTCCCAGCACTTAATGCCTGGCACTGAGTAGGAACTCAAATTTATTAACTAAATGAAAGCATTTCTTTATATAGCTAAAGAAAAATACATGCAACTTTAAAATCGTAACAGTAAAACTGGCAAAATTATGAAAGACACCATAATTGTCTTGGTTTAATTGTAATTTATGGAGAATAACACCAATTTCCACTTTTACATGGCAGCTTGCGGGCTATAGGCAGCCTTCCCTTTTATTTGTCCCAATGTTTTAAACATTGGGAAATTTCACATAGAAAACTGGATTTCAGGCTTCTTTTGAAAAATCAAACAAGACTGGATTCCAATTTCCTTGTATCAACAGACAACTGGAGTTCATGATCAGTTTTCTCTTTTAGAAGGTACTTATGTATCCCATTTCCTATCATTTAACTTATACTTGGCCTATTTCATATTTTAATGTTACCTGTTTGGTCCTGGTATGGTATCTAGATTTACATTTGCATTTCTATGGATTATAGAAAATGACTGTAAACATGATCACTGCTATGTTTGGGAAAGTATAGTGCACGGGGAGGTATAAAGTGGGAGGAAGATGGTAAAAATAAATATCACTATCCCTTTCAGTTACATTTTCTATATAAGAGTAATTACTTCAGGTAGATTATGGGTAAATAGGATCACGCAGGCTATACTGGAAATGTAATATAAAAACTGGGTACAACTCCCCATAGAAACAAATAGGTAAAAATTAATTTCCAAATATATCTTGAAAAAAAATTCCTAAATTGGGTACTACAACTGTTTTTGAAGAGGCTTGAAAATTAAGAGGACTGAATGCCAAGAAGTAGAATATGAATTCATCTTAGTAGGTAGTGGAAGTCACTACAATGTCTTGATTGAAAGAGAAAAATCAGGAGTCCAGATGATTAAGATAAGAAAAGTAAGTCACTGCTAGCAAAAAGACGAACTAAAAAACTGTGCAACGAGGAAAGCCTGATTTCTTCAGGGCAGTGGGGATACAGTAAGCGTCATTTTAAGAAATGTCCTAAAGAAAAAATCCAATGGACTTATTCATTATGTTAATCAAAGGGAATGAAAGAAAGGATGGAGTTGAAAATTGCTTATAGGTTTGTGACCAGATATTTAGAATTAGTGTCAATTTAAGTAAAAAAAGAGAAAAAAATAAACACCAATATCAGGCCATGAAGATAAGTTCTGCCTCTAAGAGAGTGGCCCTACGTGAGAAACTTGACTACCCTGGTTTGTGTCTTCATGGGTGACTATCTCATAACCGGGAGCCAGATTTAAGTTCAAATACCGGATTCACTGTTTATTACCTGAATGAGCTTGGGTAAACAATTTAACCTCTCAGTTTCCTCAACTATGAGATGGGGCCAATAACAGTACCTATTTCAAAAGACTGTGGTGAGTATTAAATAGTTTATGTCATGTAAAGAAAATCTGCTACTATTACCCTATGCAATGAAAGTGATGGACCAACTAATTTCTAATTTCACTTCCAGCTGTAAAATCTATAATTCTCTGCATCTGTTTTACTAGGAGGAAATACAAGTTATAATACATTCATCACAAAGGGAAAGACACTTTAGTGCTGTTACAGTCACACTGACAAAAGTGTGCTGCTGCTAAATAGGGCACAGAAGGAGTTACATTATGAAGAGATGAATAAGGTAAGAGTTTCTTAAGAGTAAATGAACAACGAGAACTTTACATAAAGACTTGGAAGTCAGCCACATACAGATCAGAACTGATAGTGATGATAATAATGGGAAGGAAGAAAATAAAAAGAATAGATACAGAAAAAAATTCCTAACAGTATGGTGTCAGATAAGAATTTCAAGAACAATGAATACAAAGATATCAAGGAGATGAGAATAAAAATACAGATTATCAAACACAGCAAGGGGGATCATCATAAATTAAAAGCAATGGGGACAGAGGTCACACAACAGGAAAAACATTTACATAAGAGTTTTCTCATACATACAAAGCACTTTCACAAATTTCTGAAAGTCAAAGAGGAAATGAACACTATGAAACTGGAAGTAAAAGTTACAGATAAATTGATTCAATTATGTTTAAGAGCACAAGAAGAAAGGAGAAATGCTAGAAGAGGAAGACCTTTTTAAACAATGAAGTGAAAAGGGGGATAAGGTGGAGAAAATCAAAGTCCCTAGAGTTTGTGTTATAGAGAGTGAAGTTAGTACAAATGCAGCTGAGAACTCAATATGAATACCTCAGTTTATATGTTACCTTATAATAATAATTTTATAACAGAAGCACAGAAACCCTTTTGTCCAAATCCTTATATTGTATTTAAATGTGCTTAATATACATACACACACAGGAAAAGAATTAAAAAACAAAAAACAGTCAGGTATTAAATAAGAACAGGAAGACACAAAAAACTCAATTAGAAAAAAATAGTCATTGAAATAAAGAAACTCAGTAAGTAAGCTCTACAGATGAGCACCTTTGGAGAGAAAATTAGTGAACTATAAAACAGTATTGATATTCTTCCCCTCAGATATCCACAGGTTTGCTTCTTCACATCCTTCATGTCTTCACTTCATGGTTACCTTAGTGAAGACTTCTTAAGCCATCTTATTTAAAATTGCAAACCACTTCCCCACAATCTGTCCTCCTTCCTGTCTACTCCTATCCCTCTTTCTGTCTGCTTTTTTTCAAACATGTATCACTATCTAACGTACTAAATTATTTTACTTATTATATTTAATCAAAAACAAATTCAATTTTAAGATGCATAATTAGCTTATGTACCACCAAGGCAAGAAAAGTCATGCCAATTTAACTAGGACACGAATGACTGGGCATTTCTGCATTTAAACATCTTTGAAATTAGAAGACATGTTGGAATCAATGAAGTGTGTTATTAAATTACTGTCTGCCTCCCCAAGTAGAATGTAAGCCTATAAGGCAGATATTTTTATCAGTTTGTTTGAGGACATTTTGAACACTGCCTGGCATTCATGGTAAGTACTCAATAAGTGTGGTTTGAATAAATGAATGAATGACTGAATAAAAGTGCCAAAGTGCTGAGAAGGGCAAATAATATTAAGATTATACCTAGAAATGTAAGAATAAAATTATAGAACATTAAGGATAAAGAGAACATAAAAGTTTCCAGAAAAGCTGACTACTCACAAAGGAATGAGTCAGATTGACAGGTGACTTCCCACCGGCAACAATAGATGCCCAAAGGTAATACAGTATTATTTTTAAAATGCTAAGAGAAAACAGCTATCAAATTAGAATTCTGTATCTTGCCAAATCTGAGAAACTGATTTAAAACTGAGAAAGAAAAAAAATACAAACAGGCGAAGGCAAACAGTGTATTACACATTGAGCCTGGTTAAGAGAGAAAGTAAAGTATATACTTACTAAAGAAGAAAAAAAAAAACGAAGAAGAAAAATAGGTTGCAGGAAACAATGATAAGCAACGAAATTAGTGAAATACTGTATACTGATAATCCAATCAGCATCTGCATATATGTGTGTATATTTTGGGAATTAAAGTTGAATTGAAAATAGATTTGTGAATTATTGGGATGCCTGTCAACGCTGTAAGGTAAACAATTCCAATCTATTTGGAGAATATTTACATATGTCATTCCATGATTTTAGTTTTAAACATTCGTAAGTTTTTCATTACTCACAAAATACAAAGTATTTCCTCTTCCCCAATCTACAATTACCATTAATAGTGTCATGAAGAAGTACCTGCAAAGGGCTTGGGTCATACTTGCATCTTTTACATTTGGATCTGTAGTAAGGCTCCTGATGAGAACTGTAATCATCTGAAGAGGAATATGCTGCACAAGGCTTGCCAATGCTACAGAAGGTTCAAATGATGCATCTGTTTTTTTAATTAAAAAGAAAAGGAAACATGGCAAGTACGTTCAAGTATTTAAAAAGAACAACACTTTACAAAAAAAACAAAAATAATTGCAGCAAAGGTGTTAATTAGGAAGGATTATTATGCTACACCCTCATGCGTAGACTCTAATTTACAAGGAATGTTAAATTACAGGAATGAAAGATTAAGAGTGAACAGCAATGATCACTCATACTATAGACAGAATACTAAAATATATTGCTATGGTTAGTCCATAAGTTACTTTAATTTTTCATAATCTATCGACTTATTGTTGCACTGAAATATTAACCTGTAAATCACTAATCAGAAAGGAAATATAAAGAAACATAAAGTATCATTTCAACTTCTACTTCAGACCCTCCAAAATAACTTAAAACTTATTGATCATTACATCTTTCTAAGGAAGATTTTTAAAAAATCTCTTAAAGTAAAAATTAAGGTGACTTTTGGGGGCACTTAAGTATCATTTCAACTCCCGCTTCAGACCCTCCAGAGTAACTTAAAACTATTCATCATTACATTGCTCTAAGGAAGATTTTTAAAAATCTCTTAAAGTAGAAATTAAGGTGACTTTTGGGGAGACTTTGCTTAAACTGGATACAAATTAAGCAAATCCAAGACAAGCACCTTTATTGCTACGGTTGAAAAAATTTGGTAGGAACCTAACAGTTATGACAACACAGGCAATAGAAGTAAAATTACAAAAAGAAAAGAAAAACCAACTCAGATACTGCAAATACATCGTTTGTAATTCTTTCAAAAATATATTAAATTCATCAGAACATAGAACGCTTGATAAAACTCCACCTTTACTTCTGGTTCTTAAGATAAAAAGAGGACACGTCCCTCACAACTTCAATCTGAACAGCCAGACAGTCCCCGCTGGTGGTATAAATGAAGGAGAATGCTTGTACCAAGTAGAGCGGAAATGAACATGGTTTTGAATCTATTCAAACCTGAAAGGTCCAAGACAGAACAAGGAAGGTAGAGGTACTGGTAAAATTCCTGGGCGAGAAAGCATTTTCTAGGCAAGTATCATGTGACCCTTCTCTGCTTTCTGAGAATGCAGTTCATGGGCACTAAAACAAATATTTAAATCCTCGTACTCTTCTTCCTTCCCTCATTCTATCTGTATCCCTCCTTTGTCTACTAGATACTGTAGACAAAAAATGTCAGTATTTAAAAACTTCATAGTTAACTGGGATAATCCAGTAATAAATTGCACAATCCATTAATTCAAAAATGAGGAAATACAAAAATGGGGGAAAAACTCATTACAAAAGGAGAGAGACACGAACAACAAATACTATGGTAAACATCATGCTACCATTAGTCACTAATGAATGGAAGCTTTCTGCAGTAGCTGTCATCCTCAAAGCATTCCAAATAACTTGAGCAGAGGCTGGGTAATTAAGCAACTTGTTTAGTGCCAAAGGTCTTAGACCTGGACGTTCTCAACCTTTAAAATGGGAACGCTGCCTGTTTTTAAAGTACGAGGTGACGTCCTGAATAAGGTAGTGAATGTGAATAAATCTGGGATAAGGGTATTAGGATTTGCTCTCCCTTAAGAATGTTTTCAGGGCAGTAGGAAAACATAGTGTGAATGTGTGTGTTCAAGAGAGACATATACTGAATTTTTATGAGATGTTCTGAAAGATAATGACCCTTACCTGTGGAAGAGATGCTTGCAAAAACTTCCTGCAGAGAAGGCAACAGTGTGGTAGGCTCGGCCTTCCAGATGTTCTGCAGCAAGTTACTCACTTTTGTCACCTGGGAGACATATTCCCGCAACTCTCTCTCCTGAGTGGACACGCACTGGAAGTGGCCTATCGTTCGAACCAGCTGTTGACAGAACGTGATGGACAATTTCCCTTTGGGGATGCATTGCACGAAGTCGGTCAGAAGGTCGCTCAGTCGGGCACAGAGCTGCGGCTCCGGTCTCTCACACACCATCCGTAACACCTCTACCTGCAGGAGGCTGAAGAGATCCAGCACCGACGGACAGCTCATAATCAGCTTCAGGCCGTTGTGAATGTAGTCCAGGATGGCTACATCCTTCCTGTCCAGAGAGTGGTAGCCCTGATGAAGGAGGCCCAACACAAAGGTCTTGTTGAAGAAGGACTCGAACTCTGGCCGGTGGTATCGTGCGTAGGCCTCCAGCACCTGGTGCCCCACCTGCCGCTGGAAAGGGTCCTGGCCCTCCAGGATGAGCCGGGTCGTCAGGTCAAACATGGCCTCGCACTGCGCCTCGTCTAGCCAGTGCTCCGCCGATTCCACCACCTTCCGCACAATCACCCGCTTGAGGGGCAGGGGATGCGAAGAACTCACAAGGCCCTCCAGGATCTTGTCCATTGTCGCCACGCAGCAAGGCCAGGGCCAGAGGATAAGGAGCGGGTGGCGGCAGCCCCGAGGTGGGGCAGGAGAGCCCCGGGGCGGAGGTGAACTTGGAGCACCGCAGCAGCAGCGTGACGGGCCACCGCCACCGCCGCCTCAGCAGCCACATTTATGGGGCAGGGAGACCCATCCAAGCTGGGGCGAGAGCTGGCGAGCCTGGAGAGCGTAAGAACCGACACCTGCGGCTGGCCTAAGACGCCAGAGGCCCGTACTCCGCCGCCGCCCCGGGCCCTCGATCCCTCTCAGCATCAGCGCGGAGAGGCCTGTCGGGACCCCCGGCGGCGTCGGCGGGCGCTCAGGGTCCGGGGCTGCTAGCCGGTGGGTGGAGGAAGCGCGCCTCCGAGTTCCGGGTCAGGTGTGGGCGTCCAGGCTTCAGCAGATCGTGAGAAGAAGCCGGCTGTCGGCTGAGTCAGGAGGCGCTGTCACGGAGGGTGCTGGGATCAGCCGGGTAAAAGAGACCGAAGCGACACCCTTTGACCCGGATTTTGAAGTGCCGGCAAACAGGAAGTGAAGGACCTAGGACCCTCCGGCAAGGACCGCCCCTCCGCCCGTCTCTTCCTCTCTTCTTCCCTCTCTCCCTCCCTGCTTCCCCAGCTTCCGCCCGGAGTAGTAGACTCCCTTCCCCCGGCACTCGAGCCTACTTCCCGCCCCGCAGCGCAGGTGCGGCGACTACCGCGTCACTGGAGAGTGTGTCGAGTCACAGGCGGTCTTCCGCACGGAGCGTCCCCGGCTGACGCTGCGCAGCTGGCTGCGACCGTAGGATTCTCGCCGGCTAGTCTCCGTCGGTTCCGCCTGCGTCAGGTTACTCGTGAAAACTCGAGAAAGTGCTATTGATGTGAAATCCGAGGAAAAGAGCATTTGGGGGAAAAGTAAGGAAAACTCAAAACTCGGATTGAGAAGATTTTGCCTTGGCTCATTAATCAAGAGTTGCGCTTGCGCGCCTAAATGCCACTGCCTTTATCGTGCGATGTCGGTATTGAAGTAAGAGCAATACCGGCGGCATACCTAGCATTTAGCGGCCATCAGTATCAGTAGCAGGCCTGTAGCAAAAAACCAGTTAGTGAGCCTTTGTACCATATCGAAAATTATAAGCCGTCCAAAAAAGTGTGAGGAGAGTAAGGGAAAACGGCATATTAGAATTCAAGTATTTTTATTCCTGTGTCATACAAAAGAGTACTGTGAAAATAGAAAACCAGGTGGAAATACCACAAAACTCATTGTGTATGTTGACACTGAAGATGGTTTAAAGTAGGGAAGAACAGATGCAATCATGTTTGTTCTCTTTCATGCCAAATTCCAAAGATTCACAATAAGAGTTTGAACTTCAATCAGAGCTCTTTATATTGGAAAATATTGCCTAACTATATAGCGCCCTTCAGGCTTAGTTAATATAGTTGTGAAACTAGACATTAAGGCCCTGTAATACAGACAAAACTTTAAAGAAATAGGTCATTTAAAATGTCCCGTAGAAAAATGAACAAAATTCTGTTACTTCAGTTTGCTAAAGAGTGTTTTTTTTTGTTTTTTTTTTAACCAAGTTACAAACACGATTATACTAACATATTTAACACGTTGATTATGGTAGTCTTACGAAGAGTGGTTTAGAGGAGACAGGGGCTGGGTAAAAGGGAACTTAAGACCAAGTTGAGTTGTAGGAAGATACCGAAGATAAAAGAGAATTGAGGTAATTGATCTATCCATCATGCTAGAGACAGGAATGATTTTGGAACTTTCCTTTTTCCAATAGGCAGGAGGTGAAGGTACAGAGATATTTGTCTTTACTGGGAATAATGCCACAGTGGAAGACAAAAATAATATAGAAAATAAACTATTAAGAAGGAAGTATTAGGAAGGAGCGTGGATTTGAGGTGGAGTGGAGGAAATTTGGAATTAGTCTTTGTGCTCAGAAACTAACAGGATGAATATTGCTGAATGGTACCAGTGAAGTGATTATTCCAAAGTAGACAAGAAAAAAATATTGGTAAATTTAAAACTTGACAGATTACTTTGAATTGTCTATAACATTTTCTTCTTTCTGTTAATACTAGGTCTTGAAAAATTAAATATTACAAAATAAGATGTCTGAGAGAACATAATGCTATTAATTCATATAAATTACATAACGTCATAATATTAGACTTCCAAAAGCACCATGACTGTATTTTAAAAATACCTGTTGAATGATAGATGCATGAAATGAAATATTAGGTTTTTATACCAAGATATTCAAAACTTATTTCCTTCTTTTGCCATTAGTTAAAAAAATGTGTATAATACTCTCTTCTATAAGATTTCAATTGAAAGTGGCCAACTTTAAATTTATTTTATAGCATAACTAAAAATTCTGTAATAATACCATGGTCCTTTTTAACATTTTAAAATATTTTCAGAAGTCTGTGGAAGATTTTTTTTTGCAGTGAGTCATGCCACTAATCATTGAATCCAATGGGTGCTATCGTATGGGGCATTAAAATTTTGTATAAAGTTTTAGTCTAAGGCCTCAATTGCTAATTACAGGTTTTACAAATATGTTAGATCTGAGAATGGGAGCTGAGTGATGGGGATGAAAGAAGAAAAAGCACAGGATAGGGAGTGATTATTGAGCAACCTCTGTGTTCCTGGAACTCAATATATTATACTTTACCCTTGGTTCTCAAAACAGGGTTTTGGAAGTAGATGTTAATAGCTGCATTTTATAGATAAGATACTGAAACCAAAGGAGGTTAAAAAAATAATCACGTCTGACTCTAGAGTCTCTATTAATTTCCATCATACTATTAGATGAAAAGTGTGTGTGTTTATATTTGTGATAAGCAAAGAGAAAAGGCAGTTCCAAAAGCAGTAGTTAGAGTTGGCCAACTGCAATAACGTTATTGTGAGGTTAGTTTTCTCCTAGGAAATTTATATTATACCATCTTATAGAATCAAAAGCAAACTGATTTTATAGAGAGGACTGTGATAAATAAACCATCATATGAAATAATTACAAATAATCCCTGACTTTATGAAATTTATGTTCATATACGTTTTTTAAGTTGTAAAGAAAATAAGACAGGAAAGAAACACACCAACCACTTTGATATGGTTTTTGTTTTAATGATTTAAAATGGACACCAAGCTAATCTCATGACCCTATTTCATTTAATTTTTTAATTTTTAATTAATTCATTTAATTTTTTTCACAGTGCAAAGTGAAAGCAAGTTTATTAAGGAAGTAAATGAATAAAAGAAAATTAAAAATTAAAAATATACCATTGGCTACTTCATAGGCAGAGCAGCCTCACTACCCTATTTTAAATCTTCCAGTGCTTATCATCTTAAAATTCAAATGGCTACTGTTGACTTTAAGGCCCTCCATAAAGTTGCTCTTGTGTCTTTTCCTACCGTTCTCCTCATTTATTATATGTTTACAGCCTGATTCTGTCCTCTAGAATCTAAGCTTCATGAGGTCAAAAAACAAACCCCTTAATTTTCTTAGTTACCTCTATATCTAGCAGTTAGAACCTAAACAATCTAACAAGTGTGTGTGTATGTGTGTGTGTGTGTGTGTGTGTGTGTGTGAGAGATGGAGTCTCACTCTGTTGCCCAGGCTGGAGTACAGTGGTATGATCTCAGCTCACTGCAACCTCCTGGGTTCAAGTGATTCTCCTGTCTCAGCCTCCTGAGTAGCTAGGATTATAGGCACCCACCGCCACACCTGGCTAATTTTTGTATTTTTAGTAGAGATGGGGTTTCACCATGTTGGCCAGGCTGGTCTTGAACTCCTGACCACAAATGGTCTTCCCACCTCAGCATCCCAAAGTGCTGGGATTACAGGCGTGAGCCACCGTGCTCAGCTCAGTCTAACAATTTTTTGAGTGAATGAAGTTTTAAAAAATGAAATGAAAAACATGGTTAAGGCCGGGCGCGGTGGCTCAAGCCTGTAATCCCAGCACTTTGGGAGGCCGAGACAGGCGGATCACGAGGTCAGGAGATCGAGACCATCCTGGCTGACACGGTGAAACCCCGTCTCTACTAAAAAATACAAAAAACTAGCCGGGCGACGTGGCGGGCGCCTGTAGTCCCAGCTACTCGGGAGGCTGAGGCAGGAGAATGGCGTGAACCCGGGAGGCGGAGCTTGCAGTGAGGTGAGATCCGGCCACTGCACTCCAGCCTGGGCCACAGAGCGAGACTCTGTCTCAAAAAAAAAAAAAAAAAAAAAAAAAACGGTTAAAAAAAAGTCCTAAGGAATCTACACAATAATTTCTAGAACTAAAAAACTCAGCAGGGTTTCAGAACATAAGAGAATAGACAAAAATCAATTGTACTTTTATGTACTAGCAATGAACACATGGAAACCAAAATTAAAAATATAGCATTGATAATTGCTCAAAATAAAAACTATGTAGGTGTAAATCTGACAGTGCATGTACAGGACTCATGCTGAAAACAACAAAACACTGATGAAAGAAATCAAAGATCTAAATAAATGACCATGTACAAGGATTAGAAGACTCACCGTAGTGTAGATGTTAATGATCCCTAAATCGATATGCAGGTTTAATACAATTCCTATTAAAACTCCAGCAAGGTTTTTTTTTTCTTCTTCCTGTACAGGCAAGATTATTCTAAAATGTATTTGGAAAAACAAATCAGAGTAGCTACAACAATTCTGAAAAGGAGGAATTAAGTGAGAGGGACCATTTTACCTGTGTTACTTTGTTCTTATGCTGCTAATAAAGATGTATCTGAGACTAGGTAATTTATAAAGGAAAAGTTTAATTGACTCATAGTTCAGCATGGCTGGCAGGCCTCAGGAAACTTACACTTATGGTGGAAGGGGAAGCAAACATGTCCTTCACGTGGCAGCAGGAAGGAGAAGAATGAGAGCTAAGCTAAAGGGGGAAGCCTGTTATAAAATCAGATCTCGTGAGAACTTATATCATGAGAACAGGATGGGCGAACCTGCTCCCATGATTCAATTATTTCCACCTGTTTCTTCCCTCAACACATGGGGGTTATGGGCAGTACAATTCAAGATGAGATTTGGGTGGGGACACAGCCAAACCATAGCACTAATCAAATATAATACTCATTATATGCCAGGGTAATTAAGACAGTATGGTAATGGCAGAGAGATGGACACATAGTCAGTGAAATGGACAACAATAACCTAGACCTACACAAATATACCCAAGTGATTTTTGACAGAGATTCAAAAGCCATTCAGTGGAGGAAGGATAGTGTTTTCAACAAATGGTGCTGGAGTAATTGGATGTTCATAGGCAAAAAAGAAATGAGAAAACAACAGTACCACTGGACTGTTCTGCTACAAGGTTTCACAGAAGCCCCAAACTTATTTTGTCAAATCTTAGTCCTGGAGGAATTCAAACTTTCCAGGACCCAGTTGTTAGAATATGTGGATGAACTTTTAATTTCTGGCAAAAGGAAGGCCGAGGTATCAGAAACCACCATAATCTTGCCGTATTTTCTTTGAGAAAGGGGATTGTGAGTCTCTAAGAACAGATTGCAGTTTGTAGAAAAAGAAGTTAAATATTTAGGACACCTGATTAATGAAGGGAAGTGGATAATAAACCCAGAGAGAATATGGGGAATAGTGGGTTTGCCTTTGCCTAAGACAAAGAGAAAACTCCAAAAATTTTTAGGTTTAACTGGCTATTTAGGTTATGGATTGACTCATATGCTTAAAAGACAAAATTCTGTATCTCAAGTTACTAGAAGAGGAGCCCGATCCCTTGTAATGGCCCCCAGAGGAAATTCAGGCAGTGAAAGAGCTAAAGCAGGCCCTCACTACAGCCCTGGTCCTGGCCCTCCCATCTTTAGAGAAACCATTCCATCTGTTTGTAACAGTAGACCGGGGCGTGGCCCTTGGGGTGCTTACTCAAACCTGGGGAGGGAAGAGGCAACCTGTTGCTTTTGTCTCCAAGCTTCTCGATCCTGTCTCTCAGGGGTGATCTGAATGTGTGCAAGCAGTAGCTGTGACAGCCCAGATGGTAGAGGAGAGTTGAAAGCTACCCTTTGGTGGGGCCCTAATAGTAAACACCCCACACCAGGTCAGGAATATATTAAATCAAAAAGCTGGGAGATGGTTGTTGGATTCTCAGATTCTAAAATATGAAGTCATATTACTAGAAAAAGATTGTTTGGTTGTAACACCAGATACTTACCTGAATCCAGCCAGTTTCCTATGGAAAGGAGACAAGAACAAAGAGACATCAGACTGTAACTGCTTAGATATCATAGAATACCAAGCCAAAGTTAGACCAGACCTTAGGGAAGCTCCACTACGTGATGGGATTAGACTGTTTGAGGATGGGTCATCCGGAGTGATAGATGGCAAGAGACATAATGGTTATGCTGTCTTTGATGGAAATAAGCACTCATTATGTGAGAAAGGTAGATTACCTAATGGCTGGTCAGCCCAAACCTATGAATTACATGCTCTTGACCCCTAAAGCTCCTTGAAGGCCAAGAAGGGACTATATATACTGATTCTAAATGTGCCTATGGGGTGGTACACACTTTTGGAAAAATCTGGACAGAGCAGGGCCTAATAAATAGTAGGAGAAAATAATTGGTACATGGGGAACTGGTCAGACAGGTTTTAGAAAGTCTCCTGCTTCCAGCAGAGGTAGCCATAGTTCATGTAAATGATCATCAGAAAGAGAACACTATAGAAGCTATAGGAAACAGGTTTGCAGATGAAGCTGCTAGGCAAGCGTCCCTGGGAGAAGAAATTATAGACTATTTAGCCTGATACCAGACTTCCCTAAGGTAGTATTAAGGTCTCAGTTTACCAGAGAGGAGAAGGAAGAATTAGACAGGATGGGGGTCACTCAAAGTGAAGATGGGAAATGGGTACTTCCTGATGGGAGAGAAATGGTAAGTAAACCCCTGATGAGAGAACTGATGTCTGTATTACTCCCCAAAGGGAGTCATTGGGGACCCCAGAGTCTGCATGATGCAATACTTAAGAATTATGGGTGTATAGGGATTTATACCCTCGTTAAACAAGTATGTGGAAGTTGTGTAACTTGTCAAAGGATAAACAAAGAGGTGATTAGAAAACAGTTCACAGGAGGAAGACCTCCTGGACTAAGACCACTTCAGAGCATTCAAGTAGATTTCACATAAATACCCAAAGTAGGAAGACTGAAGTATTTATTTACTGGTGATCATGGATCACCTTTCCAGCTGGGTGGAAGCCTTTCCCCTTCCAACAGCCACCTCCAGGAACGTGGTCAAAATAATATTATAACAGACTTTACCTAGATTTGGCCTGGTGAAAAACATTGATTCAGACAATGGCAGCCACTTCACCTCCAGGGTGTCAAGGGGAATTATGGAAGGTTTACAAATTAGATGGGATTATTACACCCCTTGGCATCCCCCTTCCTCTGAAAAGGTAGAATGAATCAAACTCTCAAAAAGCACTTCACCAAACTAATAAACTAAAATGCCTTGGACCAAATGTCTCCCAATGGCACTCCTTAGGATTAGGACAGTCCCAAGAAAAGACTTGAGATTGTCCCCCTACAAGTTATTATATGGACTCCTGTATTCAGGCAGAGCTATGGATATTCCTACTATGGAAACCAAGGATCAATTCTTAAGAAATTATATACAGGCATTATCATCCACCCTGTAATCCCTTAGGTTAAAAGGACTTCTGACTCAAACTCTGCCTCTTGAGTTAGCAGTTCACTGCTTCCAGCCTGGCAACTAGGTGCTGATTAAGACTTGGAAAGAAGACAAGCTCCATCCAAGCTGAGAAGGTCCCTATCAAGTGCTGCTGACCCCTGAGATGGCCATGTGTACAGCTGAATGGGGGTGGACTCACTATACTTGTCAAGGGACTGGTAAAAGAGACCCTGGAAGGATGGGAAAAAGATCAGTGGAAAGTACATGGGTCACTTGAGGAACCCTTAAAGTTAACTCTGAGATGAATCTAAAAAGAAAACATGGGCTGGTCCCTTTTCTGGAAGCCAATATGGCTGGGATGGGCTACTATACGAAGAGAAGAAGGTCAAAGTAGAAACTGACAGGAGACTCCTGTCTACCCATTCAGGTTGGTAATTAATGTAACCAAGATGGTGGCACCCAAGACTATAAGATTTGATGACTGCCAGGTTTTACCTTGTGAGAATTTGGAAAATCAGAGACAACGCTTACATGTGGATAAATATCCACTTCATATGATCTGCTTGGAATAGTCAAATTAGAGGTTTCTAGGGCCTAGAGAGAAAATAAATGGGAAGTTATTGTTTAATAGGTACAGAGTTTCTGTTTCAAAGGATGAAAAGTTCTGTAAATGGATAGTGGTGATGATTGCACAACAGTGTGAATGTACTTAATGCCACTGAACTGTACACTTCAGAATGGTAAATTTTGGGTTATATTTTACCACAATAAAAAATTAAAATCAACAGTAAAAAAGTCAATCCAATTAAAAATGGGCAAAAGACTTCAAGATACGTTTCAATGAAGAGGATATACAGATGGCAAACAAATGAAAAATTGTTTAACATTACTAGCTAATAGGGAAATGCAAATTAAGACCCTGAGATATTATTACACACTTATTAGAGAACTGCTAAAATAAAAAATGGTGACAACATTAATGCTGGCAGAGATGCAGACAGACTGATATCTCATACATTGCAAGTGGAAATGCAAAATGGTTTAATCACTCTGGAGAATTGTTTGACAGTTTCTTAAAAATTAAACATGCAGCTATCATATGATCAAACTGTTGAACTACTGGGTATTTATTCCAGAGAAATGAAAATCTATGTTCACACAAATACATATAGGCAAATATCCAAAGCAGTGTTATTTGCAATAGCCAACAACCAAAAACATTCAAAATGGTCATCAGTAGGTGAATGGCTAAACAAACTGTGGTCATCAGTAGGTTGAATGGCTAAACAAACTGGTACGTTCTTACTGTGGAATATTACTTAGCAATAAAAAGAAACTATTGATGGATACAACTTGGATGGATTTCAAGGGCATTCTGCCAAGTGAAAAAAACTGATCTCAAAAGTCACATACTATGTGATTCCATTTGTATGACATTCTCAACATGAGGAAATTTTAGAGATGAAGAACAGATCAGTGGTTGCCAAGGGCTAGGTATAGATAGGAGAGGCAAAGGGATGAGTAGAACTTTTAATAAAGGGGTAGCATGAGGGTAATCCTTGTGGTGATAGAATAGTTGTGTACCTTGATTGTGACTGTTGCATGACTCCACACATGTAGTAAAATGGCATGGAACTATACATACTTTGTATCGATATCAATTTCCTGATTTTGATATTATGCTATAGTTATATAAGAGGTAACATTGAGGTGTAACTGAGTGAGGAGTACAGAGGATTTCTCTGTGTTATCTTTGCAACTTCCTGTGAATCTATAATGATTTCAAAATTAAAAAGTTTAAAACAAAACACCCCTTAAAAAACCAACCCTGGCCATGAGTGGCCTGTACTTTCACTTAGGTGACTTTAGTCTGCCCTGTTTGATCTTCCCCACCAAAACAAACCCCAAACTCCATAATATTTAGAAACTAAGAGATTAAAACTTCCAGGATCATATTATTTATTTATTTATTTATTTATTTATTTATTTATTTATTTTTGAGACAGCGTCTCACTCTGTCGCCCAGGCTGGAATGAAGTGGCATGATCTCGGTTCACTGCAACCTCCACCTCTTGGTGTCAATAAATTCTCCTCCCTCAGCCTCCCAAGTAGCTGGGATTACAGGCATGCACCACCATGCCTGGCTAATTTTTGTATTTTTAGTGGAGACAGGGTTTCAACAGGCTAGTCTTGAAGCTGGCCAGGTTGGCCTTGGAACTTCTGGCCTCAGGTGGTCCACCTGCATCAGCCTCCCAAAGTGTTGGGATTACAGGTGTGAGCCACTGTGCCCAGCCAGGATTATGTTTTAAGAGGCAAATGGATTCATGACTATGCATAGACAGTGGCCTGTGCAGCCTGTGAGGCCTACTACACGTTAATTCTTGCTCTTAATTAACTAGATGTAAATGGGAAACAAGTTACTAATAAATCATGGTTGCTAGAAATAAAGGTTTTAGTTCTAGTATTTATTAAATAAGATTAAAAAGTAAGGATTATTTATATATCTATTTGAATTCTGTGTAATAAAAATTCCAACATGGGCCCTCTATCAGCTGGAATTGCTATGACAGATTCTTTATGAAAAATAATCTAGAGAGTAATTATCTCAGTCTGCTCGGGCTGCCATAACAGCATACTGTAGACTGTGTGGCTTAAACAGCAGAAATTTACCTTCTAACTGTTCTGGAGGCTGGAAGTCCAAGATCAGGATGCCAGTAGTGTTGGTTTCTGGTGAGTGCTCTCTTCCTAAATTGCAGATGGCTGTCTTCTTGCTATGTTTTCACATGGCCTCTTCTCTGCATGAGAGAAGTGAGAAGGATCTCAGGTTTTTCTTTTTATAAGAACAGTGATTCTGATTTAACCTCAGTTACCTCCTTAAAGGTTCTATCTTCAAATGCCCATTGAGGCTTAGGGCTTCATTTTTTTGGTGGGGGGAGGGAGGAAAAAATTCAGTCCATAACAGAAACCAATTTTTTTTTTCCCTGTGGATTGCATTCTTGCTATTATCTAATAGACTTTAAGCTAGTTTTTCTCAATGAAACTCCTAAAATTGAGGTGACTTTTTTGAGTTGTTATCAGATCTATTAATTAAAATTTTAATTGGGGTAGGGCACAGAAATCTGTGTTGTTAGTAGACCCCAGTTGATTCTTCTGCATTACCACGTTTGAGTGTGTTAAGCAAACCCTCTCCCCACATTAAATTACGGGTGAGAAACTAGGTGGAGAAAAGTTAGACACACTGAATTTCTCAGTGTATAGTTTATTTCACTAAAGACTTTGGAGGGATGGTATGAAAAGAAACTTGCTTTGAGAGACTTAAATATTGAAGGCATCTTAGACTGCTGGCAAAAGCCAGAACTGAAGAAGCAAGGAGACTAGGATTTACATTCAAGCATTGTGAACCTCCGTGAGCCTCCATCTCTCTGATGCTAAATATTTCATCTTAACTAGATTAGTAACCTGAGACTTGATATTATAAGGAAGGGCATTTTAGGTAGTGATAATACTTACAAGATCTGCTTCAGATAGAGTTGTTCTAAACAAAGTTTGTTAGAATACTAAATTGTTTTTTAAATTAAAAAAATACAATTGTTGGTTGGCAATTTAATTCTCTGTGGGGACATGGAATTTACATTCAATATGATCCAAAGATGCATGATGAGTAAAACATATAGTGTGCTAGTTGGTATAAAGTGCTATGAGGAAAAGTAATTCAGGGAAGGGAGTGATAGTAATTACAGTTTTAAGTAGTATGATCAAGAAATGCTTGTTAAGAGTGGTGACATTTAAGCAAAGCTCCAAAGGACCCTGCAAACATTTGGGGGAAAGAGTAGTCCCACAGAAGAACCAGCCTGGAGTGATTTCAAGGGAAGGCTATTAGGAACGGAAGTCAAATAGCATAGGGTATTGCAAACACCTTGGCTTGTACTTCAAGTGAGGTAGAGAGACATTGGAGGGTTTTAAGCAGAGAGATGGCATGATTTGACTTGATGTTTTAAAATTATCAGTCTGCAATATTATAAAAGTCAATTATTTCATAAGTTATTAATTTTTTTTTTTGGAAATTTAATACAATCACAACTACAGTGCCACCAGGTAATTTTTTCATGAAGTTAAACCTATGTTCAATATATAATTTAATTGGAAAAATTAAATGTGTTTAAGTTAATTTAAATTTAAATTAAATAAAACCGTACAAGTACTAGAAAACCTAGGTGAATTAATTTTAATGTAGAAGTGAGGAAACCTTGCTATTACTTAAAATCCAGATAAAATAAGGAAAAAAATGGAGAAGTTTTATTATATAAAAATAATTGGTATGGGAGGAAAGAAGAAAAATAGAAGATAAATTACAAGTTAGGAAAAAACATTTGCAGGTTAGTCATAGGAAAGAAAGGAGTTCGATATGCCTGCTGTATAAAGAGCTCCTGAAAATAGATTGACAAAAGGCCAGCAACTCCATAGAAAAATGGGCTAGAACAGTTTACAAAGAGATGGCCACACACCATCTGAAGAGATACACATCACTTTTAATAAAATAAATGTAAATTAAAATTATGCTTAAATGTATTTCTCATGTATCAGACAAAAATTTCAAAGTTTGACCACATGCTTTGTTGCTGAGGCTGTGGAGAAACAGGCATTCTCATACAATTGCTGATGGGAATGTAAAATGATATAACTCATATAGAGGTGAATCTGGCAATAATAAAATTACATACATTTACCATGTGATCCAGCAATCTTACCTGAGGGAATCTATCCTTAAAATATACTGATAAAAATATGAAAACACATATACTATATGTGTGTAAGTCTTCTTATGATAGCAGTCTTTGTAGTAACCAAAGACTACTGTAAGTAAACAAAGTTTCCATGAGTAGGGGAATGGCCGATAAAGTAAATCTACACAATTGTGTCCCTTAAAAAAAAAAAAAAAGAGAGCGATCTTCAGAATATACTATTAATTTTAAAAAGTATGGTAGGAAAAGAAGCTCTATTGATGTTTATAAGAAACTATCTTTTATCTCCAAAGGCATGGGGGTGGAAATACACACACACACACACACACACACACACGTGTTTGCTTATTTTTTTAAATGAAAGAATGAGCCCTAAAAAGGATACACATAAGGGAAGAAAAACATATGACTTTCTTTGAAAATTTCTTGTTTTGCGTGTTTGATTTTAGGACCATGTAAATATTTTACGTAATTATAGAACACAATAAAGGAAAAAGAAGAAATCTCTAAAATATGAAATGAAATGAAACAAACTTACTTATGTAATATAGTACTTTGGTTCATACCACACAAAAAGGAAATATTCCTAGTGATTTTTTGTTTTGAGACAGTCTCACTCTCTTGCCTAGACTGAAGTGCGCTGGCATGGATCACTTGGCTCAGGGGAATTTCTGCCTCCTGGGTTCAAGCAATTCTCCTGCCTCAGCCTCCCAAGTAGCTGGGATTCCAGGTGCATGTCACCATGCCTGGCTAACTTTTGTATTTTAATAGAGATGAGGTTTTACCATGTTGACCAGGCTGGTCTCAAACTCCTGGCCTCAAGTGAGGTGGGAATATTGCTTGAGCCCAGCAGTTTGAGACTAGCCGGGGCAAGAGTGGAGCTCCATTTCCATTTAAAAAAATTTAAAAAGTAGCCAGGTGTGGTGGTACACACCTGTTGTCTCAGCTACAAGGGATGCTGACGCAGGAGTATCCTTTGAGCCAGGAGGTTGAGGCTGCAGTGAGCCATGTTCACACCAGTATTCTGTAGCCTGAGTGATAGAGTGAGTCTCAAAAACATAAAAAATCTAAACCAATCAAAATGTATAGACCTTATTTGAATCTCAATTTAAAACCACACAAAAATTAACATAAGACACTTGAGGAAAAGTGAACCCTGGATGGATATTTGATAATATAAAGGAATTTTTAAAAGTTTAATAATGGCATTGTGATTATGTTTTAAAAGAGTCCTTATCTTCTGGAGATACATACTGAAATATTCACAGATATTATATATTTGCTCCAGAATGATGTAGGAGTAGGGTTGTGGGTTTCACTGAGAAACAATTGCCCATGATAATTGTTGAAAATAAGTGATAGGTATAAAAAGTTAAAAAAAACCCACAAAGAATATTCTAGATATCTTTCTGAGAGGAGACTTAAGGAAGGCATGGAGGATTACAGTAGAAGCAGGGAGATTAGTTAAATCACTATTGGAGTAATCTAGGAGATATAGTCGGTTGTGGCTTGGACCAGGGCTATTAACAGTGGAGGTGGAGAGAAGTGTTATGATTCTGAATACAGTTTAAAGATAGCACTCTTAATATTTGTTAGACTGAATAAGGAGGGTGAGAGAAAAGAGAGGTCAAGAATGACTCCAAGGTTTTTCATCTGAGCATTTTGGAAGATGGAGTGACCAATAAGCAAGATGGTGAAGACTGCCAAAGAAGCAGGTTTAAGAAAGATGAACTTCATTTGGCTTATATTATATTTGAGATGTCTACTAAACCACTAAGTGAAGATGTTAATTAGTTGAATATATGAATCCTGAGTTTAGGGAAAGTTCTAAAGCTAGAGATAAAATTCAAGTTACACATGGTGGTATTTCAGGCATGATGTAATTGAGATCACTAAAGAAATTAGATAGCAGAAGAGAACTAGCTCTAAGTTAAGAACTCCAGCATTAAGATATTTGAAAGAAAAGGGGTGTCATAGTTCATCTGAGCTGCTATAACAAAATACCTTAGACTGAGTAATTTATAAACAATATAAATTTATTTCTCATTGTTCTGGAGGTGGGCAAATCCAAGATCAAGGCGTCAGCAGATTCGAAGTCTGGTGACAGCTCTCTTCTTTAATGTCAGTGCCTTATTGTGGAGTCCTCACATGGTGACATAGAAAGAGCTAGGGGCTCCCTTGAGCTGCTTTTATAGGAGCACTAATCCCATTCATGAGGACAGTGTTCTCATTACCTAGTCACCTCCCAAAGACCCCACCTTTTAATACCATCTTCTTGGAGTTAGGTTTCAACTGTAAATTTTCAGGAAGACACATACATTCAGACCATAGCAAGGAGGGAACAAAGGAAGCTTTGAAGGAGTAACCAGTGAGGTTGGAGGAAAACCAAGAGAGTGTGGTATCCTGGAAGCCATGTAAGGAAGATAATTAGCTGTGTCACCTATTGCTAAATAGTCTAATAAGGTGATTAGCTGTGTCACCTATTGCTAAATAGTCTAATGAGGATTGAGAATAGATCACTGAGTTTAACAACATAAAGGTTAACAGTTGGATGGAGTGGTGAGGGTTAAAGCCTAATGATAAGCTCAGGAGAAAATGGGAAAGTAGTGACAGCAAATGTAAACAATCATTTCAAGGAGACTTGCCAAAGGAAAGGAAAAAATGGGAGTGGTAGCTATAGAGTGAAGTAGGATCAAGCAAAAGTTTTATTTTAAGAATAGAGAAGAGGTATGTATGTTGGGCTAATGGATAAAAAACTTGGAAGAAAAATTACTGATACTAGAGAAAGAAAGAAAAGTTGCTGAGACAATGCCCTTGAGTAGGCAAGAAAGAATCTAGCATGCAAATGAAGTGGTTTTCCTTTGCTAGGAGGATTAACAAAACTCACTCACTGTAGGTGAGTGAATGTGCCAGTGGTGAGTGCTTCTATTTTCTCAGTATAATGAAAAGCAAGATCATAAGTTGAGAATGAGACTGACAGAGGAAGAGACGGAGATTTTAAGAGAGAGGTGAAGTGATAGTTGTTTAGGACACTGGAAATAAGTCCTAATAGTCGTTTGGGACACTGGAAATAAGTATAATTCCTAGCCAGCATTAAGGGCCCATTTGAAGTTAATGAGACCAGTCAATTTGTTCATTTTGTTTTCCTCCAGCCACATTCACATGTACAGGTGTAAGCATGGAATAGGTAGAGAGTTGGACAGAACCAGGGTTGTGTTTTAGCCAAGTACAAAGAAGCAAGACAAGGGCAGGAAAGTTAGGCTGTATGCAAGGGAGGGATTATGATGGACCATGGAATTTAAGCTGAATAAAAATGAAGTGAGTAAATAATATAAGGTGTGAGGGACAATAAAAAGATGTTAGGATCAATGAATTATAGGTTCTGGTAGGTCAGAGTGTTGTTGAAATTCTCTAAATTCCAACTAGAGGTAGTGAGCTGGAAAGATAGGAGTTGGTGCTCAGAAGACTGAATGCTTTAAATTGAAATGATAGAGAGGCTATAGTTATTGGGAATGACATTTAGTTATGACCATGAGAGTAAGTGGCTGGATGGAATAGGGTGGAGGGCAAAATCATTAAAGGAGATCAAGTCAAAGAACTGAGTGACAACATACTGGAAAGGTAATTTATGTGGACATTGAAGTGAACTGAGAATTATGACAGGAATAGGGTTTGAGATAGTATCAGTGAGTCAGGAGCTACAATCCTGAAGGGATGAGGTAGAGGGAGAGTGGCATGGGGATTGTTTGAGCACTGCAACAGGGAAAGGTTTTTAGTGCTATAGTTTGATGTAATAAAATCTAAATGGATATCTCTAGGGAGGAGAGAGACGGAATAGTCTGGAAGGAGTAACAAGTAGCAAGAATGTCACCTTCTTAATCTCTAGACCCAATAGCAGTAGAATTTGAGGGAAAGAACATCTACCTTTTGAGTAAGCTGCAGACAAGAGGGCTACAGGGTTGATCAAGTAAAAATTAAGTGAATGTTGAGGTGATTTTGCTGATGACTGTCTGAGTCTCAGCATAGTGGAAAGATTTCAGGAGTTGGGCAGAGATAAGAAATGGAGTTAAATAAGGGCACGTTCAGAGCCGTTTGGGAATTAGAGTCGCGAGGATGAGTTGATTTTGACTTTTCGTGGCAACTAAAATCAAAAGGCATAAAGGGCATAATAAAGTTAATCTTAATGAAAGTCTTTGATAAAAGCTTTAAATTCATAATT
This sequence comes from Papio anubis, assembly GCF_008728515.1. NCBI lineage: Eukaryota > Metazoa > Chordata > Mammalia > Primates > Cercopithecidae > Papio > Papio anubis. Next base: position 45,862,455 of record NC_044978.1, read on the forward strand.
GAAGCTATAATGAAACAAACGTGCAACCTCAATGCAGATTCAAGGACAAGCTTGGGTTTAAATTAGTCATGAGTGAAATGCCTTTTGGCAAAATGTCTGCCATGTGAAGGCCACAAAGTAGTGTGTGAGGTTATGAAGACCTTGAAGATAATCAAGGCTTATCATTCATTATCTTAATTGACATCATGCAGCAATTATTGCTGCTATTTCAGAGATTTTCATGATCCTCTTACGGAACAAAATCTAGGCAAAAAGTTTCTAGCCTCTTGTCTGACAAGAGTTTGAAGCATCTTTTTGTTTTATACATATTTTACCTATTGTTTGTTACATTCAAATAAAATTTGAATTTTGAATTTTGAGTTTGAAAAATTTCGAAACACCAAAGCAGTCGTAACTTGCTGAACATGAATTCAGAATAAAGAAATGGTGGTCTGACTCCAAACCTAAAAAATGACATAAATGTTTATAGGCATGTAAAAACTGTAATGGTTCCCCCTATGCTGCCTAAAATTATCGATATGTGATACAGGAGAAAACAGTAGGTGAGAATATTACTTTTTGTTTCATTCTTGTTTTGATCAATCCACTTATCTCCTACCTGTAAGCCTGGACTTGTGTGTCTCCTGTTCACTTATTTATAACAGGAACTCAGAATTATCATATCTATTGCTGAATGTTGAGAGGCGAACAATTTTCTGGTTGGAGAAAATCAAGGCATTGACTGGCTGGGAGAGGAGAGTGTTACTTCAGTAATGTGGGTATAGAGCAAGAAAAGAGGTCACTATGGCATGGTTACAGTTTTAATTTTCATGTGATTAAGGTGTTTGCACAGTCTGAAAATTCATGTTTGCTAAAACAAAAGTAAGGGGCTGGAATGGATAATAGTGTAATGCTTATGTAGAGGTTTTGAAGATTTAAAGGGCAGGCAAGACAGAGAGTTTATATAATGTTTAGCTTATTTTCTTAAGTCTGCTGTGACAATTGGTGCACAAGACACTTTTTAGCACAGCAGATTATAGAGAGAATAAAACTAGGGTCTGTAAATAGCTACTTCCTTGAGTTGTTGTAAGAATAAATTACAGAAAAAACACAAGGTGCATAGCTCAATGCTTGGCTTACATTGCCTTTTCCTTCCTCAAAGTTTTTTTTGAGAAATTATCCTATTAGTTTTTGGAATGTCTTATAGAAATAAAGGAATCGCTTCTGGCTGCAATGAACCTCTCTAGCTATTTAGATAAATTCTTTAATGTTGTGCTAGCTACATGCATCTTTTTTTTTTCTTGCTTTAAAAATCACACTAGATATTTCCTGTCACAGTCCCTTTCTGGTAGCCTCACTAACACATGCTTTCAGGTCTCAGCTCAAATATCCCATCTTCAGGAGAAGCTTTACCTAACTTCACAAAATAGATCTTATTCTGCAAGTTATCCTTATACTATCCTTAATTTCTCTCTAGCACTTATCATAATTATATTTTTTCTGTAATTCTTAAATATCTTTATTCTGCACTAGGATATAAGTTCTTTGAGGACAGGGATAATGTGTATCATGCCTCCTGCTCCTCACCTAGAATCCAGTATGATATCTTATAGTACTTATAACTCAATAATTATGAAAAGTTTTAGAGATATATGTTCATTTGACATATATCTATATTTTAAGGAGAGATTTGACAGGCGGTAAGTTTTTTGTGTGTCATAAAGCCTTAGGAATTACACATTTTAACTTCCTTTATCATAATTGGATGCACACACATATATAGATATACACACATATACACATATGTTGAAGAGTTTTATTAAATTGATGTGAACATTGCCAACCAAATATTTCAAATAATATTTTGCTGCCTTGTTTCTGAGGCTTTGTACATATTCTTTCTCAAAGATGTATAACCAGGGATATTTATTTTTTAGATAAAACAGGATGTGTTTTACTTCCAATTACGTGGTCAATTTTAGAATAAGTGTGCTGTGGTGCTGAGAAGAATGTATATTCTGTTGATTTAGGGTGGAGAGTTCTGTAGATGTCTGTTAGGTCTGCTTGGTCAAGAGCTGTTAATTTTCTGTCTCATTGATCTGTGTCATATTGACAGTGGGGTGTTAAAGTCTCCCACTATTATTGTGTGGGGGTCTAAGTTATTTTGTTGTTCTCTAAGAACTTGCTTTACGAATCCGGGTGCTTCTGTATTAAATGCATATATATTTAGGATAGTTAGCTCTTCTTGTTGCATTGACCCCTTTACCATTGTGATGTGCCCTTCTTTGTCTTTTTTGATTTTTGTTGGTTTAAAGTCTGTTATATCAGAGACTAGGATTGCAACCCCTGCTTTTTTTTTGCTTTCCATTTGCTTGGTAAATATTCCTCCATCCCTTTATTTTGAGCCTATGTGTGTCTCTGCACATGAGATGGGTCTTCTGAATACAGCACATGGATAAGTCTTGACTCTTCATCCAATTTGCCAGTCTGTGTTTTTTAATTGGGGCATTTAGCCCATTTATATTTAAGGTTAATATTGTTATGTGTGAATTTGATCCTGTCATTATGATACTAGCTGGTTATTTTGCTCGTTAATGGGTCCATTTTCTTCATGGTGTTGATAGTCTTTACAATTTGGTAGGATTTTGCAGTGGCTGCTATCAGGTTTTCACTTCCATTTTAGTCCTTGTTTCAGGAGCTCTTGTAAGACCGGCCTGGTTGTGACAAAATCTCTCAGCATTTTCTTCTCTGTAAAGGATTTTATTTCTCCTTCTCTTATGAAGCTTAGTTTGGTGGGATATGAAATTCTCAGTTGAAAATTCTTTTCTTTAAGAATGTTGAATTGGTCCCCACTTTCTTTTGGCTTGTAGGGTTTCTGCAGAGAGATCTGCGGTTAGTGTAATGGGCTTCCCTTTGTGGGTAACCAACTTTCCTCTCTGGCTGCCCTTAACATTTTTTTTTTTTCATTTCAACCTTAGTGAATCTGATGATTATGTGTCTTGGGGTTGCTCTCCTTGAGGAATGTCTTTGTGGTGTTCTTTGTATTTCCTGAATTTGAATGTTGGCCTGTCTTGCTAAGTTGGTTAAATTCTCCTGGATAATATCCTGAAGAGTGTTTTCCAACTTGGTTCCATTCTCCCTGTCACTTTCAGGTATACTAGTCAAACATAGGTTTTGTCTTTTCACCTAGTTTCATATTTCTTGGAGACTTTGTTTGTTGCTTTTCATTCTTTTTTCTCTAATCTTCATGCATTATTTTATTAAGTTGATCTTTAATCTCTGATATCCTTCCTTCTGCTTGATCGATTTGGCTGTTGATACGTGTGTATGCTTCCTGAAGTTCTCGTGCTGTGTTTTTCAGCTCCATCAGGTCATTTATGTTCTACACTAAACTTGTTATTCTAGTTAGCAATTCCTCTAGCCTTTTATCAAGGTTCTTAGCTTCCTTGCATTGGGTTAGAACATGCTCCTTTAGCTTGGAGGAGTTTGTTATTACCCACCTTCTGAAGCCTACTTCTGTCAATTTGTCATACCCATTCTCCGTCCAGTTTTATTCCCTTGCTGGTGAGGAGTTGTAATCCTTTGGAGTAGAAGAAGCATTCTGGTTTTTGGAATTTTCAGCCTTTTTGTCCTGTTTTTTCCCCATCTTCTTGGATTTGTCTATCTTTGGTCTCTGATGGTGGTGACCTTTGGATGGGGTTTTTGTGTGGATGTCCTTTCTGTTGATGTTGATGCTATTCCTTTCTGTTTGTTAGTTTTCCTTTTAACAGGCCCCTCTACTGCATGTCTGCTGCAGTTTGGTGGAGGTCCACTTCAGACTCTGTTTGCCTGGATATCACCAGTGGAGGCTTGTTGCTTGTTCCTTCCTCTGGAAGCTTAGTCCCAGAGGGGCACCCGCCAGATGCCAGCCGGAGCTCTCCTGTATGAGATGTCTGTCGACCCCTTCTGAGAGGTTTCTCTCAGTCAGGAGGCATGGAAATCAGGACTTACTTGAGGAGGCAGGCTGTTCCTTAGCAGAGCTTGAGCACGTGCTGGGAGAACCACTGCTCTCTTCAGAGTCGGCAGGCCGGAACATGTAAGTTTGCTGAAACTGCGCCCACAGCCACCCCTTCTCCCAGGTGCTTTTTCTGAGGGAGTTGGGAGTTTTATCTATAAGCCCCTGACTGGGGCTGCTGCCTTTTTTTCAGAGGTGACCTGCCCAGAGAAGAGGAATCTAGAGAGGCGGTCTGCCTTTGTGATGCTGTGGTGGGGTCTGCGCAGTTCAAACTTTCTGATGACTTGTTTACACTGTGAGGGGAAAACCGCCTACTCAAGCCTCAGTAATGGCGGAACCCCCTCCCCCCACCAAGCTTGAGCATCCCAGGTTGACTTCAGACTGCTGTGCTGGCAGCAAGAATTTCAAGTCAGTGGATCTTAGCTTGCTGGGCTCCATGGGGATGTGATCTGCTGAACTAGACCACTTGGCTCTGGCTTAAGCCCCCTTTCCAAGGGAATGAATGGTCCTGTCTCACTGGCATTTCATGTACCACTGGGGTATGAAAAACAACTCCTGCAGCTAACTCGGTGTCTGCTCAAATGGCCACCTAGTTTTTTGCTTGAAACCCAGGGCCCTGGTGGTGTAGGTACCCGAGGGAATCTCCTGGTCTGTGGGTTGGGAAGAATGTGGGAAAAGCTTAGTGTCTGGGCTGGAATGCAGTTTTTCACAGCACAGTCCCTCACGGCTTCCCTTGGCTAGAGGAGGGAGTTCCCTGACCCCTAGCACTTCCCAGGTTAGGCGATGCCCCATCCTGCTTCAGCTTGCCCTCCATGGGCTACACCCACTGTCTAACCAGTCCCAATGAGATGAGCCAGGTACCTCAGTTGGAAGTGCAGAAATCAACTGCCTTCTGCACTGATCTCACTGGGAGCTGTGGACCGGAGATGTTTCTATTCAGCCACCTTGCCATCCACCTGAAGTATTCTTTTTAGCTCCAAAATGTAGGCGGTGGTGGTGGCAAACAAAGAACCCAAGAACTGGGAACAAAGCAGGCCAATTATCTTTCCGTTTTTGTACATGTTGTGTACTCTTTCATTTTTAGTTGCAGATTAGTAATCACCTTGATTTTTGATACAAACCAAACTGGACTGACTCTGCTTTCTCTTTTATCTGTGGTTCTGGGTCAGTTACATGGACCTCAGTCTACTCATCTGCAAAACAATGACAGTACTACCTTCTTTTTTTTTTTTTTTTGAGACGGAGTCTCGCTCTGCCGCCCAGGCTGGAGTGCAGTGGCCGGATCTCAGCTCACTGCAAGCTCCACCTCCCGGGTTTACGCCATTCTCCTGCCTCAGCCTCCCGAGTAGCTGGGACTACAGGCGCCCGCCACGTCGCCCGGCTAGTTTTTTGTATTTTTTAGTAGAGACGGGGTTTCACCGTGTTAGCCAGAATGGTCTGGATCTCCTGACCTCGTGATCCGCCCGTCTCGGCCTCCCAAAGTGCTGGGATTACAGGCTTGAGCCACCGCGCCCGGCCCTCAGAGATTTCTTTAGAGTAAAAACTCTAGTGTACATAATGTATATGATGCATAATGGGCACACAGCAATAATGTCTTTTTCATCTTTAATTAGTTGGTGGTTTTGCAAAGAAAAATGAGCAATGTAGGATTTTATTGAACCATATCCTTTGATACTTCAAACCCCTCTCTCCCTTCTTACCTTCTTTTTTCTTCCTTTGTGAAATGGTAAAGTTTGAAGTTTGGATTGTCATTTGTAATTACGAGGAAGTTCATCTGGGCATAAGGAGAATGGATGTTTAACTATCCATGTTTGCATCTTAGACTCGTTTAGAAAGCTCAGAAAACTTGTGATAAACACTAGGAACTGCTTTTCACATGAAAGTGCTTTATAGCTGAAGCTGACTTGAGCAGCATTTTTCTAAACTACTATTTTCCTTTACATTGGTGCTTTTAACAGACTATCACATCTGTTGTAAGAAACTTGTGGAGAGTTTCTTGGAAATAAAATTTCTAATGAACGCATTGAAGATACTAAAGCATTATTAAATTGAAGGTACTTATTGTTCTTGACTGAATAATGAAATTATAAGTGCTAATTACAGAATTTCTCTATTACAAAGGGGCCCAAGAGAAGAGAGTGGTGGGATTTGTGGAAAAGCTAAAAATTGGATTCTGTTTGTTTATTGGATTGTTTGAGAGAAAAAGATAATGAGACTTTTTTTAAAGGCTTGTGATGGAAACTTCAAATATAATCTACAAGTACATTGTTGCAAAGCTAAAGAAAGTCTGTCCTCTTTTAGTGGAACTTACAGGCAATGTCCGTACTATTTTTTTTGTCTAGTCAAAAAATTCTTCTGTCTTAATATATCTCATAATTAGGTTTCATATTGTGCTATTGATAAAGTCATCTGGAAGTGATAGATCTCAAGGATAAATTACTTTATTAATCTTAGCTTACTGAAGATGCATATTTTAGTTATTTAAATGACTGATTTGTTCTACTTCAAGTTTTTTTGATACTTACCAATGATATGTCTCACAGTAGCTTTAACTTCGTATAGATTATTATAAGATTAATAAAAGACCTTCTTAGACAAATAACAGAATTTCAACTAATTAGTAGTTAAAGGCCACAGACATTATCTAATTTGGTTAGATTTTTATAGTTCGATGACAGGTCAACCCTACATTTCAACTCTCCTACTTCGGTTCCCAGACTCTTCAAATTTTGTTAAGAATAAGTCTAAACAAGACTAAGTGGTTACACTGTTAATTCATGCTATCCAAACTCAGCTGTGCCCTCACTGCTATTAACAAAGTTTTATATTTATTTCTAAATATTTCATATTTCCCCAATGCCTAAGCATGCCACACCTGCCTCTATTTCTTTATAACAGCCTTCATTCTTACTTCATTGAAAAGATTGAGGATTGTAATAACAACTCTCTTAATTTGTCTCCTCTCCAATAGAAAAAAAAGGTTTTGTATAATGTTTTTCATCCTTTCCTTAATACTGATGCTTTTTTTTTTTTTACCTTCCATCCCTCCCCACCTTCTGTGATATCTTGATTCATCAATCATATCTTTGTATCAACAATCTCTCTCTACCATCCTGGCTTTCCCTCAACAGACAGACATCTTCCTTTCCTCAAACTTGTTATCATCTTATCTATTTGCCCTTTAGGAGTTCACAGTATTTTAAGAACAATTTATGTAGTGATACGTACCTTATACCACCTAAATAGCATGAAAAATAATGTTTACTTGCCTCTGATAGTTCAGGAGTCATGCCTTAGTGAGCCTCAGTGAAATTTTTAAATGCAATTTGTATTATTGTTGGAGACTTTTTTTTTGAAACAAATCAGTAAAAATTATTAAATGCTAGAAACAGATCATGTGAAATATGCTCTTTACCTCATGCTGTTTATTGTGGGTCGTGGGATCTTTATTATAGAGTCAGGCAGGGTTTGTCTGTTCTGGGATTTGATTTTACCATGCCCATAAGCTAAAATGTTAGCCTGTTACTGTTTCATCCATGCAGATGGAAGATATGTGTTTCCTGGGTCAGAGAGGAAGTACATTATTACTTACTATAGTAAGAAGCAGGAGCATCAGTATGTTTGCATTGGTTCGCCTTGTTTCTCATTCTCATACGGGCGACACAGAGGACCAGCTGGAAGCCATGTGGTGAGTCGTGTTACAAGACAGCAACACCGAACTTGGGGTTCCACAGCTCTTATAGCGAATAATAAGCAAGACTGCTCTTTTTCTGGGGTGGAGGCATTACTTTATCACTCAAGGTTGCTTACTACAATCTCATCCTTGAGAAATGGTCTGGGCCAGAAGTGGTCAGGGCCTTGCATTCTTGGTACACCCTATAAGAATGTGCAAAATGCTAAGGGCCAATGGCAGATGGCCCCTCTGAATAGATCCTTTCAGTTCTGGGATCTCTTTCTAACACTACTTAGGGAAAGAAATTCTTCACATCAGGATTTTTAAAAACAACAAACAAACATGTATTTTCATGTACAGTTATGTATAGATATATAAAATTAAATATAAGTTCTTCACAAATGAGATAATGATGTCAATTTCCATTTCTTCTTTAGCAAGTATTTATCTTCGTTCTGGTCCAATTTAGATTTCTTTTCTACCATGTCCTCCTAATATTCTACTGGAGGGTTCTTATCACTTCCAAATCTGCCATGGAATGGTGGTGTTTTATATCAAAGACCTTATTATTTCCAGAAATGTCATTACCTCTGCACACCTGTAGCCTTAGAACTGAAGTGTAGTATTTTTCTAATATGGCTGCTGTGCACTTGTTTTCTGCAATGGCAGAGGCTATCTACTCCCTTTGGCAGGAAAAATTGTTCATGATTGATATCTAGACTAAGAGCAATTATAATAGGCAGAAACATGGCCACTATAGTGCTTTCTGAGTAACATTATTAGATGATCTTCTTCCATTTGCCTGCATTACCTTCAGGGATATTGTTTAATATATAAGAGTCTCCCTCTGTTGCCCAGCCTGGAGTGCAGTGGTGTAAATCTCAGCTCATTGCAACCTCCACCTCCCTGGCTCAAGTGATTCTCCTGCCTCAGCCTCCTGAGTAGTTGGGATTTCAGACATGGGCCACCATGCCTGGCTAATTTTTGTATTTTTTGTAGAGATGGGGTTTCACCATGTTGGCCAGGCTGGTCTCGAACTCCTGACCTCAGGTGATCCACCTGCCTTGGCCTCCCAAAGTGCTGGGATTACAGGTATGAGTCACTGCACCCAGCCTGTTTAATCACTTTATTCTCAATATTATGTAGGTTGTAAAAATTCATGGGAATATTATTTAATATACAATCTATAGGTTTTTAAAATGATTTTTTAAATGAATAGAATAAGACTAATTTGAGTACCTATAACTTATAATGCTCATTTGTGTAATATGGGGGTGGGATGCCTATGTCACTCCTAAATATAATTTCAAATCAAATCAATCCTCTTTTACATTCCAAAATAATATTTTGGTCATATATGTTCATCTAATTAGTGCTGTTGGCAAAGTTTATACAGTTGCCTTGTACTTCTTTTCTCTTTGTTTATCCTTATTGTTATTTATAAGAAAACAAGGAGATTAAATAGCTTGCATAATCTGGGAGCCCAGAGAAAAAAGGAAACTCACCAAGCCTATTGATATTTTTCTGGAAACTTTAGTTTGATTTATTTAATTGTTTTATAACATAACAGTTTATATCCCTTTTTGGGGGAGCCTAGGGGGTTATGCTTAGTGGAGTATCAAAGGGTCATAACAGTCTGAGAAACAGAATAAAAATAATAGGTAGTTTTCTTTATTTCTCATTTCTCCTGACATTAGTAACTCTCTCGGTGGAAGTCCCATATATTTAGAAATTGCATTAACATATTAAGGTCATTGTGGTGCTAGTCAATAAATTATAGTTTCATCGTACTAAAATAGTACCTGAATGGCCATTCCAATGCACTTTCAGAGACAGGAGAGTATAGCATGGCAGTTTTACTTGGAATTAGGGAAAAGAGCTCTACTGGGGAGTTAGATTACCTGGGTTTAAAAGTTGATGCCAAAATCTACTATATGACCTTGGGAAAATTAAATATTCTATAGCTTCAGGCTTCTCATATATAAAATGGTAATAAAAATACAACATAGGGATTTTTGGATTATTAATGAGACAATCCATGGAAGCACTTAGCATAAATGCCTGTCACATGATATTCACTTTATAAGCTATAGCTCTTATTGTTCCTTAGCCAATGAGTTTGGCACTGTTTTAGGCTCTTTCCCAAATATTAAATAATTTAATCCCCATACAACCTTCTGAAGCAGTGATCTTAACATAATAAACCGTATTCTCAAATCAGACACGCAGAAGTTAAAAACTTTACCCTGCATCATTCTTCACTAATATTTATTACAAGGAATTACAAGATATACACTTAGCATTAAGAGTCCCAGGACCACTAACACTGCTCTTCATGTCATTTCTTGATGAATCAGGATTCACTCTAGCATAGATGAACGTATGAGGTCCTTAAAGACAATGCAGGTGGCTACATTACTTACACAAAAGGCAGTTATTTATAAAGCTGAATGTCACTTTTCCGTTTTATACTCAGATAGTTACTAGTTTACATGACACTTCCCAGGACGATGAAACATAAATCCCTATATTCCAGGTGTACTTATGGTAACCAATCAATACATACCAAGTAAATCCTGCTAATGGCATTCCACAGATGAGGACTATCTAGCCAATAAAATTAATGTACTTTCCAGGATGTTTGTCTTCAAGATGTTCATAAGAAGATTTAACTACGTCGCCTTTTTTCTTTCCTAAAGCACTCCCTCTAGTAAAGAGAGAGGATAGATTGCAGGCATATTCCTAAGTAGTTCTTCCTAGGCAGGTACTAACACAATTTCCATTTTAAGGTTGAAAACATTGGAGCACAGCACAGGAAGGTTAAGTTAGTTGCATAAAGAAAACTAAGTAGTAAATGATGGAGCAATATAAAAAATATTATAATTGCATATACATATATACAAGGCAGTAAATTGTGTAAAATATTCTCCAACTCATATTAATATCTCAATAACTTAAAATTTGAAAGAAGACATAAATACCTCAATATATTGAGAGATAATATTACACAATTATTCTTGTGTTCTGTTTTTCAGGAATAGCACCACTGTTTAGTTATGCAAACCAGAAATATAGGAGTTAGCCTAACACTTTGCTCTTCTTCACCCACATATCCAATACCTCCATAACAAATATTGTTGTTTCTACTTCCTAAATAACTCTGTAAGTGACTTATTTTGCTTCACTTTTCCCTTATCCCTTCATCTAAGTACTATATTATCTCTCCTGAGCTACTGAAATAATATATTTCCAGTTGAGAAAATACCCTAAATTAGCACACACTTAAAATTCAGTCTCCACAACACTCACAAAATCTTTTCAAAATGCCAGTTTGGGTCCTGGGCAAAGTAAGATGGTGGAATAGAAGGCTCCGCTGATTGTCGCCTCCATGAAGACACCAATTTAACAACTAAACACAAAAATCATCCTCATAAGAACCAAAAATCAGGTGAACACTCACAGTACCTGGTTTTAACTTCATATGGCTGAAATGGGTAAGAAGATGTGGGAACAAGTCTTGAATCAGCAATACCACCCTTTTCCATCTCCTGGCAGTGGTGATGTGGTGTGGAGAGCACTGCTGTGTGCTGTGAAGAGGGAGTCTGGGCAATTTTGGGTCATTGAACTGAGTGCTGCCCTATTATAGCAGAAAACAAAACTGGAAAAAACTCAGCTTATGCCCACCCAAGGAGGGGGTATTTAAACCAACCCTAGTCAGAAGGGAGTTTCCAAAGCCAGCAGTCTGAACTTGAGTTCCTGCAAGCCTCACCACCACTGGATAAAGTGCTCTGGGGCTCCAAATACACTTGAAGAGCAGTCTAGGCCACAAGGACTGCAACTCCTAGGGAAGTCCTAATGCTGAACTGGACCCAAAGACAGGGGAATGGAGGGACATGTGACCTACTGAAACACCAGGTTGGGTGACTAAAGGAGTGCTGGCATCATCTCTCCACTAACTCCAGGCTGCACAGCTCATAGCTCAAAAAGAGATCCCTTATCTCTACTTGAGGAGAGGAGAGGAAAGAACAGGGAGGACTTTTTCTTGCGTCTTGGATACTAGGTCAGCCATAGTAGGATAGGGCACTGTCAGAGTCTTGAGGTCCCCTTTCTAGGTTCTAGCTCATGGATGACATTTCTAGACATACCCAGGGTCAGAAGGGAATCCATTGCCTTGAAGGGAAGAATCCAGTTCTGGCAGAATTAATTACCTGCTAACTGAAGAGCCCTTGGGCCCTGAATAACCAGCAGTGATACCCAAGTACTACGTTACGGGCCTTGGGTGACACTCTGCGATGTGCTGGCTTCAGGTGAGACTCAGCACATTCCCAGCTGTGGTGGTTATGGGTCGAAACTCCTATTTGAGAAAATCAGAGGAAAAGTAAAGGAGACTTTGTCTTGCATCTTAGGTACCAGCACAGTCACGAGAGGGTGGAGCATCAAGTAGGCTTTTGGGGTCAACAATTCCAGGACTTGGTCCTTAGGTGGCATTCCTTAGGTGGCATGACTACTGCCCTGAAGGGGGAGTCCGAGGCCTGGTGGCATTCACTGCAAGCTGACTAGCCCTTGGGCCTTAAGAAAACATTGGTGGCAATGTGGAAGTACACCTCATGGGCTTGTGGTGGTGTTGGGCACAGGGTGAAGCTTATCTGCCTTTAGAAAGGGGAGGGACTACATCTTGTTGTTTGAGGGGCAGCCCAATTGCAATACAATAGAACACCAGATAGACATCTAAGATTTTTGACTGTAGTCCCTGGCTCCTGTATGGCACCTCTGGACATGCCCAGGGCCTGGGGGAACTCACCACCCGAAAAGGAAAGACAAGGGCCTGTCTGGCTTTGCCACCTGCTGATTGTAGAGCCCCAGGGCCTTGAGTGAACATAAGCCATAGTCAGGGAGTTGTTACTGCAAGACTTTGCCAAGACTCACTGCTGTGCTGGCTTTAGGGAAGAGAACAAAAGTCTGCCTGGTAATCCAGAGAATTTCCCTGGATTTTATCCAAGATCATTAAGGTGCTACTCCTATGAGTCTGCAAGAACCAGTGTTACTGGACTTGAAGTGCCCTCTAAAGCAGATACAGTTTAGATCACAACATCCAAGTTCTTTCAGCTATCTGAAAGTGTTCCCAAGAAGAATGAGTACAAACAAGCTCAGACTGAGAAGACTACAATAAATACCTAAGTCTTCAGTGCCCAGACACAGAAGAAAATCTACTTGCATCAACACCATCTAGGAAAACATAGCCTCACCAAATGAACAAAATAAGGCACCAGGAATCAATCCTGGAGAAACAGAGATATGTGCCCTTTCAGACAGATAATTCAAAATAGCCGTTTTGGGGAAACTAAAATTCAAGATAATACAGAAGAGGAATTCATAATTTTATCAGATAAATTTAACAAAGAGATTGAAATAATTAAAACGTCAAGCAGAAATTCTGGAGCTGAAAAATGCAACTGGCATGCTGAAGAATGCACTAGAGTCTTTTGATAGAATTGATCAAGCAGAAGAAGGAATGAGTGAGCTTGAAGACAGGGTATTTGAAAACACAGTCAGAGGAGACAAAAGAAAGAGAATAGGCCGGGCGCGGTGGCTCACACCTGTAATCCCAGCACTTTGGGAGGCCGAGGTGGGCAGATCATGAGGTCAGGAGATTGAGACCTTCCTGGCTAACACGGTGAACCCCGTCTCTACTAAGAAAAAATCCCCCCAAAAAATTAGCCAGGCGTGATGGCAGGTGCTTGTAGTCCCAGCTACTCGGGAGGCTGAGGCAGGAGAATGGCATGAACCCAGGAGGTGGAGCTTGCGGTGAGCCAAGTTTGGGCCACTGCACTCCAGCCTGGGTGACAGAGCAAGACTCCATCTCAAAAATAAAATATAAAAAAATCAAAAAATCAAAAAACATTTGAGCATGCCTATAGGATCTACAAAATAGCCTCAAAAGGGCAAAAATAAGAATTATTGGCTTTAAAGAGGAGGTAGAAAAAGAGAAAGGGATGTTAAGTTTATTCAGAGGAATAATAACAGAGGACTTCTCAAACCTAGAGAAAGAGATCAACATGCAAGTACAAGAAAGTTACAGAACGCTAAGGAGATTTAACCCAAAGAAGACTCCCTCAAGGCATTTAATAATCAAACTACCAAAAGTCAAGGATAAAGAAAGGATCCTAAACAGAGCAAGAGAAAAGAAACAATATACAATGGAGCTCCAATATGTCTGGCAGCAGACTTTTCAGTGGAAACCTTACAGGCCAGGAGAGAGTGGTGTGACATATTTAAAGTGCTGAAGAAAATAAACTTTTACTGTGAAATAATATGTCTAGTGAAAATGTCCTTCAAACTTGGAGAAAAAAATACTTTCCCAGACAAAGAAAAGCTGATGGATTTCATCAACACCAAACCTGTCTTACAAAAAAGGCTAAAGGAAGCATTTCAATCAGAAAGAAAAGGATGCTAATGAGCAATAAGAAATCATCTGAAGGTAAAAAGCAATAGTAAGGTAAATTAAAAGGTAATAGTAATTACACAGAAACACACTGAATAGTCTAACACTGTAACTGTGGTGTATAAACTATTTTTATTTTAAGTAGAAAGACTAAATTATGAACCAATAAAAAATAATAATGACAACTTTTCAAGATCTAGTGCAAAAAGATATAAGTAGAAACCACAAAAAGTTAAAAAGCAGGAAGATAAAGTTAAGGCATGGAGTCTTTATTAGTTGTCTTTTTGCTCATTTGTTTGTTTATGCAATCAGTGTTAAGTTGTTGTCAGCTTAAAGCAATGGGTTATAAGATAGTATTTGCAAGGCTCATGGTAACCTCAAACCAAAAACATATAATGGATACAAAAAAACTAAAAAGCAAGAAACTAAATTTATCACCAGAGAAAATCTCCTTCACTAAAAAGAAGATAGGAGGAGTATTAGTCTATTTTCTGATAAAGACATACCCCAGACTGGAAAGAAAAAGAGGATTGATAGACTTACAGTTCCACATGACTGGGAAGACCTCACAATCATGGCAGAGGGCAAGGAGGAGCAAATCATGTCTTACATGGATGATGACAGGCAAAGAGTGAGTTTGTGCAGGGGAACTCCTCTTTTTAAAACCATCAGATCTTGTGACACTTATTCACTATTGAGAGAACAGCACGAGAAAGATCTGCCCCCATGATTCAGTTACCTCCCACTGGGTCCCTCCCACAACATGTGGGAATTGTGGCAGTTACAATTCAAGATGAGATTTGGGTGGGGACATAGTCAAACCATGCCTGGAGGGAAAGAAGGAAGAGAAGACCACAAAACAACCAGAGAACAAATAACCAAATGGCAAGAATAAGTCCTTACTTATCAATAATAACATTGAATGTAAATGGACAAAACTCTTTAATCAAAAGACATAGAGAGGCTAAAAAAGAATAAGAAACCACGACTCAATGATCTATTGCCTACGAGAAACACACTTCACCTTTGAAGACACACAGACTGAAGATAAAGGGAAACACACTTCACCTTTGAAGACACACAGACTGAAAATAAGGGAATGAAAAAAGATACTCCATGCCAATGGAAACCCCCCCAAAAAAGAGCAGGAGTAGCTATGTTTATATCAGACAAAATAGATTTCAAGATGCAAACTGTAAGAAGAGACAAAGTCATGACATAAAGAGGATCTAATAATTTAAAATGTATATGCACCCAATACTCCAGCACCCAGATATATAAATCAAATATTATTAGAGTTAAAGAGAGAGATAGGCCCCAATACAAAAATAGCTGGAGACATCAACACCCTACTGTCAGCATTGGACAGATCTTTCAGACAGAAAATCAACATAGAAACATTGGACTTACTCTGCACTGTAGACCAAATTGACCTAATAGGTATTTACAGAACATTTAATCTAATGGCTTCAGAATATAGATTCCTCTTCTCAGCACATGGATCATTTTCAAGGGAATACTCTATGTTAGGTCCCAAAGCAAGTCTTAAAACTTTCAGAAAAATTGAAATCACATCAAGCATCTTCTCTGATCACAAATGAAGAAAAATAGAAATCAGTAACAGGAAGAATTTAAGAAACTGTATATATACATGGAAATTGAACAATATGCTCCTGAATGATCAGTGGGTCAATGAAGAAATTAAGAAGGAAATTGAAACATTTGTGGAAAAAAATGATAATGAAAACACAACATACCAAAACCTATGGGATACAGCACAAGTAATACTAACAGGGAAGGCTTATTGCTATAAATGCCTATAATGAAAAAGAAGAAAAACTTCAAGTAAACACCCTAATGATGCATCTTAAAGAACTAGAAAAACAAGAGCAAACCAAACTCAAAATTAGTAAAAAAATAAATAATAAAGATCAGAACAGATAAATAACATTGAAATGAAGAAAAGAACACAAAAGATCAATAAAAAAGTTGTTTTTTGAAAATTTAACCAAATTCACAAAGTTTTAGTCAGATTAACTAAAAAGTAAGAGAGAAGACCCAAATAAATCGGAGATGAAAAAGGACACATTACAACTGATACTGCAGAAATTCAAAGGATTATTAATAACTACTATGAGTAGTTAAATATTGTTAAAATCAGTGTTGTTAAAATGTGCATACTACCAAAATTATTTGAATAACTGTTTGCCAATAAATTGCCAAATCCAGAAGAAATGGTCAAATTCCTAGACACATACAACCTACAAATATAGAGCCATTAAAAAAAATCCCAAACCTGAACAGATCAATAACAATTAAGGAGATTGAAGCCATAATCAAAAATCTTCCAGTAAAGCAAAGCCGAGGTCAGATGGCTCCATTGCTGAATTCTACTAAATATTTAAAGAAGAGCTAATACCAATCCTACTCAAACTATTCCAAATAATAGAGAAGAAAATACATCCCCTCCCCCAAAAAAGCGAGAACTGCAGGCTAATATTGCTGATGTATATTGATGTAGAAATTCTCAATAAAATACTAGCTGACTGAATTCAACAATACATTAAAAAGATCATTCATCACGACCAAGTGGGATTTATCCCAGAGATGCAAGGATGGTTCAACATATGTAAATCAATCAGTGCAGTATATCAACAGAATGAAAGACAAAAGAGTATGATCATTTCAGTTGATGCTGAGAGGGCATTTGATAAAATTTAACATCTCTTCATGATAAAACCCCTCAAAAACTGGGTATAGAAGAAACATACCTCACCATAATAAAATAAGTATGTCATAATAAAAGCCATATATAACATATGTACAGCTAGTATTATACTGAATAGGCAAAATCTGAAAGCCTTTCCTCCAAGATCTGGAATATGGCAAGGATGCCCACTTTCATCACTGTTAATAAACATATTACTGGAAGTCCTAGCTACAGCAGTTAGACAAGAGAAAGAAAGGGCATCCAAATTGGAAAAGAAGAAGTCAAATTATCCTTGTTTGCAGATGACATGATTTTATATTTGGAAAAACCTAAAAACCACCAAAAATCGATTATAACTGATAAATTCAGTAAAGTTGCGGGATACAAAAATCAACATACATAAATCGTAGCATTTCTGTATGCCAACAATGAACAATCTGAAAAAGAAATTTAAAAAAATCTCATTTACAATAGCCACAAATAGAATAAAATACCTGGGAATTCACCAAAGAAGTGAAAGATCTCTACAATGAAAACCACAAAACTATGATGAAAGAAATTGAAGGGGACACCAAAAAATGAAAATATCCAAGTTCATGAATTGGAAGAATCACTATTGTTAAAATGTGCATACTACCAAAAGAAATCTACAGATTCAATGCAATCTTATCAAAATACAAATGACATTCTTCACAGGAATAGGAAAAACAGCTCTAAAATTTATATGGAAATAAAAAGGACCTAGAAGAACCAAAACCTTCCTAAGGAAAAAAACAAAACTGGAAGAATTACATTACCTTACTTCAAATCATACTACAGAGCTATAGTAACCAAAAGAGCATGGTACTGTCATAAAAATAGACATGTAGATCAATAAAGTGGAATAGAGAACACAGAAACAAATCTACACATCTACAGTGAACTCATTTTGACAAAGGTGCCAAGTACATACACTGGGGAAAAGCCAGTCTTTGCAACAAATAATGCTGGGAAAACTGGATATCCATATGTAGAAGAATGAAACTAGACCCCATCTCTCACCATCCAAAAAAATAAAATCAAAATGTATTAAATACTTAAATGTAATACCTGAAACTATCAAACTACTACAAGAAGACATTGAAGAAACTCTCCAGGACACTGGTCTGGGCAAAGATCTCTTCAGTAATACCTGATTAGCAAAGGCAACCAAAGCAAAAATGGACAAATGGAATCACATCCAGTTAAAAAGCTTCTGCACAGCAAAGGAAAAAATCAACAGAGTGAAGAGACAACCCACAGAATAGGAGAAAATATTTGCAAACTACCCATTTGACAAAGAATTAATAACCAGAATATATAAGGAGCTCAGACAGCTCTACAGGAAAAAAGCTAATAATCTGATTTTAAAAATGGGCAAAAACATTTCTCAAAAGAGGACATACAAATGACAAGCAGGCATATGAAAAAGTGCTCAATATCATTGAGCATCAGAGAAATACAAATCAAAACCATAATGAAATATCCTTTTACCCCATTTAAAATGGCTTTTATACAAAGACAGGCAATAACATACTGGTGATTATGTGGAGGAAAGGGAACCCTCATATACTGTTGGTGGGAATGTAAATTAGTGCAACCACTATAGAGAACAGTATAGAGGCTCCTCAAAAACCTAACAATAGAGCTACCATATGATCCAGCAATCCCACTGCTGGGTACATACCCAAAAGAAAAGAAATCAGTATATCAAAGAGATATCTGTACTCTCATGTTTGTTGCAACACTATTTACAATAGCCAAAAATTGGAAGCAACCTAAGGGTCTGTGAACAGATGAGTGGAGAAAGAAAATGTGGTACTTATACACAATGGAGTACTATTTAGTCATATTAAAGAATGACAATCTGTCATTTCCAGCAGCATGTATGGAACTGGAGGTCATTATGCTAAGTGAAATAAACCAGGTACAGAAAGATAAACATGACATGTTCTCACTTGTTTGTGGGATCTAAAAATCAGAAGAATTGAACTCATAAGATAGAAAGTAGAAGGATGGTTACCAGAGGCTGGAAAGGATAGTGGAAGGGTTGGGGGAAGGTGGGGATAGTTAATGGATAATAAATAAATAAATAAATAAGACCTAGTATTTGATAGCACAACAAAGTGACTATGGTCAATAATAATTTAATCATAGACTTAAAAATAACTAAAATAGTATAATTGGGTTGTTTGTAACACAAACGATGAATGCTTGACGGGGAGGGATACCCTGTTTTACATGATGACTGTGATGCATTGCATGCCCATATTGAAACACCTCATGTACCCTATAAATATATACACCTATTATGTACCCACAAAAATTAAAAAAAGACAAAATGCAAGTCTAATTATTTTATATCTTACTTGAAATATATTAAGAATTTCAATTCTTAAAATGAGAACAGCAGTCTTTATTATGGTCTATAAGGCACAGTATGGTCTAGCCCCTAACTTTATTTCTAGCCTCAATTCACACTATTCTCTGCCTTGTTCTCTGTACTTCAGCCATACTGGCCTTTTTGCAACCCCAGTAATGCCACTGCTTCCTCTCCAAGTGGCCTTTGCATATTTTCTTCTCTTTGCTTAGACGTTATTTCCTTTCTCTTTTGCCTGGTTTATTTATCCTTCTGACCTTAGTTCAGTTATTTTTTTTCCTCAGTGACGCCTTCTTTTATCTGTTTGACAAGGCCAAATACCCCAGTTGTAGGCTCTGAACACATTGGCTCTAGGTAATTTCACTGAGAAACAGTTAAGTGAAAGTTAATTCCGTAAATGACCAATTTGCTGAAAGAAAATTTGGCAGTAGACAATTTGTAGAAAATCCATTCATCATCCTAGTCTAGGATGGTTCTTTGCAACTGTCTTTCTGGCAGTGACAGGGATAAGCAGAAGCCTAATTCTGAAGACAGTAACTGTGAGAAGCCCACCATTTGCTTACATTGGAGTACTGGATCGCTGAGCATTAGCAAAGGGATTGGCATTTGAAATGTGAGAACATGGAATTGACATTCAGCCCAGACAGACAGTCAAATTCAGGGTTAAAGAGCTATTATGAAAAGATGCATTAAAACTTCTATGAAATTAAGACTTCAAAAAATCCTCAGTAATTCAGTGAATTGCTCATTTGGTGAAATGATGATTTGGCAGACTACTCTTTATCAAATTGATTTTCTGGAAATTGGCTTTTGGCAAACTAACTTTCAGTGAATTTTCCGTTAGGAATTCAGTGAATCAGTCATTTGGAAAACTGACTTTTGGCAAGTTGGCTTTCTGAAAATTGACTTTTGGTAAGTTGGTTTTCTTATAGTATCATGTGCCTCACCTTGTAGCATTTAGCATTTTTTATAGTTAATGTTTTCTGTTTATGATTATTGGATTTGTGGTCCTCTCTCCCACTGTATGCAAGCATTGCAAAAGGTTGGGTAATATTTGTTTTTGTTCACCGTTATATTCTCAACTCCTAGCACAATATCTGGCACATAGTAAGTAGTCAGTAAATATTTATAGAATGAATGATAAAATAACACTATACAACTGATCCAAATTGAGTAACAATGGATTTGGGGAACACCTAAATGGGACTTAATTACCAAATATCTAGAGGACTCGATGGTGAGGCAGTTGCTTATAGGAAAGTAGCCTGTGTAAATGCTGCATATGTATAAGATGATACCATTTAAACTTCAGCTATAGTAGGAAACCTTTGTATATCACTTAGTTTAGGCCAGTTATTAACTCATTTAATTTTTACACTAATACTTGGAGGTAGATTACTACTCTTATCCTCATTTTGTAACTGAAGAAGCAGAGCCACAAATGGGATAAAAGGAATTTGCCCAATGTCATGCAACTGCCTGAACACAGGCAGTCTGGCTCCAGCATTAACCAATATATGTGGCTCTCTTGATTAAAGAAAATTGCATTTTGGTCAAAATTAGTTGGTGGGGAATGAACAGTTTATAACTTGTAATTTCTCTTAGGGTAAACATTATGGAGGAAGAAATAGGTTATGAGGAAAGAAGGGTATCAATATAGATATTAACATAGTCTAAGAATGCAGTGTCACGGAGGATAATGATCAATGGCCTAAAAGATGGCTGGAGGTGATGGGAGAAGGGGGTTTTTAAGGTCCTTTATATCTTCATCAGCCTCCTGAAGAGCTATTTCCAAACAATACAATATATGTAAAAAAGGGGTATTTGCTTTGCAAGCACAGCATCAACACAAAAGTTCCTGTATTTATGAAGCAGGATATTTCTCTGACCCCTTCGTGTGTGGGAACTGAAGTGCGCGGGTGCTGGAACTAGCTGACTGCTTTGGTGCCAGCAGGGGTGGACTCTAATCCCTTGGTCCCGCTGCATTCCACCCCTCGCAGGAGCCGGAGCACAGGTGAGCAAGTGCAGGAGCTGGGGTGAGTGCTTTTGGGCTCTGGCAGGAGCAAAATTCCCTGTGGGCCTTGTGGAAGTGTCTGGGGCGGTGCGGGGGTGGGGGTGGGGGGCGGTGTCTGTGATCCCTGAAGTCACAAAAGCAGTGTTACGGTGGCCTTTTAGTTTTGCAATCCCTGGATGACTTAAGTGTTAACAGCTCAGTGGAGGATCAATGTGACAACCTTTTACCTCTGCAGTCATGGCACCCAAGTTCTTGTCCAGTGTCCGGGAGTAATGAGGTCACATGAATGAATTGGACATAGTAAGTGCAGGAGAATTTTATTATTATTATTATTTTTTTTAAGGCAGTCTCACTCTGTCGCCCAGGCTGGAGTGCAGTGGCCGGATCTCAGCTCACTGCAAGCTCCGCCTCCTGGGTTCACGCCATTCTCCTGCCTCAGCCTCCCGAGTAGCTGGGACTACAGGCGTCCGCCACCTCGCCCGGCTAGTTTTTTTTGTATTTTTAGTAGAGACGGGGTTTCACCGTGTTAGCCAGGATGGTCTCGATCTGCTGACCTTGTGATCTGCCTGTCTTGGCCTCCCAAAGTGCTGGGATTACAGGCTTGAGCCACCGCGCCCGGCCAGGAGATTTTTATTGTTGATGGAAGTGGCTCTCAGCAGGAAGGAAGGGGATCTGAAAAAGAGATGGAGCAGGAAGGTAATCTTCCTCTGGAGTCTGGCTGTCCCTGGCCAAACTCCTCTCTGAAGCCATGCCATCAAGCTGTCCCTCTGAAGTCAAGCCACTTCTCTCTGACATCCAACTGTAGTCTCTGACATCCAGTTTCTTCTTCTCTCTCCAGTCTGAGTTTTGGGGATTTTAAAGGCACAGGATGGGGGCAGGACAGGCCACTGATAATTTTGGAAAAGGCAATATTTGAGTGGGAAAACCAGGATGTATTTTCTCACTTGGGGCTGCAGTTCCAGGCTTTTCAGCTTGAGGTTGGGAACCCCCTCTCCTCTGCCCAGAATTTCCTTGCCTTCTGTCCCTATCATCTACAATAGAACTAAAAACAGCATCTCTGCTTTGCAAATTCAGCTTTACAATTCTTTCTTTCTTTCTTTCTTTCTTTTTTTCTTTCTTTCTTTTTTCTTTTCCTTTCTTTCTTTTCTGCCCCACTTTCTTTCTTTTCTTTCTTCTTTCTTTCCTTCCTTCCCTTCCCTTCAGCCTTCCTTTTACCTTCCTTCCTTCCTTCCCCTTCCTTCCTTCCTTCCTTCCTTCCTTCCTCCTTCCTTCCTTCCTTCCTTCCTTCCTTCCTTCCTTTCTTCCTTCCTTCCTTCCTTCCTTCCTTCCTTCCTTCCCTTCCCTCTTTCTTTCTCTCTCTCTTTTTTTAATTATACTTTAAGTTCTGGGATACACGTGCAGAACATGCAGGTTTGTTACATAGGTATGCATATGCTATGGTGGTTGGCTGCATCCATCAACCAATCATCTACATTAGGTATTTCTCCTAATGCTATCCCTCCCCTAGGCCTCCACCCCCTGACAGATCCCGGTGTGTGATGTTCCCCTCTCTTGTCCATGTGTTCTCATTGTTCAACTCCCACTTATGAGTGAGAACATGTGGTGTTTGGTTTTCTGTTCTTGTGTTAGTTTGCTGAGAATGAAGGATTCCAGCTTCCTCCATGTGCCTGCAGAGGGCATGAACCCATCCTTTTTTGTGGCTGTATAGTATTCCATGCTGTATATGTGCCACATTTTCTTAATCCAGTCTATCATTGATGGGCATTTGGGTTGGTTCCAAGTCTTTGCTATTGTGAACAGTGCTGCAGTAAACATATGTGTTTATATGTCTTTATAATAGAATGATTTGTAGTCCTTTGGGTATATACCCAGTAATGGGATTGCTGGGTCAAATGGTATTTCTGGTTCTAGATCCTTGAGAATCACCACACTGTCTTCCACAATGGTTGAACTAATTTATACTCCCACCAACAGTGTAAAAGCGTTCCTATTTCTCCAAATCCTCTCCAGCATCTGTTGTTTCCTGACTTTTTAATGACCACCTTTCTAACTGGCATGAGATGGTATCTCATTGTGGTTTTGATTTGCATTTCTCTAATGAGCAGTGATGATGACCTTTTTTTCATATGTTTGTTGGCCACATAAATGTCTTCTTTTGAGAAGTGCCTGTTCATATCTTTTGCCCACTTTTTGATTTTTTCTTGTAAATTTGTTTAAGTTCATTGTAGATTCTGGATATTAGCCCTTTGTCAGATGGATAGATTGCAAAACTTTTCTCCCATTATGTAGGTTATCTGTTCACTCTGATGACAGTTTCTTTTGCTGTGCAGAAGCTTTTTAGTTTAATTAGACCCCATTTGTTAATTTTGGCTTTTGTTGCCATTGCTTTTGGTGTTTTTGTCATGAAGTCTTTGCCCATGCGTATGTCCTGAATGGTATTGCCTAGGTTATCTTCTAGGGTTTTTATGGTTTTAGGTCTTACATTTAAGTTTTTAATCCATCTTGAGATCATTTTTGTATAAGGTGTAAGAAGGGGTCCAGTTTCAGTTTTCTGCATGTGGCTAGCCAGTTTTCCTAACACCCTATGTTAAATAGGGAATCCTTTCCCCATTGCTTGTTTTTGTCAGATTTGTCAATGATCATATGGTTTTAGATGTGTGGCATTATTTCTGAGGCCTCTGTTCTATTCCTTTGGTTTATATATCTATTTTGGTACCAGTATCATGCTGTTTTGGTTACTGTAGCCTTGTAGTATAGTTTGAAGGCAGGTAGTGTGATGCCTCCAGCTTTGTTCTTTTTGCTTAGGATTGTCTTGGCTCTAAGTGCTCCTTTTTGGTTCTATATGAAATTCAAACTAGTTTTTTTCTAATTCTGTGAAGAAAGTCAATGGTAGCTTGATGGGGATAGCACTGAATCTATAAATTATTTTGGGCAGTATGGCCATTTTCATGATATTGATTCTTCCTATCCATGAGCATGGAATGTTTTTCTATTTGTTTGTGTCCTCTCATTTCCTTGAGCAGTGGTTTGTAGTTCTCCTTGAAGAAGTCCTTCACATCCCTTGTAAGTTGTATTCCTAGGTATTTTATTCTCTTTGTAGCAATTGTGAATGGGGGTTCACTCATGATTTGGCTCTCTGTTTGTCTATTATTTATGTATAGGAATGCTTGTGATTTTTGCACATTGATTTTGTATCCTGAGCCTCTGCTGAAGTTGCTTATCAGCTTAAGGAGATTTTGGGCTGAGACGATGGGGTTCTCTAAATATGCAGTCATGTCATCTGCAAACAGAGACAATTTGACTTCCTCTCTTCCTATTTGAATACCCTTTATTTCATTCTCTTGCCTGATTGCCTCGGCCAGAACTTCCAATACTATGTTGAATGGGAGTGGCGTGAGAGGGCATCCTTGTCTTATGCTGGTTTTCAAAGGGAATGCTTCCAGGTTTTGCCCGTTTGGTATGATATTGACTGTGGGTTTGTCATAAATAGCTTTTATTATTTTGAGACATGTTCCATCGACACCTAGTTTATGGAGAGTTTTTAGCATGAAGTGGTGTTGAATGTTATCAGAGGCCTTTTTTTTGCATCTATTGAGATCATCATTTGTTTTTTGTCATTGGTTCTGCTTACGTGATGGATTACGTTTATTGATTTGCATATGTTGAATGAGTATTGCATCCCAGGGATGAAGCCGAGTTGATCATGGTGGATAAGCGTTTTTATGTGCTACTGGATTTGGTTTGCCAGTATTTTATTGAGGATTTTAATCTTCTAACAGTCAGGCCCCTCTGCTGTAGGTCTGCTGGAGTTTGCTGGAGGTCCACTTCAGACGCTATTTGCCTGGGTGTCACCAGCGGAGGCTGCAGAACAGCAAAGATTGCTGCCTGTTCCTTCCTCTGAAACTTAATCCCAGAGGGGTACCCACCAGATGCCAGCCGGAGTGCTCCTGTGTGTCTCTCGACCCCTGTTGGGAAGTGTCTCCCCATCAGGAGGCATGGGGGTCAGGAACCCAGTTGAGGAGATAGTCTGTCCCTTAGCAGAGCTCGAGTGCTGTGCTGGAAGATCCACTGCTGTCTTCAGAGCCAGCAGGCAGGAATGTTTCAGTTGCTGAAGCTGCATTCCCAGCCACCCCTTCTCCCAGGTGCTCTGTTCAAGGGAGATGGGAGTTTTATCTATAAGCCCCTGGTTGGGGCTGCTGTCTTTCTTTCAGAGATGCCTTTCCCAGAGAGAAGGAATCTAGAGAGGCAGTCTGGCTACAGTGGCTTTGCTGAGCTGCAGTGGGCTCTGCCTAGTTCAAACTTCCCCGTGGCTTTGTTTACACTGTGAGGGGAAAAACACCTATTCAAACCTCAGTAATGGTGGACGCCCCTCCCCCACAAAGCTCCAGTGTCTCAGATTGACTTCAGACTGCTGTGCTGGCAGTGAGAATTTTAAGCCAGTGGATCTTAGCTTGCTGGGCTCTGTAGGGTGGGATCCACTGAGCTAGACAACTTGGCTCCCTTGCTTCAGCCTCCTTTTCAGGGGAGTGAACGGTTCTGTCTTGTTGGTGTTCCAGGTGCCACAGGGGTATGAAAAACAACTCCTGCAGCTAGCTCAGTGTCTGCCCAAACAGCCACCCAGTTTTGTGCTTGAAACCCAGGGCTTTGATGGTGTAGGCACCCAAAGGAATCTCCTGGTCTGTGATTTGCAAAGACCATGGGAAAAACGTAGTATCTGGGCCGGAGTGCACCGTGTTTCACAGCACAGTCCCTCAGGGCTTCCCTGGGCTCAGGGAGGCAGTTCCCTGACCCCTTGCATTTCCCGGGTAACGCAGTGCCCCACTGCTTTGGCTTGCCCTCCATGGGCTGCACCCAGTGTCTAACCAGTCCCAATGAGATGAGCCAGGTGCATCAGTTGGAAATGCAGAAATCACCCAGCATCTCTGTTGATCTTGCTGGGAGCTGCAGAGGGGAGCTATTTGTATTCACCCATCTTGCCAGCCACCTACAGAAATATTTTTACTTAATTAAAAAAATTTGAGGTAAATGTTATGAAAAACAATATGGATGTAGTAGAAAAAAACTTAAACTAGTCTGGAAACATAAGGAAGGTTTCCCTGAGAATGCATCATTTAAGCTAAAGACAGAAGGTTGAGCAGGGTTAGGAAATTTAAGATTTCCAGGGAGCAGTCAAACAGCTTGTGCAAAGGTCCTAGATCAGGAAGGAGCATTCAAGGATCTGAATGAAAGAAAGCTCATGAACAGGTACAAAATGAGCAAGAAGGCAGGGGCTCAAAATTAGCAAGGTAAAGAAGCAAGACGTTGCTAATGCATCCAGCTTTACAATTTTCTGAATGTCTCCTCACCAGATTGTTGCTTCAAGTTAATTCTATACAGAAATTCTGTGCTGACACCAGTTCTCATAGGATCACCAGAAAGAGAATGAAAGCAAGAGAGTCAGGAAAAATATCAGCAATCACTATATTGAGTGGAGTATGAGATTAAATAGCTCATGGAGGACATGTTGGTATTATTAAAATAGTAATACAAAGCATGATTTTACTGTGTAGAAAGATAGCGCTCAGAGAGTGAAAATGAGAAGTTACTGCTTTATTGTAAGCCTTCGTATTTATCATTGGGTGGAGAGGAGGTACTTTCTGTGTGTACTACATCAATCTTCACAACAAATTTGCAAATTAGGTATTATTTTTCCTACTTTACAGGCAATGAAATGGACTCAGGGTGTGTAATTTCCCTAAGGTCATTTATATAGTAAGTTATTTTGTGTTTCTAACCAAGATTTGTCTTATTGCAAAGCCCATGTAACTTTTACTGCACTATACTGCTCTTGTTGGATATTTTAAGTGGTAGGGACAATAATGATAGTGTTGAAAACTGGATGTTTGATCTCAAGCACATATTGCACGGAATGTGAAGAGAAGCAAAGTTTGTGCTAAGAAATGAATGTTGGTGAATGATGCAAAAGGAAATAGTTACATGCCTCTGCTGAATAGAACCTGCTTAACTAGATGGAGTAATATGTTACCACAGTCATCTGCCAAAACATAACAGCAATATATTGGCAACAACAGGCATCTTTGGTTTGAAAGTAGGACTGACTGAGAGGCTGCCCTTGGGAATATCCCACTGAATTTTCCTCCAAAGATTCAACATATACTTGAAAGGGATTTAATATATCAAATGAAAGATAAACTACTGCTTCTTGCAAAGTTTCTTTCCTCGATAAGATGAAATGTTGATTATTGCTAAAAATTTTTCTAAAGAATGTAATAGATATAGACCAAATCTAAAAGATTTAAAAGGATTCAGGCAGTCTTTCAGAAAACTTCATCAGCAGTTCTTAATTGACCTTGTAGAGAATTTTTCTCTCTCTCTGTCTCTGTCTTGATAGATGTTTAAAAATAAAATTATAATGAGTTCACATTTATATTTCCAATCCAAATTCAGGACTACATAGTTACTTAATCTCATTGATCAGGAATCTGCTTGTCTCCTTTCAAAGATCCTAAAAATCTCTGTGATCAACAATATAAGCATAATTTCTTGTTTTACTTATCCTACAATACACATCAAATAATCCACCCATAAAATCTACTGAGATTTGGGCTCCAGGTATTGTACAGTGAATCCAATTATGTATGAACAAATTATTTTTGAAATAAGATTTTATTTTAGCAGGAGACAGAATTTTGAAAATTACCTTTCTTTTTAGAGTTGGCTCTAATCTTTCACCCTTAAAAAAATCTGAACAAGTTCCATTATGAACCTTTCAAATGCCTTCACACAATGACATAAATTTGTGACTAGAATTTATTGTATGATGATATGGAAACTGCCTTTTGGCCTACATCATTTTTTGGGGTGTGATAGCAGTAAAAGTTGTATATTTCCTTCTCTTTCTGTATGAATAATGATGCTTCATTGATTTTGTGGTTTCATCTGTGAAAAAACTAATCTTGATCTTCCAATGTCTATCTTCTATAGCTTTTTAATAACATAGTCCAAGATGAGATTATATGACAGATGACATTACTTCCAAAGAAAGCAGCAGTGAAGATATTAGTTATTCCATAATGTGTGTTGTACTGCAGATTCATTTCAGTGCAGATCTGATTCAACTATGAAAAATAAGGTGTTCTGACTATTTCCTCTAGTTCTTTTGCATTGATAATCAATAAAGTTATATTGCTTGTTTGTTTTTAAGGAATGAACAATATTAATTTTAGTGTGTATTTTTGACTAAAAGTGTGATTCAATTAATGACAGGGAAAATGCTGCTTTATGCAATTGTGTTTTTTTTTTTTTCCAGAACATGGTTAAATTGTTAACAGAAAATTTCCCAGCTCTTTGCACATTTTCAGGTTAATTCTTTTACTTGGTCAAACTAAGCCATACTTTTCTTGGGTAGTATTTTTCCAGTCTGAGTGATTTAGAGAGAGGCAGGTTGATCAAATTTCAATCAAGACAAGAAAAACTGTTACTGGCAGTAGAAAATCAAAAGGTAGGCTAATATCTAATAGATCAGTGTTTATGTAGATAAGTAAAATTGGTTTGTTCCAGACTATCTGGTTTAGAAGTATTCTTTCTCAACTCATGCTGCAAGTTTTCTTCCACTTTAGAATAGGAACATAAGATTCAGTGGTATAACTTTTCTTTTCAACAAGTTTTCCATAATATATCAAATGATAACTATTAATCAATATGGTTTAACCTTACTCAAACTTTTTATGCTTGAATTATTATGTTAAATTAATAAATTATCAACTAAATCTTTTCATGCTGCATTCCTTTCAGGACTCAAAGTTCTCCAGGTTGTTGACAATTCAGAATTTTAAATACACCTGTCAAAAATTAAGTAATTTCAGTAACACCTCTTCCCACCCCCTTATGAATAATCATGTAAGACTCCCACAAAAATTCGGTAATTTTTGATTACTGAAAGGAATAATACTGACTTCAGTAATAGACTTCCTTCAGTATTGAAGATAGTTATAAACATTAATTCTCCTTTATGTTGTGCATGATCAAAAAAGAATCAAGAACTGGCATCTTGTAATAAACGATCTTAACCACTTGCTTGCTTTGGTTAAGCCAAGCTGAATAGATATGAATAGCATTTGCTTGCCAATAGGTGGGAAATATGATTTTTGTCTGAAAGTTGATTCCAAGTCTTTGTTTTTACTATTAACCTGATACTAATTTTCGGATGGATCCAGCTTGTGGATAGTTTTCCCTCTATGTGTGATAAATTAAGAGTCTATACTGTTCACTTCAAGTTTGTTGCATTTCTATTTTATGGTAATGAGTTTCAGATCAGATTTTTGGGCAATAGTATGACTAATGGGCTCATGAAGATCAAGACTGAACACAAGCACACCAGTTAGAATGATAACTAAGAAAGAACAGAGGCTTGAACTAATATAATGTCAGTAGGGAAGATGTAAATGAAATAATCTGTATTTATTCAGTACTTACTATGTGTTAGACACAGTGATATTGAGGCAGAACAGGTAGTCAAGGAAGTAACCATGTTCTTGCAATGCAGCAACTACAGTGACCGTACAGTCACCACAATACGCCTCAGCATTTGCACTGTAATTGAGCTCAGTCAAACAAAGATATCTACAGCGGGGAATTTCCCCTCTACAGAGCACGGACGTTTGGATTTTACCTGTTCTTAGACTGACCCTTTGTTCATTATAGTAGTAAAAAAACACACCCATGGGTGGAGATTTAAGATGCTAATGAGACATGCAATGTATGAACAAGTATGTACAGCTACTGTGCGTGTGCACCCAGAAGACCACCCAGAACACGCTTACTAGTAATACCTCTTCCCACCCCCTTATGAATAATCATGTAAGACTCTCATAAACGGAGTATCCCTAGTTCCAGTCCTTGCCCTCTCACCCTTAAAAGCAGCCCACCCCGAATTCTCACAATCTCATGGCGTGCTGTCTGTTCTGCACCTAACTTTCAAAATATGCTTTTTCTTTTGCAATAAATTACTCTATGCTCCATCTTCTTTGCTATGTATCTCTTGTTTAAATTCTTTTAAACTAAGAAGAACCAAGGTATCACAACAGCCATCAACACTATGTTTATATGTGAATTGTTCCATTTAATACTCATCACATCCTGTAAACTGGGTTCATCCCTCATTTTACATAGGAGAACAATGAAGTCCAGAGAAGTTAAACAGCTTATGTTTAGTGTTATGTAGTCAGCAAGAAGTATAGCTGGATTTGGCTCCAAAGTCTGGCTACTCAACCATTACACAACAGGCAAAAATATTGAAGAGGTAGAATTTAGCACTTACCTAGAAGCAGGGATGTGAATGATGAAGAGCTCAGACATGACTCCTAGGATTCTGGATTGGGCACCCTGGTGCATGATAATGCTTGTCTCTGGGTCAGA
This sequence comes from Papio anubis, assembly GCF_008728515.1. NCBI lineage: Eukaryota > Metazoa > Chordata > Mammalia > Primates > Cercopithecidae > Papio > Papio anubis. The sequence continues at coordinate 45,893,082 of NC_044978.1, forward strand.
GAATACAGAAGGAGGAACATGTTTGGAGGATGAGGGAGTGATAAATTTAGTTCTGGATATCTTAAATTTGAGGTACCTTTGAGGCACATGGATAGAGAAGTCAAATAGATTATGTGGATCTGGAGCTCCAGCAGGAGCCTGGGCCAGAGTGCTTGGCATGATGCCTGGCACAGAATAACTCAATGAATATTTGTTAGATAAAATAATAGATTGAGAGAAAGAAAGAAAGAGAAAGAGGACAGAATTGGTAATTGGGGTTAAGGGAGTAGATAAAATTTTCAGGGGCAATGTGCTAAATGAAAAAGAATGAGAACCAAGAATAATTCTCGGGTGCATTAAAATTCTCGGGGTCAGATAAAGGAAGAGGAACTTGAAGAGGCAATAGAGAAGTACAAGAAACCTTAAGATAATAATATCACAGAAGCCAAGGGAATTGAGGATTTCAAGGGAGACATTCTTAACAATATTAAATGTCATAGGAAGAGATCTAATAAAATGATAACATATAGCTAACACATATAGTACTTGACATATTTCAGGCAATGCTTTAAGTACTTTATATGTGTTAATTCTTCAAGATGAGTCTGTGATACGCGGTATTTTTATCACCGTGCTTTAGGGATAAGAAAACAGAGCTAAAATAATTTGTCTAAGGTAAGTGTCAGAGCGAGGATTGTGAACTCTGAGAGTGACTGCAAAGTTCATGCTCTTAAGTGACTATGGTATGCTTGCTCACAAAAACAAAGGCCAAATGTATTTATTACATGTGGCAGTGAAGAGGTTGTTTATGGCCCCGAGAGTGCAATTTCAGTGGGGTAGTGCAAGCTGAAGCAAAGCCCTGCAGCAGATGAGGAAGTCAAGAGTGTAGTAGGCTTCTCTTCCTAGAAGCTTGTTCATAAAGGACAGAAGAAAGGGTTTGCCAAAGGGATACCAGGGTGGAAGGAATGATTTGTAGCATGGGAAAGATTTTGGCATGTTTATATGTGATATAAGAAGTTCTTAGAGAGAGGTGGAAATTACTGGAGACTTGGTAAATGAAGAGATTGGCACATGTGAGGTCTAAGATGCATTAGGAGATACTCAGTCTGGACAGGAGAGGTGAGCACCTATTTTACAAAAGGAGAAGGGCTAATGGGTGGGTAGACATACATATGAGTTTTTTCATTGAATGAGTATTATGTTGATGGAGTTTATGCTTAATTTTCCTCTTTTCTCTGTAAAGATTACAGTCACTTAACAATGGGGATACATTTGAGAAATGCATTGTTAGGCAATTTCATCAGTGTGTGTGAACATTATAGAATGTACCTACACAAACCGAGATAGTATAGCCTATTACACACCTAAGCTATATGGCCTATTGTTCCTAAGCTACAAACCTATACAGCATGTCACTGGGCTGATTACTGTAGGTAGTTGTAACACAATGGTAAATATTTGTGTTTACCTAAACATATATAAACATAGAAAAGGTATAGTAAATTATGTAAAATCCAGAATCCAGAATCCTAGGAGTCATACCTGAGCTCTTCGTCATCCTCACCCCTGCTTCTAGTTAAGTGCTAAATTCTACCTCTTCAATTTTTTTTGCCTTTTGTGTAATGGTTGAGTGTCCAGACTCTGGAGCCAAATCTCAGCTATACCACTTGTTGACTACATAACATTAAACCTAAATTGTTTAATCTCTCTCTGGATCTAATTTTTCATGTATGTGAAATGAGAAGGGAACCCACAGATAGTAAAAATATGGTTTAAAAGATAAAAAAAAAAAAAAGGTACACCTGTATAGGGCACTTACCATCAATGGAGCTTTCAGTACTGGAAGTTTCTGTGGGTGAGTCAGTGAGTGAGTGTGAAGGCCTAGCACATTACTGTACACAACTGTAGACTTTATAAACACCCTACACGTAGGCTACACTAAATTTATAAAAAATATTTTTCTTTAATAATAAACCATTGCTTCCTGTACATTTTTACTTTATAAACCTTTAAATATTTTTAGCTTTTTAAAAACTCTTTTGCTAAGTAACACTTAGTTTAAAACACAAACACATTGTATAATCATACAAAAATATTTTCTTTATATCCTTATTCTATAAACTTTGTTCTATTTTAAAAATTATTTTTAGTTTTATCTTTCAAACTTTTGCTAAAAACTAAGACACAGACACCCACATTAGAAGAGGTCTACACAGGGTCAGGACCATCTATATTATTTCCTTTCATCTCCACATCTTGTCCCACTGGAAGCTGTTCAGGAGAAATAGAGTGCATGGAGCTATCATTATCTTCTTCTGAAGTACCTTCCTAAAAGATCTGCGAGAGGTTGTTTTACAGTTAAATTTTTTTTCCTATAAGTAGAAGGAATATACTCTAAAATAACAGTAAAAAGTATTATATAGTAAATACTAGGTGATAGGAATTTTTTAGCTTCATTATAATCTCCTTGGACTACTATTATATAAGTAGTTTGTCATTGACAAACATCATTATGTGGTACAAAACTGTACTTGTGTTTTTGTTTGTTTGTTTGTTTGTTTTTATCTGAGCAACTATCCTTTTGTTGGAGCTATTCCCACTGTACTTCACTCTTATATGAATTTTGAGGTTTTCTCTAATAATTAGATTTTGTTCCCTGTCCTCCATGTGACCAAAATGAATCCAACCAGTTCTTAGTATTTTAAACTTGTGTAGACACTTAGAGGCAAGAGGTGATTGGAGCTGAATCATTTGGTGGTAATGATGTTTTGAACTCATTGGGCTTTCACTCTTGCTAAGATTCTTCGTGTTCAGATTTTCCTTTAGTCCTATGAGTTCTAGTAAATCTTTTTCATTTCAATAATCTCTTTTGCTTAAATTGCTTGCAGCAACTGTTCTATCTGAAATAGTCTTTTGAGGGAACATGAGGAATGTGGCATGGAGTAAAGAGTTTAGAACTCTGAGTTACCCCTGATGGAAAAACAAAAACAAGACCCAAATAGAGACAGAGAAAATGATTGCCCACCAATATGGAGGCCCTACTGACCAGGAAATCATTGCCTTCGTTTGTAATTGCTTTTTCCCTCCTGTTGTTTCTATTATTCCCAGCTACTATACAACATGGAATGTAGGGAGTAAGGAGACAACTCTTCAAAAATAGTTATACAAACTTTTTTGAATTCTTTTTTTTTTTTGAAGCTGGGTCTGGCTGTGTTACTCAGGCTGGAGTGCAGTGGTGCAATCCTGGCTCACTGCAATCTCTACCTCCTGGGCTCAAGTGATTCTTCCACTTCAGCCTTCGAGTAACTGGGACTACAGGTGCTGTGCCACCATGCCTGGCTAATTTTTGTATTTTTAGTAGATACGGGATTTTGTCATGTTGGCCAGGCTGGTCTTGAACTCCTGGACTCGAGATCCACCCAACTCGGCCTCCCAAAATGCTGGGATTACAGGCATGAGCCACCATGTTGCTCTTTAGTTAGGTGGGAAAAGTAGTTTTTGAGGCAAGTTTCGTTGTATTTTTTTTATCGATCGATCGATCGACAGAGTCTTCCTCTGTCTGGAGTGTAGTGGTGGGATCTCAGCTCACTGCAACATCCGCCTCCTGGATTCAAGTTATTTTCCTGCCTCAGCCTCCCAAGTAGCTGGGATTACAGATGTGCACCACTACTTCCGGCCAATGTTTGTATTTTTAGTAGAGATGGGTTTCGCTGTGTTGGGCAGACTGGTCTCCAACTCCTGACCTCAAGCGATCTGGCCACCTCGCCCTCCCAAAGTGCTGGTATTACAGGCATGAGCCACCGCGCCTGACCCATTGTATTTATTTATTTTTTTAAAAAAGCCTTGTAAGAATTTTTAAGTTAAAGATTGTCAGAAGGCAAAATTAATGTTTGATTTATTTGGAGTTATTTAAATGCTAAATGAAGTCTTAATTCTCAGCTAGATTCTTCATCATAGATTGCTCACATTGCTCACATTATTAAGGACATTTCCCCAAGTAAATTTGTGAGTGCTAATGTGAGTGCTAAGAATTGTCCATAATTTCAGACTTAAATGATTAGCTTATCAAAAATAGAATCTGACCCCAGGACATGTTCTATTCAGATCAGATCATCAGTATGCAATTATCATTTGTTGTCTGACATGTCCCATAAATAATTTTTCATGATCTTGTATAGTTTTACAGCTCATGCATCCTTTTGTTGCTGCTAACTTTTCTTATATTGTGAGTTTGTAGTAAATCTTATGGTTGACAATAAATTATAGCACAGTTATAAATAAAAATGTGTCCATGGAATGAATACCAAAGAAAAATATGCTACTAAGAGATAGTTTAATGAGTAACTTTTGAAATTTCATTTTGGACAGGATTAAATTTCAGAAAAAGAAATTTATATTACACATTCAAACAAAAATTTTGACTCCTGGAATTGTATTTTTCATACTCAAGAAAAATTGAGTGTGTTCTTTGGTACTGTGTGGGAATAGAAACCACATGCATATCTTTGTACTGGCAGTGTGCTCTTGAGTAAGTTGTTTAACATTGTTTTCTAATCTGTAACATGGGAAAATGATACCTTATAGTGTTAACATAAATGTAATTCAAGTGACCCCCAATAAAACATTCATATAAAATCATTTAAGCTTTGTTATCAACAATGAGTGATCCAGTACTGTGTCCAGTATTCTAAGAAATTCCCACTGAGCTTTAAATTGTTTTCAAATACTTTTCCTGGACTCTTCAGAGGTGTTTCAGGGGTTCTGTGAACATGCAATTTGAATATTATTTTAAAGTTCAGTTCTTATTTATCACACACAAATGCACATGTACTACTGTAAGGCTTATAACACAAGCAGCAGTTCTGTCCTTCATCCTTCCTACCCCCAACCCTCTCCCAATCACTTTCAATTCTTTTTAGCTTGTTTCTTCTGTTATTTCTACTCTATTTCTATGTACTACCCTTTCTTGCTTTTTAAATTTTAGACTTCCTGTTGACTTCCTAATATGGAGGATGAGGCTACAGCTCTCTTGTCTCCACAGAAATACACATGGCCTTTCCCTCTATGCTTTCCATACACCTGAATCATAATTTTTGGTTCAATGAATAGTAATTGTATACATAGTTTTAAATATGTAAATATTGTTCATAGTTAAGCCATGTTTATATTTCCTTTTGTGTACAATTTTTGTTTTTCATGGAGTTAACAATTGCTTCATTTTAAAATTTGCTTTGTTTTCTATATTGATTTTATTAATTCATCCACCACCAAGTTTTCTACAGAAGCCGGAAATTCTTCTCAGGGTAGTCAATACATTGATAGTTTGTCAGTTTTAATGAAGACATCCCTCTCAGAGCCTGTGCTCTTCCCCAGTTGGGACTGATGCATCTCTAGGTCTGCAGGGACTCCCCGTCACCATCATATGGGAATCCTCTGTGACTCTACCCTGTGTGGATTCTTCTGTGCCCTGCTTTTCGTGACTTCCTCTTTCTTGGTTTATTCCCTTAATTTTGTGCAGCACGTTCTCCAGTAGCTACTTAAAAATGGTGAATTGGAGGTCAATTGTTGAGACCTTGCATGTCATAAAATACCTTTTCTACCCTCATTCTTTCATAATAGAGAGGTTAGTTTCAGCGTTTATGTAGAAAAAAAATTTTCCCTTAGTGTTTTGAAGGAATTACTTTTTGTCTTTTCAGTTCAATATGTATAATTTCCCTCCACAATTTTTTTTTTCTGAATTAATAATGAACCTAGATTTAGCCACATGCTTTCAAGGAGCTTCGAGTCTATAGGGGTAGACTTAGAAATAAAAAATTAGTATTTGATGTTTAACTTATGTCAGGCAATAGTACAATATATTACTGATTTAATTTTTCATGACATTTAATTTTATAGTAAAGCAACTGGGGCTCAGAAAAGTTAGGTAATTTGCTTATGATCACTTAGATAAGTAGAAATTTAGATACAAGCATAGTTGACACTAAAGCTCATATTTCTCCTGTTCTGTAAGGTTGCCTTGAAACTGTTTGGTTTAGTCATGCTTTGGGGCATGAATTTTTGTTTTATATCTGCCTCTTTCTGGCAAATTATGAATTAATATGTGTGAAGTGCTTAGAGAAGTATAGTAGGTGCTGTATAATGTTTGCTGTGTAATTATTAAAATTGATTTGGCTAGTCCTTTCTTTTGGGTTCTGCTCTTCCTCTTTCCCACCTTGTTTGCCTAGTTAACATCTCAGTTGTGAAGTTATCAGGTCCACTTTCACTCCTCCAGTAAAGCCGTTCCAACTAGACAAAACCTCATCCTGCCCTGAACTAGGTAAGTTTCTATCCACATCTCACACTGTAGATGCACGGGACTCAGTACTTTTTTTTCATATCACAGTTGGTACTTACATGTTTTTGTATTTGTTTCAAGTTTGTTTTCCCCACTAAAGTCTAATCTCCATGTTTGTTTTCTTCGCCTTTATACCCACAGAACCTAGCAAAGACTTGGAATATAGGTATTATGTAAATAATTGTTGAAATTTTGTTGAATAAATGAACATTGAGCACAGGAAAATCTAAATATATGTTTTCTTACTGCAGTAGAATATTTTAATAGAAAATTAATTAAAAAGCAAACAGCTGCTATCATCTTTTCAGCGTTTCTTATGTACTGCAGCTCGGAGAAAAGCCATTCTCCCTATATGCTTGCCTCAGAGAAGGTGCAGGTTGCAATTCATTAGTGGGTTATGAAGTCAATTTAGTGAATTTTGATCAGCTTTAAAAGTGGTATAAAACGGAAGAGAAAATGTCACAGTGCATCACATATAGTAAGAGGTATTATTTTATGAAACATTTGCTTCAGATTACATTATATAAAATATATATGATTATGTGAAGAGGGTCACATTACAAAGACTATTTTTTATTGTGGATATGGTCATAAAGTTTTGCCAAGCCAATATCTCTAGAGCAGGGGTTGGCAAATCTTTTCTGTAAAGAGCAACATAGTAAATATATTCCATTTTGCAGGCCATATGGTCTTTGTCACAACTGTTCAGCTCTGCCATTATAGCATGAAAGCAGCCACAGACAATAAGTAAACAAACGCACATGGCTATTTTCCCATACAACCATACAAAAACAGAAGGTTGGGAAGATTTGACCCAAAGGCTGTGTTTGCAGACCCCTTCCCTAGGGGAACAGGTTGGCAGGGAAGCTTTTATCCCTCTCCCTATTCTGTTTGTTGGAGAAGATAATGTAATTAATTTGGGATAATTTGATAATTCTGATTAATCTGACAGTTCTTGCTTAGTGGATGAGAAAATAGGGAAATAGGCCACTCCCTAAGTGAGGGTACTTTGGACTTTTATTCTTATCGTTTTTAGCACATTCTGTGGGTTAAAGGAAGTCAGAAGGCCAGCTCAGATTTAAGGGGTTGAGAAATAGACTTTACCTCTTGATGGGAGGAGCCAAAATAAATTAGTAGCCACATTTCATCTACTATAGTTCACTCCCTGGCCACAATTACAGTTGACCCATGAACAACATAGGCTTGAACTGCACGGGTCCACTTCTATGAGAATTTTCTTCCACCTCTGCTACCTCTGAGACAGCAAGACCAACCCTCCCCTTCCTCCTCTTCTTCCTTCTACTCAACGGGAAGATGATAAGGTTGAAGACCTTTATGATGATCCACTTCCACTTAATGAATAGTAAATATATTTTCTCCTAATTATGACTTTCTTAATAGCATTTTCTTTCTCTAGTTTACCTTAATCATGTATATAATTATATAATGCACACAAAATATGTGTTACTCAGCAGTTTATATTATTGGTAAGGCTTCCAGTCAACAGTAGGCTATTAATTGTTAAGTTTTGGGGAAGTAAAAATTATACATTTTTTTTGGCTCTGTACAGAGGGGAATTTTGCATCCCTAACCTCTGTGTTACCCATAGATCAACTGTAAGTGTATTTCTCCTACATGTAAATTATGTTTATCACTTCCCAAAACCCCCAAAGTCTTATTCAATTTTCATATCAAGTTTGACATATGAGTTTATGGTCTTCATCAAGCCTGAAAACAGATGTGGCTTCTTGAAGTAATTTTCTGGTTTCAGAGAAGAGTGAATTAAAAGTTGCAATTGTTACCGGTACATGAAATTGTGGAATCAAGCTAAGCACATGTTGTCAGGGTCTGTACTCAGATGTAGGAAATGTTGCTTGATTAGGGCCTAGTTTTGTCCATGGCAGTGGTTCCCTAAGCCATTTTTTTCTATGATTTTTGCCTCTACCCCCTGGGCTCTTGCTATAATCTAAGGGGTTCTTCCTTGTCTGTTATATAATAATGTATTTGACTAGCCTTTGTGCCTGGTGTCTTGGAAGGAGAATCTAAACTCTTGGAATTTCCCAAAGGATAGACATGTCTTTGTTGTTCATGAGCCCCTTGGATAATACCTGAATTTATGCTAATTAAGTGGCTCATGGGGGCCCCTAGATAACTTCAAGATGTGGACTACTCACTAGAAAGACCAATTACATGATCAGAGGGTTAGAACTTTGAGGCAGCCTAAACTCCAGGGAGTGGAGTGGGCTGGAGATTGAGTTTACCTACATGGCCATAATAGGGTAGGCCATTACCTACCCTATTAATCATGTCTGTGTAATGACACCCTATATAAAAACTCTGGACACTGAAGCTCAATGGAGTTTCCTGGTTGGTGATACACAGATGTACTAAGAATGTGACACAATCTGATTTCACAAGGAGAGGGCATGAACTCTGTGTGTCCAGAGCCATTCCAGACCTTGACCTATCTGTGTCTCCACTGGCTGTTTCTAAGTTGTATTCTTTATCATGAAACATAATTTTAAGTATAGTGCTTTCCTGAGTTGTGTGAATTGTTCCAGTGGATTATTGAACCTGAGGGGGATGTGGAAACCCCTAAATTTATAGCCAGTAAGTCAGAGGGATATGTTACCTGGGGACTTCCTGGACTTGTGGCTGGCATTTAAAGTGAGGACAATCTTGTGGAGGACTGAATCCTTAACTGTGGGATCTGTACTAACTCTGGGTGGTTAGAGCTAGATTTGAGTTGCAGTGTATGTAGTTTGAGTTGAAATGAAATAGTGGGCCTGGTGCAGTGGCTCATGCCTGTAATCCCAACACTTTGGAAGGCGGAGGAAGAAGGATCCCTCAAGCCCAGGAGTTTGAGACCAGCCTGAGCAACAGAGGGAGAAAGACCAGTTATGTGATCAGAGGGTTAGGACTTTGAGGTAGCCTAATCTCTAGGGAGGGGAGTGGGCTGGAGATAGAGTTTACTCACGTGGCTGATTACTCAATCAATGTCCTAATCCAGACCCCATCTCTCCAAAAAGTTTTTAAAAAATTAGCCAGGTGTGGTGGTGCATGCCTGTAGTTCCAGCTACTCAGGAGGCAGAAGTGGGAAGAGCTCTTGAGCCCAGGAGGTCGAGGCTACAGTGAGCCATGATAATCCGGCTGCACTCTAGCCTGAGTGACAGAATGAGACACTGTCTCAAAAACAAAAGACAAACCAAAAAAGAAATGGAATACTGTCCATAATATAGAACCTGTGCTTGCAGATAAATAGCTTTCTCAACCTAGAGGCTGATTCCTGTCTGCCTCTAGGTTGGCTTTCATAGGCAATGGACTCCTTGATGGAGATTATTGTGTAGGATGTTTATTAGGGAGTGCTCACGGGACCAACACTTGTTGAAGGGAAGGGAAGAGAGTAGGACTGGGTAGGGGAGAAATTGAGCTGTGATGCAGTCTTAATAGAAGACTCCACTGTCCCTACAGAGTATTCTAAAGATGAGATGACTCCTCAAAACTGTTTAAGATGGGGCAAGAGGCCTGAACCTTTAAACCATAGTGTTTTTTTTTTTTTTTTTGAGATGGAGTCTCGCTCTGTCGCCCAGACTGGAGTGCAGTGGCCGGATCTCAGCTCACTGCAAGCTCCGCCTCCCGGGTTTACGCCATTCTCCCGCCTCAGCCTCCCGAGTAGCTGGGACTACAGGCGCCCGCCACCTCGCCCGGCTAGTTTTTTGTATTTTTAGTAGAGACGGGGTTTCACCGTATTAGCCAGGATGGTCTCGATCTCCTGACCTCGTGATCCACCCGTCTCGGCCTCCCAAAGTGCTGGGATTACAGGCTTGAGCCACCGCGCCCGGCCAAACCATAGTGTTGATCAATCATTGTGTGTAGGCCACTCTAGGAAGGGGTATGCCTTTGGATGAGTTGGTTCTCTTCAGATGTAGCAATCTAAGGAGGTTGAGAGCTGAAGACTGTCTATCAGCAGCACTCTCAGAGGCTAGAATAATAAATTATTTATTCCTGGAGGGGAATCTGGGTGGTGAATCACAGGATCCACCATAGTCCACTCCTTACATTGCTCATATCTACTTCTCCCTAAAAGTTTTGGAAATAACTTCACCAGCATTCTGGTGGGTCGAACTTAGAAGATAAAGATTATTGGAATGAACTACAACCCCTATTACTACAACTGGTCTTGCAATTGATTCTCATTCTCTACCTCTTTTATTATTCATTTTATATTGCTTTGACCCTCAGTTAGAACCTGTGGTCTCAGTCTCAGTGGCTTAGTTGGTAGCATGGTCCAACAAGACTCTCATTCCTGAGGGGTTTGAGCCCCTGACCACCATGCCCTTCTTGGGTCAGAGTCACTGCACTTATCTATTTACCATCAAAATTGAGCAAAGGAGTGTAACAATATACCCAAGTGTATCACCTGTTATCACATATGTTATTCCTGTCCCTATTGTGTAATAGCACTCCTACCTCTCCCTATTAATCAGGAACAATTATCTTTGCCAAAATTATGACTTGTTGCTTACTGGTCCTTTAATACAGTTGACTGAAATACCCAGACACTCATATTTTATAGTTCAATGGGACTTTTGCTGTAAACTCTAGTATAAGCTTTCTCCCTTGGGAAACAGTACCTCTAAATCCACAAAGCCTAGACTTGAAGGTATGAGAAGTATACATTCCTGAGATGGATCACTGGGAAGAATAGGAAGCAAGAGCACCTTGGTTTCCCAAGAAAAATATTCTTTCTACTAGGGACCTGGCACCAGAAAAAAACTTTCTGATTTGAAGTGTGCACTGTGTCCTGGAGCTCTACATTCAAAAAGAATCTCATTCAAACATGCTTCAGCTATGCCTTCAGCAGGCTATCCCATTGCTTTATTAAACTAGTCGCTTCAGGATGGTGTAATATGTGATATGACCAGTGGATCTCATTGTCATATACCTGTACTCACACCTTGTTTGCTGGAAAGTGTGTCCTTTAGTCTGATGCAATATTATATGTAATCACATGCTGGTAGATCATTCAGTCAACGCTTTGGGAGAGATGCAGATTAAGGTGCTGAAGGCAGAAAAGAAAAACCAATATCGAGAATTTGTTTTCATTCTCATCTAAAAGGTAACAGTGGTCCACTGGGTAAAAGTGGTCTAATGCTGTCAACTTGCCAGCTTAAGGCAGGTTGGCCTCTTCAAGAGATGGTACTATGTGGAAGAGTCAGCACTGGTTTTTATTATTGGCAGGTTGGACATTCAGAAGTGGTAGTAGCTAGATAAGCCTTGGTAAATGGGAGTTTATGCTACTGCACTCATGTATGTCCTTCATCCCTGACACCAAAGCTACTCTGTTCAGGTGTCCATTGTACCAGCACTAGATGGCGGATGACAGAATAGTTGCCATCACGTTAGCGAATCACTTTGTTTACCTGATTGCTTATTGACTCTTCTGTGATGCTTGCTTTGCAGTAGGCAATTGACATGTAAAACAAAGACTTTCTCATTTCATGACTACTTTTATATATGTACATTCACATACCTCTACTTTCGTTTTCCCCACTCTTGGTACCAAATTTTGCAGGTTGGGTTCTCCAGAAAGTAGAATCTTAGGTGGAAATTAGTGTGTGGGAGGCTTGTTAGGAATGCTTGTTGGATCAATGCCTGTGGAGAGGTAGGGATTAAAAGAAAAGCCAGATTGGGCAGAAGGAAATGATAAGCTGCTATAATGAAGTCTGAATGGAGAACTCAGCTACCTGTATGGGTAGTTATAATGCTGGATTGAGTTGGGGAGAAAGGGCTGGGCCTTTATACACACAAAATTGTCAGTTATTGGATATAGGACTCTTAAGAGAGGCGTGACTTTGGTCAAAGTACTCTCTTTAGTTATGGCAATTCCCAAAGGGGGCTGTAGCAAAGGACTGTCTGCCAGAGACATTTCAAATATTAAATGATAAATCCTTTATTCCTGAAGTGGGATCTGGATGATGCAATACAGTGTCCATCACTGTAGAAAATTGAAGTCCTTTTTTCAATTTGAATAATCTTAGTTACTTTTAGTTCAAATCCATGATTTGGTTTGAAACAGAGCTCTATCAGAATGAAGCAACAGATAGTGGAGAAAAACAGCCTTACAATTCTTGGTAAGCATTTCTAATTGAGAGAGCCTACTAGGCAGAATCTTAAATCTTTCTGAGGTCTTAGCTAACACCCTTGAGTCTTACAGACACACTCTTGAGATAATCTTTACTCTAAGGAAGGTCATTTCTTGCTTTAAGAATTTTTTTGCTGAAGAGGGTTGGCATAGGGAGCAATTTTATATGCTAAGTCATTAAGTTCTGGGCCCTCTAAGTTTTCTATATATTCTATTTTCAAACTGAAAAACTCATTCTTTATATAATCTCTTATGTCTCATACCTTATTATGGATAGCCCAAAGAAGAGAATTGACAGTTTCAATATTCTGTATAACAACCCATTAGCTGGATCCCACAATTCATTAGGTACATGATGCAGCTTTCAAGTTATTTCAGGTAGCAGTTTCACCAATTATACCCTCACTACATACCATGAGTTTCATTTGTCTAGACTCCAATAAAAAAAAAATCACTGCCTCACAGAACCTCTACTAACAGTTTGTTCACCACTTCTCCAGTCATTCTTGCTGCGTTTTTGGCCACCGCTCACAACTTGGTACAAAATCCAATGATGCCTATTTTATATTTTGTTAAGTCAGCATCCCAATTCTGTGTACAAATTTCTGTATCAATTATTTTGCTGCATAACAAAGCACCCCCAGACATGGCTTAAAACAACAACCCATTTACTTATGATTATGCAGTTTGGTTGGGTTCATCTGTGTTCTTCTACTGATTTTTCTTGGGGTCACTTATGTGGCTGCAATAATCTGGCTACTCCACTGGTTGTTAACTGGGGCTGTTGACTGGATACTTTTGCTTATCTACAGGTCATCTCTTGCAGGATAATTTGGGTTTCTTTTGCTGTATTAGTTCATTTTGACAGTGCTATAAGAAATACCTGAGACCGGGTAATTTATTTTATTTTATTTTTTATTTTTTATTTTTTTATTTTTATTTTTATTTTTTTTTAAGACGGAGTCTCGCTGTGTCTCCCAGGCTGGAGTGCAGTGGCCGGATCTCAGCTCACTGCAAGCTCCGCCTCGAGACCGGGTAATTTATAAAGAAAGGAGATTTAATTGACTCACAGGTCTGCATGTCTAGAGAGGCCTCAGGAAACTTACAATCATGGCAGGAAGTGAAGGGGAAGCAAGCACCTTCTTCACAAGGTGGTAGGAGAAAGAAGAACAAAGGAGGAATTTCCAAACACTTATGAAACCATCAGATCTTGTGAGAGCTCACTCACTATCGAGAGAATAGCATGGAGGAAACCGCCCTCGTGATCCAATCACCTCCCTCCCTTGACACGTGGGGGTGACAATTTGAGATGAGATTTGGGTGGGGACATAGTGACAAACCATATCATATGCAGTGGTGGCAGGAGTTCAAGGATGAGAATAGAATTCTAAAGGTTGAGACCAACACTTATAAATCACTTAGCATTAATTTGGCAAATTCTGTTGGTCAAAGTAAGTCACAATCCAGCCCCCTGACTCAAGTGGTTGGAAAATAGACTTTACTTCTTGATGAGAGATTTAAAATAATCTGTGGCCAAATTTAACCTTTGCATTTAAAAATACGAAATACAAGTTCTCTTTTGGTTAACTCTCTTTTGATATCTTCTCTAGACAATGTCTCTCATATTCATCCATTCTTTTTCTCTTTCTTTCTTTCTTTCTTTCTTTCTTTCTTTCTTTCTTTCTTTCTTTCTTTCCTTCTTTCCTTCTTTCCTTCTTTCCTTCTTTCCTTCTTTCCTTCCTTCCTTCCTTCCTTCCTTCCTTCCTTCCTTCCTTCCTTCCTTCCTTTCTGTCTTTCTTGTCTTTCTTTCTTTTCTTTCTTTAGACAGAGTCTTGCTCTGTTGCCCAGGCTGGAGTGCAGTGGCATGATCTCAACTCACTGCAACCCCTGCCTCCCAGGTTCAAGAGGTTCTCCTGTCTCAGCCTCCTGAGTAGCAGGGATTACAGGTTCATGCCGCCATGCCTGGCTGATTTTTGTATTTTTAGTGGAGACAGGGTTTCACCATGTTGGCCAGGCTGGTCTCGAACTCCTGACCTCAGGTGATCCACCCACCTTGGCCTCCCAAAGTGCTGAGATTACAGGCTTGAACTACTGCACCTGGCCTCCTTCATTCATTTCTTTACTTATTCAATTAAATTCAACAAATATTTATGGGGTACCTAATATGCGTCAGGCATTGTGACAACCTTTGGAGATGCAAAGATCCATACTTTGGAAATTGATAACATTATAAAGTTATTCTAAAATTACAAAATTCTGAGCGCTCCATAGGGTTTTTACTTTCTTGAGTTTAAAAAGCTTTATCATTGTGAAAAGCTTATAACTTATGATTCAATCAAGCGAATAAAACTGAATGAAATGTCAAGATGAACAATGCTTTCCTGTGAATGAATTTTTCTAACTTCATTTTTAGAATTGCTTGGTTTCAGATCATATGTATTAATAAAGAGAAAACAAAGATTTTTCTCAAAACAAAAAAGGGCTTTGGGTTTGTTTGCTTTGTTTCAGGGGGTGAGATTAAAAAAAAAATGTTGTATCAATCAAAAGGGCTCCAGGTTCATCTCAAACGTAATTTCCTTCAAAGGATTCCCTGACCATCCCCTCCCCTTTGTCAAGAGTTAGTTGCTCTCTCTTTGTGGACCACAACTGGCATAGAGCTCTGATATGGCATGGACAGCATGTTGGGAAGTATTTGTTTGGAAAATATAACTTCATTCAACTATGGTCTTCTAAAGAGCAGGGGCCTATCTTTCCATTCTCTGGATCTAACACAGTGCCTCACACATAGTAGACATTTAATATTTTTGTTAATTACATGAATAAATGATGTGATAGTGTGGCATACATGAATTATGATAAAGTTAGAAATTATTCCAATTGTTTTGTAAACTGCTGAAATGTCAGACCTACTTATTAAAGTCATAGAAATTAAAAGTTAGAGGAGACCATTGAGTTAATCATATCAATTTTTTTTTTTTTTTTCTGTTTTAAATAGTTGAGCGAACAGGCTCAGGGGGCTTAAGGGACTGTCGAAGGTGACACAGTTTATAGGTTTGTTTTCATTATGACTGAACTTTGTCTTTTCACCCACACTGGTCATAATGGGAGCCTTTTTTCAGTCTTTTCTCAGAGTTGTGTCCAGGTCAGAAAAGAAGAATGAGAAAAGCAAAGAATATGTATATGTTTGAGGAATGGGGAATGTGTTTGGGGCTACAGAAGCTCATGGAGAAAGACCAAAAATTTTGAATATGTGAGTTAGATACTTTTTCTTATTCCCTTTTTTCTTTTATTTTTTCCTTATTAGGGGTCAAGAGACATAGAGAGAGGAAGGGCTTTTAATGGATTATAGTGAGCATTCCTGTTTCCTGACCCATTGGACTCAACACCCCAGGAAATAGAATGTGTGTTTCTTTGTGATCACATGCCTGTGCATAGGTTTTAATCTTGAATAAATCATTCCATGGAGAGTATGAAAGGAGAGGCTGACTTTCTCTGCTCTCACATCTTCCCTTTTTTCTATCCTCTATTATAGGCCTGGAGCTGCCCTTCAAATGCCCTGTGTTTTGAGCCACCTTTTTGCTTCCCAAGTGCATAATTCATGAAAATAACATATAAAAGATATATTTAAGATTTTTCACTTATTTAAAAAATAGGAATTACTGGTTTTAAGCAGATTCTTCAGTTGGCGAAGGGCTTTACCATTAGATTACGATAACCATAAAGTCTACTGTAAGCATAAAGTCTCACAGTGTACTTAAAATATAATATTAAAACTTCTATTTTTACTCTGAATTTTCAAAAGATGACATAGAATACATAAGGGTTGGCAACTGATTCTCTCAGTGGCATGTCACCAGCTGGAATCATCTCTCAGTAGTTCTAATCACATTCAGTTTTGCTGGTCCAAAAACTGAATTTGATTTATTTACCTGGAGGTGATAAGTCTCACACTGACCCAGCTTACAAGAGATTTATTTCTCCACTACATCACTGAAACTGCTTTTACTGATGTCAACCACTACCTCCCTTTTGCCAAATCTAATGTTAATTTTCTCTTCTTATGTTATTCACATTCTCAGCAATATCTGACTCAGCTGATTGCCCACTTCTTGAAACTTACCGTACTTGGCTTTCGGGGCACTACATTCCCCTGGTTTTCTTCAGAGCTCCCTGGTTTCTCTTCAGGCTGCTTCACTTACATGCATTCTTTGCTCGATCTATATATTTTGGGGTGTTAGGGGTTCATTCCCCAGCCTGGTTTTCTTCTCTGTTTATGCTCTGCTTAGGCAATCTAATCCAGTCCCATCACTTTCAATGTTATCTATATGTTAACAACTTCCAAATTTTTACCTACATTGCTGCCCTCTCCATGAACTACAGACTTGTGTATCCAACTGCCTGCTTGTTGCCTCAGATTGGATGTCAAATGAGCATCTCAAATTTAACAAGTCCAGAACTGAATACTTAATTTCCAGCATCTACCACCCCTTGCCAACTGGCTCTTCCCATCCTCTTCCCCATCTCAACGAATTCTTGATTCTTTTCTTCTCCTCATCTCCCAAATCTAGTCCATCAGCAAGTCTCATCAGCTCTACCTTCAAAATATGTCCTAAATTCAAGTGGTTCTTTGTTCCTAACAGCTTGGCTACCACCTATATCTGAGGATGTTAGGTACATTGACATTTATGATAAATGTATCTTTTATCACTCTTTTTTCAGCATATTATATCCTTCTTTCCTTATTATGTAGGTGTATATTCATACTGGGTATATGTAGGCATATATATAATACACACATGTATTATATATGTACATACATATACATCAATATATTTGTATATACATATACATCAATATATTCATATATACGTATGTTTTGCCTAAATTATATTTGTCACTAAAGGCAAAATACATGTTTCTGTACTAACAGTACTTGTGACACCAAATGTGTGGGATTTTCACACACTGCAATTTTCTAGTTCTCTGTGGACACCAACTGAGTGTTCTACAATTTAACTTTAATTAATTCTGACACTAACTTCCTAGAGTTAGTGCAGACCCCATAGGTTAAAGGATCAGTCTTACCAGACTGCCTTCCACTTCAGATGCCAACTGCAAGTAGTGGATCCCTAGCTTCCCACACTTCTGTTCAACTTGACTACAAATCAGAGGTTTCCATAACCCTTACACCTGTTCAAGACATGCTGTTCAGTTTCTCCACGGATGTCTCCTGTGGCTTTTGTAATTGCTGTTAATACCTAAAACCTGTGTTTCCCGCTTGCTTTTACAGTTTCTCCAGGGTTGATTTGAGGTGAGAGAGCCAGCAGCCCATGCTAATTTGTCATATTGAAAAGTGTAATTTAAATTTAATGGGGTCAAAACCCACTTACTCTTATACAAATCTTGAATAACCAGTCATTCTTTTTTTTTTTAAGTGAGCTTTTATAATGCTTCTGTCTTTGACCTAGGAAATAGTTATCTATGAGACATAAAGACCCAGTGAAGTTTAAGGTTTAGAAAAAAAAAATTGTTCACCCACCTGTGAAACACTACATCCTCTCTGTTTCTTAGCTCTTATGAGGACAAATGTAGGGCTTTTAAAAATCATTACAACTCTATATAGTGGATAGGTAATTAGAAAACCAGGTTTAATGTCTAATGCTGTGAATTTCTAGCTGTTTAAATTTGAACAGCTCTCATACATTTCTAGAAGATCTTATTTATGAATTGGAAGAGTTGGGGTCCATGGTCCATTAAGTTCCTTTCTGCTCTGTAATTTTACAACTATAATTGTCTGGTATTTGCAATAATTTATTTTACCTGCATTTAAAAAAAATCTCACTGTGTGAAATCATTGCTTATCATTAATGAAAAGTCTTATAAAATCTCTAAATAGTATGTAGTGTTAATAAAAGCAAACTGCTATCCTGTCAGATTAGCTCTTGGCATACAAATTCATGCAATCTACTACAAAATCACTGCTATCTGGCAGGATAGTAGTTTTAGCAAATAGCATTCAATTTTATGTGTACATGGGAATCATAGGGAGTCTGAAAAAAAGTGAATTTGAAAAATATATTGCTGCCTCGGCCCCATTTAAAATAATTAAAGCAGAATCTCTAGGCATAGGGACTAGGCATAGATATTTTTCGAAAGCTCCACTGGTTTTTCTAATTTGCAAGAAAGTTTGAAAGTAATTAAAGGCTAACAAGCTAAAAATAATTGAAGTGGCAAAAGTCAAAGGATTCAGTTCAAACAAGTTCAAAATATAAACACAATTTGGAAGCAAATATATAACAAATTTAATAATCCAACTGAATTCTAGAAATACATAATTTAATTTTTCAAAAAGAAAATTACTGCTAAAACACATATTAAAGCACCCTTTCCAGTTAAAGTGTTGACGTATTAAAGGTATTGGATATAATCCACATAATGATTTTTGTTTCTCTTCGGATTTGTTGGGTAATAAAATTAAACATCCTATTAGGTCTTGGGCATTTTGTCATTTGATCTCTGAGATGATTTTATTTCTAAATATAAGTAAATGCACTCAAGTAGAGCTTCAGAAGGCAAAATGATTATTTGACTGAAGTATATGTAACAGGGCCTCATCATCTAAGGACTAGTAATGATTAATAACAGGTGCATTAGATTCCTAGGACTACTCTAACAGATTACCACAAACCTGGCGGCTTAAAACAACATAAATGTGTTCTCTCACTGTTCTGAAGGGTAGCTGTTAGCAGGGTCATTCTCCCCCCAGAATCTGTAGGGGAGAATCCTTCCTTACCTCTTCCAGTTTCTGACAGCTCCTGGCATTCCTTGGTTTGTGGCTGCATCACTTCAATCTCTGTCTCTGTCTTAATACGGCTTTCTTTCCTGTACCTCTGGATGTCCTTTTCTGTCTTTTATAAGGACACTTTTATTGGCTTTAGAGCCCACCCTAATCCAGTATGATCTCATCTCCATCCTTTTAATTACATCAGCAAATATCCTATTTCCAAATAAGGTCACACACATTCTGAGGTTCTGGGTGGACATGAATTTTAGGGGGCACTATTCAATCCATTAAACCAGGTAAACACCATGTATGATGAGTCTGTTAAATGTGGGGAGTACATTTTTATGGTAAAGAATATATATTTGTGTGGGAGAAGGAGACATTTATGGAGCATTTTCCTGAGAAGTGAAATGAAAAATAATCCTATGCGATATGGGTTATAATGACAAATTATAGTGTATAATTGCTAATTCATAGTGTTAGATAATAAGATATAACATCTTTTGCCTTATGTTTTAGTTCTTCAGAAAAATCACAAGGAACCTCATATTTACAAAAATACTCACTGGTAGACTTCATTTATTTTACATAAGTCCTCTTTTTAGAATTTTATTTCAGTAGTTTTTGGGGAACAGGTAGTTTTTGGTTACACCAAATGTGTAACCAAATCTGTGTGGATAGGTTTTATTTTATTTTTCTTTAAGTTCCAGGATACAGGTGCATAACGTACAGGTTTGTTACATAGGTACACATGTGCCATTGTGGTTTGCTCCACCTATCAACCCGTCATCTAGGCTGTAAGCCCTGTGTTCATTAGGTATTTGTCCTAATGCCCTCCCTCCACTTGTCCCCCACCCCCCAACAGGCCCTGGTGTGTGATGTTCCCCTCCCTGTGTCCATGTGCTCTCACTGTTCAGCTTCCGCTTATGAGTGAGAACATGTGGTGTTTGGTTTTCTGTTCTGGTGTTAGTTTGCTGAGAATGATGATTTCCAGCTTCATCCATGTCCCTGCAAAGGACATGAACTCATTCTTTTTTATGGCTGCATAGTATTCCCTGGTGTATTTGTTCCACATTTTCTTTATCTAGTCTATCATTGATGGGCATTTGGGTTTGTTCCAAGTCTTTGCTATTGTAAATAGTGCTGCAGTAAACCTAAGTGTGCACGTGTCTCTGACTTCATTTTTAATAATTGGTAATCATGAAAACAAGTCCTGGAAATCCTGACTGAGTCGACTTGTAGCTGTCTAAGCAACATCAACCCAGAAACTTGTACTTAAAAGAGTCAATTCTTTGAAGTGTCAGTAGTTTAAAGTACCTGTTAGAGTCTTTTCATGAGCCTCTGAGACTCGTCTTTTTTGTCAAAGAAGACCTGTAGCTTTTTTTTCTTGTTGTTGTTGTTGTTTCCTTTCCTCTTAAATAATCAGAGACACAATAAAGCCAAAATAAAGCACAGAAAATTATTCTGGTAGGAGAAGTCTAGCACATTTAAAATATGCAAAGTTCAGTTTCCTTATTTTCTCAGGATATTAGAAATATTTGATTTATCTAAGTGCTTATTTATCTCTATAAGCTAATCAAAGCAGAGATCCTTTACGAGACTTTAAAATCTGATTTCTTTATACTCTCCGGAGATACAATCACTGAATGAGGAGTAAAATCCTTTGACCCAAGTAAAGTCTCATGCCTTTCAACTTAACAATCACAAATCTAAAATCAATTGTACACTTTTTATTAGAATCACAAAGCCAATGTTACATTCTCCAATGCACTAATTTCATTTAAACATTAATTTCAGAACTTTATTCATTATATCCAAAGTATTAATGCTATGATTTCATTTGCTTCATTATTTCTTTCTTCTAAAACCATTTTGGGGTATAAAAGTCACTTCCCACTAAGAGAACAATTTTGTCATCTCAAACAGGTTTAGGTTACATCATCAATTCATGTTCATGCTATTGTGACTATTTTAGGCCAGACATTTGAGGGTGGAACATGAAATCTGCTTTTGCAGATGTACGTGTGTCTCCCTTAGCAACAGCTACATTATCTTGTATGAAAACAGGGCCGTCTGAGTCCACACATTTTAGATGTCACAAACTATTATTCCTGCGCCAAAGTTATACCCTTATTCAATTCTTTTTTTTTTTTTTTTATTTGAAAAGGGAGAAGTCAGCACACCTACCAAGGATGCAGGTAACTTCTTTTATATCTTGATGGGATTGTGCATTTCTTGAACTATCATATATGATTTTAATGTATTAAATTATTTTAATGTGTTAAATTGTTTTATGATACTTTGAGTGTAATTACCTCAGATACTTTTGACTGAGATGATTCTGTCGTCATCCAATGATATCTCAATCTAGCATAATCTAACATCTTAGTGCTTACAAAAACAAAAGCAAACAGCAAAACCAAACCAAACCAACCCTACCAACCAACCAACCCACCGACCAACCGAACGACCAACCAACTGACCAACCAACCGAACAACAACAACAACAACAAACTGATTACAACCATTTATTCTTAAATGAACACGTCCTTTGTGGGTCTCATCTCTCTCTCCAATCTGCTTTTCACAATATCTATATAAGACTTGTTGAACCAGCTATGAAGAGAATATAATTTTATGTATTTCGTTACATGGAGAAGAATTTTATTGCTTCTACATATTACTAAAATTACCAAGTAATTCTACTGAAAATGATACTCATTCCAAGCATAAACTTTTAAATGAGAAAACTCAGAATAAAAACACATTATCTATAGCTGAAATCTGTACCTTCATCATTCTTATTTTCCACATTCTCCACTCTAATCAGAAAATAACCCTGCTTCTCTGCATTGACCCATTTTCTTTGTGTTTCTCGAACATACAAAGTCTATTCAAATTCCATTTCTACCTCCACTCATTTTCTCAGGAACATTTTCCTTGCCCAGAATTTCCTATAGTCCCTCGTCAGGTTTTCTAGCTATCCTTTCAGGCTCAGCTTGAGTCCTTGTATAAGACTTTTTGGATTATTCCATCCATCACTGACCTCTCTGTCTCTCTCTTTGAAATCTTATGTCATGAACAGTCTGTTTCAGCAGAGTTATCAGTAGTATGAAGAATATTTATTTCCATTTCCCCATCAACAGTCAAATTTCTTTAGGTAAAGAACCTGGCATATCACTAGTACAGATTACCAGCAGGGCTTAGTATAGAGCTGAGGACATAAAAGGATATTAAAGGAGCCAAATTAGAGTCAAAGCTTCTTTGGGGCAGGGACTGCATCTTTTATCATTTTATTCCCCACCTCTAGTACCTGGCTTTACACTCATTAAGCATTAGTTGAACAAAACAAATGGTTCTCAGTAAATACTTCCTAATCTAAAGATTGTTCTAGCCAGTTCTTAAGTAAAAATATAAAGTGCTGTTGAAATAGTTTGTTTTTCATATTGTGAGTGGATAGGATTGGAAAAACAGTTATCTTAATTACTAGGGATTACCAAGAATTAATGTTACTGCAAGCTGTTGAACAAACATGAAATTACTGTGCATTTGCCAGCTACTGTTTTTACTCTAATACCTTTCTATAAAAATACACCTGGCTTGCTATGGCAACAAAATATTTTGTTTTGTTTTACCTACACCCCATAATTTTATTTTGGTTACAATCTGATCACCTAATTTATTCAAACTTGAAATACTGTGTTCAGTAAAGCTAAACATGAACTAGGCTTTAAAGTAAACTTCCTGTAAAAAGTAAAATCCCAAGAATTTATCTTGGGATTTTAAATTTTATATAGGTAACATTCACTTTTTGCATGTTTCCTTCCATCGTAGTAAGTAGCAAAACTCAATCACCCTTTCAGGCAAGTCTTCGGTGTAATACAAAATGCTTTCTTACAGATATTGAGTATGCAAGCTATATATAGATAGGCAATCATAAGTTCATAATATATGTTTGGCTAGCAGGTATTAAGTGTGACTAGTCACGCATGCATAAATCTTACAATACCTACTGAAAAAAATAACATCAGTGATATTTAGGTATTAGTACACATTCAGTGAAAAACAGGAATACTTCTCTGTATTCGTTATCTATTGTTGTATAACAAATTACCTCAAACTTAGCAGTTTAAAAGAACACCCATTTATCTCACAATTTCTTGGGCCAAGAATCTGGGCAGGGCTTAGCAGGCTTCTTTTGTTAGGCTCTCAGAGGGCTATAATCCAGTAGTCTCTCTTTTAAATCAAAGGTTCAAGTGCATAATTATATTTTTTAATTTTAATTTAACAATTTTTATTTTTTATTTTTTAGGGTCTTACTATGTTTCCCAGGCTGGACTCAAACTCCTGGGCTCAAGTGGTCATCCCACCTCAGCCTCCTGAGTAGCTGGGACTATAGATGCATGCCGCCATGCCCTGCCAAAATCATATTTTTGAAGGTCAGTTACTGAAATATTAACTCAGTCTTTCTCTTTCCATTCTTTCTACAATAAATTCTTATATACTCCAGGAAATCAGATAGCTAGCTGGAGTAAATATTGTGAGCTCTGGAAAACGTTTAAAATATGCCATGATTGCGACCCATTCAGTTAGCTATTATAGAAATATTATTATTATCTTGTTCATTTGTGTATTCCCAGTGCTGGGAATATGGCGCATAGTAGGCTCTGTTAATAAATGTAAGGTGAATAAATAGATGAGTGTACTTATGTGTGAATGAATGGGTGAGGTAGTGAAAGTCTTCTCAGGAAACTTGTTTTGCATCATTACACTCTGAACACTTCTTCCTGTCTTTTACTCTCCAAGCTCCTGTTTGTTCAGATCCCTGAGAAATCTTTATTATTTCCCAGGTTTTCTTTTAGCTTGTATTCACTCTCTATTATCTTCTGAAAGCTTTATGCCTCTTTTAGTTAAGCTACAATCCTCAAAGTACATCTCAACTTTTACTGAATTGAAAACTCTTTTTTTGATGAAACTGAGTCTTATTTCTTACGAGAAAATTAGAATTTAATCTGACATGTGAGTCTTTAAGAACTACTTGCTTTTTTGTAGAGAAAGTAGAGATTATCTGTTCAACCTATCATTTTGGTTTCATGGTATTAAGTGAGGTAGAATGAGGAAAATAAATAATAATAACTTCAATTTAAATAATAATAGCTAACACTTACAAAATGTTTATTTTGGGCTTGATGCTGTGTTAAACTCCCTTTACTCACATAACCGTATTTAAGTTTCATAACAACCCAGGGATACATACTAGAATTTCTCTCATTCATTGGTGAGAAAATTGAGCCTCAGGCTACAGGTTAAATGACAATCACTTGCTGAAGACCTACAGCTAGAGATTAGTGAAGCTGGAGTGAACTGATGTCTGAGAGATTCCAGAGTCTGTATTCTTTATATTCTGATGTATTTCCCTAGAACCATAACCATCATATTTTTCTAAGAAAATCTTGAAAATAACTCAAAAACAATTTAAAGAAAATTTAAATGAAATGCTGAACACGGAAAACTTGAGAACAACATGGTTTAATTTAAACAAACAAATATGTAAATATAAGCATGTGAGTTAAGATTTTCATGGAATAACATTAAGAAAAAAACTGTTGTCGAGGGGAACAATGGAATGCTTCAGAATTATTTAACACAAAAAAGCAGAGGTTATTTTATATCATACTAACAGAGCCAAGTATGGTTAAGAAAACATCTGGTGACTGAGAGGTACACAGCCAACAAAGTCACTCAGAGAACTTGAATTAGAAAGTAGAATTGATTTCCAGAAATTTTAAGTGGAGGCTAAAACAAGGTCATGGCACCATAAAAGTCTGGAAGAAACTTTTGAAATCACCAAGAGGCCAAGTTTCTTGTCCAAGACAACATAGCTCATCAGCAGCTCAGCCAGGAGGAAAAACAGAATAATACAACAACAGGGTAACAATCTGTTATGCTCTTTATTCTATATCTTATTTACTCAGAACTGGAAGTAGATGCTTAGAAAGCATTTATATATTTGCGTTCTCAAACCACACACATATTACGCATGCATTTACAAGGACCAGAGTTGAATGTGAGGGGCAGACATTTGGGAATCTGGCAATTATTTGCCAGCCAAATAAGAATGTTCTTAAAATATGTTACTCAGGGCCGGTGGCTCACGCCTGTAATCCCAGCACTTTGCAAGGCCGAGGCAGGCAGATTACCTGAGGTCAGGAGTTTGAGACCAATCTGGCCAATAGGATGAAACCCCATCTCATCTAAAAATACAAAAAAATTAGCCGGGTGTGGTGGCGTGCACCTGAAATCCCAGCTATTCAGGAGACTGAGGCAGGGGAATTGCTTAAACCAGGGAGGCTGCAGTGAGCCGAGATTGAGCCACTGCACTCCAGCCTGAGCGACAGAGCAAGACTCTGTCTCAAAAAAAAAAAAAAAAAAAAAAAAAAAGAAAAAAGAAAAAATTACTCAGACTTCTATCAGCTTGGAATTATGTCTTACTTTATAAGGTTATCCTATGAATATTTCAACTTGTTTTTCTTAGACTATCCCAAGTGAAAAGGTAATACCAAAACCCAAACAAAACAATCTCTCTCTCACACACACACACATACACACACACACACACACCCCCATCACACATCCAGTATCCACACTATTAGAGTTCTAAATTTCTAAATTATTATATTCAATTAAATGTAATAATTGACAATATTTTAATACTCCCTGTTCATCTTCCACTTTTAGTCCTTCATTTCCCCAATCATCCTTTAAATCAATCTTTGTGCAAATCTCTAGATATTTCATAATGACAAATTTCTAAAACCTAGTATATTAGGCATTGATTTATTCTATCTCTGTGGAAACTACCAGGAAACCAAGTAACACTGAAATTGGCCAAAATTAATCTTCATTTCTCAATTATATTTCTTCCCTAAATTAGGTTCTGATTAAGCCTTCCTATATTGGGAGACAGTAATTCTCTTGGCTTTTATCTTAAAGAAGTCTGACCATAAAATTGACTCTATCACTTCATGCATTTAACAACTTTAATAAAGATCAGAGACTTAAGCTCTGATAATAAAGATGTACGTGTGTGTGTGTGTGTGTGTGTGTGTGTATTGATGTTTGGTAGGGCAAGAAAGAGGAAGGAGGTGGAATGCATAGAAGCAGAGACAGATATGTGGTGAAGCTAATTGAGAGTAGAATAGGAAATATATAATTAGTTTATCTTTAGTGCATAATATTTATGTGGTTTGTAGTCATTTCTGTATGGTTATTATTAGCTATTAGCTATCCTAGTGTAGCAACGGGTTCTAGGAATAGCTCTGTCACCTGCTGTGTCAGTTAACCCATTGTTATGATATGAAGGTACAGGACCAGAGGTCTTTTTGGAATATAAATGTGTCTCATGGGACCAGGAATAGAAGTAAGTGATTAGTGGATGAGAAGCAGGGATTAAAATGTCTGGAGTCAGAGGCTAGTCTGTGGGAAAATTTCCCAAATCTTTCCTTTAAAATGAAAGAAACTTGATGATAAAGATTTAAAAAATTTGACAAAAATTGTAAAAACTTACAAGGCATTTCTTATAATGAGTTGTAGAGATAAAAGACACTTTCCTAAACTAACAATAGTTAAAAAACCAAATTCCTTTTAATCATGCTAGAGGAAATAATAATTATTTTTTATTCTATCTATAGAAAATATTGTAAAATTTTTGCCATATGAAAAGATGATCAAAGAGAATGCAACCAAAAAATACAGAAAAAATATAAATGAGTGCTAGGCAGTTAATAAACATATTATTATTCTGGTCTTTGTCAACCTTTTAAGATTTATGACTTGTGATTTTTCTCATTCAAAATAATACCCATTAATAAGACTTGCTTTTAATATGCAATTTTGGATTCTTTTTCTAGAAGTGAGCACCTCAAATTGTACAAGCTTCAGGTCTCTGCAAAACCTTGTTATACCTTTGGATAGGAGTTCATACTATTTAGAATGGTCACATGTCCAGCTTTGTCAAATATCATTATAAGAGAATCCTATAGTTGCACAAGTCCTTACCTCCATCGCTCCACTGTAGAGGAAATGTGTTTCTTTCCCTTCAGAGTAGTCTCTACATCACCACTGCATCCATTCTCTCAAATCTCGCCAGATTCTTGGTCTGTTGCTTATATCAGTGTGTGCATTTATAATGTCTATTTAGAACTTACAGAATAAATAACCTTCTAGGTTTAAATTAGATCAGTTTTGAGGGATGTACTCAATGTCACTAAGCCATGTTGGCAGTATGAAGCATGGATTTGTTTATTTATGCATTCAGTAAATAATTAGCATGTATGCATTGATTTTCTATTGCTGTGTAATAAACTATCCCAAAATTTGGCTTAAAATAAAAACAATGATTTATTATGCTCA
The DNA here is from genome assembly GCF_008728515.1 of Papio anubis. Lineage (NCBI taxonomy): Eukaryota > Metazoa > Chordata > Mammalia > Primates > Cercopithecidae > Papio > Papio anubis. The sequence continues at coordinate 45,920,736 of NC_044978.1, forward strand.
TGAATCTATATTTTGGAAGGGCTCAATGGGGATAGTTCATCTTTGCGCCACATAATTTTAGCTGGGGTGGCTTCACTGGGAGCTGGAGAATCCACTTTAAAGATAATTCACCCACATGGCTGGTAAGCTGGTGTTGACTGGGAGTTCAGTCAAGGCTCTGGGCCAGGTACTTTGGTACCTCTCCACACAGACTGCTCAATTGACTGCTTGGGCTTCCACACAACATGTGAATAGATATCAAGAGCCAAGATCCCAATAGAACAATGCAAAAGTGGATGACATGTTTATGACCTAGCTTCAGAAGTCATATGACATCATTTCCTTTGTAGTGGTTGAGACAATAATAAACATTCACTCAGGTTCAAGGGGAGAAGATCCTCCTGCTTGATGGACTGAGTGCCAAGGTCACATTTGAAGTAGAACATGTGGGATGCTATATTAGTTTCCTAGGACTGTTGTAACAAAGTACCACACAATGGGTAACTTAAAACAATGGAAAGTTTTATTCTCACAGTTCTAGAGGCTGGAAGTCTGAAATCAAGGTGTTGCAGGGCCATGCCCTTTGAATAGCTCAAGAAACTGTTTGACACCTTTCTCTTAGCTTCTGCTGTTGACAGCAATCCTTGGCTTGTAGCTGCATAACTTCAATCTCTGCCTCCATTGTCACATGACATCCTCTTGCTGTCTGTCTCTTTCTCCTTTTCTTCTGAGGACACCAGTCACATTGCATTAAAGGCCCATCCTAATCCAGTGTGGCCTCTTCTGAACTAATCACATCTGTAATGACCCTATTTCCAAGTTTGGTAACGTTCTGAGGTACTGGAAATTAGGAATTCATTATGTCTTTTGCTGGGTCACAATTCAACTCCTAACATGGGAAATGTTATGCCTTATTTGGGAAATACAATCAGCCACACTGTACTAAGTAGTAGTCTCTAGTTACATATAAGTAATTAATTAGTGACCTTTGGAATGTAGGCTCTATGAAAACAAAATTTTATCTAGTGTGTGGAACACTGCTGATATAGTATAAGCACACTCTTGAAGTCATTATACAAAAAGATTCCTGCACATGCATGTTTGTAGCAGCACAATTTGCAATTGCAAAAATATGGAACCAGTCCAAATGCCCACCAATCAATGAGTAAAGAGATATATATATCTGTATATACATAGTTGAATATAAATATATAATGGAATACAAGTCAATCATAAAAAGGAATGAATTAATGGCATTCACAGCAATCTGGATGGAATTGGAGACTATTATTCTAAGTGAAGTAACTCAAGAATGAAAAACCAAACATCTTATGTTCTCACTCATAAGTGGGAGCTAAGCTATGAGGATGCAAAGGCATAAGAATGACACAATGGACTTTGGGGACTTGAGGGGAAAGGGTGGGAAGGGGGTGAGGGATAAAGGGCTACAAATTGCATTCAGTGTATACTGCTTGGGTGATGGGTGCACCAAAACCTCACAAATGACCACTGATCATGTAACCGAATACCACCTAGCCCCCAAAACCTATGGAAAGTGTATATATATGCATTCTTTCTATATAAATAAAGGGATAAAAACAGATAAAGACTCTGAGTTAGAGTTACAGTTTTGACTAAAACAGACTTCAATTAAATTATCACACAATAATATAAGTACAAACTAAATACATGCTATGCATTCAAATTTAGCAAACAGTTACTAAGCACTAATTGCCTGCTAGGCATTGCTCTAAGTGGGGACATAGAGCAGTGAACTAAACAGTTTTAATCCTTGTGCAATGTCAGAGAACAGATAAACCAATATACAGATACTAAGTTAAACATTCATAAGTACTATAGAGAAAAATCAAGAAAGAGAAAGGAGATAGGGAGCGATACTGCTGATGATATTTTACGTAGAATGCTCCTTAAGTCAGTATCACAGAGAAGTTAACATTTCTGCAGAGATCTGAAAGAAATAAAAGAATGAGTCATACATATATCGGGCAATGTGCTCCAGGAAGAGGGAAGGTCAAGAGCAAAGGCCTTGATAAGAAAAAAGGTTTGGCACGTTTGAGAACTGCAAGGAAGCTCGAGTGGAACACGCAAAGGGGAAAGAGGGAGGAGTGGAGGTCAGGGCCTTCTAAGCAAGCAAGTGTAAAGACTTTGATTTTTGCTCCAAGTGAAATGGCGCCCATGGAGGGTTGTGAGGAGGGACTGGTGTGATTGGACATATGCAGGATCTCAGCTCCCATGTGACTTCTGCTTTTGGCTCCTCTGTCATTCCCAAAATAAAAGGTTTAGATGATTATGAGAATATGTAGCAGGGGGATGTAATCTAGTGTGTATGTTGGGATTTGAAAGGATATCCTGGAGGTGTTTCTTATGGGACTAAAAGAGTGCCTGGCTCTTAGCTGATTATCTCCTGAATCTGGAGATGATAATTATTGAATTGTATTTCAACTTGATTTTCAACAGATACAAAAGTTCCATTCTATAGCTTTCTCATATTGCATGTCAAAATATCTCTAGTATTTCAAATACCTATATGAAAAGAAAAAAACATTTAGTGATGATTTTATTCAAATGGAATTTTTACTTAGGAGTGATAAGGATAATCCACATCAGCACAAGGGAAACCGAAGCTCTCTGTATTATCCTGTCATGTAGAAAATAATGCTCAGCGTGAATGATCGGAGCTAAAATATGTCACTTGTTAAAGGTGAGAGAATAAAAATTTAGTTTTATATATTATGAACATGCCGTAATTATAAAGTCAATGTAACAGTTTTTAATAACACAATGATCTAAAATTACTTCTTTACCATATACTACCTTAAAATGAAGAAACGATTTTTAAAATTCCAAAGTGAAAGTTGTGAACTCAGCAAATCTGAGACAGGTCTCAGTTAATTCAGAAAGTTTATTTTGCCAAAGTTGAAGATGCACCTGTGTCACAGTTTTAGGAGGTCCTGATGACATGTGCCCAAGGTGGTCAGGGCACATCTTGGTTTTATACATTTAGGGAGACATGAGACATCAACCAATATATGTCAGATGTACATTGGTTCAGTCTGGAAAGGCAGGACAACTTGAGGCAAAGGCAGAAAGACTGGGAGTGGGGAGGGAGCTTCCAGGTCACAGATAGATGATACAGAAATGGTTACATTCTTTTGAGTTTCTGGTTAGCCTTTCCAAAGGAAGCAAATAAGATGTGCCTCTATCTCAATGAGCAGAGGAGTGACTTTGAATAGAATGGGAGGCAGGTTTGCCCTAAGCAGTTTCCAGCTTGAGTTTTCCTTAGTGATTTTGGGGGCCCAAGATATTTTCCTTTCACATTTCCCCCCTTTTCTTTTTTCAAATATTTTGCAGACAGCATTTTACAAGAAAATGAGTCTCTGGCCTCAGGTTTCATCTGCTGTCTCATGGCTAGGACAGTTTATTCCTAGATGGGTAGGTCCAAAAAGCCCATTTTTAGCAGGTCATGAAGTCTCAGTCCTATGAAGAGAAAATAGAGGAGAGGAAGGGAGAAAAAACAACAACAAAATAACAACCCTGGAAAAATTGATATAGGCCTCATTACTCTGAAGTCCATACATTAGTAGGCAGGTATGAAAGTGGCTTATGTACATAAATAGGTGAAGTTTAGGTTGTCTGACTTCAGTTCTCAGGGTTTTAAGAAATCACCACTTAGTTTTCAGTGACTCCAAAGTAGGAAAAATAAAAAAGAGAAGGAAAAAAATTGAAAACATTATTTTGAAGACTTGTAGCCACGAAAAATAAGAATTCAGTCCAAATTGAAGAAAATATTAACAATTGGAAAAAAAAAATTGGTCACGACTGGAATCTAACAACAGGTTGTTCACTGAAAGACTCAAACTCTAAAATATTTGAAGAGATTTATTCTGAGCCAAATATGAGTGACCATGGCCCATGACACAGCCCACAGGAGGTCCTAAAAACATGCACCCAAGGTGGATGGGGTACAGCGTGATTTTATGTATTTTAGGGAGGCATGAGATATCCATCAAATACATTTAAGAAATACATTGTTTGCCTGTAATCCCAGCACTTTGGGAGGCTGAGATGGGCGGATCACGAGGTCAGGAGATCGAGACCATCCTGGCTAACACAGTGAAACCCCGTCTCTACTTAAAAAAATACAAAAAACTAGCCGGGTGAGGTGGCGGGCGCCTGTAGTCCCAGCTACTCGGGAGGCTGAGGCAGGAGAATGGCGTGAACCCAGGAGGCGGAGCTTGCAGTGAGCTGAGATCCGGCCACTGCACTCCAGCCTGGGCGATAGAGCGAGACTCCGTCTCAAAAAAAAAAAAAAAAAAAAAAAAAAAGGAATACATTGTTTTGGTTCAGAAAAGTAGGACAGCTCAAAGGGGGGCTTCCAGGCTATGGGTAGATTTAAACATTTTCTGGTTGACAGTTGGTGGTTTTTCTGAAGACCTGGGATCAATGGAAAGGAATGTTCAGGTTAAGATAAAGAATTGTGGGCTGGGCGTGGTGGTTCAGGCCTGTAATCTCAGCACTTTGGGAGGCCGAGGCGGGCGGATCATGAGGTCAGGAGATCAAGACCACGGCAAAACCCCGTCTCTACTAAAAATACAAAAAAATTAGCCAGGCGCAGTGGCAGGCACCTGTAGTCCCAGCTACTCGGGAGGCTAAGGCAGGAGAATGGCGGGAACCTGGGAGGCGGAGCTTGCAGTGAGCTGAGATAGCACCACTGCACTCCAGCTTGGGTGACAAAGTGGTAGAATTGCAGGCCTAAAAAAAAAAAAAAAAAAAAAAAAAGATAAAGAATTGTGGAGACCAAGTTTTATTGTGCAGAGAAATCTCTCAGATAGCAGACTTCAGAGAGAGAGCAGGGTGTAAAATATTTCTTATGGGACTAAAAGAGTGCCTGGCTCTTAGCTGATTATCTCCTGAATCTGGAAAGAAAGGAAGAAAAACAAAGGGGAGGGGTATTCTCTACAGGATGTTGATTTTTCCCACAAAAGACTTTGAAGGGCAATTTCAAGGTATGGCAAGTAAATATATTTTGGGGTTAAGTAATTTTTCCTTGTCTCATAATGTTATGCCAGAGTCATATTGAAAAGTAAGTCATGATATATAGGGTCAAAGAAAACCCATATGATGAGAATTTATGGTTTGTAGGGCATGACTCCCTAGACCCCTTAGGTAGGAATTTGGGCAAGATAAAAAATCAAAGCCTAGTCCTCAAGGTGTACTACCATTTTGAAACATAATTTTTTTTTCTCTCTCCAGTTTTCCATTTTACTAAAGACAAATCATGGTAGGATGGGTTTGCTTATTATGCTTGGCCTAAATATTTGTATACAGTGCAGTAAGAATAATTATTTTTTACACAGGCTTTTAAATTGGCTTTGATGAAACTTTGTTCCATAAGAGGAATCTCAGATAAGACTTTTTAAAGCCCAGCCCAGTCACAGATTGTGCCATCAAATACCCATGAGTTGGGTGAAATTTCCTCTCCTCTTGAGGTTCCAGATAAGCCTGGGGCTTCTGTGCCTGTCAGAAAGTGATATTCTTTTTTTTTACCACAGGTCAGAAACGCTGTACAGGGACTGTGTACACAAAATATGAGGCCAGTTTTGCCAAGGGCTTTATTGGCTCCATAAGTCAAGTTTGATTCCTTAAAGGAAAGCTCACCATTCTAGACAAAGCCTTGGTAGAATAACCAGTTTCTCCAACTGTGTCCTGTTATAAGTGAAAGCAGATTATTATTGCACTTATGCAAATAACTGTATTGCTGTAAGTTAATACTCACAAGTAGTTTCCAATTCTGGTGAAATCAGGTAGAGAGAAGCAAATATGCTCCAAATTTTGTTCATAGGAGTATACTAAATTGTTAAAAGCTGTCAGTAGCTCAAAGAAAACTTTTAAGACTCTGAAAAACAAACAAACAAAAAGGATCAGCAAACATATTAAGCAAAAAGTCAAAAAGATTGGTTCAGTCCATGCAGTTAATTCCTGTTCTGCTTGATACTCATGGTCATTTTAGCTGTCCATGAGTCCTGAAAGTTTTTCCTCTATTCTCATGTCACAGCCTCCAAAGTTATTGGAAATCTGCATTCAAGAACACCTGTTGGAGATTTGTAGCTGATTATAAAACCATCTTTTAAAGAGGACTGCAAAAGACAACAATTGTCCATGGATGATAATAAGTTTTAAGGCAGCCATAGTTAAAAGGCACAATTGACAAGGAAATTTGTTACATCTGTGCTACACAATAACTTTAGCATAGCAATTATGATTATTACTGATAATGTACACTAAGTTATATCAGAATTGCAGGAGTTTCCCATAATTTTGGAACACATACCAATAATGTATTTATACAAATACAGCCCAAAGAAACCCAAACACCATTTCATATTTGACAATGCTTCCTGTATAATTTTTTATACCAAATAGGCCAAATTACACCAGTTTTGAACTTTAGAGAATCTAATGTCTTAAAGGATAAATTAGGTTAGAGAAAGACATAATTCATAATTTGATTTCAGAAAGTCTGTCAAATATAAAAAGTTTAAGACACTTGATATTACAAAATAGGATTACAAGTCATTGTAAAGTAATTTGTTTAACAAAAGTGATCATTCAAGGATTCCAAAAAAAGCAATAATCCTCATTGAGAGAGGAGACTTAATTTTCTAAACAAGAAGCCCTAATAAAAACAGCATGAAATCAATTACATTTGTTTTTCAAAATTTTGTAAATGATCTATAAAATAATCTTGATTATAAAATATAACTTCCATAAGCCTTTTATAACCTTTAGTAAGGAGTTGGTTAATGCTTCAAGAAAACCTTGTTAATATTTTTTTAAGTGAAGACATTTCTGACTCAGGGTTCCATATATTGGTTTTGCATCAGCATGCTTTTGATGTTAATAATTAATTTATAGAAAAACTGAACTTATTTTATCTTTCAAAGTCAGCCCTTACAATCTTACACTCCCATTTTTTCTGCAATAGTTCCTGGGCCTTGAGGAGATGAATAGCTTTAATTTCTTGCCCTGTGTTTCAGGAAAGCAGTTTATTTTGATTGGCATCTTCTATGAGGCCTGAAGATGAGGCTTTAATTGCTCTCAGTGTTTAAAATTTAGCAGGATTTAGTGTCCTTTTTAGTCCCAGGTAAAGCCCTGTAACACAATGTACAAGGACTTCTAAAGCACATATAGGAAAATACATGGATGTAATAACCTTAATTTAAAATTTTCTCAGCTTTTTTTTCCTAACCAACCAAAACTTCACAATAATATGACAACCTGATTACATTAAAGTTTTTGGTTTTATATTTTAATATATATAAATCCTCTTATTGTGACTTACACGGACCATTCATGACTTTCTGGTTTGTTGTGAACATCCCTCCTTTTTAAATAACCTCAAAAAAACTTCTTTAATTTTATAACTTCCTTTACATATTGTTTTATTTCCTGGTTCCTTTTGCCTTATTTTATACATAACCTTTAAATAAGCTTTGAATTAGACAAACATTTTTCACCTTTTTTTTTTTTGAAAAAAAGACACACTTCAATATTTTTCTTTTCTTTCTTTTTTTTAGAAGAATGTTTTCCTACAATATGTATTTATTGGAAAATACCCAAATAATGAAATATCTATTATTTAATTTAACTTTATATTCTAAATTATGACCAATTTGCCTACAAGTGTTTATCCCGTTACATTTACCTAATTATTTTATTTTAATTGTTTACCTAGATTATTTATGAAAGCTGTGATAGTCATGATTTAAAGTTCTGAAACCACCATTGCAAAATTATAGCTGAGACAGTGCATAAAAGAGTTGACCTAACTGACCCCATCTTGCTTATAACCTCCAAGCCGTCCTTGTTCATTCCTGGGCATAGACTGAACTAACTTTGGGAGAAATTTAGTTTTATAGTTTAATTTTGAAGCAAAGGTGATAACAGTCCTTTCCCCAAAGAAACCTCCTTATTGTCTGTGGACTAGACTGCCTAAAGCCGCAGGATTAGAAGTTATGATAATCTTACTAAATTCAAGATGCAGCTATTTTCATTAAACCCATATCAATGTCTTATTTACGTGAGCAAAGATCATTCTGATTTGGGATGGGTTTATAGTTTTGTAACCCCTATGGCAAATTTTGACACCTTATAGTATTTGGCAGGGATAAGTATGAAATTGCTTGATTAACATATTCAAACTAAAATGTATGCTGGGCAATTCTTAAGACATTTCTAATATTACTTTACCAATAATTTTTTTTTTTTTTTTTTTTTTTTTTGAGACAGAGTCTTGCTCTGTCGCCCAGGCTGGAGTGCAGTGGTACAATCTCAGCTCACTGCAAGCTCCACCTCCTGGGTTCACACCATTCTCCTGCCTCAGCCTCCTGAGTCGCTGGGATTACAGGCACCCACCATCACGCCTGGCTAATTTTTTTGTATTTTTAGTAGAGATGGGGTTTCACTGTGTTAGCCAGGATGGTCTTGATCTTCTGACCTCGTGATCCTCCCGCCTTGGCCTCCCAAAGTGCTAGGATTACAGGCATGAGCCACTGCGGCTGGCCACTTTACTAATAATTTTAAAGTTAACTTGTTTATTAGAAATTTTACTTAAGTTATATAAACTTGAAAAAGCATTTGACTAGTCTTTTCTTTTTTAGTATCTAATTTAAGCACTTTTATTTTTTTAAGCCAATTAATTAGAGCTCTTTTATGTATTTTTAGTAGTAAAACATTCTGTATGCAACACATAAATACATATAAAATTGTATTAGGCATGCCGTGGAAGTACATTTTATAGACTTATAAAGACACTCCTCCCCCTGTTTTTTTCTATCTTAGACTTTCAGATTCTTAATAATCTGTTTCACAACCCTAAGCAGTTGTCGGCTAAATAGCCTTAAATTTTCACATTAAAGGAAACAGCTGAGGTGAAAATCGAATAGCAAAGTTTACATCATAAGGTACAGAACAAAAGTCTGGTGATGCTAGAGGGAGATGCTTTTAAAGTGCACTTAAAATTTTTTTTTAGGCAAAGACATTTCTGAGTGTCTAAACTATGTTCTTCCTTAAAAACCCAAGAGTAGCCTCTGTTGCAATACTATTTTAGTCAAAAAAATCCGGTGAAAACAGAATTCAGTCAACTGAGGAGAAAAAAAGAACTTTTGCTCAAAAAAAAAAAAAAAAAAAAAAAAGGCAAGGTCTTAGGAGAGAAAAACAAAAAAACCCCCAAAACATGAAGGCCTTTAAAATACACACATGCATACATACATGCACACATCTTGGATGTTAGCCTTTAAATTAAGCTGACTTTTAACTATTGAGCTCCTTTAACAACAACAAAACATCTTTTTAAATTGCATTACCATATTTTAGCTAAGACAAAATGCTACTAAATTAACAATGATCACATAAATTATACAATTTCTGAGAGTTCTAAGTGTAAGCAGAAATTAACACCAGCTGGTTGTTAATGCTAACTTTAGTTGTTTAAAAAGAATTTGGAAGACAGAATCCCAAACCATTTTTTTACCTTGTGATGGGCCTCAGGCTGTAGATTGCTCTCTACCATCCTAGAGGTAGGAAAAAAAACTCAACTTCCCTCTTGTAAGCGAGCTCAAACTCCATAAAGGAGTTATCTGCCTTCTATCATCATGGAAGCAGGAAAACTTGCCTTCCTGTTGGAAGCAAGTAAAACTCCAAAAATAGGGAAGTTGTACAGCAAAATAAACTTTAGATCTCGCCCAAATTTTTGGAGCTCAGGGATTCTCTGGAGGGGCTGCTCTCATACCTCAGCAAATTGTCCTATTGGTTTGAGCCATAAAGTTAGCTCATGCTGGTACCAAGCACTGTTAGGAGATTTGTCAAAAGCCAGGGGTATCTTCACTTAGAATCCCTTCATGATTACCAAAATATGAACCCAGAAAATCTGAGACAAGTCTCAGTTAATTTAGAAAGTTTACTTTGCCAAGGTTGAGGATGTGCCTGTGATACAGCCTCAGGAAATCCTGACCACATGTGCCCAAGGTGGTCAGGGCACAGCTTGGTTTTATACATTTAGGGAGACATTGTAGCAGGACCAGCTGCAGACAAAACTCCTCAGACACCGAGTGAAAGAAGGAAGGAGCTCTATTCAGCCGGGAGCTTTGGCAGACTTGCGACTCAAAAAGCTGAGCTCCCCAGGTGAGCAATTCTGTTGTTTTTAAGGGCTTACAATGCTAAGGGGGTCTGCATGAGAAGGTCATGATCAATTGAGCAAGCAGGGGGTACATGACTGGGGGCTGCATGCTCCAGTAATCAGAATGCAACAGAGCAGAACAGGGATTTTCACAATGCTTTTCCATACAATGTCTGTAATCTATAGATAACATAATCGGTTAGGTCAGGGGTCGATCTTTAACAACCAGGCCGAGTATGGTGCTGGGCTGTCTACCTGTGGATTTCATTTCTGCTTTTTAGTTTTTTCTTCTTCTTTCTTTGGAGGCAGAAATTGGGCATAAGACAATACGAGGGGTGGTCTCCTCCCTTAACATGAGGCATCAATCAATATATGTAAGTACATTGGTTCAGTCTGGAAAGGCTGGACAACTTGAAGCAAAGGCAGGAAGACTGGAAGTAGGGAGGGAGCTTCCAGGTCACAGATAGGTGATACAGAAATGGTTACATTCTTTTGAGTTTCTGGTTAGCCTTTCCAAAGGAGGCAAATAAGATATGCCTCTATCTCAGTGAGCAGAGGAGTGACTTTGAATAGAATGGGAGGCAGATTTGCCCTAATCTGTTTCCAGCTTGAGTTTTCCTTAGTGATTTTGTAGGCCCAAGATATTTTCCCTTCACAAAGTATATCCAGGGGTATGGAAACGTTACACAGTGTTGGGATGTGCTGGGAAACATAACTCTAGGTCAGAGTTTGGCAAAGTTGAACCTGTGGGCCAAATCCTGCCCATTGTCTATTTTTATAAATAAAGTTTGATTGGAACAGAGCCACACCCATTTATTTAAATTTTTTTTACAGCTGCTTTTTGCCACAGTGGCTGAATTGTGTAGTGGTGACAAAGACTGTATGATATTCGAAGTCAAAAATATTTATTATCTGGCCCTTTACAGAAAAAGTTTTTTGCCTCTGCTGAAGTGAGATGAAAGGGTAGGTGCAGAGACAGTAGTCCCTAACTCTCTCCAAATCTTGGAAAGGTAAAGTGATTATTATTAGTAAGGAGGAATTTGTAAAAATGACCTTTTTCACAATCAAAGTATTTACTGATGAATAAATAAACCTAGAGCCATTATGTATAACTGTTATAAATGCATTTAGAAATTGCTCACAAAACTGTTTCTATACCTCTTTTTCATATTGGTCAATGTCATCACCCAATTTCTAAGCCAGAAATCTAGCTAATGTCCTAAACTCTTCTTTCTCTTTCCCTACTTCATCACCAACTCACGTACCTCTCTCCATTCTTACTATCATAACCCTGGGCCAGGCCCCCTGGAATTCCAGACTTGCTTGATATTCAACCAACATTTCCTAACAGCCTTTCCCACCTCCACACATTCTTCTGTATTCAATTTCTATCCTACAGTGTGACCTTTTAAAAGGTCCAAATCCCCTATTTATATCCTTCAATGGTTTTTTATTGCCTTTAGAAAAAAATCCAAACTCTGGAGCATAATTTATAGAGAGTCCTTCACAAATGGCCTTTATTTGACTAACTTCTCTTTACCCTTCAGGTCCCAGTTTATCTATTAATTCCTCCAGGGATCCTTCTCTGGCGCTCAAGTCTGGGTTGTCACCCTCAAATGTTCTCCTAAGGTGCTTTGCAGTTTCTTGTTTTAGAACAAAACACATTGCATTGTAATTGTTTGTTTAATTGTCTGTCTAAGCAGTCTAACACTGCCAGGGCAAGGACCATGTCTTCATTAACTGGGAACACACTGGGAGGGAAACAGACATAGTCCCTATTGTAGACACTTGTAGCATGGTGAGAGAAACTGATATTTTCCAAGTAATTACTCAAATTTAAGCAGAAGAATCCTTTTTGTTGATTTTTAAACTGAGGTTCTCTATTCCTCTTTACTGAAATCATTCTTGTCATCTTAGGGTTCTTCTCTCATTCATTGATTTAGGAAGAAGGCAAAGACTGGCTAGAATAATGAGATCACTGATAAGTTTTGAATGTAATTGTTCATAGTAAGACAGTATTCTTGAAGGCCAAGTTTCAGTTGCAAGAGCTAGTCACCCCAAGGAGAGAAGGAATTCTTGAATTCTAAAAGCTTCCCTTTAACTCATTTCCCATTTAGAAAAAAAAGGTGCAGCTCACTGCCAGGGCTCACTTAATTTTACATAAACATGCTCTTTGAGGCCGAAGAAAATCTGACTGATTTTCTATGTGAAAATTAAATATAAAAACTGTTCATGGTGTTATTTCTAAACAGAATGTGTCTCTAATCCTAATGTAACAGAAATGTATATGATGTTACATTAGGATTAGAGATAAGCACTCTCAGGGCAAACAGGAAATGGGTTAATAATCAATACTCAAAGCTTGTGGGACTAAGGTAGAATTTTACTCAAACCTCTAGGGTAGGGAGGGTGAAGAATAAGTTACACAGGGAGAAGACAAAAGCCCTCTTTGGTACAAATAGAGGATCCTGAAACATGAGGGAGAGAACAGCAAAAGAGTTTTCCTTCCTTGCTTTCCTTTCCATAACTCAGGGAAGCCTCTTAAGGAAACCGTGAGTTCATCATGATGCTGGAGAAACATGGTACCTTGGAGGTTGACAGCAATGGTGGAGGCTGGTAATTAGGTGAATGGGCTTGATACAAGCATAGACATCTAGAATTCCAGAGTCTTTTAGAGAGAGAGGATCGGTGGGAAAAAAACATGCTGTAGGAACTGACAAAAAGTCTTATTTATAATTGTATCTCAAGCATCTACTACAGTTTACTGGCACATAGTAGCAATTAATACATATTTAGTGAATAAATTGAATGAGGAGTAGAAGAACAGGAAAGAAATTGAGTTTTTATTTATTTAAAAGGAATTTGTAAAGAAAATTGTCATGTTGACCCCTGACATACAGTCTCTTAACCGAGGAATTGATAATAATTCTTTAATTTCAGGAGAGCAACCTTATGATTGAGTGATCTGAAGGAACTAACAAAATCCTTATGCTCTTCTTATGTTCTTGGTTAATCTATGTGGCTCCAGAATGTGACAGATTACTTGATCTAAACCTTCTGCAATGTATTTCATTTCTTATATTAATTTCTGGTATAACTGTTCCTGTCTAGTGCCTAGCACAGTGTGTTGTACCTAGTCAACACTCAACACATATTTGTTGACTCGATTACTAAAGAATTCATTTAGGCTAGGCAAGGTGGCTCACCCCTGTAATCCCAGAACTTTGGGAGGCCAAGAGGGGTGGATCACTTAAGTCCAGGAGTTCGAGATCAGCCTGGGCAACATGGCGAAACCCTGTCTGTATTGAAAGTCCGAAAACTAACTGGGCGTGGTGGTGGCGTGTGCCTGTAGTCCCAGTTACTCAGTGGGTTGAGGCAGGAGGATCACCTTAACCTTGAGAGGTTGAGGCTGCAGTGAGCCATGATCTTGTCACTTCACTCCAGCCCTGGGAAACAGAATGAGACCATGTGTCAAAAAAAAAAAAAAAAATCATCTAATCTCCAGATCTGAATCCCTTCTCTCTTAAATCATATTTGTGTGAATTATCTGCTAAGCATCTGGTCTAAAGTAGGTTCTCCAAAATATCTGTTGAAGAAATTAAATGAATAAGGAGGGAAAGAAGGGGAAGAAAAAGTTTGGCTCACCTTGCATACTTCTGCCACAGAGATCTTTCTAAATAACTTATGTCAAGCTTAAAATCTGTTCTCTCTCCATTACCTTCAATATTACTTTAAAATTTGCTTTTGCCATGAGACCCTATTTTCAATCTCATGATCATATAAACATTATTAAAGGATATATTTTTAAAAGAATTAGCTTTTTTCCTTCTTTTATGCATTTTAAGAAGAATGGATTCCTTTCTTTTGCTGAATGAGCTATGTGAGGCATGAGTTGTAAAAGCAAGTGAAGGTGGTAGTCTATACATAAGAGATAGAGAAATGTAGGCATCGGGATATATGGTTGTAAACTACATGGCCTCCTTAGGTGTAGATTGTCTACTGTCTACTGAAGGATGTTTGATCTGTTCTAATTCTTGCTTTCTACTAGGGTTCACTGCAGACTTCTCTGCCGGGTAAACTTATGCATTCCTCTTTCTCAGCTTGGACAAGATGTGATTCAGATTTCCCCTTCCTGATAACTTGGCCTCTCTTTAGCCCTTGATAGTTCTGAGACACTTTTGAGTCTTTTTCACACCCTCCATTTGCCCTTGGCCAAGAAAGTTCGCCCTGCAACGGAAGCAATAGCTTTGCCTCTGCTATGGCAGATCCCACAATTGGCCCATGGGTTCTCATCCCAGCATCTCTGTTACACAGGAATAGAGGGGCAGCCCTCTATCTCTGTGGTTGACCATGCCTCTCCACTGTCTCCCCTGTACTACATGTGGTCACTTGTTGGTCAGAGGCCACTCTGCAGAATGATGTCCTCTAATAGCTTCAAATAGGGAATGCTCTTCCCAACTTGTTACAACCTCCTTATCTCACGAAGCCTTGAAGCCAGCAGGTTGGGGCACAGATCTGATTGCTAATATTCCTGACTTCTATCCCTGTTTTCTCCCCCAAACCATCAGGTTGGAAAGAATGGGCTTTCTCTTTCTTTTCCTACATGATGAAAATTTCTATTTTATATCCTTCGCTTCCTCAAGATATTTTTGCCTTTCTATTTTCTTAAAGCTATGATTTGAGTGGGCCTAGGGAAATAGAAAACCTGTTTACCAATAGGGAACACACATAAGAAGCTATTGAAAATATTTTTGTCCTTGATGTGCTCTGAGAATTAGAGATTTAGATGAGAACTAGGTGTACTCAGGTTTCTGTGGGTTCAGTAGGTTAATAAAATTTGTAACACTTTCTTATAAAGTGGCAGACTGGAAATTAATATTTAACCCAGGCTCTAAGGAGGCAGGATTTCTTTAGTGATCAGAGTTATTCCTGGAAGTGGGGATATAGCAGTTTCATCTGAGTTCTGGGAACACTTAACTCTTGTGTAGTAACTAAAGTTTATACCCTTGTACAATTGCACTTAACTATTATTCTACTGTAATATCTCTGCTCAAAAGTCTGTCACCTTTAGATTTATATGATTTTACAGCAGGGACCTTATCTTTTTTTTTTTCTTTTTCCTTTCCTATCATTGTATCTCCAGCAGTCAGCAGCATAATATCTGGCATGCAGTAAGTGCTCAAAAGTTATTTGTTGAATAAAAGGCACCATTTAAACCTATGGTTAACAAGTAGTATTTCACTTTAAAAGTGGCAATATTATAAAAGGCCACAAGATGGGCTCATTACACTGTGAAAGTTTGTGAAATATTCCTGAATTATGATGTTAACCTTTATTAGGAAAAAAATGAGGGAGACTTTATATATGTTTCTGAACCTTAAGGAGGAATTAAAATACTTTTGGTGACAAATCCTAGCAACCTTTAGCCATTTCCTTATGTATCTAAAAATTGCATTAAAAGAAAAATCACGGTGTTATTTAATTATCATTTCCTCCTGCAGCTTTGAAAAACAACAAGGTTTTATCTTTATTGCTCTTACCATATTTTCCTCATAAGGAAACTGAAACATGTGTCTTGCTATTTATGGGATAATAAATTATATTTCTTGTTCTTAGTCTTCAAAATGTTGTTTGTCACTTTTTTCCATTCAAAAGAGTAAACTTCACCAAAGTGAATAGCCCTTTTTCCTAAACCAATGTGTTTTGAAAATTGACCCTATATTAGGAGATTCTAAATTGTTATCTCATTTGATATTTATTAACCAGATGAGGAAACTGAGGCTCAGAGAGTATAAACTTTGCCCAAGTCATCTATTATATAGCAAAGATATATAAGCTCAGTTTAAGCTCAGTTTTGTTGACTATAGGTCTCAACAATTTCATTCCTTCAACCAGACATTTAATGGGTGCCCTGCTGGTGACCGTCACATGCCAGGGGTTTGAGACATGGAACTGAATAAAGCATTGTTTCTTTCCTGGAGGGCCTCTAGGTCTGTGGCAAAACTCTTCAGCATTCCAGAGAATGCCAGATGGTGTGTGTTGCTCCAGAAAGGGACGACAGAGTGCAGGTAGGGGTTGTGGGGAGGAAAGGAGAAAGGACTAACTAATTTGTCTCCTGTCCTCTGTTTGTCTACTGGATCTGCAGTCCCAAGCCTTGCTCAGGTATTTTAACATTGTCTATCGAATGGGTCCCATGAACTTATCTTTGACATGTTTTATTCATTTATTCAACAGTATTTATTAAGCATATACTGTGAACATATACTGTGTTCTAGCAGCCGGGTATATAGAGGTGAAGAAGGAGGAAAAGAGCTAAATTTTAGTGGGAAGACAGATAATAAACAAAAATAAAAACAAAAGCAAAAGCAAAATCCAAACCAAAGAAACAAGGGAATATAAGCTGGTGATAAAACGAGGTGAGATGATAAAGAGTAACTGAGGAGCAACTCCAGATGGGATAGCCTCTTTCAGTAGGTGGCATTCCAGCTAAGCCAAGAATGGTAAGGAGGAGCCAGGTTGGCAAATTCTAGGGGAGGGCATTCCAAGCAGAGAGAACAGCTGGTACAAAGGCCTGAGGGGGAAAAAGGTTATTACTCTTTCAGTTTTGGAAGAAGGAGACAGAGCTGTGTGGCACTAAAAGATTCATCCAGTATCACTAGCTTGTTATTTAAGCAGCTGACATTAGACATCTAATGTCCGGGCTTCCCCTGGAGATAGGCAGCTATTGGTGTGTGTCTTTATAACAGCTGCAGGAGTTGCTGCTCATTTTAAGTGACTGGCATGCACTGTCAGGCAAAAGGAAGAACTGCTCTGGAATTGGCTGTTCTTCAGCTGAGGAAATTTAGGATTGTGTCCTCTTAGGATGGTTCCAAGCCAAACAGGACATCCTGGTATCTGAAGTCACAATGCAACTGGAATGCTTTTCATATATTCAGTATGCTCATATTAACTATCCACTGCCAGACACTGAGTCTAAAGTCGGGAACAAATAAAGGCTGTGCCTTCAAGGAGCTTGTATCTGACGACATTAAGGCCAGGTGTTGCAGAATGGCTCATGTAATTTACACATGGTTTGCTTAGGTTGTCTTTAGTTTATACGTTATTTGACTACATTTAGAACTCTTGTATTTGTTGGGCATTTGAACAAAGAGGGAAGTGACACCAATTTTCAGGATTTCAATTCTCCCACCACAATACCAGCTGAGTTCTTTTTATAGTGGGAATTCTTCTCTTGAAGATACATGTGGTTTCAATTATTCTTGCCTATAAAGATCTTGAGCATTACCGCTGGCATCATTGAAATCTGCCAGACAGAATGTCTTATTTCTACAGTTCTGTTCTATAATGTAGATTCAGACTCACCTAGTGCATTCTCACCCCTACTTAGCTTCTGTCTCTCAGGTCAGGGTCATTTCTACGTGGTTCCTGGCCCCATAGTTTGTTATATGAGAAACAGAAACATATCACTCAATGGTCCAAATCTCCTAAAGCCAATTGAAATCTTTCCATAATTTAGGCTAGCTAGAAGAAAAAGTCAGGGGAGAAAAAACCCAAACTACATTTTACACTAACCTTTTGACACAAGGGGTGACATCACCTGTGTGAATATATAATTCACAGGGTATAATTTCTGCCCTCACATCTTACTAACTCATTGGAAAATCCTCCTAATAGAACTTGAAACCCCCATAGAACAGCTACTTTACAATTTTTTTCTTGTCTTCAGAAGCAAATATTAACAGGCTCTGCGTATGGTCTATTGTTCTTAATCAAAGTTTTGTAAACAGTTTCCTATAGCCTTTTGTTAGTTGTCTGTTGCTGCAATAGCAAATTACCACCAAAGAACTGTTATAAAGCAACACACATATATTATCTTAAAGCTCTGTAGGCCAGAAGTCTGACAACTGGTCTCACTGGGCTAAAGTTAAGGTATCAACAGGTTCAGTTACTTTCTGAAGGCTCTAGGGAAGAATTTGCTTCCTTGCCTTTCCTGCTTCTAGAGGTCATCTGTACTATTTGACTCCTGGTCCTCTTCCTCCATCTTCAAAGTCAGCAACATTGCATCTCCATGACTTTTTTTAACCCTCACCAAGTCTCTCTTTAACCAAAGCCAGGAGAGGATCTCCATTGTTAATTATTCATGTGATTGGATTGGGCCTACTTGGATAATACAGGCAATCTTTTCTTCTCAGTGTCTGCAACCTTTATCACATTTTCAAAGTCCCCTTTGCTTTGCAATGTAAGGCAACATATTCATGTGTTCTGAGGATGAGAATGTAGACATGTTTAGGGCCATCGTTTTGCCCATCATACCTTTCTCTAAAAAAAAAAATAATAATAAAATGCACTGAAAACTGGATTCACGTAACTCTTATAAATACCCTGTATAGAAATCCCCATTTCCAGTGTCTATATATATGTATGTTTCTCTAAATAAAGGGAGGAAAAAGTCTTCACTTTCTATCACAAATAAAGTGAGGAAAAGTTTTGATTAAGTCATTTTGACTTTAAAACTCCCCTCCCTTCCCCTCTCGTCCCCTCCCTTTCTCTTCCTTTCCCTCCTGAATGTCGGTGGAAGAAAAGTGAGAGGAATATCTGTGCTTTTGGCTACTCAGCTTCTCTTGTCTTCTTGTAACAAAAATGCCCTCTTAGCCTTTGTTGGGGGAAGTGGGGGTTCTATTTTTTAATTCATATCGTGATATTCAGGTAGAGTTTCCAATCATAATACTCCTCTAGCTCCTTGTCTCAGGGCTGTGCATATGATCCAATTCTGTCCAATTAGATTATCATATTCCCCTGGATATTGTGATTGGCTCAGTAGCAGACATTTAACTTAAGCTGAGCCAACCAGAATACTTCCCTGAGATTTGTTTCCTAAGTACTTCTCTGGGGGAAATTTTCTCTTTCTTTATTGCAAGAAACCTGAAGGTGTACGATTTAGAGTTGCTGGTTCTATGTCTCCCACACTTGGGGAAACAAGTCTGATGAGAGATGATCCTGGGGAGTTACTCCTTGAGGTCTTCAAAGCTTCTTTGCTTCCTCTTTGAGTCTATGATTAAACAAGTGTGTTACTAATTAATCTCCTTTTTGTTTAACCTTGTTTGTGTTGAGAGTTGTTTCTTGCGAGTAAAAAATGTCCCAATCAGTAGAGGTGGTTTTCCCTCTCCTAATGCCTATTTTCTTTGACTTTGCTACTTATCCTGCTAATTCATTGGGTTTCAGAGCCAAATCTAAAGTTGAGGATGTCTCTTATGGGAAAAAAGATTAAGAAATAATCAGAGGAGATTCTGAAATGAGTCCAGATGATATTGCTTATGCTAATTCTTAGGTTACATTCTGGAAAACTTCACCCCCTATTTTATAATCCATTTTAGACTGTATAACTCAGCTAATTAGAGAGAATTATGTACAGATGCCAGTAATCCTATTAATACAATTCAGTAATATGAAAGTTTGAAATCTGAACACTTTCTGTTTCCTTTCTGTTTCAATTAGCAAGGTTCCACAGTGAAATTAAAATCCTTAAAAATAAAATCTCCCCTCTCATTTCTTTTTATTTTGCTTCTGGAACTAATATATTCCCAATAAAAACTTCAAAGGCAAATTATTCCGAACTCAGATCTCTCATGCATCCCATTTTCCGAAGTTCAGTAAGTTATATAAGAACATTTTTATTGCAACCCCATATCTAGAACATTCTGACCCAAATATAGGAAGTGCCAATTTTCCTATGTAACTTTGATTTTCCCAAGAGCATAATTCTGAGACTCAAAAATGGTTGTCCCTTGGTGTATGTTCTCAACATACAAGCAGAGGTCCAGCATGTACTTTTTAATGCATTGCAAAATGCAATTCCAGAACGAATTGGTAGTTAGAAGAATGGCCCAACAACGATATGAAGTCAAGCTACTCACTTCACATTAAATCACAGAATGACCTCTAAGTGGAGGTACTTAATTACATTTACTGAATAGGACATCTCTTCTATATTCTTTTGAAGTATGGAAATAATTCCTCATCTCTAACCTGGGAGATCACCATCACAAAACAAATTTAGCTTTGTGCTCAAAATGATGTAGTAGTACTTGTACTAGCTACTGAATTGAGGGTTTGTCTCAGTTCCCCAGGACAAGAGACACATTTCATGCAGTGAATCAGAACCAGAACTGCCTAGTCCTCTTGGTGAATGGAAATAGTTCATTTCGGCACAGGTACTTTAATTAATTTATTTATGTAGTTGCTCACCATGTATTTTCTGAACATAAGTTAGGCACTTGATATATAAGGTGGATAAAACAGACCTGATTTCTGCTCTCATTGAGCTCCTAGCCTAATTGGAAATGCAGACACCAAACAAATAACAAGTAAAAGTATAATTAAACATTTTCCTGTGTATTACAAGAAAAAGGTCAGAATTCGGTGAGAGAGAATAGTGGTAGGGGCACACTTTAAGTTGGGTAGCTAGGAAGACTTCTAGAAGAAGATGGTATTTCATCTGAGATCTGAATTTGAAGGATGAAAAACAACTAGTCAAGGGAGGACTATAAGGAAGAGGGTCCTAGGCGTAGAAGGAGCATTCAATGGAAAATTAATAGCAATTTTAGAGGGTTATGGTTAAGCAAATAAATTGCAGTTCTTAAAGAACCTTATGTGCACTGTGATCTAGAGCTGGTGAGTGATAGAGTAGTAAGAGTATACAGAATATACGTTCTGTGTTTGAAGGATGGGTTGGGAAGGCAGACAATTATATAATGCTTAGTTCATCTTAAATCAGGTTAAGAGTTGTAAGTTTTTTTCCATGAATGTGAAGTTATTGAAATATTTTGAAAATAAGAGAGTCATTATCTCATTTACATTTCAGAGGAATCATTTGTGCTCCTGTTTGGAGAATGGACTGCAGGGCAATCTTAGTCAAAGCAGGGAGACTTCTTAGGAGATGATTATACTACACTATACAGGAGATAAAGTGACTTCGACTAGAGTAAGGCCAACGAAGATGGGAACAATCAAATGTATTTGAGATATATATTTGAAGAGAGCATCAACAGATTTTAGTGATGGGTTGGATATGGGGAATGATGTCAATAAATCTACTTTGAGTGGCTGGATGGGTAGTGGTGGAATTTAGTGATCTGGAAAAGACTTGAAAGAAGAGATTTTGAAGCTAGGGCAAGAGTTCAGTTTTAGAAATGTTAAGCTTTTAAGCTTGAAAATGCCTATGGTATATCTCAGTGGAGATATCAATTAGGCAGCTGTGTATACTAGTTCAGAAGTGAGTTTTGGGCTAGAGATTTGCGATCAAAGGCACATAAATTCTGTTTTTTATCTTTTATTTTGAAATAATTTTAGACACACAAAATTGAAAAATAGTATAAAAATCCTGTATGTATCCAGATTCCCCAAATGTTAACATCTTACATTACCATAGTATAATGATAAAACCAGGACATTACCATCAATACAGTGCTATCTAACCTATGAACTTTATTCAAATTTTACCAATTATTCTTTTTGTCATCTGGAATCTAAATTTAGGATATTCTTATGTCCTTTTTGTCATCTAGAATCTAAATGTAGGATCACACATTGCTTTCAGTTGTAATGTCTCCTCAGTCTGCTTTAATCTGGAATAATTCCTTCGTCTTTCATGACCATGACATTTTTGAAGAGTATTGGCCAGATATATTGCTGATGTTCCTCAGTTTGGGCTTGTCTGAATGAATCTATATGCCTAAGTTCAAAGCATACATTTTTGATAAGCAAAATGTTTCAGAAGCAAAGAGAAGAGTGAACTGCTTGTGCTACTGAAAGAGTGGGAAGATGTGATGTGCAACTAACATCACTTGCTTAAAAGAAAACTGGTTTCCTTGGATGTACTCCATTTCCTCCTCCTCTTCCCTGTGAGTTGGAATGCAGGCAAGGTGATGACCACTTGGAGCATAAAAAATGAGGACAAAACTCTTGAGGTGAGGAGCAATTAGAAGAAACCTGGGTCTTGGAATAACCTCATGGAACCAAGCTGTCTCATTAGCCTAGATCACTTGTCTATCTCTGTGAGGGACAATAAACTTTTGTTTTGTCATTGTATTTTAAGTATTCTTTTTCATAGCACCACAGACTGCATCTTAACTAATATAATAAATAAAAGACTAATCTTTGAGCACCATTACTAGCAGAGGAAGGCCTTCCTGCATCTTACCATTATTTTTGGCTACCAAGCTAGTGGGGAGGGGCAGAAGTGACAGGGTTAGGAATAAAGAGGAAACTCACCACATGTCACTTTTGTCTTTTCTTCCCTTTTCTTTTTTCTTTCTTTTTTTTTTTTTAGATGAGGTCTCACTCTGTCACCCAGGTGGGAGCGCAATAGCATAATCATAGCTCACTGCAACCTCTAACTCCTGAGTTCAAGAGATTCTCTCACTTTCAGTCTCACTCAGTCTCCAGAGTAGCTGGAACTACAGACATGTACCCCCCATGCCTGGCTCCCATACCTCTCTTTTGCACAGCAGAATTCTTTTCTGAAGCACCTCAACTGGGAATGAGTATAATCTTTGACTTTTAATGAATTTCAGAGTTTTGACTATTACATAAGTCCCACCATTTTAATTACTGAAATCAGATTAGTCTTGAGACAGAAACCAGAAGATGCTTATTATTTGAGATGGTGGAAAAAGTTATCAGTCCAGTGGTAGAATGTCCTCAAAGGACAAGAAAGAACAAACCTAATAAAATTTCAACAGGCAACAGTGGGGAGGTGCAATTATTTTGTTTGTACTTCATTTGGTTTCTTCTTTAAACATAATAGTTCCATACAAATTTGAAGACAAAAAGATTGAAAAATAATAAGCTAAGTATTCAACTAAATATTAAAAATAACAATAATAGAGTAAACCCAAACAATATAAAAGAAAGAAAATAATAATGATAAGAACATAAGTTAAGAAAATGAAAATCAAACAATATAAAATTAAATAAACCAAAAACTAATTATTGGAAATGATTACAAAATAGATTAACTTGGTCCAACATTGAACAAGATAAGCTAAGAGAAGTCATAAATAAACAATAGTAGTAATTAAATAGTAGGCATAATTTTGGGTGAAGTAAAAGTAAAACGGTGAAAAAAATAGAAGATTACTATAAACAGATTTATGTTACTGGATTAAAAAAGAGCTGGGACAAACACTTTTCTGGAAAAATGTAAATCATTAAAATTTATTAAAAAATAATTACAAAACCTAAAAAGACTTATAAGCACTAAAAATTTGAACAAACATTTAAATATCGACACACAACAGTGATACTGATCTCTGAACCTTTTAAGGATGAGTTTTGTGAAGGTTTTAAGGAAAAAAATCTCAATCTTATAAAATACGTCTATACAATAGTAAAAGAGGATATATTCTTAATTTCCTTTCATAAGTCCAAAAACCTTGATACCCCAAACAGATAAGATACTATGAGGAAGAAAAATTAAAGGTCAGTCTCATTTATGAAGATAGTTATTATAATACTGAAGAAAATATTTTCAAATTATATTTACTACTGAATAATAAAAATAAGACATCTTAACCAAGCAAGGGTCACGTCAAGAATATAAGGATGGTTTATTTGTGCTACTGAAAGAGTGAGAAGATGTGATGTGCAACTTCCATCATGTAGAACTAAAATTCTATAAAGCAATTTATTATAATCACAGACTAAAGATGGTCAAAACATAATACAATAGCCCGTTTATCCTGTATTGCTGCTGTAAAGAAATCACCACACATTTATGAGCTGAAAACAACACAAATATATTATCTTAAAGTCTGCAGGTCAGAAGTCCAAAATCAGTCTCAGTGTGCTAAAATCAAGGTGTTGGCAGAGCTGCATTCCTTCTGGAGGCTTAAGGGGAAACCTTGTTTCCTTTTTCTAGCTTCTAAAAGCAGTCCACATTCCTTAGCTATGGACCTATCCTATACCTTCAAAACCAGCAGCGTTGTATGGTCCAGTCTTGTTCTCTCTGACTCTGACTCTCCTGACTTCTTCTTACAAGGATCCATGATTACACTTAACTTATAGACAATTCAGGATATTCCTCCTATCACAAAATTATTAAATACATTTGCAAAGATCTTTTGCCATATAAGACAACATATTCACAGGCTGTTGGGATTAGGACTCAGACTTCTATGAGAGCTGTTATTTTGCCTACTACATCTTAGAAAAAGAAACCGATAAACTATAACATGTATTCAAAATTTAAAAATAAACAGCAACAAGAAAACTTAGCATTAGGAATAGAAAGGTATTTCTGTAGTCCAGTGAATGATATCTTTAGGAACATTTTATTTTAAAGTCAGGAGCTACACAAGAATTCTTATTGTCACTGCTTCCATGCAACGTTGTGCTGGAGCTCTTATCCAATGTAATAGATGAATAGAGATGAAATGATAAAGCACCAGACAGGAAGAAAAATAAATTTAGGCAGTGATTTTTCACATAGAAAATCAAAGAAAATCTACAAACAAATATTAGAACTAATACGAAAGATCAGCAAGGCTACTAAACACAAGATAAATTTATTGACATTGATGTTGTTCCCATATACCAGCCACAAACAAATAGAAAAGGCAAAATGTAATTTTTACTTTTATTCAATCCCTACCTTATGCCATACACAAACATCAATTCCATGTAGATTAAGGACTTAAATGTTTAAACCAAAACTATGAAAATTTTAGAATTTTTATACTTTGAAGGCAATGTAAGAAGTTAACTTTATAACATGAAGTAGGAAAGAAGTTCCTAAATGTTATTTTAAAAATGAGACCCATACAGAAAAGACTAAATTTGGCCACTTTAAAATAATGAACATCTCTCTCAAGAAACACATAAAGAGAGTGAAAAGACATCACAATGGGAAGATATTTTACAACAAATGTAATTGAAATAGGATTAATATTCAAAATACATAATGATCTACAAATAAACAAAAGAGAGACTCAATAGAGAAATGGAGAAAAAGTTTGAATATGCACTTTACAAAAGAGGAGATTAAACTGACTAGTAGAAATACAAAAATGTACTCAAATCATTAAAATTAGAAAAATAGAAATTAAAACCACAATGAGATACCACTCTATACCCAACATATGGGACAAAATGCAAAAGCATTTTATTTTTGGGATGCAAGGATGTTTCAACATAAATAAATCCAGAAATGTGATACACCACATTAACATAATGAAGGACAAAAGCTATATGGTTATCTCAAAAGATGTAGAAAAACATTTGACAAAATTCAACATACTTTCATGATAAAAACTCTCAACAAATTAGGTGTAGAAAAAATGTATCTCAACACAATAAAGGTCATATATGACAAGCCCATAGCTAACACCATATTAAATGGTGAAAAGTTCAATGGGGTAAAGCTTTTTCTCTAAGATTAGGAATAATACAAGAACACTCACTTTTGCCACTTTAACCAACATAATACTGGACATACTAGGCAAAGCAATTGAAAGAAATAAAAGGCATTCAAATTGGAAAGGAAGAAGTAAAATTGTCTCTGTTTGAAGACAACATAATCATATACATAGACTCCACAAAAAAACTGTTAGAGCGAATAAATGAATTCAGTAAAGCTTCAAGATAAAAAATCAACATCTAAAACTTAGTAGCATTTGTATATACTAACAACAAACTATTTGAAAAAATTTAAGAAAAAGAATCCCCTTTATAATGGCTACCAAAAAAATCGGAATGAATTTAACCAAGGAGGTGAAATATCTGTATAATGAAAACTGTAAAATGCTAATGAAAGAAATTGAACAAGACACAAATAAATAGAAAAATATCCCATGTTATAGATTGGAATAATTAATATTGTTGAATAAAATGCAAAGTGATCTACAGATTCAATGCAATTCTTATCAAAATTTAAATGAGATTTTTTACAGAACTAGGAAAAGCAATTTTAACATTTGTCTGGGACCAGACTAGAACCTGGATAGCCAAAGCAATTTTAAGCCAAAAGAACAAAGCTGGAGACATCACACTACTTGATTTGAAAATATGCTATAAAGCCATAGTAATCAAAACAATATGGAACTGGCAAAAAAACAGACACATAATCAATGGAGCAGATTAGAGAGCCCAGAAATAAGTCTATACATTTATGGTCAATGGATTTTGACAAAGATGTCAATAACACACAGTGGGTAAAGGACAGTTTCTTCAAGAATTGGTGCTGGGAAAACTAGATATCCATATGAAGAACAATAAAATTAGACCCTCATCTCTTATTATATACAAACATCAACTCAAAATGGATTCAATACTTAAATATAAGTCCTGAAACTATAATACTACTACAAGAAAACATAGAGGAAAAGCTCTATGACAGTGGTTTTGGCAATGATTTTTTTGGATGCAACCCCAAAAGTACAGGCAATGAAAGCAAAATAGACAAATAGGATTACATCAAACTAAAAAGCTTCTTCACAGCAAAGGAAACATTAAACCTAGTGAAGAAACAGCCTACAGAATGGAAGAAAATATTTGCAAACCACACATCTAATAAGTGATTAATATCTGAAATATATAAGAAACTCAAACAACTGAGTATTAAGAAAACAGATTTTTTAAATGGGCAAAGGACCCGAATAGACATTTCTCAATAGAAGACATACAAATGGTAATCATCAGGGAGATGCAAATCAAAACCACTAGAGACTGATATCGTTTGGCTCTGTGTCCCCACCCAAATCTCATCTTGTAGCTCCCATAATTCCCATGTGTTGTGGGAGGGACAAGTGGGAGATGATTGAATCATGGGGGTGGGTCTTTCTGTGCTGTTCTCATGATGTGAATGAGTTTCACAAGATTTGATGGTTTTAAAAATGGGAGTTGCCCTGCATAAACTCTCTTTTTGCCTGTAAGAAGTGACTTGCTCCTCTTTTCCTTCCACCATGATTGTGAGGCCTCCCCAGCCATGTGGAACCATAAATTCAATAAACCTCTTTCTTTTGTAAATTACCCAGTCTTGGATATGTGTTTATCAGCAGTGTGGAAACAGACTAATACAGAGATATAATGTCACACTCATTCGGATGGGTATTATAAAAAGATGAAACATAAGAAATGTTGTCTAGGATGTGGAGAAAATGGAACTCTGCTAGAGAGTGAGAATATAAGTTATTATAGCCATTACAGAAATCTGTATGGAGGCACCTCAAAAAATTAAAAACAGAACAATAATATGATCTGATAATCCTAATATTGGGTGCATATCCAAACAATATTAAAACAGTATGTCAAAGAGATTTGCACTCTTGTGTTTACTGCAGCATTATTCACAATAGCAAAGATATAATATAAGCAAGGTGTTTGGAAACAGAAGAATGGATAAAGAAAATGTAGTGCATATATACACAATGGAATACTGTTCATCCTAAAAAAGGAAGAAAATCCTGTCATTTGTCACAACATGGATGAACCTGTAGGATATTATGCTAAATGGAATAAATCAGGCACAGAAAGACAAATACTGCATGATGTTACTTACATGTGAAATCTAAAAATATAGAACTCATAGAAGCAGAGAATAGAATGTTGGTTTCCAGAGGCTGGGGGTTGAGGGGACTGGGGAGATGTCAGTCAAAGACACAAAATTTTAATTTGGCAGAAGGAATAATTTCAAGATGTCTATTGTCTAAGTCTGTTATGGTGACTACAATTAATCATTATATTTCATATTTGAAAATTGCTAAGACAGGAGATTTTAGATGTTCTCACTACATGCACAAAATAGGTGTTAACCACACAATGGGTGGGTTCGATCACTTGGTGGATGACAGTCCAATGACCACAACCAAGGATAATTTAACACAGGGATTTTATTACATGCAACAAGTAAAGAGGACACCTGGGATATTTCCCAAAGCAGTGCCTCTCCAAATAAAGGTGAAAACATCTTGTATTGGACTGGTTAACTTTATGGATGTAGAGATGGAGTAAAGGCAGTGCAAGCACAATCACTGATCATGCTTCTATATATGTCACATGTATAGAAAATGGTGAAAAAGCTCCTCCGTAGGCGGGATCTTAGAATAGTAATGAGGAGAGTTTGCCAAAGTTCATCTCCAACTCAGGCCTTTCTGAATCTAACGGTTTTTGTTTTTCTGGGGCTGAACTTCTTCCTGGAAGTGTTTTGAAACAATAATAACTCAAGGTACAAGTTACAAGTGGGTATTTTTTCACAGTACATACCCCCAAGCCCAGGGACTCTGGGTTACATAAGCATGTGATGTTATGCATGTGTTAAAGAACTTGATTTAGCCATTCCACAATGTATACATATTTCAAAAAATCATACTGTATACTCTAAATATGTACAACTTTTACTTTTAATTTAAAAAATAAAACTTTGTGGATATATAGAATTCACCATCAACTCAAACAACTCAACAACAACAACAACAACAACAACAAAAAACAAATAACCAAAAGCGGGCAGAAGAAGATGGAAAGAGCAGATTTGCTGAGTCTTCTGGCCTTCATCTTTCTCTTGTGCAGGATGCTTACTGCCCTTGAACATTGGACTCATGTTCTCCAGCTTTTGGACTGTCAGACTTACACCAGTGGTTTGCCAAGGCTCTCAGCCCTTCAGCCACAGACTGAAAACTGCACTGTCAGCTTCCCTACTTTTGAGATTTTGGGACTCAGACCGGCTTTCTTGTACCTCAGCTTGCAGATGGCCTATTGTGGGACTTCATCTTGTGATCATCTTTACTTTTTCTCTGGATTGACTAAAAAGGGAAGGCCAAGACCAGACCAGAAACAGCTGTGGTAGAGGCTCCCACTGAGAACAAAAACAGCAAGTGAATCCTGTACCAGCAACTGAGATATCCAGGTTCTCTCACTGGGACTGACTAGGCAGTTGACACAACCCTTGGAGAGTGAGGAAAAGCAGGGTGCAGCAATGGCCTACTGGGAAGTACACAGGGCAAAGGGATCCCCCACCCCCAGCCATGGGATGCAGTGAGTGATTGTGCTACCCTACCCAGGAAACCATGCTTTTTCCATGGATCTGTGCAACCTGTGGATCAGGATATTGCCTTATGAGCCTGTGTCACCAGGTCCTTAGGTTCTTAACTGCTCAGCTGGAGACTGCCTAAGGCTACTGAATTCCTGGAGGGAAAGCCGGCTACCATCACTGCAGCTGCCTGCTGCCTAAGATGACTGAGTTTCTTGGCGAAGGGATGGCAGCCATTACTGCAACTTTGGTCGTCCATTTTCCCCTGCGGGTGCTGGGGAGACTAGGCAGTTTGGACCCAGGAGGAATTTCCCACAGCACAGCACAGCACAGCAGCTGTGACAGATCATGGTATGACTGTCTCTTTAGGCCGGACCCGGGCCCATCCCTCCTCACCGGGTGGGGCATCCCTGTGGGAATTTTAGCAACTTCAGTCAGAAGTTTACAAACAGAACTCTGATCTCCATGTGATGGAGTCCCTGTGGGGAGGGGTGCATGCAGCCTCCATAGATGAGTGGACTTAGTCTTTTTCCCTGCAGGCTCTGCAGGGAAATCCAGGCAGTCTAGAGGAGTGAGATTCCCCTCAGCACACCACAATCCCTCCACCAAGAGGCAGCAAGAGTACTTTGTTAAAAGGGTCCGTGATCCCATGCCTCCTGACTCGGTAAGACCGCCCTAACAGGGGTTGCTAGAGACCTTATACAGGAACGTTCTCGCTGGCATCAGGTCGGTGCCCCTCTGGAACAGAGCTCCCAGGGGAAGGAGAAGGCAGCCATCTTTGCTGTTCTGCATCCTCTGCTCATGACACTTCCAGGTGTGGGAAGGACCCAGGCAAATAGGGTCTGGAGTGGATCCCCAGTAAACCACGGCAGCCCTGCAGAAGACAGGCCTGACTGTTAAAAGAAAGACAAAGTAACAGAAAGCAACAGCAATAAAAGCATCTTCAAAAATGTCCTCACAAAAACTCCATCCAAAGGTCAGTAGCCTCAAAGATCAAAGCTAGATAAACTCATGAAGATGAAGAAAAAAAAATCAATAAAAAAATGCTGAAAACTAAAGAAAGCCAGAATGCACCCTCTCCTCCAAATGATTGCACCATCTCTCCAGCAAGGGCACAGAACTGGGCTGAGGCTGAGACGAATGAACTGATAGAAGCAGGCTTCAGCAGGTGGGTAATAACGAACTTCACCGAGCTAAAGGAGCATCTTCTAACCCAAATCAAAGAGGCTAAGAACCATGACAAAACATTATAGGAGCTGTTAACCAGAATAACCAGTTTAGAGGGGAACATAAATGACCTGATGGAGCTGAAAAACACAACATGAGAACTTCATAATGCAACCTCAAGTTTTAACAGCTAAATAGACCAAGTGGAGGACAGAATATCAGAGCCTGAAGACTATCTTGCTGAAATAAAACAGGTAGACCAGATTAGAGAATAAAGAATAAAAAGGAATGAACAAAATCTCCCAGAACTATGGCAATGTGTAAAAAGATTGAACCTATGACTGATTGGGGTACTTTAAAGAGACGGGGAGACAGACCTAGTTTGAAAACATACTTCAGGATATCATCCAGGAGAACCTCCCCAACTTAGCTAGACAGGCAAACATTCAAATTCAGGAAATCTGTAAAACCCTAGTAAGATATTCCATGAGAAGATCAACCCCAAGACACATAATCTTCAGATTCTCCAGGGTCAAAATGAAGGAAAAAATGTTAAGGGAAGCCAGAGAGAAAGGTCAGGTCACCTACAAAGGGAAGCCCATCAGACTAACAGTGGATCTCTCAGCAGAAATCCTACAAGCAGGAATAGATTGTGGGCCAATATTTAATATTTGTAAAGAAAAGAATTTCCAACCTAGAATTTCCTATCTAGCCTAACTAAGCTTCATAAGCAAAGGAGAAATACAACCTTTTCAGACAAGCAAATGCTGAGAGAATTCAGCACCACCAGGCCTGCCTTGCAAGAGCTCCTGAAGGAAGCACTAAATATGGAAAGGAAAAACCATTGCCAGTCACTAGAAAAACACACTGAAGTACAAAGACCAATGACATTATGAAGCAACTACATCAAGAAGTCTGCAAAATAACCAGCTAGCATCAAGATGACAGGATCAAATTCACACATAACAAGATTAACCTTAAATGAAAATGGCTAAATGCTCCAATTAAAAGACACAAAATGACAAGCTGGATAAAGAATAAAGACCAATTGGTGTGGTGTGTTCAAGAGACCTGTCTCATGTGCAAAGACACACATAGGCTCAAAATAAAGAAATGGAGAAAAATTTACCAAGCAAATGGAAAACAGAGGAAAAGTAGGGGTTGCAATCATAGTTTCTGACAAAACAGACTTTAATTCAACAAAGATCAAAAAAGACAAAGAACAGCTTTACACAGCAGTAAAGGGTTCAATTCAAGAAGATGAGCTAACTCTCCTAAATATATATACACCCAATACAGGAACACCCAGATTTATAAAACAAGTTCTTTTATTTATTTATTTATTTATTTATTTATTTATTTATTATTATACTTTAAGTTGTAGGGTACATGTGCATAACGTGCAGGTTTGTTACATATGTATACTTGTGCCATGTTGGTGTGCTGCACCCATCAACTCGTCATTTACATCAGGTATAACTCCCAATGCAATCCCTCCCCCCTCCCCCCTCCCCATGATAGGCCCCGGTGTGTGATGTTCCCCTTCCTGAGTCCAAGTGATCTCATTGAAAACAAGTTCTTAGAGAACTACAAAGAGACTTAGATCTCAAACAATAATAGTGGGAGACTTTAACACCCCACTGTCAATATTAGACAGATCATTGAGACAGAAAATTAGCAAAGGTATTCAGGACTTCAACAACCCAACTCTGGATCATGTGGACCTGATATATATCTACAGAACTCTCCACCCCAAAACAACAGAATATACATTTTTCTCAGTGCCTCATGGCACTTACTCTGAAATCGATCACATAACTGGAAGTAAAGCACTCCTCAGCATATGCAAAAGAACTGAAATCATAACAGTCTCTCACTTTACAGTGCAATCAAACTAGAACTCAAGATTAAAAACTAAAAACCACACAACTACATGGAAATTGAACAACCTACTCCTGAATGACTCCTGGGTAATTAATGAAATTAAGACAGAAATCAAGAAGTTTCTTTGAAACCAATGAGAACAAAGAGACAGCGTACCAGAATCTCTGGGATGCAGCTAAAGCAGTGTTAAGAGGGAAGCTTACAGCATTAAATGACCATATCAAAAAGCTAGAAAGATTTCAAATCAACACCCTAACCAACATCACACTAAAAGAACTACAGAACCAGGAGCAAACAAACCCCAAAGAAGACAAGAAATAACAAAGATCAGAGCAGAAATGAAGAAGATAGAGACATAAAAAACCCTTCAAAAATTGAACAAAATCAGGAGCTGGTTTTTGGAAAAAACTAATAAAATAGACAGACCTCTAATTAGACTAATAAAGAAGAAAAGAAAGAAGGATCAAATAGACACAATAAAAAATGATGAAGAGGATATTACCACTGACCTCACAGAAATACAACCCTCAGAGAATACTATAAACATCTCTATGCAAGTTAACTAGAAAATCTTGAAGAAAAGGATAAATTCCTGAGCAATACACCCTTCCAAGACTGAACCAGGAAGAAATTGAATCTCTAAATAAACCAATAACAAGTTCTGAAATTGAGGTAGTAATAAATAGCCTACCAACCAAAAAAAGTCCAGGACCAGATGGATTTATAGCTGAACTCCACCAGAGGTATAAAGAGAAGCTGGTACCATTTCTTCCGAAACTATTGCAAACAATTAAAAAGGAGGGACTTCTCCCTAACTTATTTTATGAGACCAGCATCATCCTGATACCAGAACCTGGCAGAGATACAAGAACAACAACAGAAAACTTCAGACCAATATCCCTGATGAACATCGATGCAGAAATCCTCAATAAAATACTGGCAAACTGAATCCAGCAGCACATCAAAAAACTCATCCACCACAATCAAGTTGGCCTCATCCCTGGGATGCAAGGCTGGTTCAACATACAAAAATTAATAAACAATTAATCACATAAACAGAACTAAAAACAAGCACCACATGATTATCTCAATAGACACAGAAAAGACCTTCAATAAAATTTAATATTCCTTCATGTTAAAAACTCTCAATAAACTAGCTATTGATGGAACATATCTCAAAATAATAAGAGCCTTTTATGATAAACCCACAACCAATATCACACTGAATGGGCAAAAGCAAAAAATATCACACTGAATGGGCAAAAACCAGTATCACACTGAATGGGCAAAAAAAAAAAAAAAAAAAAAAAATCACACTAAAAGGGAAGCATTCACCTTGAAAATCAGCACAAGACAAGGATGCCCTCTCTCACCTCTCCTATTCAACACAGTGTTGGAAGTTCTTGCGAGGGCAATCAGGCAAGAGAAAGAAAGAAAGGAATTCAAGTAGGAAGAGAGGGAGTCAAATTGTCTCTGTAGATGACATGATTCTGTATATAGAAAACTCCATTGTCTCAGCCAAAAAACTTCTTAAGCTGATAAGCAACTTCAGCAAATTCTCGGGATACAAAATCAATGTGCAAAAATCACAAGGATTCCTATACACCAAAAATAGACAAGCAGAGAGTCAAATCATGAATGAACTCCCATTCACACTTGCTGCAAAGAGAATAATATACCTAGGAATACAGCTAACAAGGGAAGTGAAGAACTTCTTCAAGGAGAACTACAAACCACTGCTCAAGGAAATCAGAGTGGACATAAACAAATGGAAGAATATTCCATCCTCATGGATAGGAAGAATCAATATTGTGAAAATGGCTATACTGCTCAAAGTAATTTATAGATTCAATGCTATTTCCATTAAAGTACCATGGACATTCTTCACATAATTAGAACAAATGACTTCAAGATTCATACGAAACCAAAGAGCCCAAATAGCCAAGACAATCCTAAGCAAAAGGAACGAAGTTGGAGGCATTATGCTACCTGACTTCAAACTATACTACAAGGATACAGTAACCAAAACAGCATGGTACTAGTACAAAAACAGACACATACACCAATGGAACAGAATAGAGAACTCAGAAATAAGACCGCACATCTACAACCATCTGATCTTTGACAAACCTGACAAAAACAAGCAATGGGAAAAGGATTCCCTATTTAATAAATGGTGTTGAAAGAACTGGGTAGCCATTTGCAGATAATTGAAACCAGACCCCTTTTACAAAAATTAACTCAATATGGATTAAAGAATTAAATGTAAAACTCAAAATTATAAAAACCCTAGAAGAAAATCTAGGCAATACCATTGAGGACATAGGCATGAGCAAAGATTTCATGACAAACACTTAAAAAGCAATTGCAACAAAAGCAAAAATTGACAAATAGAATCTAATTAAACTAAAGAGCTTCTGAATAGCAAAAGTAATGATCATCAGAGTGAACAGACAGCCTACAGAATGGGAGAAAATTTTTGCAGTCAATCCATCTAACTAATATCCAGAATTTACAAGGAACTTGTAACAAATTTACAAGAAAAAAATCATTTTAAAGTGGGAAAAGGACATGGACAGACACTTCTCAAAAGAAGACATTTATGCAGCCAACAAACACATATAAAAAGGCTAACCATCACCAATCATCAGAAAAATGCAAATCAAAACCACAATGAGATGCCATGTCATGCCAGTCGGAATGGCTATTATTAAAAAGTCAAGAAACAACAGATGCTGGTGAGGCTGTGGAGAAATAGGAACACTTTACACTGTTGGTGGGAATACAAATTAGTTCAACCACTGTGGAAGACAGTGTGGAGATTCCTCAAAGACGTAAAAACAGAAATACCATTTGACCCAGCAATCTCAATACTAGGTATATACCCAAAGGAATATAAATCATTTTATTACAAAGATACATGCACTCATATCTTCATTGCAGCACTATTCACAATAGCAAAGACATGGAATCAACCCAAATGCCCATCACTGATGGATTGGATAAAGAAAATGTGGTACATATACACCATAGAATACTATGCAGCCATAAAAAGGAATGAGATCATGTCCTTTGCAGGGATACAGATGGAGCTGGAAGCCATTATCCGCAGCAAACGAACGCAGAAACAGAAAACCAAACACTAGATGTTCTCAGTTATAAGTGGGAACTGAAAGATGAGAACACATGGACACAGGGAGGGGAATAACGCACCCTGGGGCCTGTTGGCGGGTACAACAGGAGAGACAGCATCAGGAAAAATAGCTAATGCATGCTCGGCTTAATATCTAGGTGATGGGTTGATAGGTGCAGCAAACCACCATGGCACGCATTTTTCCATGTAACAAACCTGCACATCCTGCACATATATCCTGGAATTTAAAATAAAAATAAAAAAGCAAAACAAAACAAATAACCACATCAAAAAGTGGACAAAGGACATGAATAGACATTTTTCAAAAGAAGACATAAAAATGGCCAATAAGCATATGAAAAAAATGCTCAACATCACTAATCATCAGATAAATGGAAATTAAAACTACAAAAATGTATACTTTAACCGTATCAGAATGCTATTATTAAAAAAACAAAAAATAACAAATGCTGGTGAGGGTGCAGAGAGAAGGGAAGGCTTACACACTGCTGGAGGGAATATAAATTAGTACAACCTCTATGGAAAAAAGTATGGAGATTTCTCAAAGGACTAAAAGTAGAACTACCATTTGATCCAGCAATCCCACTACTGAGTATCTACCCAAAGAAAAATAAATAATTACACTAAAAAGATACTTGCAGTTGTATGCTTATCATAGCACTATTCACAGTAGCAAAGACATGGAATCACCGAAAGTGTCCATCGGTAGATGAGTGGATAGAGAAGTTGTGGTATATGTATACAACGGAATAATATTCAACCATAAGAAATAAAGAAATTATGTCTTTTGCAGCAACATGGAAGAAACTTGAAACCATTATCTTAAGTGAAATGACTCAGAAACAGAAAGTCAAACACTGTATGCTTTCACTTATAAATGGGAGCTAGGTGAAATATACACTTGGAAAAAAAAGCTTGTGAATATAAAACACAATTAGCCTTATACCAACTTTTTCATAATATGGAGCAACAGAAACTCTCAGACAGTGTTGGAGTGTAATTTGGTGTATCACTTTGAAAAACAACCTTAAATTTGAACATAAGCAGACACTATGATTCAGCATTTTCACTCACAGCCATAGACCTTTGAAAAACTGGTACATTCGCCGGAAGATACTGCCTAGCATTGTTCATAGGAGCATTACTTGTTTTAGTCCTGAAATGAAAATAACCCAAATAGTTATCTACAGTAGAACAGATAAAATTTGGCATGTTCATACTATGAAATGTACCACCCAGTGAAAATGATAGAATAACCATCACATGCATTAATGTGGCTGAATTGCAAAAACGTGATTTTATTTATAGAGTTGAAAACCATCAAAACCTAATCAGTGCTTTGTTTGTGGGGACACACGTAGGTAAAAATACTGTAAGGAGACGTACTGGAATGTTTAACACAAAATTTATGATAGCGGTTATAAGTGTGGAGGAGGGAGGCTAATAAGATCAGAGAGGAACACATAAGGTTCTGTTAAGTCCTGTTTCTTGTGGGGAAGGAAGCAGACGGGTGTTTTATATTGCTGTTTTTAAAATCATGATGTTTCATATATCTTCTCTTTGTATAATGTATTTCTTCCTCTGTTTCATTCACACTCACACCCACACTCATGAAATTCCATTCAGGTTAGCAATAAAAACTAAAAGTTACTTAAGAATCAATCTATAAAAACCACACATAACTTTTATGAAGAAAAATTCTGAAAGTTTCTTGAAGGGCATAGAGTGAGAAAATTATGTACAACCATTGCCCTGGGACTCAATATGGGTGAGTGAACTCAATATTGGAAAAGTGACAATTCTCCTCAAATTGTCCTTATAATTTAGTGCAATTTTTTTTTTTATGGATCTTGATAAGCTGACCATACATTCTGTGGAAAGGTAAGGGTCAAATTTAGCCAAGATGAATTCGAGGTAAAAGAATAAAGAAGGAAAGATCATCCAACACGTATCAAGACATTTTATTTCCTTAAAAAACAAAAAAGACTTTGGGAAATGAAGAAATAGACATAACGTTTGTAGGCAACTCTTTCAAGAAGTTTGGCTGTGCAGAGGAGCAAGAACACAATTTGTAAATTTTTTTTCTGATACACAGAAACATTTCACCTTATAGATCAGCTGCTTCCTGTGAAATTGAGATGTAGCTCAGGACGCAGATAATGTAGCTCATGAAACAGATATATCTAGCTTAGGTTTTCCCTAACTTCCTAAGAATTGCCCAGGGTACCTGTCACAGCAGATTCTTTTGTCACATCCTAGACCAATTGCATCAGATTATCCAAGGGTGGGGCCTGGGGATCTTTATTTCCAATAAGCTGTCAGATGTTTCTTATGTTTTGACAAGGTCATGTAGCACTGACCGCCACTGCCCCCGACACACACTTTTTAAACCTTAAGTTCTGTGATACATGTGCTGAATGTGCAGGTTTGTTACATAGGCATAAATGTGCCATGGTGGTTTGCTGCACCTGTCAACCCGTCATCTAGGTTTTAAGCTCTGCATGCATTAGGTATTTGTCCCAATGCTCTCCCTCCCTTTTTCCCTCACCACCCCCCACAGGCCCTGGTGTGTGATGTTCCCCTCCCTGTGTCCACGTGTTCTCATTGTTCCTCTCCCACTTATGAGTGTGAACATGCAGTGTTTTGTTTTCTGTTCCTGTGTTAGTTTGCTGAGGATGATGGTTTCCATCTTCATCCATGTCACTGCAAAGGACGTGAACTCATTCTTTTTTATGGCTGCATAGTATTCCATGGTCTATATGTGCACATTTTCTTTATCCAGTCTATCATTCATGGGCATTTGAGTTGGTTCCAGGTCCTTGCTATTGTAAACAGTGTTGCAGTAAATATATGTGTGCATGTGTCTTTATAATAGAATGATTTAGAATCTTTTGGGTATATACACAGTAATGCGATTGCTGAGCCAAATAGTATTTCTGGTTCTATATCCTTGAGGAATCACCACACTGTCTTCCACAGTGGTTGAACTAATTTACACTCCCACCATTAGTGTAAAAAGAATAATTGTTGTTAGAAATAAATGGTTGATAAAACATGTCTTGTGAAAGTTTAAATATAACTTTAAAATAAAAATGATCATTTAGAAAAATATATATTTTCCATGGATGGAAATTATTTCCACAGAATTTGGAGTCTGCTTTAGTTACCAAGGGACTCTTCAGTAAAATTCATTATAAACGTGTCTAACTTGCCAAATTAAAAAGGAAACTTAAATTTATTTATAAGAGTTATAAATATTTGTTAATTGGTGTAGACATGCTTTTCTTTTCTATATATTTTTATAGAAGAGGGAGATATAGTACAAATATTAGTTTGTGGTTTTATCCAACAAGATTTGTGATTCATGTGTTTGTATTTGTTACATTCAAGAGAGAAGCAGGTTTAGGATGTGGCAGAATAATTATAAAGTTTTCTGTCTCTTCTGAATTCTTACAGCCCTCAATTTGTATTTTTTGTTAAAGAGTGCTTTGATGGTATTTTTTCAATTACACAAATAATGTATGAATAGATTCTCATTGTAACTGATTAAAACAATTCCAAACATTAATAATGACTAACAGATGAGTTCTATGTGCCTACTTGGAGTATTTTGTCGTGGATTACCTAATTTAATTCTCAGAATTCTCAGAATTTTGTGAACTGTGCCCCATAATTATTTTACAAAAGGAGAATTCCAGGTTTCTGCATCTGGAAAATAGTAGAACTAGATTTTGAACCCACATAATTTGACTCCAAAGACCATATATATTCTGAATCTCTTTCTAACGTGATCACCAACCATACATGGAAAGAAGCTTCAAAAACTCCCTTCATCCCCACTTTCTCTCCCCGTCACAGAGATTAGCAGTCTCAGCAACTTTGCTGTGACCCCTTCTCGTTCCCCTTGTATGCATTTATGTATATAGCTATACCTATGCATGTGTGCCTTTTATTAAACGTAAGTGGGATTTATACCACAGATTGTTTCATGATTTTATTTTCTGCAAAATAACTCGTAGAGTTTTAAATTTCATTACATATAATCTACTACGTTTTTTAAAGGTGGCTAAATATTCCATAGTACGTATGTAGCAAACCTTTTTAAATGGTTGCCATGGGAATAGACAGACCCTTTCCAATTTTTCCCAATTATAAATGATGCTCTAATGACCATCCTTGTGCAAGGTATGAATATCTGTAGGATAGACTCAATCAAACAGAATTGCTCATAAAAAATCATATGAATAATTAAAATTCCAATATATACTGTCAATCTGGACTTCAAAAGGCTGTGCAAATTTACACTCCCTGTCATCAGTAGGTTCATTTTCCCACATCCCCCCAGCACTTGATATTATCAATCTCTAAATTTTTGCCAATCTAATGAGCAAATTAGATTTGCTACTTTATTTCTTAATTTCCTTTTTGTATCTTCTGTTTAATGCTGTATGTGTGCACCTGCTAAGGCAGTGCCTGACGCATAGTAACACTCAATAAATAATTGTTGAATGAATCGAAGAATAAATATATTGGTCATTCGTATTTTTTTGGTAATTCATCAGCTCGTATATTTTTTCCCATTTTTATTTTGAGCTATGTCTTTTTCTCATGCTTCATAAGAAACTTATACATTCTTGATGAGTGGTCATTGTCTGTTACATACGCTGCAAATATTTTTTTTCTACTCTATTGCTTGATTTAACTTTATGAAACATTTTTATTCAGAGGGTTTTAAAAAAATCATTATTATTATTGTTTTGAGATGGAGTCTTACTGTGTCGCCCAGACTGGAGTGCAGTGGCACAATCTCGGCTCACTGCAAGCTCCACCTCCCGGGTTCACACCATTCTCCTCAGCCTCCTGAGTGGCTAGGACTACAGGTGCCAGTCACCATGCCTGGCTAATTTTTTTATTTTTAGTAGAGACAGGGTTTCACCATGTTAGCCAGGATGGTCTTGATCTCCTGACCTCGTGATTTGCCTGCCTCGGCCTCCCAAGAGGGTTTTATTTTTTAAACATTAAATTTGAGTATATTTCTCTTTTTGCATAGAAAGGCGTTTCCTAGAACCAAAGGTTATAAAAATATTCTAGTAGAATTTATTCTAATACTTGTGTAAATTTGTTTATAGTTCTTAGATTTATCTGATGTGTGTATGTCTGTGTGTGTTCAAATTAAGTGTAGTTTTATATTTTCCTAAATAATGCCAATAGCATTAAATTCTTCTACATTCATGGTATTGTTTCTTCATTTGTTCCTTGGTTGGTTAAGGGATGAAGTATCTGTTAAATTAGAGAGAGGTCTACTGGTTGATTAGAAAAGCCTTAAAAAGCTTGCCATGTGCCTGAACTTCTGTCCCCTATGCTAGGGTACTATTTTCAGAAGACCCTGTTCAATCTATATTTGTTATTTGGCAAATACAATGTGTCACCATCTTTTTGGGAAAAGCAGACTCTACCATTTCTGTCACCACAGGAACATCTAAAGCTACTTTGTGATTAAGAGTTTGAGTCTCTATCCTTACTTTCTTTCTCAGCAGGCACACATTATTTAGTAAATCTGGTAAACTTGGGCCAAATTTTGCAGTAGACTTCTCCCTTGGATACTACCACTATGGGATTTGAATACTTCATGGGTCACTAGCCATAAAAGGTCAGCCCTGCTTTTACTCCCTGTATGGTTCCTTTACTGCAGAATATCCCCAGCATGACTATCTGAAAGCAATCTTTCAGAAACTCAGCCAAAAAGACCTTGCCACAGATGGTGAAGACACAAAAGGAAGGAAAGCATACATTCAGAATAGAGTCAGAGAACCTCTAATATGACTTTTTAAAAATTTCATTTTTTCCATTTGTCGATTTTTACTTTTGTTACAATTGCTATTGGTGTCTTCGTCATGAAATCTTTG
This sequence comes from Papio anubis, assembly GCF_008728515.1. Classification (NCBI taxonomy): domain Eukaryota; kingdom Metazoa; phylum Chordata; class Mammalia; order Primates; family Cercopithecidae; genus Papio; species Papio anubis. The sequence continues at coordinate 45,962,048 of NC_044978.1, forward strand.
CCCATGCCTATTTCCTGAATAGTATTGCCTAGGTTTTCTTCCATGGTTTTTATAATTTTGGATTTTATGTTTAAGTTTTTAATCCATTGAGCTAATTTTTGTATAAGGTGTGAGGAAGGGGTCCAGTTTAAACTAAAGAGCTTCTGAACAGCAAAAGAAACTATTAACAGAGTAAACAGACAACCTACAGAATGGGAGAAAATTTTTGCCAACTATGCATCTGACAATGGTCTAATATCTATAAGGAACTTAAACACATTTACAAAAACAAAAACAAAAACAAAAAACAACTCTATAGAAAAGTGGGCAAAGGACATGAATAGACACTTCTCAAAAGGAGACATTTATGTGACCAAAGATCATATGAAAACAAGCTCAGCATCACTGACCTTTAGAGAAATGCAAGTCAAAACCAAAATGAGATACCATCTTACACCAGTCAGAATGGCAAATATTAAAAAGTCAAAAAATAACAGATGCTGGCAAAGTTATGAAGAGGAAGGAATGGTTATACACTGTTGGTGGGAGCATAAATTAGTTCAACCGTTGTGGAAGAAAGTGTGGAAGACAGAGATTCCTCAAAGACCTAAAGACAGAAATACCCTTCAACCCAGCAATCCCATGACTAGGTATATACCCAAAAGAATATAAATCATTGTATTATAAAGACACATACACATGTATGTTCATTGCAGGACTATTTATAATAGCAAAAACATGGAATAAACCTAAATGCCCATCAATGACCGATAGGATAAAGAAAATGTGGTACATATACACCGTGGAATACTATGCAGCCATAAAAAAGAATGAGATCATGTCCTTTGCAGGGACATGGATGGAGCTGGAGGCCATTATCCATAGTAAACTAACACAGGAATAGAAAACCAGTAAGTCTCACTTATACGTGGGAGCTAAGTGATGAGAACATGTGGACACAGGAAAGGGAACAACACACACTGGTGCCTATAAGAGGATAGAGATTGGGAGGAGGGAGAGAATCAGGAAAAATAACTAATGGGTACTATGGTAGTACCCATTTAAGTTTACCTATGTAACAAACTTGCACATGTACACATGAACTTAAAAGAAAAGTTAAAATTTCATTCGTTTTTCTATCTGTGTGAATACTTTTGCCTAGGTCCTTCGAAATTTACATTTTTTAAACTGCTCCCCATTGTGTCTTCTCTTAGAAGTGAAAAAGCTGAAGTTTTGCTAGTGAAGTCTGTGTCCTGAGTTGCAAACTGCTTTTCTTCATCTCATCTCAATCTGAGCTTCCCTTTTCCCCAGTTAAAGGAGAATCTGTCCTCCCTGACTTCTAGCTTTTATTGAATCAAATTTTTTCCTCTTTTTTTTTTGGCCTGGGTTTTCCTTTAATTACACCTTACACCATGGCCTCTCAAACTGGAGCCTATTTTCTTCCTTGGGAGAAGCAGAGGAGTATGAAGTTTATCAATCCTACTTATGATTTCATCCTTCTGTTATAGCTTCTCAGGTTGTGAGTTGTGATTTCATCCTTGTGCTACAACTTCTCAGGTTGTGAGTTGTGATTTCATTCATGTGTTACAGCTTTTCAGGTGGTGAGCGTGTGCCAAAGTTTTATTTCAAACTTAAAATAGGGAAGAGGCTTCTAAGAAAGCCAGTTCAAAGATCTCCTCTTAGTAGAGGTATCTTATGGGGAAATGCATGGTTATGTAATCATTATTAGATTATATATTTTTAAAAAGCATTTATAGTTTAAGATCATTAAGCCTATTACAAGATGACTACAAGCTGGTGTTGTTACTCTAATTTCTCAAAAGGAGTTTTTTTTTTTTTTTTTTTTTTATGACAAGATCTCACTCTGTTGCCCAAGCTGGAATGCAGTGGTGTAATCATAGCTCGCTGCAGCCTTGATCTCAGGGGCTCAAGTGATCCCCCTACCTCAGCCTCCCTAGTTGCTGGGACTACAGGCATGTACCACCATGCCCAGCTAATTTTGTTTTGTTTATAAAAAAATTCCAGAACAGACAATGTCTTTCTATGTTCCTCAGGCTGGCCTCAAACTCCTGAGCTTAAGTGATCCTCTCGCCTCGACCTCCCAAAGTGCTGAAATTAGAGGCATGAACCCCTGAGCCTGGACTCAAAAGGAGTTTGAATCTTGTGAGAGTTTATTAGAAAATTGCTTCAGCATTTTATTACGAATAATAGATATTTTCCATAAGGTCCTGCTAATTATATAACTCAGAGTTCTACCTCAGCTCAGATATGGGCAATTATCTCTCTCTGTCTCTCCTTTTTGTTTTTTTGATGGAGTAATTTTTTAAAGAACCATCTTGATCAAGAAAAAATTAGTCTTATTGCATTCTATCCTAAGTGTATTAATGGAGTTTGATGCTTAGTCACTTTTTACATCTTTCACAAGTGGTGGAAATTAGACATAGATTTAATTTGCACCATTACAATTGGCAGCAATATTTTTATCCACATTGCTAGTAGGCCATTAAGCTATTTTCTAGTTAAAATTTTTAAAATCAATATATGTCTTACAACTGAATATATATACACTCCCATGCATACACCCACAGCCACCCTCCCCACTACACCCAGTAGAGCCATTGTTGTATTGAAGGTAGGTTTTAAATAAACTTAAAAAGTACATATAGCATTATACAAAGTGGCCCATGTTGCTTTTCATTGTTAGTTTCCTGAAAGTAGGCTGCTTTTTGGGTTTCTTCATTGTTTAATCTCTTTCTTGTGCCTCAACTCTCAGCAGGGCAAGATAATATAGTCTAGTCTCCATCTAGTGAGAAGCTCTCACTATTCGTTGATTGGAGTGAGAAAGGGGAAGGGAGGATTTTTTTCCTCCTTGGGTGGAGAAACAGGAGTGGCTGCGGCGCTGTACTCCAGATGGTATCCCTTCCTCTCAAACTGGTGATTCCTGGTTGCTTGGGAGCCTCTTCTCATGATGGAGATTCCCCCCATCCCTGTCTTAGGTTTGCAGTAGTTAATAACTCTATTCTCTCTTTCTTTGAGCGAGGCTACCTGAGTGTGTTTTTAATCCATGAGTGTGGAGGAAGGGAAATTGCCTTCATTAGTTCAGCCTTGTGGTAAAAACAAAACATAACAAAACAAGACCCTCCCCCCAGCCTCCCCCTAATCCTCTCCCCCACAAAAAAACTATAGAAAAAAATCAAGTTTTACCCTGCCAAGGTGATTGGTTCTTTTGTTCTGTTAAAGGTGTCTTTATCTCTTTTTTCTATCTGAATTATATTATAAAAAGTCTCCTTCTGGCTGGGGGTGGTGGCGCACACCTGTAATCCTAGAACTTTGGGAGGCTGAGGCAGGTGGATCATGAGGTCAAGAAATGGAGACCATCCTGGCCAACATGGTGAAACCCCATCTCTACTAAGAATACAAAAATTAGCCTGGCGTGGTGGTGCATGCCTGTAGTCCCAGCTAGTCGGGAGGCTGAGGCAGGAGAATTGCTTGAACCCCGGAAGGTGGAGGTTACAGTGAGCCGAAATCACACCACTGCACTCCAGCCTGGTGAGAGAGGTCCCCTTCTGCAATCCCTCAATGACAGACCAGGCTCCTGAAGGAAAGTCATGAAGGCTGACTAAAACCCCTGGAGTGCTGCATATTGTATGCCTCATGGGATTGGGTGTGGTGCTTGGCTCACACTTAGCAATGGCATCACATTTCGCTAGTGGTGGGTGCGTGTGGCAAGGACTGGTGGCAGACAGGGCTTCTTATCAATATCACCACTGCGAGGAACTACTATTCCTCAATCTTGCTATTCTAGAAATGAGATTTTCTCAGTATAGGGGATAATTTGCTGCTCCATTGATGACTCATACTGACAAAATTCCCATGATTTTGATAGATATACATGAATGCTAATTAATTTATAATGGAGCACACCTGTTTGTAGTAACAAGAATACTCATAATCCTCTCTCCAAGACACCCTTCTTTCTAGTTATCCAGAAATCTGAAAAACTGAACTATTAATTGTAGAGTAGCATGTATGCCAGGCATCGGAACAAAAGTATAGAGTCAATATTTGGGGAAAATATTTTATCTAAGCTTTAGGAAATAAAAATGAAATCTCACTAGCCTATTTCTTTAGCAAAAGTTGTTTTACTGATTGCAGTTGATTAAGATAATTAGTGCCCAAGAGAAAACTGGAATTAGGAAGCAGATAAAAAGGGGAGGGAGCTTACTACTGCAAGAAAAATCATGACATGACCATCTTATTGGTGATTAAAATCCAGACACCCAAGGATTTTCCAAGAGCCCCAAACTAAATAATTGTCAGCTAGAAATAGACAAAACAATCTTGCCTGGGCCTCAGATTTAAAATACAAAATAATCCTCAAGGAAGTAACTGTGAATAGAAGTAAAACATTACAAGAAACTACCTGAATATTAGAAATGTAATGAATTTTAAAAAGTGGTATAACTGAAAAAAATGACAAAACCCATTTTTTCTTTTCTTTTTCTTTCTTTCTTTTATTTTTTTTTCTTTTTTACAGAAAGAGAGACTATTTTGAATAGTCTGTGCCAAGTTTGTTTAAAATGCCTACTTAAACAAGTGGGGATGTCAGAGTGTCTGTAATTACTATTTCTGAATTTCCTGTGAAGCCTATTTTGCAATACTGTGTTTAGGAGTCTTTTACCCCAGTTTGTGAGGAGATGAGGAATCAAAGGAAATAAGCAGGCATGAAAAAAGAAAAGAATTAAAAATATAAGAATAAGAGATCTGAGCTGTACAAACATCTGAGATTATTAACATATATAACAGATCTGTGTCATAAGAAAGTAATGTCTGAGTAGATAAATAATGCAATTCATTTGATTTTTTTGGTCTGAGAATTAAATAATCAGTGAATTTAATGAAAGGTAGACATTTAGACAAATTGTTTGGATGAAAAAGGAGGGAGGAAAAGCAAGGCTTTAAAGGAAAAAAGAAATCCAACTAGGCATCATAATCTTGGGAAAGAGAAATTATATAAACATTAACAAATTTGGATCTGCTATTGCATTTTATCTTTTACATGTTAGTTATTTTGAAAGAAATGTCAAGTTATCTTTTGTTCCTTGCCTATAAAAATGGGAAAAAATATACTCTTGGAATGGAGATTGTGTCATGCTTCATGCTGTATCCTCAGCACCTAGAACAGCATGTAGCCTCAAGCAGGGCATCCAGGAATAATTTTTAACTAAATGAATAAAACAAGCAGTGAGTCCCACCTGACATCTTCAGGAGGATGTCAGGATCATCATGCTACATATGGTCAGAATGATGTACAATCATCAAAATTGTGTGAAGGAACTTCAAATCTGTAAACAACAGGTAAATGAGGATCTCTGTTAGAGATGAAGCCACAGCTCAGTGGGAAGGGAAGTTGTCAATGCAGGTTGAGACTGGGCAGATCAGGACCTGACTGTGTAAAAAATGGTCACCTTCAATAATCGTTGGAGAAATGTAAATCCAAACCACAATGAGATGCCGTCTCACACCAGTCAGAATGGCTATTACTAAAATAATAATAATAAAAAAAATACTAGCAAGGTTGCAGAGAAAAGAGAATGCTTATACACTGCTGGTGGGAGTATAAATTAGTTCAAGCATTATGGAAAGCAGTGTGGTTATTACTCAAATACCTAAAGACAAAAATACCATTAAACCTAGCAATCCCATTACTGGGTATATATCCAAAGGAGTATAAATCATTCTACTATAAAGACACATACACTTGTATGTTTATTGCAGCACTATTCACAATAACAAAGACATGGAATCAACCTAAATGCCCATCAATGACAGACTGGATAAAGAAAATATGGTACATACAAAACCCCATCTCTACTAAAAATACAAAAAATTAGCCTGGCATGGTGGCAGGTGCCTGTAGTCCCAGCTACTCGGGAAGCTGAGGCAGGAGAATGGTGTGAACCCAGGAGGCAGAGCTTGCAGTGAGCCAAGATCATTCAACTGCACTCCAGCCTGGGTGACAGAGTGAGACTCCATCTCAAAAAAAAAAAAAAAAAAAGAAAAGAAAAGTAAAAGAAAACCTGGTACATATATACCATGGAATACTATGCAGCCATAAAAAGAACAAGATTATGTCCTTTGCAGCAACATGAATGGAGCTAGAGGCCATTATCCTTAGAAAACTAATGCAGGAACAGAAAACCAAATACTGCATGTTCTCACAAGTAGGAGTTAAATAACAAGAACATATGGACACATAGAGAGAAACAACACACACTGGGGTTGGCTGGATGGTGGAGGGTGTGAGGAGGGAGAGGATCATAAAAAAATACCTACCGGGTACCAAGCTTATTGCCTGAATAATGAAATAATCTGTACACTAAACCCTGTGACATGAGTTTACCAATATAACAACCTGTACGTGTACTCCTGAACCTAACAAAAATTGGAAGAAAAAATGTCTAGGCAGACGAGTCATTGGAAAGCTCTTCATAAACAAGTTTTAGGAGAACTAAATTTATGTTTATACTGATTATAAGAACATGAAAATGATTTTTGTTTTTCTAGGAACAGAAACAAACAATCACTATTTAAAAAAGCAAACAAACACCACCTCTGGATTGATGGTTGTCAAAGAGAAACCTGCATATATTAAAATACTTGTGTTATTTTCACTGCTATCATACTGACAGACCTCACCACTTGTACTGACTTTGAAATAGCAATGAAGCAAGAGCAAAATGGTTTTATTTATTCATTTTTGGATGGGTGCTAAGGATATTTTTATCCATAGTCAAGAACTAATTTAAAAGCATATTATTTGGTATGGAGGTGGCATGAAATAAAAAGAATACTAAAAGTTTCTATTTGTTCAGTTAAAAATTGGGAACAGGCAAAGTAAATAACATATGTACCACAGTTACAGGTTATGGAAATTTAAGGAGAAAATAAATACCTAGGGAAAAGAAAGGAATCAACTCCATGAGAGAAAAAAGAAAAGGGATAAGAATGCTTGTAGGGGAGCAAACTTTCATCCTGAATGGGCCTGGCAGATGGTATCGGTGCTAACTGGCTGGATAGAGACTGAGGGGATGGAGACTTGTTCTGTCTGGAAGTACAGAAGTGACTCAGTGCTAGCTCTTTGCTCCTATGGGACTAGGACCTTGTGTTGCCAGATCTTGTGTGTTTTTAAGAGGCATCTGAAATATGGAATGTTTTCAACATTCATATTTTATTTAAGTGTTGACACCAATTATAGAGTTTGAGAAACAGGGAGGACTCCATACAAAAGTATATATTTGAGGGTTAGATTCTTTAAGGCAAAGAGAGAATGATGGAAAAAGGCATAGGAATTTTGAGGCAAGAGGGAAAAGTGGAAGGCAGCCAGGCAAGGAAAAGCAGAAGTGAGAAAGAGAGAGAGTAATTGAAATATAAAGGCCTTTATCTCTTGCTCACCCTACCTCGTCTCCATCTCCACACACCTGCTCATAAAGACAGGAAACACCCTTTCCAAAGCCTCAGCTCCTTAAATCAGCTCAAGCGTCTGCTCATTTGAGGCAGCATCATTTTCCTCTTCCTCACCAAGTTCTTGGGTGAAAATGTACACGATAACCTTTAAGTGGCGCCACCAGTTCCACAGGGAGCATCCACAAATTCTACTGATGGTTTTGGACATTCTTTCAAAAGCTCCATACATTAGCCAGGACTGGTAGCATGGGACTGTAGACCCAGCCACTAAGGAGGCTGAGACAGGAGGATCCCTTGAGCCAGAGGTTGAAGGCTGCAGTGAGCCTTGATTGTGCCACTGCACTCTAGACTGGGTGACAGAGTGAGAACCTATCTAAAAAAAAAAAAAAAATTTAAAATGTCCCTCAAAATTCTTTTTTAACTGGCCTAATAAAATTTGGTTGGTATATGACCTGGCATTCTTTCTGGGCTTTCCAGTTCTTTCTAGTTGAGCTAGCTTTCTAGTCTTCGAAAGGTTCTTTCCTCTTATTTATCTCTCTCTTTATTTTCCCAATTTTTCCCCTCACTCCTTTCCTCCTTTCCTTTCTCCCTCCCTCCCTCCCCACTTTCCCTTCCCTTCCCTTCCTTCTCTCCTTTCTCCCTTTTTCCCTTCTCTACTTTAAAAAAATTCTTTCTCAAATAGCTCTCTTAAATGGAAAAATCTGCTTTCACATTCCCTTAGCCTTGCTGCATACGCAGACACACAGGCTTGGCATTTAAAATCTGACATACATTTATCTTGGGTTTACAATGAACTCTTCACAAATGTTTTTCAGCTTCCTGTGGGTTATTGAATTTTTAAATGCTATTATGCAATTTTTCCCCTGACTAATCTTTACAGATTTTTCATGTTCTTCTTCTATAATTAAATAACTAGGATGGACATTTTTTTCAGTTTGCTTTCTCTCTTTCACTGGTTTGCTCAATTTAGGTGGCATCATCACGAATATGTATCTAGGCCTCACACCATAATGCACTGTGTAAGGTGATGGTGATCTAGGGAACACTATGATACTGTTCTTGTTCTCAAGTTGTCTGTAATCAATTTGGGATTCATCAAGATGGGGAGACAAGATACACATGAAAAGATAAATGATGATAGAGACTATTATATGCCAGAGTGCTAAATTTAAAAAATTAATAAATAAAAAATTATTTTGCCTGGGATAATCAGAGGAGGAAGGATAGAAGCAAACACTCATTGAGCGTTTACTATGTGCTAGGCATTTCCCATGTGCCATTTTTCTTTTCTGTGGTGTTTTTTTTTTTTTTTCTTCGACAGTTTCACCCTTGTTGCCCATGCTGGAGTGCAGTGGCATGGTCTCTGCTCATTGCAACCTCCACCTCCCAGGTTCAAGCAATTCTCCTGCCTCATTCTCCCAGGTAGCTGGGATTACCAGGTGCCTGCCACCATGCCCGGCTAATTTTTTTTATTTTTAGTAGAGATGGGGTGTTACCATGGTGGCCAGGCTGGCCATTTTTCATTACTTAACTTTTTCAAAAAACTGGTGTAGTTTATAATGTTTTTCAAAATGATGAATCTAAGACTCAGAGAGATCAAAGTGACTTTTCCAAGAACACAGAGTTAGTAAATTGAAGATCCAGGATCTGAAAGAGTCATGACATGTTTGGGAGTCTGAGAGAGGAAGAGGATCCTTATGGGGTCTAGGAGAGAGAAAAGTTTCAGTGATAAAAAGTGGATTGTACAATGCTTGGAATGCCAACTTCTTAGTGTATACTTAGTGTGCACTAGAAGATGGTTCTATTCTGGTGAAATGCTGTGCTACTTTACACAGGTAACATATCTACTACAATATTCCTATTTCAAATAGGAGTTTAGAAAATACATTCTACACATCTTTTTGTCTATCAGTTACTGGTCTAGATATCTATCCTGCAGAAATACTGGCATAGTGCACATATAAGGGGTTTATTATAGCATTGCTTATAATAGTGAAAAAAGCAGAATTAACCTATGTGGCAGAGACTGGCTAGATGCATCTAAAGCCTGTTTCCACTTCCTGGCACGAACTCAACCACATTTCTCAGCCCTTTTGGTGGTCTGTATGACTATGACCAGATCTTGCCAAAAGAACTTGAGTAGGAGAGATAAATCACTTCCAGTCCAAGCAAGGCACGGAAGAGTGGGTGTGGCTTCACCTTTTCTCTTTCTTCCTGTCTGCTGGGTAAGGAAGGAGCCTGAGGCTTGAAGGGCCATGGTAAAAAGAACATGCCCTGTGACACTTGGGATGGTGATGTGAGTTCCACCATAAACTTTACTACTCAAAATTTCAGCATTGTTTGTTTTAGGTGTTAGCCTATCATAATTAATAAAAGCTGATATACATCTAGAGGAATGACTTAATAACTTACGCTTACTTCCATATTATGGACGACTATGTGGCAGGTTGCAAGCACTGGGCAGATTTTTGATCCTGTCATAGAAATATCTCCAAGATATGTTGGTAAGCATTAAAAGCATTTCACAAAATAGTATGTATAGAATCCCACTTACAAACACCTGCCTTCTCAAACTGTGTGTATGTGTATGAGAACGCATACATAGAAAAATAGTTAAAAGAATACTGGACTTGAACAAAGGGGACCTTCACATTTTGCTTTATCTACTGTATTATTGGAATTTTTAACAATAAAAATGTATGTATTATTTTTTAAATATAAAAGACAAAAAATTGTCCAGACATTTTTACAGCCTTGTTGTAAGGCTCAATTAATATAATAATTATAAAAATTATTAGGAGAAGTGCTAAATATATACCAGATATTTTTATTATGACAAACCTTTTCAAATATCTCTTGCTAAGATGTCTACTTAGATTTCTAACCAAGCTATAATTTTTTGTACCATAGGAACATTTTTCAAAGTTTCAGGTTGCTAGGCTATCTCAGCTGCTTATTAAAGAATCACTGTGGTTACAATTTGAGATGCCTCCTATCCTCTCATGCTTTTTGCCTCACTCATTTTCCTCTCCCACTCAGTTCTTCTAGAGAGCAAATATTATTAGGGGTAGGGAAAGAGTTCTCGTTCCTCTGAGAGTGGCATAGAAACTTTTTCCCAATTAAATAAAAAAGATGCATAAATGGGGTTAAGAGGTGCTCACGTGACAGGAGTTTTCAATTGTCTGCTTTGGAGAGAGAGGTGGTAAATAATGAGGATGTAACAATGTCAGAAGGAACAGCAGATAATTCTAATTGATTGGGAGACTTGAAGGCAAATGGAAGTTATTCCTCTAATTAGTTTAAATAGCAGTTAATTCAAAGGCAATTGGTAAGTAGACCAGAGCATAGGTGTAAATGAAAGTCCCCAATAAGAAGAAACTAGAGGAAGCAGCATGGACATGCATCTGAACTGGCCTGGGTTTGAATCTTGATTTAGTTAACTACATCATGTGCAATTTGGCAGGATAAAATGTTTTTCAAATACTTAAGACTGTGTTTGATACCCATGAGGCACTCCATCAGTGTTTTTAAAAATGGGTTTTTAATAACTGATTTTAATGAGTATTACACTTAAAAATTATTGTTTATGTCACTATTCTGCTAAACAACTTTCTGTTTGTGAGGGTCATTCTCTTTATATGCATCTAGCCAGTCTCTGCCACATAGGTTAATTCCGCTCAAATTCCCAGACTCAGGAGATCTCCTCACCTCAGCCTCCCGAGTATCTGGAACTACAGGGATGTGCCACCACACCCAGCTAATTTTTTTTGGTAGAGACAGGGTTTTGCCATGTTGCCCAGGCAGGTCTCAAACTCCTAAGTTGAAGGCATCTGCCTGCTTCCACATCCCAAAGTGGTGGGATTACAGGTGTGAGCCACCACACCCAGCCTCGCCAATTTTAGTTAGTAGGAAATCTTAGGACCTGAGAGGAGGAGAAGGAGGAAGGGAGATTGAGAAGAACAATGAAAGGATGAGGAGGAGTTGAAGGAAAGAAGAGGATAAAATGGAGAAGGGTATTAGGAGGAAGAATGGGAGAGGAAGGGGACAGAATAAAGTGAAGGAGAAGGAGGAGAAATAAATGTCATTAAAGTCACTTTTATTTGTGTGTCTAGATCACAAAACTGTTTTTTGTTCAATAGATAATAGGATAAAATTATTTCTCTTTTTAATGTAAAGTTTTTATGACAACTTTTACTTTTACATTGTCTGATTAGTTGGCAACTTACTCCCAGAAGTAATCTATCAGTGGTATTATTATTTGTACTGCTACCTATTTTATTAAAATTTAAATTTTCTTTGACTGTCCTGGCATTAATTTGCTAATCACATAAAAATATCTATGTATCAATATTTTCTGCTAGAAAGTTTAGAAAAGGTATGGTTCAAATGTATTGACATATTGATAAAAAGAAAAATTATTAAAAGATTACATTTATAGTTTTTTTATTTTTTCATAGAAGAAATTATTTCATTCCACTTGAGGAAAGTAAAGGATACATTCATTCTTTGCCTGGAAAAAGTGATTTTTCCCATGGGACTCCAGGCCCTGCCTGGCGAAGTTCTGGTGGCAGATGTTAGAGGAAGCTGTGGCCCTTAATGGCCCAGAGATCACAGATATTTGGCTGGAAAAGCACTTACATGATTAACACATTTCCTGTAGCAAAAGTTCAGAAGTTCTTTTTATCCTGAAGATCATTCTGGTGTCTAAGAAAACATTTATCATTGAAGATAATTTGAATTTGCTAATTGAGCCCTAGGCCAATTGTTTTTTTTCACACAACTGAGATGAGAGAAATTGGAAGCCAATCTCAAGTACTCCTTGGCCACACTCCCATCCTCGTACATGGTGAGATCTTTTAAAATTCTCTCCAGGCCTGATGTGTCAAAGGCCATAACTATCCCTAAGCCCAGCATTTGTGCAGTGGTTTTTCCTCCTGTCCATATCCCTAGGAGGCTGGGCCACCAGCCACCTCCACCCCTCCCCGTCCCTCTGTGCTACAGGCCGCTGACTCCAAGGCAGCAGCAGGCTCTCACCTCCAGCCCATCCACAGCACTGCTGTTGCCTTGGCAGGGAGGAGGACCAGGTAAACTGCAGGCTTCTTCCCTCAGGTATCAGGCCCCATGTTTTGATGGCCTTTCAATGGCAAGGGTCACCTCTAGCCCCTCCATGAAGCATTTGGTCCTTAACATTACGAGCTACAGTGTATATAGAGTGTTATTTTAGGGACACACTCTCGTGCTGTGACACTACAGTTCCTAAGAACTGAGTTAAGGAAGCAGCAGGGAACACCCTGTGCCAAATAGTACAGGAGCTGCTACTCTCAGCAGCGCTGGCCTGGCGACTGAGCAGCTTCAGATAGATATTCATGCTGGTGCCTCAGCAACAGGCACCCATCCTCCTCTGCAGATGCTGGCCAGCAAGCGCTCCTTCCAAGGAGGCCACCTGGGAGAATCTAGGGAGCCTCTGCGGAACTGGGCAACGGCTCTGTGTGCGTATGCTTGGCTTGAGACGTGCCTGCGTGTCAGACTAAACAGCTCTAAAAGGACAGGGGCAGAACTGCCCTTTATTCAACAGTGCACAGTTTGGACTTGGGGCTTTTTCAATTCTAGAAGTGGGATTGCCTCAAAAAAACTAACTGATGAGGCAAATATGAAGTAGGGCTTGTTGCAATTGTAATTTGTCATTCTCTAAAACAGGGATCACATGCCAAGACTGTTCCACAGCACCTTTGCCAGGGAGACAGAGAAAAACCCTTCTCAGAGCCAGTCCCTGCTCCCCAGCGAGTAGGGAAACTGCAACAACCAGGCGACCCACACCAATAACAGGGGCTCCCACACTACAGGTCCCTTGGTCGAGGCCATTCCTTTCTCTCCAAGCATATCCACCTTGGGGACCCACACAGTGCTGCTGTGAAGACATGGCCAGTCCGCTAAATGTCTACAAGAAATAACCATCTGTCACATGTAAATGCCTTGCTGCTGATCCTCTCTGGATAGAAGAGGCTAAGGGTGCTGGTGTTTTTGATCCTGGAGGCTTGGGTTGGGTGAGGCCATTCCTCAGGGTCACTGCAATTGAGAACACTGTGGTGACTTCTGAAATGTGTCCATCCTTTCCATGACATAAAATGCAGCACCTCTAGGATGTGGCCAGTGACAGCTGATGCACTTCAAGAGCCAATTGCAAAAGCTGGGCCGGTTCTTTAAAAACAAAGCTTAGTTCCCTGGCTGGGTGGTCTGACTGAACTGGCTGTCTGAAGAGGTTGTGGTTGTCTCTGGAATCACTCACCTGGGGATTTGCCCTGGCATTGTACTCATTGCCACGGAACCACTGGGGACAGAAGCTGTGTTCATGCTATTAGGTGTCTTGCCAGTAGCCTGTATTTTAAAATAGACCAAATGAAAGATGGGTAAAACAATCCCAGCTAGAAGCATGATAAAAAAGACATTCCATCACTGAATTCCACAGTCTGCACCATTTGTTGGCATCTTTGGAGGAGCTGGGAGCAATTGCTGATAGGAGAGTCTCTATGCAGTAACTTTCCCATAAAAAGATTTGTGACTGCAATGCACGCTCAATATTCTGGTCAATCTCCTTAAAGAAATCCATCAGTTGACTGGCCTGGGCATCAGTGTCTGTGGCTGCTGTCTGGATTTGGCAGTTCTATGGTCACTTCGGTCTCTGCAAATGGGCTCAGAAGGGGTTTTAGTTATTTGTGGGTCTCTGTTAGGATCCCGTTGTTTTTCACTGGAATCGTAATGGTGTGTAAGTCTGAAAGGTCAACAACTCTCATGAAGTTGTTGACCTTGATATCTGCGACTTTGCAGCTGTACTGCAAAGCCAGCTTGTTGAGGCTGTCCTCCTGGGCCAGCCCCTGTTGCAGTAGCACTAGCACCTGCTCCTGGCTGGTGGGGCTGGTAGATACTGCTCTTCCGGGCTCCTTGTCCAGGGCCGCAGAACTACAGGGTGTGAGGGTGAGTCTTCCTCAGAGGAGGCCCCATTGGCATTCTTTTTTTGTTTTGTTTTTTGAGATGGAGTCTCGCTCTGTTGCCCAGGTTGGAATGCAGTAGCATGATGTTGGCTCACTGCAACCTCTGCCTTCTGAGTTCAAGCGATTCTCCTGCCTTAGCCTCCCCAGTAGCTGAGACTACAGGCATGTGCCACCACACTTGGCTAATTTTTGTATTTTTAATAGAGACAGGGTTTCACCATATTGGTCAGGCTGGCCCCTTCTGTGAAAGGAGGGGATTCCTAAATGGAAGCTCACACAAAAACGCATGTGGAGCAGTCAACCCCAAGGCTTGTAAGGGTGGGGCCCCAACATTCCACAAAGGCAGGACCTCAGCCACGGGGGGCCAGCCCTGGACAGTCAGGGTCACCACCCATCCAGCTGCAGAAGGGTCACCCAGGAGCCCGGGGAATGGCGGCCTGGCCCCAAACCAAGGAGTGAGGCAGGCTGGGAGACTGAGACCACACAGACCCCCAGCCAGGACTGTGGACCTCTCCTCCAGGCCCGGTACCTCAGCCAAATTTAAATTTATATTGTTGGAACTGTTAGTGACAGAATATACAGGTCTCATATAGGTTGGTGCAAAAGTAATTGCGGTTTTTGCCATTACTTTTAATAGAACTCCTTGAGATGCCATGGTTTGTGATTCATTGGTCGCATTGATTATTTCTCTTGTTTTCTCAATTCCCCATGCCACACAAGAACTATTTTATATGTGTTTGTATCTTAATATTAACTGTACCGTTTACCATTGCTACTTTATGTGTTTAGGTTTGTTGATTAAATGTTCAAAAAATTTCTGTATGCTGCCCAACTTGATCTTGCAAGTGATTACTGGTAGGTAGTGAAAGTCTGACTGTATAACTTTTCAGTCCTTTTCACATTTGTAAGAGAAGTTTACACAATTATTTCTCATTAATATAAAGTTAGAAATATTAAGAATTCTCATATTTGAAGATAACATAAATAAAGTACAATTTGAAGAACTAAACTTGTAAGTTCACTTGGGTACTACTATTAGTGACCTTCACTATCACACCATTTGATGTGGAAGTTAAATTGCTACCTTAGAGTCAAAAAATTTCCTTGATTAGAATGCATCTGCTGGAATACAACTCAGCGTCTTTGGGCCAACAGCACATTGTAGAATGAATAAAGTAAAGGCAAATGTAAATTAAGGGTAACAATATCAGCCATATGAGCACAAAATGTTATGGTGAAACTCAAGTAAGAAAATAGGCCGGGCGTGGTGGCTCATGCCTATAATCCGAGCACTTTGGGAGGCCGAGGCGGGAGGAGCACTGTCTCTACAAAAACTACAAAAACTACAAAAATTAGCTGGCTGTGGAGGTGTGTACCTGAAATTCCAGCTGCTCTGGAGGCTGAGGCATGAGAATGACTTGAACCCAGGAGGTGGAGAGGTTGCAGTGAGCCGAGATCTCGCCACTGCACTCCAGCCTGGGTGATGGAGTGAGACTCTGTCCCCCCCCCCCCAAAAAAAAAAAGTGTGTGAAAGTATTTTGCAAATACAACGCATGTAAGTCTTGATAAACAGGGGTGATGGAAGATATTTCTGATGGCCTATAGGCAACTCAGAGGCATTTTCTTTCTTCTAGAATCTTTCCTGTTTAGTGGAAATTGGATGCCTGGAAACAAAATTTTCAGAATCCTGGCCAGCAGAATTCTGGGTTAGATTCTATCATTGAGAAGCGTCTGTATGTTATTTGAAAGACTAAAGACTGCTTCAGCAGCAGTGGATAGATTCATGAGGAGCAATCTGAGACAGGCCTTTTTGTAGAGGTCTCTGGGCATTTACTTGAATATCACCTACCATGGGGCAAGAGCACCTATGTTCATTGCCAGCTATATCTTGCAATGCTTGTAACCTTTGAAGTTTCTGAAAGCCACTGGTGACCCCGAGAGTTAGTGCTGGCTTTTTCTGACCTTCATTCCACCAGTCCTTCCACTGATTTTGTAATCATCGAAATTACTGGATGTAACATCCTGTTGCTTGAAACAGGTAAAATGAATTTTGCTTTTCTGAATGAATCCTGGCTGATTTGGGAAATAAGTTTTACAATCAAATACATGACTATTTATTTTCTTTTTATTGATGTATTTATTTATAATATATTTAAGGCATACAAGTGCAGATTTCTTACATGCATATATTGCATAGTGGTGAAGTCTGGGCTTTTAGTGTACCCATCAACCAAATAGTGAACATCGTACCCAATAGGTAATTTTTAAGCCCTCACCTCCTTCCCATCCTTCCACATTTTGTAGTCTCCAGTGTCTGTAATTCCACTTTGTATGTCCATGTGTACCCATTGTTTAGCTCCTACTTGTAAGTAAGAACATGCAGTGTAGCTTATTTCCCTTAAGACAATGGCCTTCAGTTCGATCTGTGTTGCTGCAAAAGACATAATTTCATTCTTTTTATGGTTGAGTAGTATTTCATAGTGTGTGTGTGTATAAATAAAACATTTTCTTTGTCTAAAATATAAAAACATTTTCTTTATTCAGTCCCCTTTTAATAGATACTTTGGTTGATTCCATATCTTTGATATTGTGAATAGTGCTGCGATAAACATATGGGTGCAGGTATCTTTTTTTTTTTTTTTTTTTGGTGACAGAGTTTCACTCTTGTTGCCCAGGCTGGAGTGCAGTGGTGCAATTTTGGCTCACCACAACCTCCGCCTCCCAGGTTCAAGTGATTCTCCTGCCTCAGCCTCCCTAGTAGCTGGGATTACAGGCATGCGCGACCATGCCTGGCTAATTTTGTATTTTTAGTAGAGATGGGGTTTCTCCATGTTGGTCAGGCTGGTCTTGAACTCCTGACCTCAGGTTATCTGCCTGCCTTGGCCTCCCAGAATGTTGGGATTATAGGCGTGAGTCACCATGCCCCGTCTCAGGTATCTTTTTGATATAATGACTTCTTTTCCTTTGGGCATATACCCAATAGTGGAAATGCTGGATTGAATGGTAGTTCTCATTTTAGCTCTTTGAGAACTCTCCATACTGTTTCCATAAATGTTGTACTAATTTACATCCCACTGACAGTGTATAAGCATTTCCTTTTCTCCACATCCTCACCAATACCTGGTTTATTTTTGACCTTTTAATAATGGCCATTCTGATTGGTGTAAGATAATATCTTATTGTGGTTTTAATTTGCATTTCCCTGATGATTAGTGATGCTGATTTTTTCATATGCTTGTTCACCATTTGTATATCTTCTTTGAAAAATGTTCATTTCCTTTGCCCATTTTTTAAATGGGGTTATTTGTTTTATTTTCTTATTGATTTGTGTGAGTTGCCTGTAGATCCTGGATATTAGCCCTTTGTCAGATACATAGTTTGCAAATATTTTTTCTCATTCTGTAGGTTTTCTGTTTACTCTATTGATTGTTTCTTTTGCTGTGCAGAAGCCTTTTAGTTTAAGTCCCATTTGTCTATTTTTGTTTTTGTTGCATTTGCTTTTGAGGACTTAGTCATAACAACTTTGCATGGCCATTGTTCAGAAGAGTTTTTCCTAGGTTTTCTTTGAGGGATTTTTATAGTTTCAGGTATTATGTTTAAGTCTTTAATTTTACCCTAAGTTAATTTTTGTGTGTGGTGAAAGGTGTAGGTCCAGTTTCATTTTTCTGCATATGATTACCCAATTTTGCCAACACCATTTATTGAATAGAGTGTCCTTCCCTATGCATATTTTTGTGGACTTTGTAGAAGATCAGTTGATCATATGAATGTGGCTTTATTTCTGGGTCCTTTATTCTGTTCCATTGAGATCTGATTGTTTATTTTATTTTATTTTTACCAGCATGGCTATAGTAACCATACTGTTTTGGTTACCATAGCCTTGCCGTATAATTTGAAGTCAGGTAGCATGATGCCTCCAGCTGTGTTCTTTTCGCTTATGATTGCTTTGGCTATTCAGGTTCTTTTTTGGTTCCATATAAATTTTAGAATTGTTTTTTCTAATTCAGTAAGAAATGACATTGGTAATTTGATAGGGATTGCATTACATCTGTAGATTGCTTTGGGCAGTTTAGTCATTTTAACAATAATGATTCTTCTAATCCATGAGCATGGGATGTTTTTTCCATTTGTTTGTATAACCTATGATTTCTTTCATCAGGGTTTTGTAGTTCTTGTAGAGATTTTTCGCCTTCCTGGTTAAATATACTCCTAGTTATTTTATTTTTTATTTGTAGCTACTGTAAGATTGCATTTTTGACTTGTTCCTCAGCTACATCATTATTGGTGTACAGAATCCTACTGATTTTTGCATGCTGATTTTTTTATCCTGAAGCTTTACTGAATTCATTTGTCAATCTAAGTTTTTTGGTGGAGTCTTTAGGGTTTCCTAGATATAAGATCATACCATCAGTAAACAGGAAGAGTTTGACTTCCTCTTTTCATTTTGGGTGACTTTTATTTTTTTTCTCTTGCCTGATTACTCTGGCGAGGACTTCAAGTACTATGTTGAATAATAGTGGTGAAATTGGGCATCATTTCCTTATTTCTACTCCTTAGAGGGAATGCTTTCAACTTTTTCCTGTTAAATATGTTATCTGTGGGTTTGTTGCATGTTGCCTTTATTATGTTGAGGTATGTTCCTTCTATGCCTAGTTTGTTGAGGATTTTTATCATAAAGGGATGCTAAATTTTATTGAATGCTTTTCCTGCATCTATGAGATCATCATATGATTATTGTCCTTAACTCCGTTTATGTGATATATCACATTGATTTGCAAATGTTGAACAGTCCTTGTGTCCCTGGGATAAATTCCACCTGATCTTGGTGTATTATCCTTTTGATGTCTATCAGATTGATTTGTTAGTATTTTTTGATGATTTTTGCATCTATGTTCATCAGTGATATTGGTCTGTAGTTTTCTTTTTTTGTTGTGACCTTGTCTGGTTTTGGTATCAGGGTGATATTGGCCTTGAATAATTAATTGGGGAGAATTTCTTTCTCCTGGATTTTTTGAAATACTTTCAGAAGGATTGGCATAAGTTCTTTTTTATAGGTTTGGTAGAATTTGGCTGTGAACTCATCTGGTCCTGGGCTTTTCTTTTGATAGGAGATTTTAAAATACTGATTCAGTCTTGCTACTCATTATTGGTCTGTTCAGGAGTTTTATTTCTTCCTGGTTCAATCTCCGGAGGTTGTATGTTCCAAAGAATGTATCCAATAAAAAGCCATTTAATCACATTCTCTTAGGCTCTGTTTCAAATTATAATGCCCACAAACACCTATCTATCTTCTATCTTCCAACATCACCATATCAGCATAAGGCAGGCAAAATGAAGTTGACCCACAGTCAGGCTTTATTAATATGATCTAGTTACTGTTTCTTCCTTTCCAAAGGTAACTGTCTTCCCCTTTGTACCTGGGGTGATTGACAGTGAAGACATCAAATTATAACATTTTCTTTTATATTTGGGAAATTGGGAGAGTATTTGGGATATTTTACATTTGTCTACTTGAGAATAGACAAAGTGGCTAGCACTCAAAAATTCTCATGATGTTGTGAAAGTATCATCAATTTAAATTTTCTCCTGTTAATTTTAACATGTTTATTATATCTAGGACTATTTCTATTGATTTCTTTTTTCTCCTGGTTATGAGCCAAATTACATCTAGTAATTTTTTACTGTATGCTACACGTTATAAAAATCATGTTGAGAGTCTAAGTTATGTTGTTTTTCTTTACAAAGAGTCAATTTTTATTTTGGCAGAAAGTTGATTTATAGATTTGGTGATTCTTTTGAGTGATTGTTTTCAGCTTTGTTTGTGTGAGTCTACAGAGGCCCTGCATTATGACTAAGATATGCCCTATTCCTAAGTTATGGCTTTTCTGATGTCACATAAAAAATAGGTTTAAAAGATATTGATGCTTAGAAAGCTGTATGAAGTCTATGAGTGGTCAGAATCTCAGCATTGTATGTTCTCTGGAATCTTTATTCAGCTTAAAGACTTCCAGTAGTTGATCCCCATCAAGCCTTGCAGAATTTCACCCTGTGCATACACAACTAAGGATCTGACCAAAGACTCAAGATAATTTCTAATATATTTATGTATTTCCTTCTTTGCATAATCTCTTCCTCTCTGGCACCCTGTTTAGCCAATTCTTACTGTTTCAGCAATCCTTAACTCTAATGTTAATATTATACATTCAGCAAGACTGATTCAGGTTATACCTCTATCTGAGGCAGTTTGAAAATGTGCATAGGCCGGGCGCGGTGGCTCACGCCTGTAATCCCAGCACTTTGGGAGGCCGAAGCGGGCGGATCACAAGGTCAGGAGATCGAGACCACAGTGAAACCCCGTCTCTACTAAAAATACAAAAAATTAGCCAGGCGCGGTGGTGGGCGCCTGTAGTCCCAGCTACTCAGGAGGCTGAGGCAGGAGAATGGCGTGAACCCGGGAGGCGGAGCTTGCAGTGAGCCGAGATCGCGCCACTGCACTCCAGCCTGGGCCACAGCGCGAGACTCCATCTCAAAAAAAAAAAAAAAAAAAAAAAGAAAGTGTGCATAGAACAAAAAAAGGAGTAAAAGTAGAACTTGTGTTATGTGTTTTTCTTCTCCCAAAGATCACTGTCCCATACTTTCTTTTGTCTAATGCTTGAAAACATCCACCTCATATATTTGCTCTGCTTTGTTGCTATTTACTGCAGGAGGGTAAACCTGATACCTATTAACCTATTATGGCTGAATTTCCAGATAACTTCTAGAAGTAAATCATAACTTTACCTTGTGCCATTCTCATGTGTAAATGTGATACAAGGAAGTTCTGTATCTTGTTAATAGCATGGAGATGAATCTAAAATCTGAAAGAGATCAAGACCAAAATAAATTGAGCCCAAAATACTAGATCAAGCCAACCTTGATGAACACCCTGTTTCTGAATTTCTAGTTATAGGGCAATATAAATGTTTCCATTGTTAAATTCAATTTGAATTACATTTTCTGTTACTTGTAGGCAAATAATTTTAATTCATATAAGCCCACACATACATTTTTCAAATTATAAGTTAAATCATATTCTAATGAACTGTGAAAAATATTCAGATTTTTTTTATACTGAGTTTTTAATGTGTCAAACATTATATGAAATAAATGCTCCATTGGTTGGGGCTGAATACAATAGAGACTTTTCATAAAGTCACATTTATGCTAATTAAATCCTCAATGCTCAACATTACACAAATATTTACATAACACTCTGCTAAACAATGACAAAAAAACAAAAGCATGAGTTTATGTCTGTGAGCACTTACACATATATATATGTCTAGAGAAAGTTCTATAAAGACTAAAAGAAAATGCCAAAAGAAGTTGCTATGGGTGGTAGGATTACAGGCTCTTTTTACTTTTTTAAAGTAAAAGTAAAATTTACCTTTAAAATTTATTAGTAAAAGTCAAATTTACTAATAATTTACTATACCGTTTGAATTTTTTAAAAAATCTTATGCTTATAATATGATACTATGTTTCCAGCACTGTGATAAATGACACATATTAATTTTCTCTTTAATTTTCACAACAAAAGATAGGATTATATTATTCTCAATTTACTGATGAAGAAATTGAAGCTTTTATTTTAAGTAAATTATTCAAGATGAAACAATGGAGGAGGTATTACATTTGTAATTAAACATAGCAAGAAAGTTAATTCTTAAAAAATATAATGAGGCTGGGCACGGTGGCTCATGCCTGTAATCCCCAGCACTTTGGGAGGCCAAGGTGGACAGATCACAAGGTCAGGAGACCAAGACCATCCTGGCTAACACGGTGAAACCCTGTCTCTACTAAAAAATACAAAAAATTGGCCGGGCGTGGTGGTGTGTGCCTGTAGCCTCAGCTACTTGGGAGGCTGGGGCAGGAGAATGGCGTGAACCTGGGAGGCGGAGCTTGCAGTGAGCCGAGATCATGCCATTGAACTCCAGCCTGGGCGACAGAGTGAGACTCTGTCTCAAAAATAAATAAATAAATAAATAAATAAATAAATAAAATAATAATAATAATAATACAGGGATACATTTAATGAATGGAAAGATGCTTCTGATATGTTAAGTGACAAAAAGCCAGTTGAAATGCAACTGTCTCAGAAGACCCTCATACCATCCTGGTTATAGACTGGCGAGGTTTTTAACATAGAACATGTGACAATCTTTCTTCTCCTGGAGGAAAAATGGGACCAATGAATTAACATTAGCTTTCCTAATACGCTCAGTACCATAACGGTTTAAGAGAAGATAGAGGGTCTAAAAGATCTGTATTACATACAGCCCTATCTTCTAGAGTTTTGGTTTATAGTTCTTTTAATGATTTTATTAGGGAACAAAAAAATTGTTCTTCAGTGCTTCAATGAAGCCAAGAAAAAGAAGGTACAATTAGATGGGAATATTATTCTGCTTTGAAGAAATTTACAGATTGTACCCACAAAGTTTGACTATAAAGCCCCCCTTTTTGTCCTAATATTTTTCCTGGAAAAGGTCTAGATGACTTGCATGTTTGAAAGAGAGTCTCACTAGCAGATGGTTGAGAAGCAGTTTAGGTAATATCTGACCCAAACATCTGACCCGTCCTTAGGTCATGACCCAAGTCATGACCTTGGGTACAAAATAGACAAACAAATCTGACTGAGCTCTCTCAGTATTCTGAAACCTCTGTTTCATTGTTTTGAAAATAAATCGTCAAAGAAGATAACCTTGGTTTTGGCAAGAATCACATGTTGCTTCTGCTAATCTGTGTTTATACTTTGTTCTCTAATGAATGCATATTATTTATGTAATAAGGCAATGTATTATTTAAGAGTTTTAGGATTGTAGTGAGTCTTAGCTATTATCTAGTTCAAATTCATTTTCCTCCTTTACAGTAGAGTAGCCTGAGGTCTATTGAGAGCAAATATCTGTCTCACATGGAATTAGTAGTGCTACTGCTTAGTAGTGCTTTGCTAAAGATTTTGACTGACACACTCTCTAAAATTTATTTATTTGTTACATAATACATTTTTTTGCACCCTTATCTGAGAGCTTCTTCAGATTTTTTTTAAATAAAGGAGAAATCTGAACAATTGTCATGTGAGTTTGAAATCTGTAGGCTCTATTAAAGCATTTTCTTTTTTTTTTTTTTCTAATTGTATGGAGATTTCAGTGTCAGATATTTAGCGTGAATATTTTGTATCATTTTCTTCTTGCCGTTTAAAAACATTTCTGCTCTAATCTCTAGCCCATCCAAAGACATATTTTGCGTCTTTTTCATTCTTAGAGGTTGCACTGAAGTGATATTTTTGTTTTCTTTCGTGAATGAGATCTTCCAATATAAGGACTGTTTCTTTTGAATGGGGATTTATCTCAGTGGTTTACAAACTCTTAAAAACTTTGCAGATTCTGGCTTTTGAAGGTCAAGTACTCTTTGTACAAATAGCATTTCACTGAATGAGATCTTTGTTAACTTTATTTAGTATTTTTTCACCTTTAACTTCTCTTGGCAGCTTTATTATGATACATGACAGTTATTTTCTTAGAGGGACCTAAATCACAGCATTCACATACAGTTTTTTTTTTTCTTCATGAAGATTTTCTAAATTTAAAAAGTTTTTGTTTCACTGTCCACTTTTGCATCTTTTATATATGTACTATTCAGGATTTTGTTTGATTGCAAGAGACAAAAATCCTGGTCAAGAGTTGCTTAAAGTATGGGGGTTTCTTTTTGTTACACAGAAGAAATACAATGTGTATAAGTTAAGTTACTCAAGCATGTCATCAAATACTATGGCTTTTCCTATATTTCCACTTGACCAACATTTATTGGTTGCTTTTTCCTCATGGTTACAGAATAATTGCTGAATAAATTCTATCTAAAACTGAGTGAAGTTTTTCGATTTTGGGTTTGTTTCTCCTTTAAGGAAAGAATGAACATTCAGTAAAGTGGGGGATAGATTTCAGAGGAGGTGTCTTGAAAAGGTGTTTGAGAGGGTGTAGAGATTGGTGAGAACTGTCTTCTTTTTTCCATCCACCTTTTAACTTTTTCTTTCAATCCAAGCCTGACCTTTGGTACCCAGCTCCCTATCAGAAACAGGAAGCTAATCTCTGGAATATTGATGTCTACTGAAAAGTTGGAAACGCAAGGTTGGATCTTAATCAATCATTAAATAGGGACCTTTTGGGTCCAGACTAGGTAATCATGAATGATAAATGTGTCTCACAAAATCCTGTAATATTGATGTTATCTAGAGCCCCATACCATTTGAAGATCTGGTTCAACATGTCCTGAACCACCAGTTTACAGCTTGTGAGAATCTTCTCCTGATTTCTGTGAATTCCTGTGAATTCTTAATCTTACTTCTTGTTTCCTCTTTGCCTTTTTGCACTTGAGTTTATACTTCTGCACTTTTTCTTTTAAACCTCAAATTTAAAGATGAAGCCAAATCTCCACGGTTTTTCAGAAAACTCCAATTCAATGTTTTATGAGCTCAATGTTGATATAGCTTGGATATTTGTCCCCACCAAATCTTATGTTGAAATTTATCCTCAGTGTTGGAGGTGGGGTCTGGTGGGATGTGTTTGGGTCATGGAGGTGGATCCCTCGTGAGTGGGCTGGTGCCGTCCCAGTGGTAATAAGTGAGTTCTTGCTCTATTAGCTGACATGAGAGCTGATTCTTTAAAAGAGCATGACACCCCTCCCCTCTTTCTTGTTCCTGCTATCGTCATGTGACATGTTGACTCCTACTCCCCTTCCATCGTAATTTGAAGCTTCCTGAGATCCTCACAAGAAGCAAATGCTGGTGTCATGCTTCTTGTATAGCCCTGGTGAACTATGAGCCAAATAAACCTCTTTTCCTTATAAGTTATGAAATATCAGCCTCAGATATTTCTTTATAGCAACACAAAAACAGACTGACTATTTACTATAGGTCTTAGGGACTTTAATATCTATGATTTAGCCTTATATCATTTTCTGGCCTCATGCCTGATACTGCACGGTCCTCTACAAGTCCTCAATCAAACTGGGAGAGTAATTCAGGCTCCTACCTCAGCTGCTTTTGTGGGGAACAGTCTCACCAGGCAAGCCCTTTTCCCAGATTTCCACAAATTTTTGAAAATAAATCATTCTGTAAATTGATAAATCTATTAGCTAGAGATATTTTTGTTGATTTTGATAGAAGCCAAACTCAAAGTAATTAGGGAAAAATGGGACTTTATTAACTCATAACACTGAAATATCTAGATACAACATTGCCTTAGTCAGAGTTTGAGACAAATCAGAAAAAAAAAATATATTCTTGATACGGCCATGAGAGTTCCTTTTCCTAGTATTGCTTCACTCGCAGATAGGCTATATTTTTGTTTGTTTTTTGTTTGTTTCATATGGTTTTATTTTAAAATTATATTTCTTGAAATTGTTTACATTTGTTGGATTTTATGATAGTTGGGAATCTTACAAGTTTTCTACCACAGATCATTTAGCCCCAGGACCTGCTATTGACCAACTGTGTGGTCTGGATCAAGTCACTTAACCATATCTGTTAAATGGGAATAATATTACTGGTCTCAGAGGATTTTTAAAAGATTAAATGAGTTGATTCATGTCCTAGTTTTCTTAAAGTTTTTAATTTTAATTTTTTAATGGATATACAGTAGGTATATATGTATTTATGGGGTACCTGAGATATTTTGATATAGGCAAACAATGTGTAATAATCACATCAAGGTAGATATGGTATCCATCACCTCAAGCATTTATCATTTCTTCATGTTATAAATATCCCAATTATACTCTGTTATTTTAAAATGTAGAATAGATTACTGTTGACTGTGGTGACCCTGTTGTGCTCTTAAATATTAGACCTTATTCATTCTATCTAACTATATTGTTTGTGCCCATTAACCATCCCCACTTCCTCCCCATCTATCTATCCTTCCCAATCTCTGGTAGCTATCATTCTACTGTCTATCTCCATGAGTTCAACTGTTTTAATTTTTAGCTCTCATGTATAAATGAGAACATGCAAAGTTTGTCTTTCTGTACCTGGCTTATTTCACTTAATATGAAGACTTTCAGTTCCATGCCTGTTGTTGCAAATAACAAGATCTCATTTTTTTAAATGACTGAATAGTACTCTATTGTGTATATGTACCACAAATTTCTTTAACCATTTGTTTGTTGATGGATACTTAGGTTGCTTCCAAATCTTGGCTATTGTGAATAGTGCTGCAATAGACATGGGGATGCAGATATCTTTGTTATACTTATTTCCTTTCTTTTGGGTATATACCTAGCAGTGGGATTGCTAGATCATATGATAGTTCTTATTTTAGATTTTTGAGGAACCTCTATACTGTTCTCCAGTGACTGTACTACTAGGTTACATTCCCACCAACAGTGTGTGAGGCTTTCCCTTTCTCCATATCCTCACTAATATTTGTTATTGCCTGTCTTTTGGATCAAAGCCATTTTAACTGGAGGGAGCTGATATCTCATCGTAGTTGTGATTTGCATTTCTCAGATGCTCAATGATGTTGAGCACTTTTTGAAAATACCTGTTGCCATTTGTATGTCTTCTTTTGTGAAATCAAATTTTAAAATCAGATTATTAGATATTTTTTCCTATGGAGTTGCTTGAGCTCCTTATATATTCTGGTAATTAATCCCTTGTCAGATGGACAATTTGCAAATACGTTTTTCCACTCTGTGGGTTGCTGTTGATTGTTTCCTTTGCTTTACAGAAGCTTTTTAACTTGATGTGATCCCATTTGTCCATTTTTACTTTGATTTCCTCTGCTTATGGGGTATAACTCAAGAAATCTTTGCTTTAACCAATGTCCTTGAGAGTTTCCCTAATGTTTCTTTTAGTAGTTTCATAGCTTAAGGTCTTAGATTTAAGTATTTAGTCTATTTTGATTTTGTTTTCGTATATGGTGAGATATAAGGGTCTAGTTTCATTCTTCTGTGTATGGCTATCCAGTTTTTCCAGCACCATTTATTGAAGAGGCCACCATTTCCCTAAGGTCCTTGGCATCTTTGTTAAAAATAAGTTCACTATAACTATATGGATTTATTTCTGGTTTCTCTAGTCTCTTCCATTTGTCAGTGTGCCTGTTTTTATGCAAGTATCATGTGGTTTTGGTTACCATAATTCTGTAGCATAATTTGAAGTCAGGGAATGTGATTCCTCCAGTTTTGTTCTTTTTGCTGAGGATGGCTTTGGCTATACTGGGTCTTTCGTGGTTCCATACAAATTTTAAGATTATTTTTTCTATTCCTGTGAAGAATGCCATTAGTATTTTGATAGGAATTGCATCAAATATGCATATTGTTTTGGGTAGTATGGACATTTGAACAATATTAATTCTTCCAACCCATGAATATGAGATATGTTTCCATTTTTTTGTGTCCGCTTCAATTTCTTTCATCAGTGTTTTATAGTTTCTATTATACAGATTTTTCACTTCTTTGAATAAGTTTATTGCTAGGTATTTTAATCTTATTTTTAGCTATTGTGAATTAAATTACTTTATTCATTTCATATTCAGATGATTCACTGTTGGCACATAAAAATGCTACTGATTTTTGTGTGTTGATTTTGTATCCTTCAACTTTACTGAATTTGTTTAACAATTTTAACAGTTTTTCTTTTTTCTGGTGGAGTCTTTAGGATTTTCCAAATATGAGATCATCTCATCTGCAAACAAAGGTAATTTGATGTCTTCCTTTCCAATTTGGGTACCCTTTATTTCTTTCTCTTTTCTGATCACCCTAGCCAGGACTTCCAGTACTACGTTCAATTATAGTGGTGAAAGTGGGCATCCTTCTCTTGTTCCAAATGTTAGAGGAAAGGCTTTCAGTTTTTCTTCATTCAGTATAATACTAGCTGTAGGCATATTGTATACGGCTTTTATTATGTTGAGGTATGTTCCTTCTATACCCAGTTTTTGAGGGATTTTTAGTATGAAGGGATGTTAAATTTTATCAAATGCCCTTTCAACATTAATTGAAATGATCATGTGGTTTTTGTCCTTCATTCTGTTGATATGATGTATCACATCGATTGATTTGCATACGTTGAACTATCCTTGCATCCCTGGAGTAAATCCCTCTTGGTCATGATCGATGATCTTCATAATGAGTTCTTGAATTCAGTTTGCTAGTATTTTGTTGAGGATTTTTACATAAATGCTCATCAGGGATATTGGCCTGTAGTTTCTTTTTCTGATGTGTCATTATCATGTTTTGGTATCAGGGTAATACTGGCCTCATAGAATGAGTTTTGAAGTATTCCCTTTTCCTCTAGTTTTTGAAATAACTTGAGTAGGAGTGGTATTAGTTCTTATTTAAATGTTTATTAAAATTCAGCAGTGAAGCTATTGAGTTCTGGGCTTTTCTTTGTTGGGAGACTTTTTATTATGACTTTGATTTCATTACTTGTTATTGGTCTATTCAGGTTTTAGACTTCCTCATGATTCAATCTTGGTAGGTGGTATGTGTCTAAGAATTTATCCATTTCTTCTAGGTTTCTCAGTCCTCCAGGGGAATGATTCCAGCTTTTGTTCATTCAGTATGACGTTGGCTGTGGGTTTGTTATAGACGGCTCAATATTCAAGTATAAGAAGGTTATGTAAGCAGAGTCATCCCAAAGACATTTAATAAGCAAACTTATTAAATCTCAAGACATTTAATAAGCAAACTCCCAAAGATCAAGGATAAAGAAAGGATAATAAAATCTGTAGGAAAAAGAAACAAATAACATAGAAAGGAACTCTAATATGTCTGGCAGCAGACTTCTCAGTGGAAATCTTACAAGCCAAGAGAGAGTGACATGACATATTTAAAGTGCTGAAAAAAAAGAAGTTTTATCATAGAAAAATATATCCAGTAAAATTATTCTTCAAACATGAAGGAGATGTTGGATTTTTATCAAAGGCTTTTTCTGTATCTACTGAGATGATCATAGGGTTTTTGTTTTTAATTATTTTAATGTGGTGAGTCATATTGATTTATGTGGAATCAACCTTGCATCCCAGAGTTAAAGCCTGCTTGATTGTGGTGGATTGACTTTTTGATGTTTTGTTGGATCCAGTTCCCTAGCACTTTGTTGAGGATTTTTGTGTCCATGTTGAGGAATTCAGCCATTTCCTCTAGATTTTCTAAAATGTGTGCATAGAGGTGTTCATAATAGTCTCTGGGGATCTTTTAATTTCTGTGAGATCAGTTGTGATGCCATCTTCGTTGTTTCTGATTGTTCTTATTTGGATCTTCTTTTTGTTTGTTAGTCTAGCTAATCAGCTATCAATATTGCTTATTCTTTTGAAAAATCAACTCTTAATCTCATCGATCTTTTGCATGGATTTCTGTGTCTCAGTTTCATTCAGTTCATCTCTGATTTTAGCTATTTATTTTCTTCTACTAGCTTTGGGGTTGAATTATTCATTTTCTTCTAATTCCTCTACTTGTGATGTTAAGTCGTCATCACGTCTTGATGTGAAGGCATTTTAGTACTATACATTTTCCTCTTAGCACTGCTTCAGCTGCATCCCAAAGGTTTTGGCAGGTTGCATCTCTATTTTCATTAATTATGTATGTATATTTTTGATTCTATCTTAATTTTATTGTTCATTCAAGAGTTATTCAGAAGCAAGTTGTTTAAGTTCCATGGTTTTGTGTAGGTTTGAGAGACCTTCTTGGTACTGATTTCCATTTTTATTGCACTATGGTCTGAGTATATGCTTGTTATGATTTTGAATTTTTTGAAAGAGAGAGCTTGTGCAGAGGAACTCCCATTTTTAAAACCATTAGATCTCACGAGACCCATTCACTGTCATGAAAACATCATGGAAAAGACCTGCTCTCATGATTTAATCATCTCCCACTGGGTCCGTCCCACAACATGTGGGAATTATGGGAGCTACAAGATGAGATTTGGGTGGGGACACAGAGCCAAACCATATCAGTTCCCAAAGTCCATTGTGTCATTCTTAGGCTTTTACGTCCTCATAGCCTAGCTCCCACTTATGAGTGAGAACATATGACGCTTGATTTTCCATTCATGAGTTACTTCACTTAGAACAATAATCTCCAATTCCATCCAGGTTGCTGTGAATGCCATTAATTCTTTCCTTTTTATGGCTGAGTAGTTTTCCATTGTGTGTGTATATTTTTTTCATTTAGCTGGGACTTAATTAAACTGAAGAGCTTTTGCACGCGAAAGGAACAGTCAGCAAAGTAAACAAGCCACAGAATGGGAGAAAATCTTCACAATCTATGTGTCTGACAAAGGACTAATATCCAGAATCTATAATGAGCTCAAGCAAATTGGCAAGAAGAAAACAAACAATTACACCAAAAACTGGGTTAAGGACATAAATAGACAATTCTCAAAAGAAGATATACAAATGGCCAATACACATATGGAAAAAAGCTCAACATCACTAATGTTTCTATGTTTTTGCACTCCCTTAAAGACCTTTCATAATGGTGGTCTGGTGGTAATAAATTCCCTTAGTGCTTGCTTGTTTGAGGATTTTATTTCTCCTTCACTTATGAAGTTCGGTTTCACAGGATATAATATCTTTGGCTAAACTTTCTTTCTTTCTTCTTTTTTTTTTTTAAGAATGCTGAAATAGGTGCCCAATCTCTTCTTGTCTGTGGAATTTGTGGAGTTTCTTCTGAGACTTCTGCTTCTAGCCTGATGGGGTTCTTTTTGTAAGTGAACTGAAGTTTTCTACTGCTGCCTTTAAGGTTTTTTCTTCTGCACTGACCTTAGTAAATCTGATGACTATGTGCCTTGGGTACAGTTGTCTTATGTCGTAGCTTAAAGAATCTGTTCTATTTCTTGAATCTGTACGACCTCATCTTTAGCAAGTTTAGGGAAATTTTCACAGACTATATCCTCAAATATATTTTCCAAGTTGCTTATCCTCTCTTTTCCTCTCATTCAAGAATGCCAATGAGTCACATCTGTAAGCCCAGCACTTTGGGAGGCCGAGGAGGGCAGATCATGAGGTCAGGAGATCGAGACCATCCTAGCCAATGTGGTGAAACCCCATCTCTACTAAAAATACAAGGAAAATTAGCTGGGCATGGTGGCATGTGCCTGTAATCCCAGCTACTTGGGAGGCTGAGGCAGGAGAATCGCTTGACCCAAGAGTCAGAAGTTGAAGTGAGCCCAGACTATACCACAGCACTCCAGTCTGGTGACAGAGTGAGACTCCATCTCAAAAAAAAAAAAAAAAAAAAAAGGTCTCTTTACATAATCTCATTTCTTGGAAGTTTTGTTTATTTTTAAAATTCTTTTTTCATTACTTTTGTCTAAGTTGATTCGAAGAACTGGTCTTCAAGCTCTGAGATTCTTCTTTTCAACTTGAACTATTCTGCTGTTGACACTTCTGATTGTATTGTGAAATTCTTGAAGTGATTTTCTTTTCAATTCCAGAAGTTCACAGTTTGATTCTTTTTAAAAATGACTATTTCATCTTTCAGTTTCTAGGTTGTTTAACTAAGTTCCTTGGATTGGGTATCAACTTTCTCCTTTATCCCAATGAGCTTCTATGCCATTCCGTTTTGAAATCTATGTCTGTCATTTCATTCATCTCAATCTTGCCAAGAATCATTTCTGGGGGACTAGTGTGTTTGATGATAAGGGGGCACACCAGCCTTTTGAGTTGCCAGGGTTCTTATGTTGGTACTCTCTCATGTGTGAGGGCTGGTCTTCCTTTAACTGTGATGTAAATTGAGTATAGTCAGTAGGCTTCAATCTGGGTGTTTCCAGAATGCTAGAACTTTGTGTAGAATCTTTATTTGTGGCTGGATCTTTGCTTTGGTGCTCAGGAGTGTTGGCTGACAGATAGGCTCCTACTCAGCTGCATGGCTGTTTTGTTTTGGCTTAGTTGGCAGTAATGCTCTGTGGTGTGGGAGGAGCAAGATGACACCTTCAGCTGATTCATTCCTGGGCCTTGGAGGAGCCCTTTCCAATCATTGACTCCATCCCCAAGTTTCTTTTGTTAGGTGTTCTGGAAGATGGGACTCCCTTAGGCAGGGCCTGCAGTTGGCAGACAGACTGTACCCTTCCCAGACCAGCCATGTGGAGGGAGACACACCCTGCTTTTCTACTGGCCTGCAAACCTAGGAATCTCACCCCTCTTTGTGGTCTAAGAGTGAGAGCTCACCACTGCTTGGACACTGCCCAAGCTAGCAAGTCTCACCTAGGAGCAGTGTTAATGTGTGAAGTCACCTGACCCACCACTTGCGGGCTCTAGCATGCGTGGTCTGCTTGGTTATAAGTGGTGGGTGTGGGTGGAGTCACCCATCTTGCCATCTGGATGTTTGCTGGGGGAATAGGAGACTGAGCCTACTGGCAGAATTCAGGTGGAAGTGGGACTACTGGGCTGGAAGCTCTAGCAGGTAACTTGCCTGGCTACACATGGTAGAGGTGGGTTGAGTTGCCTACCTTGCTGCCTGACTGTTTCCTGGGGGAACACAGGGCTGTGCCTGGCCACAAAGTTCAGACAGAAGCAGGACTGCTTTCTGGAAGCTCTAGCAGACATGACTTACCTGGTTTTGAGCACCCAGGGTGGGTGGAGTTGCCTGACCTGGCATCCAGATATTTCCCAGGGGAACAGAAGGCTGCACCTACCTACAGAATTCAGGCAGAAGCAGGGCTTCTGTGTGGAGACTGGCTTTGAGCCTTGTCTGGTGAGGGATGTGAAGCAAGCTTACTGCTCCTGGGCACAATGATTGCAGTCTCTGTTGGAGCTATTGCATTGGTGCTGGTCTGTTCCAGGGTCCAAGGCTTGTAGAGGTCCCCGTGGACTTGAGTGTTGCCTTTGCAAAAATTCCGGGTGGCTCTTTGCTGCAGTTTAGAGGCCCAGGGTTGGGGGTCGGAGGGATTCTCATGTTCCTAGACTTGCACAGGTTCCTGTGGGAAGTGTGAATTTTCCAGAGGCTCTCACTCACTCACCTTTTCCCCATGTTAAGAAGGTTCTCTTGGTTCTACACTGATCCCAGATGGGCTGCTGGCCAGCTTTGCTCCTTTCTGCTCTGTCTGTCCCCTCACTGTGTTTATGGATCCTGATGTGGTTTCTTAGACAATCAACTTGCAAGGTCAGTGTTCACTAGCCACTCTGTCCGCTCCCTGTGAGAGAGGCACACATGAGCTGTTTCTAGTCTGCCATGTTGACCCTCTCCCTTGTGGAATGGACTTGATGTTTGTGAGTATTTGTTGATTTCTGGGCATTGGAGAGTTAGGTATTTATTGTGGTCTTTGCAGTCTGGGCTTGTTTGTACCCATCCTTCTTGGGGAGATTTTCCAAGGATTCAAAAGGAATTCTGTTGTGATCTATGTCCTTGATCGCTGCAGCCATATCTACATTAGGGGGCACTCCAAGGCCAGTAATGCTGTGACTCTTGCAGACTAGTAGAGGTACTGCCTTGAGGTTTTAGGTAAGAGCCCAAAGAATTCTATGAATTATTAGGCTGGTGCAAAAGTAATTGTGGTTTTTGCCATTGAAAGTAATGGCAAAATCTGCAATTATTTTTGCACCAACCTTACCTTTCTCCAAACAGACTCTCTCTCTCTCTCTCTCTCTCTCTCTCTCTCTCTCTCTCTCTTCATGCCCTGCTACCTGCAGCTAGGGGAGGGATGACTTAGCACCCCTGTGGCCACCACCACTGGGTCTATGCTGAGTCAGACCTGAAGCCAGTACAGTACTGGGCCTTGCTGAAGGCTTATGGTGACTATTGCCTGGCTACTGCTGATATTTATTCAAGGTCCAAGGGTATTTTAGTTAGAAAGTGGTGAATCAAGCCAGGCTTGTCTCTTTCCCTTTAGGGTAATAAGTTTCCTTCTGGTCCAGGGTGGGTCTAGAAATGCTGTCCAGGAGCTAGGGCCTGGAGTTGTGAACATCAGGACTCCACTTGTTGTTACTGTGACTGAGATGGTACCCAAGTTGCAAGACTAAGTTCTTTTTACTCTTCCTTCACCTTTCCTTAAGCAGGAGTCTCTCCCTGTGACCACCACAGCTGACAATGTGCTGAGTCATGCCTGAAGTGAGTACTGCACCATAGGGACTGAAGATTGTGGACTGCAGTACACAGAGTAGAGTCAAGAAGCAACTAGCAGGGTTGGAGGTGAGCTGGAGTACAGGATGCAGAGCAGTGGTTGCTGGGCAGACAGATTCCAAGGCAAGGTCTGGCCTGAACACACATGTTTACATGAATCAGGTAGCCTCCACTCACGACCTTCTGAAAGGAAATAGGAAGACTTTTATTTCCCTAAGAGGAAATTGATCTACTAAAAGTAATAATGTTTTCCACATACAAGTCAAAGCACAACTTTTGTTTTGATTCAAAACTTTCATTGTGGTAGGGAGAGGGTGCTATTTAAAAGTTCCCTATATAAAAATATTAGAGGAAATGAAAAATTACTTTATTAGATGAATTCTGACTTCTATTTTGTGGTAGAGAAAGGGAGGAATTAGGAAATACAGCAGAAGAGAGAGAAACATGTAAAAGGAAAACTGGCAGAGATGGAAATTCTTCCGTTAAGAAGAAAGGGAGTGTAGATTAGTAGGTACAAACTATTCTTATTACACTTCAGATTTTACTTGAACTTCGGGGTTAGGCATTTCCATTTTTTCCCTTGGAATTCTTTGATTAGGATCAGTAAATATGAGACATTTAAGTTGCGATTACCCCCTTTCTGAACGCATGGTCGACATTGCTAACACATCTATTCTTCCAAGTCTGCATGTAGCCTTAAAATGTCCTTAACAGGCTGCTTAAGGCAGCCTCCACCAGTTAATCGAGTTGACACGCAAAATTAAACCTATTTGTTATCCTGGTATTAGATGTACATTCTGACAGATATATAGGATCATGTCTTGGAATATATTGGCAGTACCTAGTGCAGTATTATGACCTTGAGAACTGGATAAAGTGGATTTAGATTGGGTCCAGCCCATACACTGGGGATTCCTCTTATGAGATATACAACTGTAAAACATATACTGAACTGACTTGGAGCAGTTAGATTATTTCATTCCTAATTATGTTCGGAAGTTAATGGGACAACCAGCATGTCTTACCTTTCCCCAGTCAACTGAATAGAACTCAACTGTGTGATTCTGGGAACTGCACAGTGGTTACTGGAATCTCCTGATTCTGAACTAAATGAATGCTAAATTTGGATTAATTTGAAATCAGTAGAAAGAGGATGTTAGAGAAATTTTGTGTTATTTTTGTAAATACATTGATTAAATTTTGTAGAAGACATTTTCATTTGGAATTGCAAAAGCAGCCACAAAAATAGTAGGCTGAATATCTGTAAGTTAAAAATTATTTAATTGGAGAACAGAAAAAAGTGAGGCCCAAAAAGAAGACATAATTACTTAAATAGTAAAAAGAATAAAACTTGAAAAATTGCTAGAGGTACATAATGATTCTATGTTTTATCATCTTTCTACCCTTACTTAAATGGTACTTTGCACCTCAAGTCATTAATACTCCATTTCCTCTAAATTATACTTATTAGATAATGTATCAAAGATATTAATTTTATTCTATTACATAAAAGTTCATTTACTTTAGGAAAATTAATATAAAAGAGCATTCCAGTATTCCATTAAAAGTATATGACAAGCAACAGATAGTATTAAAAACTTCAGTCAAATTTTCCTGGGTATCTGTAAAAATATGTAAAAAATTAAAGTGCTGTTTCTTTAATTTACCAGTTTAGTTTGGAAATTGTCAATTACAATTATCAAGTAGCTTTCAGGAGTATAGCCTCTGTCATGCTCAGTAGTGGAAATACTAAAAATATAAACTAACACAAAATAAGCTAAATGTTTATACCAGTGGTCAAAGAATAGGCTTACACTAATAACGAAACTGGAAGGAGAGATCCTTTTCTTGCAGCTTCCTTTTTATGAAAGCATGGGTTTGACTGAAGTGTATGTGTGTAACTTAGAAATTAAAGATGGCTTATAATAATAGAAAATTAGACCTTATATTTTTTATATATTTTCTTTTAAATTTTAGAGACATGATCCTGCTCTGTCTCCCAGGCTGAAGTGCCATGGCATGATTATAGCTCACTGTAAACTTGAACTCCTTAACTCATGCAGTTCTCTTGCCGCAGCCTTCCTAGTAGCTGGGTGATGACACCCAGCTAATTTTTTAATATTTTTGTGGAGACAGAAGTGTCACTATTTTGCCTAGCTTGACCTCAAATGATCCTCCCACCTCAACCTCCCAAAACACTGGGATTAAGGAGTGAACCACCGTGTCTGGCCTGGTGTGCATGTTCTTGATTCCTTTTTCTAGTAGCTTGGTTTTCTGAGACTCATAGCATTGTTTGTTTAGTGTTCATAGAAAGCTTCTACAGCCAGCATCTGGAGAACTAAACCCGTTCCAATTCTGTGCCTTTAGCTCGAGCTGATCCATTCACACATTATGTGTCCAATGCACAATAATTGTCCTGGAACTTTGCTTCTTTACTGCATCCTGCTACGTTCTGTGCTTACCTGACCCCTGAACTCTTGGCTTCACATCCTGTTTCTTTTGTTGTGCTTGATCTTGGACATCATGCATGATTTAGTTTCTTTCTGAGACTCTCAACACAGCATTCTGCTTGTTTTATTTAAGTTAGCCGCAGAGTCTTTTAATTTCCAATTGTCCCTAATAATCTGAGCCCAGAGGATCCAGCTGAGCTACCAACAGATGCTATTGCCAGATATATAACTAGTATTGTCATGTGCATAACTCCCTGCCCCCTCAGGCCAGAGCTGAAGCTGCACACCCCCTCCTAGGGAAATAGTACTTTGGCAGAACCTCTCCATCTACCTCTCTCAGTCATGGCTGCGCCTCACCCCTAGGGGCCTGAGCTGAAGCTGTGCACCACTCCCTGGAAAAATGGTTAATCGGTAGAACTCCATCTGCTCTTCCCAGTCACTGGTGCATTGTGCTCCTAAGGGCTCTGAGCTGAAGCTATGGACTTCCTCCTGAGAAAACAGTGCCTTGGCAGAGCCATTCCGTAGACTTCTCCCATCACTGCTGTGCCCTACCCCCTTGAGGGAGTTGAAGCTGTACACTACCACTGGAGGAAATCATGCCTGGGCAGAGCTGCTGCATCTACTCCTCACAGCCACTGTTGCTGTACCATGTACCGGGGGAATGGAGCTGAAGCAGTACACTACCTTCTCAGGGAAACAGTGGCTTGGTGGAGTTGTTCCATATGCCCTTCTGAGTCACTGTCATTCCCCACCCCTAGAGCCCTGTGCTAAAGCTACACACTGCCTCCAAAGGAAATGGTAGCTCAGCAGAGCTCCTCAACATACCTCTCCAGGTTGCTAAAGCATTCTGAACCCCCTGTCAGATTTGAAGCAGTGCCAGGCATCCCAAGGAAATAGTGCCTTGGCCACCCAGAGCAGTCACACTCCTCTGTGTCTGAGCTGAAATGGTACCCTGTCCTCTGGGAAAACAGTACCTTGACCTACCAGAGCAGCTATGCTGCCCTTCCAGAAGATGGTGTCTTGGCTTCCTAGAGCAGTCACACATCACGATACCTAAGCCGAAGCAAGACACTGCATCTTAGGGAAATGATGCCTGGGCCAGAATAGTCACATACCCTAAGTCTGAGTTGAAGAGGCATATTGCCTCCCAGGGAAGTGGTGCCTTGGCCAAGCTGAGTAGCTACACATTCCAGGGTTAAGTTGACATAATTGCCACATCCTAGGGAAATAGAGTGGTGGCTGAGCTGAGACACCTTTTCCTACAGGCAAAACAACTCTAGTAGCCCGCTTACCTGAAGCTGCACTAGCTCTCTAAAGCCTGAACTTCTGACATGCTCCTCTCCCTGGGGAGTGGAGTCATTAGTATGCTGCTCCCTGCCCACCAGAGCCCAAATGACAGCTGTGCTCTACCATGCCACCACTGCACCTGGTCTCAGTGAGTTTATGGTATAGCCACACCTCACCATCCCAGAGTCTAGTGTCATCATTCTACGGTGCCTTGTCCTCTGGGACCTGAGTTGCTACTGAACCCTATTGGCTCAGATTCTCAAATTACAGCCATAACTTCTTCCCTGGACTCAAAACTTCAGAGCACTCCTTTTTCTCTGGAGTCAGACAAGGGTTGTTTACTCCCTGGGAGTAAAATCAGAGTTACATCCCAGTTCCTGGGCGCACACTTTTATGGGTGCCTCAGAGTAACAGACCCTGGCTCTGTGGGCAACCAACATCTGATCCTGCCATAGAAACAAACCTGCAGCTCATCCTTGTAGGGACATGGATGCAGCTGGAAACCATCATTCTCAGCAAACTATTGCAAGAACAGAAAACCAAACACCGCATGTTCTCACTCATAGGTGGGAACTGAACAATGAGATCACTTGGACTCGGGAAGGGGAACATCACACACCGGGGCCTATTATGGGGAGGGGGTAGGGGGAGGGATTGCATTGGGAGTTATACCTGATGTAAATGACAAGTTGATGGGTGCTGACGAGTTGATGGGTGCAGCACACCAACATGGGACAAGTATACATATGTAACAAACCTGCACATTGTGCACATGTACCCTAGAACTTAAAGTATAATTAAAAAAAAAAAAAAAGAAACAAACCTGCAACTCAATATGCAGGTGCCACAATAGGTTCATGAGACCTTAAGCCTAGGTCCTGGGCCCCACAGCTGCTCCAAGTACCTGCACATGGAACCCAGCACAGCTGCAGCTGCTTATAGGCCATGTTAGACCTGATACAGGGATCCCTTCAGTTATGTCTCTTCATTTTGGATAAAATGAGAATAGGAGGACCCCATAGCCTTTGTCACTGAAGACCTTAACAACCTATTAATCTGCTGCCACTGCCACAAACTTTTACAACCTAGGCCATGGAGACACCCTCAGTTGTTATTATTGAACACAACTGAAGAAGCTGCACAAAAACTATACCACTGTATCTACCAGAAACAGAGTCACTATACCCTTTCCAACTGGTACACTAAGATATAATGGTAGGTGGAAGTCTTTCTGTGAAAGCCACTCTAGAAAATTTGAAAGAGGAAGTTGTTCTACCAGATGCATAGACATTAGTGCAGGGATAAAAGAAACATGAAAAAGCAAGAGAATATAATGCAACCAGGGGAGCAGAATAAATCTCTAATAATAAACCCCAATGAAAAGGAAATCTACAAATTGTCAGAAAAGGAGTTTATAATAATAATATTAAGGAAATTCAATGACATACAAGAAAATACAGATACACAATTTAATACAAACAAAAAACCTACAATATGAATAAGAAATATTGTTAGTCCTCTAATGTCCAAGTCCTATGAAAAAGAAACTTAACAGATATCATAAAAAGTAACCAAACAGAAATCATATAGTTGAAGGATTCAATTAATAAAATTAAAATAAACAGTAGAGAGCTTCAACAGCAGACTTTATTAAGCAGAAGGAAGAATCTTTGAACTTAAAGATAAGTCATTTGAAGTTGCCTCATCAGAGGAAAAAAAATAAAAATAAAAAAGAGTAAAGAAAGCCTTCATATTATGGGAGTCCCAGAAAGGGAAAGGATGGGAAAAACATAGAAAATCAATTTAATTAAACAATAGTTGAAAACCTCACAAGTCTTTGGAGAGATAGTCCAAATTCAAGAAGCTCAAAGATTCCTAAATAGATCCAACCCACAAATGTCCCAACTGAAGTACATTACAGTCAAATCTTCAAAAGAAAAACATCAAGTCCCATATAAAGAACTCCCTTTAGATTAACTGCATATTTTTTCAGCAGAAACCTTATAGGCCAGGAAAGAATGGGATGATATATTTAAAGTGCTGGTAGAAAAACAATTATCAGTTAAGGATACTATATCCAACAAAGCTATCTTTCAGAAATGGGGTAGAAATAAAGTTTTTCCCAGACAAGCAAAAACTAACAATTCATCACTATTAGATTAGCCTCACAAGAAACAGTCAAGGAATTCCTAGAAGTTAAATATAATAATTGTCATTATAAAAACACACAAAAGTGTAAAACTCACTGGCAAAGCATATACAGAAGCAAGAGAGAGAAAAGAATCAAACTTCACTACTACAGAGAATGACCAAGCTACAATAATAATCAATAAGAGAAAAAAGAAATGCATGGCACACCAACAAATAAATAAATAGCCACCAGAAAACAATGAACAAAATGACAGGATTAAGTCCTCAGCTGTCAAGGTTAGCTTTGAATATAAATAGACTGAATTTCTTACTTAAAAGATATAGACTAGCTGAATAGATAACCAAACATGATCCAACTATTTGCTGCCTGCCAGAAACTCACTTCACTTGTAAAGATACACGTAGACTGAAAGTGAAAGGATGGAAAAGGTATTCCATGCAAATGGAAACCAAAAGTGAGGACTAATTATATTTTTATTAGATAAACAGAGCTTAACTAAAGTGTTGTAAGGAGAGAGAAAGAAGGTCACTATATAGTGATACAAGGATAAATTCAGCAAGAGAATATAATACATATAATATATATGCATCCAACACTAGAGCACCCAGACATATAAAGCAAATATTTCTAGATCTAAAGGGAGAGATAAACTCTAATAAAATCATAGTTGGAGACTTGAATACCTGACTTTCACAACTAAAAAGATAATCTAGACAGAAATTCAATAAAGAATCTTTGGATTTAAACTGTACTTTAGACCAAATATACCTAATAGACATTTACAGGACTTTTTGTCTCAAAGCTATAGA
The DNA here is from genome assembly GCF_008728515.1 of Papio anubis. Taxonomy (NCBI): domain Eukaryota; kingdom Metazoa; phylum Chordata; class Mammalia; order Primates; family Cercopithecidae; genus Papio; species Papio anubis. Next base: position 46,003,269 of record NC_044978.1, read on the forward strand.
ATACATGTTTTTTTTTTTTTTTTGAAACAGGGTCTCACTCTGTCACCCAGGCTAGAGTGCAGTGGAGCAATCACAGCTAATTGCAGCCTTGAACTCCTGGGCTCAAATAATCCTCCCACCTCAGCCTCTTGAGTAGCTGAGATTACAGGAACATGCCACCATGCCTGAGACATTTTTTTCCTTTTTTCTTTTTTGTTTTTTGAGATGGAGGCTCACTCTGTTGCCAAGACTGGAGTGTAGTGGTGTGATCTAGGCTCACTGCAACCTCTGCCTCCCAGGTTCAAGTAATTCTCTGCCTCAGCCTCCCGGGTAGCTGGGATTACAGGCACCTGCAACCATGCCCAGCTAATTTTTGTATTTTTAGTAGAGACAGAGTTTCATCATCTTAGCCAGGCTGGTCTCGAACTCCTGACCTCATGATCCACCCTCCTCGACACCCCAAAGTGCTGGGATTACAGGCGTGAGCCACCACACCCCGCCTTTCCTGAGTAGTATTTTGTATTGTTTTTGTAGAGACAGGGCTTTATCATGTTGCCAAGCTAGTCTCAAATTCTTGGGCTCAAGCAATCTTCCTACCTCAGCTTCCCAAAGTGCTGAGATTACAGACATGAGCCCACGTGCTTGGCTACACATTCTGTTCATCAGCACATAAAACATTCTCCAGGATAAGCTACATGTTAGGCCATAAAACAAGTCTCAACAAATTTAAAAAAAAACTGACATCATATCAAGTATCCTTTTTGACCACAATGGAATAACACTGTCTATTAATAACAAGAGAAACTTTTGAAACTATATAAACACATGGGAAATTGAACAACATGTTCCTAAATGACCAATGGATCAATAAATAAATTAAGAAGAAAATTTTTGGAACAAATAAAATAGAAACACAACATACTAAAACCTATAGGATACAACAAAACCAGTAGTAAGAGGGAAGTTTATAGGAATAAACACTGACATTAAAAACGCAGAAAGATCTCAAGTAAACAACCAAATGATACATGACAAAAAACTAGAAAATCAAGAACAAACCAAATCCCAAATTAGTATAAGGAAATAAATAATAAAAATCAAAGCACGAATAAAATAGAGATAAAAATTACAAAACACGAATTTAAAAAAGGTGTTTTTTAAAAAAGATAAGCAAATTCAACAAATCATTTGCTAGACTAACCAAGAAAAGACCCAAATAAATAAAATGAGAGATGAAAAAGAAGAATTTACAACTCATGCCACAAAAAACCCCGAAGGATTATTAGAGAGTATTATAAGCAACTACATGTCAAAAAGTTTAAGAATGTAGTAAAAATTGATACGGTTTGGCTATCTCCTCACCCAGAGCTCCTCCTGAATTGTAGTTCTCATAATCCCCACGTGTTGTGGAAGGGACCATGTGGAGATAATTGAATCATGGAGGTGGTTTCCCCATCCTCTTCTCAATATAATGAGTTAGTTCTCATTAGATCTGATGGTTTTATAAGGGGCATCCCCCTTCACTGGGCACTCATTCTTCTTCATGCCACCCGTAAAGAAGGTGTCTTGCTTCCCCTTTGCCTTCTGCCATGATTGTAAATTACCTAAGCCCTCCCCAGCCATGTTGAACTGTGTATCAATTGAATCCTTTTTCTTTATAAATTACTCAGTCTCAGGTATATCTTTATTGGCAACATGAGAATGGACTAATACAGGAATAGATAAATTCCTAGACACATACAATCTACCAAGACCGAACTGAGAAGAAAGAGAAGACATGAATAGACCATATGATTAATGAGAGGGAATAAATAACAAAAAGTGTCCCAACAAAGAAAAGTCCAGAACTAGATGGCTTCACTGCTGAATTCACTTAACCTTTGAAGAATAATTAATATCAATTATTCTCAGACTATTCGAAAAAATTGAAGCAGAGAGAATTCTTCAAACTCACTTTACAAGGCCTGGGTAACCCTTGTACCAACAACAACAACAACAACAAGGACACAAGAAAAAAGGAAACTACCAGCCAATATATCTGATGAAGTTAGATACAAAAAATTTCAACAAAATACTAGCAAACTGTATCCAACAACACATCAAAAACATAATACAAACAATCAAGTAGGATTTATCTCAGGAATGTAAGGATGGTTCACCATAGGCAAATCAATAAACATGATACACCACGTCAACAGAATGAAGAACAAAAAATATGTGATTGTCTCAATAGATGCAGAAAAAACATTTCTAAGCTTCAACATATCTTTTTCATAGTAACTGTAAATAAATTAAGTAGAGAAATAATGCACCTCAACACAATAAAGTCCATATATGACAAACCCACAGCTAATATCATAGTAAATGGAAAAAAGCAGAAAACTTTTTCTCTAAGAACTGGAACAAAACAATGATGTCCACTCTAGCCACTCTTATTTAATTTAGTACTGCAAGTACTAGGCAGAGCAATTAGGCAAGAGAAAGAAATAAAGGGCACCCAAATTGGAAAGGAGAAAGTCAAATTGTTCCTGTTTGCAGATCCAGATGATCTTATATAAAGAAAAATGTAAACTCTACCAAAATACTCCTAAAGCTGATAAACAAATTCAGTAGTTACAGGATACAAAATCAACATACAAAAAATTAGTAGCATTTCTTTTTTTTTTTTCTTTTTTTTTTTGAGACCGAGTCTCGCTGTCGCCCAGGCAAACAATGAAGTAGCCAAAAAGAAATCAAGAGGGGAATCTTATTTATAGTAGCTGCAAAAAATTAAAATACTGAAGAATAAAATTAACCAAGAAAGTGAAAGATCTCTACTAGTAAAAATTACAAAAAATGGATGAAAGAAATTGAAAATACAAAGAAATTAAAAAAATCTCATGCTCATGGATAAGAAGAATTAATATGGTTAAAATGACCTTACTACCCAAAACAATCTACAAATTCAGATTCAATGCAATCTCTATCAAAATACTAACAACACATTTCACAAATAGAAAACAATTCTCAAATGTGTGTGGAGCCACAAAATACCCTGAATAGCTAAAGCAATCCTTAGCAAAAAGAGCAAAGCTGGAGACATCACACTACCAGACTTCAAAATATGCTACAAAGCTTTAGTAACCAAATCAGCATGATACTGGCATAAAACCAGAAACAGAGCAATAAAACAGAATAGAGGACCCAGAAATTAATCCATGTATCTACAGCTAACAGATTTTTGATTAAGGCACATAAAATATATGTTAGGGAGAAGAGAATCTCTTCAATAAGCGGTGCTGAGAAAACTGGATATTCATATGCAGAAGAATGAAACTAGACCTCCATCTGTCACTCTATAAAAATCAACTAAAAATGGATCAAATACCTAAATGTAATATACAATACTGTAAAACCACTAGAATAAAATAAGCAAAATGCTTCAGGACATTTGTCTGGGAAAAGATATTTTGTTTGTGTGTAAGACCTCAAAAACACAGGAAACAAAAGCAAAAATAAACACATGGAATTGTTTTAAACTAAAAAGCTTCTGCACAGCAAAGGAAATAGTTATCAGAGTAAAGAGACAATCTAAAGAACTGGATAAAATATTTGGAAACTATTCATCTGACAAGGGATTCATATCCAGAATATGTAAGAAACTCAAACAACTCAATGGCAAAAAAAAAGGACAATAAATAATACGATTTAAAAATAGGCAAATGTGCTGAGTAGCCATCTCTCAAAAGAAGATATACAAATGGCGAACGGGGATATGAAAAATATTCAGTATCACTAATGATCAGTGAAATGCAAATTATTGGTTGGTGCAAAAGTAATTGCGGTTTTGCATTGTTGGAATTTGCTGTTTGATATTGAAATATATTCTTAAATAAATGTGGTTATGTTATACATCATTGTAATGAGCCTTTCTTGCTTTATTTTGCTAATGAATTATTACTTGCTATTCATTTTATGTTATTTTAGACTATGGAAATGATGTTAGCCAAAAAGAAAATTCCAGTTATTTTCCTATTCAAATTCAAAATGGGTCATAAAGCAGTGGAGACAACTCACACCAACAGTGCATTTGGCCCAGGAACTGCTAATGAATGTACAGTGCAGTGGTGTTCAAGAAGTTTTGCAGAGATGAGAGCCTTGAAGATGAGGAGTTAGTGGCTGGCCATCAGGAGTTGACAACGACCAATTGAGAGCAATCATTGAAGCTGACCCTCTTACAACTACACGAGAATTTGAGGGAACTCAATATTGACCATTCTGTGGTTGTTCGGCATTTGAAGCAAGTTGGAAAAGTGAAAAAACTTGGTAAGTGGATGCCTCATGAGCTGACAGAAAAATTTAAAAAAGTCGTCATTTCAAAATGTCATCTTCTTTTATTGCATGTAACAACAGCGAACTGTTTCTAGATCAGATTGTGACATGTGACAAAAAGTGGATTTTATATGACAACCAGCAATGACTAGTTCAGTGGTTGAACTGAGAAGAAGCTCCAACGCATTTCAGAAAGCCAAACTTGCACCAAAAAAGTCATAGTCACTGTTTGGCCGTCTGCTGCCAGTTTGATCCACTACAGCTTTGTGAATTACAGCAAAACCATTACATCTGAGAATTATGCTCAGCAAATCAATGAGATGCACTGAAAACTGCAGTGACTGCAGCAGGCATTCGTTAAGAGAAAAGACCCAATTCTTCTCCATGACAATGCCTGATCACATGTCACAAAACCAATGCTTCAAAAGTTTAATGAACCAGGTTATGAAGTTTTGCCTCATCCACCATGTTCACCTGACTTCTCACCAACCGACTACCACTTCTTCAAGCATCTCGACAGCTTTTTGCAGGAAAAATGCTTCTTTCTCTTGCTCTCCCTTGCCATGTGATACACCTGCTCCCCCTTTGTCTTCTGTTATGACAGTAAGCTTCCTGAGGCCCTCACCAGGAGCAGGTGCCAGCATCATTCTTCTTGTACAGTCTGCAGAACTTTGAGCCATATAAGCCTCTTTTCTTATAAATTACCCAGTATCTGGTATTCCTTTATAGCAATGCAAAATGGACCAAAATAGAAAATTGGTACTGAGGAGTGGGGCATTGCTATAAAGACACTTGAAAATGTGATAGCAGCTTTGGAACTTCTCTGTCCTCAAACTCTTCCAAAAGAACTGGTTGATTCTTTTAGAAGAATTTCGAGGGCTCCGAAGACAGGAGTATGAGGGAAAGTTTGCAACTTCTTAGAGACTGGTAAGTGGTTGTTACCAAAGCGCTGATAGAAATACGGACAGTGAAGTCCAGGCTGATGAGGTCTCAGACAGAAGTAGCATTTGATATTTTCAATATGTTTTATTTTCACCATTCTTATAAGTGTGTAGTAATGTCTACTTGTCTGTGTTTTTATTCTGAATTTTTCCAATGGCAAATTAAGTTGAACATTATTTCATGTGCTTACTTGCCTTCTGTATATCTTTGGCACTGAAACATCTGTTCAAGCCTTACCCTTCTTCTAATTGAACTGGTTCTTTCTTTTTCACTCCTGAGTTTTGTTCATTCTTTATATATTTTAGATAACAGTTATTTGTCAGATATGTGGTTTGAAACTATTTTCTTTCATTCTTTAGCTATCTCTTACCAGCTTAATAAAATATCTTGCAGAGAAAATGCTTTGAATCTTAATGAGGTCCAATTGATCAATTTTGCTTTATGGATGATGCTTTTGTGTCAAGTCCAAAAATTCTTTGTCTATACCTTAATTCTAAAATGTTTTCCTATGTTTTTTACACACGTTTTATAATTTTACATTTAATTCTATGACCCATTTTTAGTTATCTTTTTAAAACACAAGTTGTGATTGTTAGGTCTTTTCTGTCTCTCTCTCTCTCTGTCTTTCTCTCTTTCTCTCTCTCCCTTTTTTCCCTTTCTTTTTTTTTTTGTTATTGTTTGTAGATGCTCAATTGTTGTAGCATGATTTGTTGCAAAGGATATCTTTTAGCCTTGGAATTGCTTTTGCATTGTTGTAAAAAAGTCATTTGCATGTATATTTCTGGGTTCTATATTATGCTCCACTGATCTATGTGTCTATCCTTCTGGTAATATCATAATAGCTTGATTTTTATAGCTATATAGTAAGCCTTAATATGGAGTAAAATGACTCCTTTTATTTTGTCTTTCTTTTTCAAGATGATTTTAATAACTCTGAGGACTGTGCCTTTCCACATAAATTTTAACATAAGTTTTTTTATCTATTAAAAATTGATCTGGAATTTTGATAGGAATTATATTAAACTGATATATCAATTTAAAGATAATTAATATCTTTACTATGTTGAGTTTTCCAATCCATGAATATAGTATGTCTCTCAATTTATTTAGGTTATCTTGGATTTTTATATCAGTATTTTGTAATTTTTCACTATATATTTTATGTACAGATTTTGCTAAATATATATCTGTATTTTTTATTACTTTGGAATGATTTTATTTCTTTGGCATGTGTTTTAATTTTAGCTTTTACATAGTCATTGTTAGTATATAGAATGTAATTGTGTGTGCGTTGATTTTGTATATCATGACCTTTTAGGACTATACATTGGATTTTTTAAAAAATAGTCTTTCTACCCAGCAATCTTATTCTCTTCAAATAAGAACAAGTTTTATTTCTCTTTAACCTTGATTAATTGTATTACTTTTGCTTGCTTTATTTCAGCATCTAGGACATCCAGTACTGTATTAAATAAGTGTGGTGAAAGTGGACATCCTTGCCTTATTTCTGATCTTAGGGTAAACATTTAGTCTTTCACCACAAAGTATACTATTATTTTAGTGTGCTATAGGTTTTCTTGTTATGGCTCTTCACTATGTTAAAATAGTTTCCCTCTGTTCTTAACATCGTGACAGTTGTTAAATGACCAAGTATTCAATCTTATCAATATGTGTTTTGTGCATATATTGATGAGATAATATGATTTTTCCTCTTTATCTTGCTGATATGGTGAATTGCATTGATGAATTTTCAAATATTCAATCAGTCTTTCATATGTGGAATATGTAGAATTCATTTTATTTATTGTGGGATTCAATTTGCTAATATTTTGTTGAGGAAATTTTGTCTAAGTTCATGGGAAATATTGGTATGTAATTTTCTTTTATGTATTTATTTATTTTTGTTACTGTCTTAGTCTGATTTTGGTATCAAGACAATATTAGCCTCAATAAATACATTTGCAAGTGTTTCCTCTTTTTCTATTTTAAGCTGATAGCAACTTAACTTTAATTGCATGAAATAACTCTGCACTTTAACTCTACTGCCGACACACATTTTATGTTTTTGATGTCAGAATTTACATCTTTTTATATTGTGTATTCCTAAACAAATTATTGTGGCTGTTGTTATTTTTAATAGTTTTGATTTTAATATTCATATTGAAGACATAAGTGATTTACACACCACCATCACAGTATTAGATTATTCTGCATATTACCTCAAACTTACTTTTGCCAGCGAGTTTTACAGTTTTATATGCTTTTATGTTATTAATTAGCCTCTTTCTCTTTCAACGTTAAAAATTTCCTTTGATATTTTTTGTAAGGCAGTTATGTTGATGGTGAACTTCCTTGGCTTTTGTTTGTCTGGAAAAGTCTTTATCTCTCCCTCCTTTCTGGAGGAAAGATTTGCCAGGTAAAGTTTTCCTGATTGGCAGTTTGTTATTTCAATACTTTGAATACATCATCTCACTGTATCCCTGCCTCCAAGCTTTTTGCAGATAATCCTACTGATAATCTTATCAGGGTTCTCTTGTAGGTGATGAGCTTCTTTTCTATTATTGATTTTAAAGTTCTCCGTTTGTATTAGCCATTTTCACATTGCTATAAAAAACTACCTGAGACTGGGTAATTTATGAAGAAACGAATTTAATTGACTCACAATTCTGCAGGCTATACAGAAAGCATGGCTGGAGAGACCTAAACTTATAATCATGATGGAAGGGGAAGGAGAAGCCAGCATATCTTACAATGGTGGAGAAGGAGAGAGAGAATAAAGGGGGAAGTGCTATACACTTTTAAACAACCAGATCTCGTGAGAACTCACTCACTATCATGAGACCAGGCAAGGGGAAATCAACTCTCATGATCCAGTCACCTTCCACCAGGTCCCTCCCCTAAAATTAGGAATTTAGGAATTACCATTTGACATGAGATTTGGGTGAGACTACAGAGCCAAACTGTATTATCATTTGTCTTTGATTTTTGACAGTTTAAATGTAACCTCAGTTTAAATGTATACCTCAGGGAAAACTTTATCGGGTTGAATATGTTTGGGACTTTTTTCTGAGATGGGAACTTGCTGCATTGCCCAGACTGGTCTTGAACTCCTGGCTTTAAGCAATTCCCTGCCTCAGCCTCCCAAGCAACTGGAACTATAGGCATCTCTAACTATGACCAGCTTATTTGGGGGATGTCTGGGCTCTCAGTACCTGAATGTTTCTATTTCTCCTCAGGCTTGGAAAGTTTTTAGTCATTATTTTTTAAAGTGGACTTTCTGCCCTTTTCTCTCTCTTCTTTTTGAAACTTCCATAATGTTAATGCTAACATTCTTATTTTTGTTTTGTTTTTGAGACAAAGTCTCACTCCATTGCTCAGGCTGGGGTGCAATGGTGCAATCTCGGCTCACTGCAACCTCCACATCCAGGGTCCAAGCAGTTCTCCTGCCTCGGCCTCCCAAGAAGCTGGGATTACAGGCACGTGCAACCACACTCAGCTAATTTTTTTTTTTTTTTTTTGGGTATTTTTAGTAGAGTTGGAGTTTTGTCATGTTGGCCAGCTTCAGCTGATCCACCCACCTCGGCCTCCCAAAATGTTGGGATTACAGATGTGAGCCACCACGCCTGGCCAATGCTAGCATTCTTTTAATGGTGTATCATAAATTCTTTAGGTTTTCTTTATTCTTTTTATTTTATTTTTCTTTTTCTCCTATGATTAGATTATTTCAAATGATCTGTCTTTCAGTTTGCTAACTCTTCTCCTTTATCAAAATTATTGTTGAAGTTCTTAATCCATTTTTTTTAGCTCAACTGTTGTATTCTTCAGCTCCCAAATTTTTGTTAGTTTTTAAATTACCTTTTTCTATCATGTTGAAGTTCTGAGTTTGTTCTTTTATTGTTTTTCTAATTTTGTTAAGTTCTTTTTCTGTGTTTGATTGTAGCTCTCTGAGTTTTAGAGCAATTATTTTAAGTTCTTTGTCAGGAAATCTGTGTGTCTTCATTTTTCGGGGGGTCAGTAACGGGAAGTTTATTGTGTTCCTTTGGTGGTGTCGTTTTCCTGATTCTTCATAATCCTTGTCGCTTTGCATGGATGTCAGCACATTTGAAGCAGGCACAACTTCGAGACTTCATGGGCTGGCTTTTGTAAGGAAAAGCTTTCATCTGTAGGGGAGTATATTATGCTAGGTAAACTGTTGTGAGGGATTGTGCAGTGGCTCTGGGTCTTGGGGGCAATGTTGTCTCATTGACTCAGGCAGTTAAGGTCTGTAAAGTTGGTAACCACATGGCCTTTGTGTAAGAGGTCTATAAGAGATCTGCAGTGGGTGTAAGGGCTATTGTGGTTCTCAGTGGCACCTCCAAGTCCAGTCGGGGGAACCTGGGCCAGTCAGTTGTGGTAGGGTTTAGGGCTAGTTATATGTATGTGCATGAAAGTAGGAGCCATGTTACAGTGCTGGAAGTGGGCAGAAAGATTGAGGTTGGCTATGCTTATGCACACAGCTGTGGCATCAGCTTCATACCATATTGGGACCCAGGGCTGGTAACAGGAGCCGTAGTTGCAGGTGGGCATGTGAACAGTGGCTTCTGTGGCTCCTGGGGACAGGGTACCTATGTAGTAGCTGACGAGGGTGCTGCTACTTCAGCAGTGAAGCTTGTGAGGGCAAAAATTTTGTCTCTCCATAGCAAAAGTGTGTTGGAGGGTGAAGTGGCCACAAGGGCTATTGAGGTCCTCATTAGTGAAGGCCACTGGGATCCTCTGCAGAGCAAGCCACAGGAAACCATGCTGAATATTGCTGCATCGTTGACGTTGAAAACCCCTGCCTTTCTTCTTTGTTCCTAGCTGTCTTCAGATGTCTCAGCTTTGTTGGTCTCCCCAGTGATCTGGGTGGAGTGAAGCCAAAGTGAGTTCTTCAGGCAATGCCCCCAAAGGCAGGGAAAACTGGTTGTTCACTCTGTTCTCCTTTTCCCTGAGAGGAACTGGTGGGCTGGAGACTCTCAGCACTGAGCAGTGCCATCCTAGGGGATGGGATGATACAGGCAAAAGGAAACTGTTCTTCCTATCTTTTCTGTGTACTTATTCTCAGGTTTTTTTGCTCCACTGTGTTGCTGCAGCTTTTTAAATGGACATCAGAGTGCTCTAGGCTATTTTTGTTTGTGGATAATTGGCTAATTGTTATTTTTTGTGGGAAAACAAATGCTGGGGTCTCTTACTCTTGTTATCTTGTTGACATTACTCAGTTTTCCCTTGTGCCAGTTGTTGCTTAACAGGTGACAATGAACTCTTCAACTTTTTATCAATGTATAATTATTTTGCTAACTTACTGTGGTGATTATACATTAGATAGATATTTGAATTGAGTGGGTCCTTTGACACCATGCAGACTGAGTTAAAAGCTATTATATAGTTAGTAAATATAAGGCATATTATAATATTATCATATGGTTCTTATTTCAAACCATGCCTATGAAAGATTGGTAGTTTACTCTGATGTGTGAGCATTTTGCCTCATGGATAACCAAGAAAGTATGGTCAGGGCAAAAAAAAAAAAAAAATCTATCAAATGACAACTAAAGAGTTAGATAACCAAAGAAGCTTAAAATATCCATGTGATAAAATATGACAGTTGTAACTAGAAAGGAAGTCCACTATGAAGGTAATACGTATATAAAATGTATTTAGTTAGGTGCTTTATTGTTATTTATGCTTGAGAATAATCAGCACATAACAGAAGTACAATAAAACAGGATGCATTAAATTAGTTGATTTAAGACACCTATGTCTTGGTCAATAAGCTATGTGGAGATACAAGAGATAAGTGGAAGAACTCGTCGAATGTTGCATCTTTTGATCACAGAAATTAGGTGAGGGAAAAAAATTGGGGGATGAAGCAAAATAAACTGCATAGAACTAAACTGTGCTGACATCACTACTATCCACCCTGGATATGGGAAGCTCTTGCCTCCATCCCATTCATCAATAATAAAAAAAGCCACATGCAATGGCAAAAACCCATAAAAGCAGAGCAACATGTGGTCTTCAGAGCTTTACCTTGAAGGCGATGAGAATGCTTTGGGAGTTTGGGAGAGTTTGGAGCACAGGACAAAGAATGAAATCTTTTGGGGGAAATATAGGCAGTAAAAAAAGATTTATTGAGTCTGCCAAGAGTATCCTGGATACAGTGTCTGTCATTTCTTTTGCTGGTATGGTTGGCTAGAATGTTTACCTCTCTGTTACCATGACAGTATGGAAGGAAATCCTAGGCAGTGGAGTAGAGATGCCAACTAGAGGAGTGATTATGTTATTGCTGACATGATAGAGTTGATTTGAGTCTTTTAACCTCTTCCAAACAACAACCTCCCAGAAGTTCTAATTCAAAAGAGTGTTATAAATTAAAAATTTTGAGAAGCATTGCTGACTGGACTTCAAAGATTTGTGTCCAATTTTCTTCCCAACTGACTTGTAGGTATTGATCAATTGGATGTTAGCTCAGCATAGGGAATTTGGTGAGTTCTGCAATAGTGTAATGGAGACAGAGCGAATTAACTTCTAAGGAGGAAGAGCTCTGAAGTTGTAGAGAAGCTGAAAGCCCTGGTTTTCAAATACAAAGAAGATTTGGCTTAGAAGCAAAGCCAAGGACAAATAAATAGCACCAATGTCCTCATGCAGGTCTCCTAATCTGTAGTCCTAGACAAGAGAGCAGTATATCCTGGTATCAAGTTTGGAGAAGTGAGCAATCAAGATAATAAATGGGAAATATAACCATGTTTGTGAGTTTGGTTTTGGACTCAAGAGGGTTTTCAGAGCCGACTAGGCAGTTGTAGTCATTTAACGTTAGGTTTCTGTAGCTGTGTGTGGCGGTGCCCCTTGCGACAGAAATGCCAACAGAAAGGAGAAGTCACCTTGAAGCATGGTGTGCTCCAGGTTGGAAGAACTCTGAAGCCCAGCTTGTTGGACAACTTGAAGACAAACGCAAGGATTGGTGTTTGGAAAATAAAATAAAGAGAAGGCTATGAAGTAGAAGGAAGCACAAAAATAAATGGAGTACCGGGGGATAGAAAAGAAGATGTGTAAATAATATAACCTGAAAGTTCTGCTGGGCAGGAAAAATGTTTGAGTAGGATTCTTTAGGGTTTGTTTAGCTGTGAAAACTAAATGACAATTATGGCCATGCTTAGTTTGATTATTCAGGTAAAAAAGTTTTTTTTGGTCTCAATTATCCAAACCATTGAGGAAATGTCTAATGATATTAATGTCTAATGAAATACTGTGATTCACCCTTCATTTTATTAATATTTCGTGTTAGGAAACTAAGGCAGAATGTTGAGTAGGAAGATTTTCATATTTTCAGTCCCTAAATCTATTGGTAAAATTGGTTCTGCCTTTTTAATTTCTGATAATTGAAAACATTGCAGTGCATAGTTCTCATTTGTTATTTGTTAAAAGAATTTGCTTTTGTTGTCTTTTAAAACATTCCAGAACATATCCAAGATCTCTTTCTATTCTTCTTAGTAAAGGAATCTTAACCAATTGTTCTAAATTTGCATAAATTTAAGCATTATTTTGCATTAAGTAGGGAAATGTGTCTTTTCCTACTTTTTCTAAAAATACAAAATTTAATGAGAGCAGAATTGAAATATAGTGACTATTAATTTCAAACATTATTACAATATTAAACAACTGGTAATTGTAAAATTTGGCCATCCATCCTGTGTTACACAATATCTTGGCTTCAAAGATGATAGCATTTCTCCCTCAAAAATTGCCATTACAGTTAATAAGTAATGTCAAAAGAATCATTGAGAAAATTTAGAAGATAACATTGCGTAGAAATGAAGATATTATTTATTGTAAAATTGGTTGCTTATTGTTTATGTTCATACTTTAATTATGAGGCAGTACTAACCTCTCAGATTAATATAATCCCTTGAAATTTAAATGAGTCATGAAATAAACTGTCAAATTAATGTGTTAATTTTTTTCTTAAAGTAATTTATTTATTTACTTGAAGATATAATATTCATTGCAGATATAAGATGCTAGAGGCTCATCTTGTATATTTTCTGCACCAGGCCTGGATTCAATTATTTTTCCAAGGGCCCTTATTCCTTTTATTGGAGAATGGTATTACAAACTAAATCTGGGTACTAGATGTGTTCATTGGTATTCAGGTGCTGTCCTTCTAGTCTCCTGCCCTTCCTAATCTTTCACTCCAACACTGAGAAATTGGCTTTTTCAACCTGGCATCTAGTTAATTAATTTCATTATACATGGATAGCCGTATCAGAATGATTACTCTGTACTTCTTTGGCAAACAACATTATCAACTAGAGTACAATGCTTACAGTTTCTTTTGGCTTTCATTTTACAGACACCAATAATTTCCAAAGTTACTTAGGTCAACGCATCCCACCTGCCCAACTTCTTTAGTGAGATTGTTTCATATATCATAATACAGCTAGATGGTTTTGTCACATTCTGTATTTTATTGTGAGACTCCACCGACCTCCTAAGATTTTTAAAATTTGCATGTATAAGGTCTATTATTTGTGTTACAATTATATATATATATATATGTTTGTTTTTTTTTTTGAGAAAGCCCAGGCTGGAGTGCAGTGGCATGATCTCGGCTCATGACAACCTCTGCCTCCTGGACTCAAGCAATTCTACTGCCTCAGCCTCCCGAGTAGCTGGAATTACAGGCTTGAGCCACCACTCCAGGATAATTTTTGTATTTTTAGTAGAGACGGGTTTCACCATATTGGCCACGCTGGTCTAGAACTCCTGACCTCAAGTAATCTGCCTGCCTCAGCCTCCTAAAGTGCTGGGATTACAGGTGTGAGCCACCGTGTCCAGTCTTATCAGGGTTTTGACAAATGTAGAGTGTCATGTATCTACCACATACAGAGTTTCACTACCCCCCAAAATTCCTTGTACTTCACCTATTTAAATCTTCTCTTTCTCCAAACACCTGGAAAACATCTAATCATTTAATTTTAATTATAAATTTCTGAGTCTGAACAAGATGCAATCAAAATGTAAAAGACTTGCTAACAAAAAGTTCCATGTATTTTTAAGACATTTAAAACTTAATTTAACAACGTTTCCAAAAGCTTAAATATTTTGTGAGAGGTAGCAAAGAGGAAATGCATATCACCATTTGGAAACTCTTTTTTTTTCTTTTTGCCGTTGCTTTATTTTTATGTTGGTTTTATTACAAAATTTTGTAGTAAACATAAAATATTCATAAATTTTTAAAATTTCTCCTTTTCTTAACTGGTAGAATATCATGACGCATTTAAATGCAGTTATAAATGATGAGTGCAACACAATCAGTTCTAAGCACATTTCCATGTCATAGGTTTTTATTACAGCAGGAGCATTGTTTTTACCGTGATGATGGCCTCTGTCAGAATTTTTATATGTATATATTAGAGACGGGATCTTGCTCTGTCACCCAATCTGGAATGCAGTAGCACAATCATAGCTTACTTGGTAACCTCAAACTCCTGGACTCAAGGGACCCTTCCATTTTAGCGTCCCGAGTAAAAGGGGTTACAGATATGAGCCACTGTGCTCAGCTCAAAATTTGTATAGGTATTGTTACTGGAAAAACAAACACTTTTTTTCAGTGGCACTCATCATAATGTGAGATGTTTGACCTTCAATGGAATGGATTTCCTAAAGTCTCATTTTGATTCCATAAGTTTTATGAAAAATATCAAATGATTATTAGCATTAACTCATTTTCCACTTGAAGGATCTGATGACACAGATATGAAACTGGCAAAATGAGTTCTTTTCGTGTTCTGCTTCTGCTAATGGAGCCAACCTATTAACAGCTATCACTTCGTTTTTCATACAAATACAAGAAAATGTGTAATGGAAAAACAAGCTAATTTAATATGGAAACAGTGTTATTCGATTAAAAAAATAAACTAAGCCTGTTCTGGAGAAACCAGAATATATGGTCACCTCACTTATCTTCTCAGAATCTCAAAATTTATTTGTATTATTTTGCCAATGTCCTCCTTCATCTCCCAACTTACCATTCTCAGGGACTATTACGTTACATTTTTCAATGTAAAAAGTTTTCTTTTTGGAATTTACTTCTCCATTTTTAAATATGTGCAAACTATTCTCATGTTTTTTTAAAAATGTTTAGACACTGTCTATTGACTTCTTGTTATAGTAGAGAAGAATTTTCTCTTTATCTTTTTTCTACTCTAATGTAGTTAATGTTATGGTTTTTGGTTAAACCAGTTTTCAATGTTTCCCTTATAAATGTGTGTGTGCATATAGTTTTCTTTCTTTCTTTCTTTCTTTTTCTCTACTGCTGAACTCAAGCATTGTAGCGTGATTACAGTTTCCAGTCAGATCTTTTCTCTTTGAATTTGATAATTGCCTCCCTTCCACCATTGACCTGGTCGTCTTTAACTCAACAACTATTCTTTCTACCCCTTCTAAAAGCTCTAGAGAATATCTCTGAATATAATTTTGAAAGCAGTAAAATTTTTCAGATAATCTGCTAGTAACTGTATCACCACTTTTATTTATTTATTAATAAAAGCATCCTTTTAGGAAACTTGCATCTTTCTGTGCCATGATGGTTTTCAGTGTAGACTTTCTGCATGACTCTCAACTTAGGACTTCTTTTTGACAAGTTTGTTCAAATTTCTTTTACCACTTTTCTCTGTTGAGTCTTCTGTCTCCTGGATTCCTAGTCTTTGTCTTCCTTTATGACTTCATTTTAGCATGGCATACTTTTCAGTGGCTTCCTCAGAAAAAGTGCCTGAAAAGTTAAATTTTTGAGGCATTTGATTTTTCCTCTCAACTGTAATACATTGCATCATTTTTTCTAACACCCAGTGTTGTTATTGTGAATTCAATGCCATTCATATTCCTGGACTGGTGAAAATTACTAGTAAGAAACACCCTAATAACTACTGAACATGTATATACTAATATGTGTGTAGTCTAGGTACTGCCTGGGTAGTGTTATAAGTAAAAAAAGAAACTAGCTCTTCTGTTTTTATCATAGACAATAGTTTTATTTTTTTTCAGGAGGCCCAATAGTATGTATATGTGCCATCTTTACATGCATGTTTTTGATCAAAATGTCCTGAAACATACCCAATATACTTAAATCATCACATGACATTTCATTTCATGATCATCATGCTTATCACTTTGTAGAAAGAGATATACCTAATGTAAATGACAAGTTAATGGGTGCAAGCACACCAACATGGCACATGTATACATATGTAACAAACCTGCACGTTGTGCACATGTACCCTAGAACTTAAAGTATAATAATAATAATAATAATAATAAAAGAAAGGATCTTTTGCTTTCATTGACTGTTTGTATTGTCAGCTGAGTTAGAATTTTTCCAAGTAGAACATATATACTAGCAATGATCACTAAGAAATACATTGCTTGTGTCAATTTTATAATTGTAATATCTTTCAATCCAGAGCAAGAGTAAAATAATTAAATATGACAAAATAGTAACAAAATTTCACATAATTTAAGTGGTATTGTAGTAGTAAGAGTGAGCTATAATAATTAAAATAATGAAAAGTACATTGCAATGATATAAAGGCTTATAGTTGAAATACAATTAAAGGGAATGAACATTTTGTCTTCACATCAGGTTGGCAGAGATAAGCTTTCCATATCATTTTAAGTTATTAATATTAAATCAATATTATTTCAAAGAGCCTTAAATCAAGAAAGCTTACAGTAAGAAGAAATAACAGTCAGAATACAATTCTTCAAAACTTGAGCTGGAAAATAATTTGTCCCCAAATATCTCCTTGTGCCTTGTGATGAATGTAACTTCAGTGACATGGCAAGAATATCTGAATGCTAATTAATATACTGGTTGTTAAGACACTTTATCCTCATAATAACAGAAATTGAGCTTACATATTTTAAAACAATGAAAGGTTTTGAAATAGCATAATCTTTTAAATTACAGAGAGAGGTTTCACAGAGCAAGTGGCATAGAGAATACTGGGTTCTAGCAAATACCTCATATAGGATAATGAGTACAAATATAGATATAAAATATTGGCTTAAGTACATGTATATTGTGGCAGGAACATTAAGCATTCCTGTATTCATATTAATGTATCATGAATAGTGAGAAAAAGAAAACTGATGACAATTTGTGCTCTTTGAAGTAGCAAAGGACTTAGAATTTGAAGCAGCATGAGAAATCTGTTTGAATTTGGTTGTTTTTAATATAGGCAGGTAATTTTGTATAAGATTATTAAGGGTAAGGGAATAAGGTCATTTCATTTCACAAAGGAATGTCATACGTAACTATTGGAGTCCCACTGCTGAATGCTACTCCTGGGAAGTAAGTACTGGTTAGATTCTAAAAGAAATTACATTGGTTTTACATAACAACCTCTAGCTACTACAGACTGTTAAACGATATTTCTTTCCTACTTGGTTTTCCACAGTAATCTATTCATTATAATTATACTTTGCAGGGAGTGATATTGCAGGGAGTAACACTTATTTTCTGATTGTTAATGAATTTTGGATGCTTTCTCATTTGTAAGTGTAATGCCAGTGTAAAAATCCTATTTGTTCATTCATTATAAGAAATATCAGGTCACTGAAAATACTAAGTTATTCTCATTCAAATTTATAAAGTGTTTTCAGTACTTTTCTGCTTGGAACAGAAGATACATTTACTTTGTGGAGTTCATGGTATTTTGCATTCTGGCGATCTGTTCTGTACCCAATTCTCCAAATGGAAGCAAAGAGACACCGTATCAGACAACATTATACCCCACTTTGTTTGCGTATTTGTTGATTTAGCTAAGAATATCCAAGTATCTCATTTTCTTTTCTTTACTGTTGATTTGCATGGGCTGAATGTTTCAGTGTTTTTTCCCCCCGTAATAACAGTCACATCTTTTTCCTGTTTGCTACATGATAGTCCCAGCTAGTATGTGTTTGCTAGCTTGATTTCTTGTTTCTGGACTAATCATTTTACAAAGCACACTGGCAAATAGAACAAACTGTTAGTCTAAACATTTATAGGTTCTATTACCTTCTCTTTCTATTTCACCAATGACAAACACAACATTTACACATCAACAACAACAACAACAAAAGTCTACTAGAAGCTGTCAAATTATATTGCATATTTTCATGCTTGAAGCATTTCAAACTATCTTTATGTTAGCTCTTTATTCTTTGTAGTGAAAACTCATGGTATTACTTGCTCCACAATTCATTTTGGCATATTCATGACTCCTCTAAACTCAATATTTATGGTTATAGTGATAACAGTCATGTTAGTACAACAGCAGTGGTTTCTTCAAAGCTGCTCTAAGAATTTGAAATTAAGTTGTTAAGTTTTGGTCTTTTTCTGGCCTTTTGAATTTTGAATTATGAACTCTAGAGTTATTGTTGGCCATTTTTCTACTGTATGAATTAGACAAGAAGAGAAAGCCTTACTGCAAGGATGTAAAGAGACTGGAGCTGACTTTTACTAATACACAGTGGTAAAAGATGGAGAAGGA
The DNA here is from genome assembly GCF_008728515.1 of Papio anubis. Lineage (NCBI taxonomy): Eukaryota > Metazoa > Chordata > Mammalia > Primates > Cercopithecidae > Papio > Papio anubis. Next base: position 46,022,045 of record NC_044978.1, read on the forward strand.
GTCACGAAGGCATTTGAACTCCACTGGTCCAGGAGTCCAGCTGCAGCTGTATTTTTGAAATTCTCTATATTCTCTATAAATATCCCTTTAAGAAATCTATGCTACCATGGTTTGGGTTTTGTTACTTGTTAATAAAAGAGTTCTAACAAATATATTTCTGAAAACCCAAGATATTTTACATTAACATTGTGTGTACTTTTCTATGTCATTATATAACAAAACAAAAACTAAAAACATTGATACCTCTCTTCTATCTTTCAATAAAGAAAAGTTTTCTGGATTTTGGTCCTTTTTAGATAATATCAGACAGTAGATCAAACTCCTAGAATTTGATAACTGGGTGTCATCTAGGTGATGGCCTATCAATGTTTTTCTTATATTTATCAAAGATAACCCTTTTTTGGCCAGGCACAGTGCCTCACATGTGTAATCTCAGACCTTTAAGAGGCTGAGGTGGGAGGATTGCTTGAGGCCAGGAGTTCAAGACCAGCCCGAGGAACTTAGTAAGACTGCATCTGTAAAAAATTAAAAAATAAAAAAGTTAGCCAGGCATAGTGGTACACACTTGTAGTCCTAGCTACTTGGGAGGCTGAGGCAGGAGGATTGCTTAAGCTCAGGAGGTCAAGGCTATAGTGAGCTATGGTGTTACCACTGTACTCTAGCCTGGATGACAGAGGGAGACCTCATCTCTATAAAACAAAAACAAAGAAAATCCTTTTCTATTATATAGTAAGCAACATATTTCATTTATTTCTGAAAGACAATATTCATATAGGATTGTATTTTTGTTTTCAAAAATATTTTGGCTATTTATTATCAAAAGAAAAGAGTAGCTTTATTGCTTAGTGTGTGTGTCTACACATATATACACGTATCATTTATAGATGTGTGTATATATCTATATAAAAAGTACATGTATCTGTGTAAATATATATTTATATGTAGTACATATATATAAATTTATGTAGATATAATAAAATGTTGTGACTATAAAACTGACATTTGTTACATTTACTTAATTTTCTGCGTTTACCCTCATAAAGATAATACTCAAATAGTCTTAATTCAGATTAAAAGGCGCATATAAATTAAATGTAGCAAAATATTTTAATTGTATTGTGATCCTCTCTTTACAAGTCATGGAAATTTAGGCAGCCTTATTAATTATTTTCCTCTGCTTTTTATTAAGAAGAATTATAATTAAACAGCTACATTACAATACTTTACCAAAGATTTTCAGGAAATGTAAGCCTTACTGGATTTGTAATAAAAAGGAAGATTCTGGGTGACACCACCAAAATGGCAAATTAGGAAGCCCCCGAACCTCCTTCCACTACAGAGGCAATGATTCAACAACAGAGGCACTGAAGAACCAATTTGTGAGAAATCTAGAAACAAGTTAAGTAGCTCCTGCACTCCAGATGAATGCAAAACCACCTGCGTTAAATACAGTAGAAAAAATCTGTGGCACTCTCATATGGTTTGGATCTGTGTCCTTACCCATATCTCATGTTGAATTTTAATCCCCATGTTGGAGGTGGGGTCTGGTGGCAGGTGATTGGATCATGAGGGTGGTTTTCTCCTGAAGGGCTTAGCACCATCCCCTTGGTGCTGTTCTTGTGATAGTGAATGAGTTCTTGTGAGATCCGGTTCTTTAAGTGTGTAGCACTTCTCCTGTAGCTCTCTCTCTTGTTCTTGCTCAGGCCATAGGACAGTGCCTGCTCCTCCTTTGCCTTCTGCCACGATTGTAAGTTTCCTTAGGTTCCTCAGAAGCCAATCAGATGCCAGTATTATGCTTCCTGTACAGCCTGCTGAGCTGTGAGACAATTGAATGACTTTTCTTTATAAATTACAGATACTTCTTTATAGCAATGCAAGAATGAATTAACACATACTCATTGGCCATAGTTCATCACAGTGTGGCACAATTAGGGGAAAAGCATCCATCTCCTGGCTTCTTTCTGAGGAGGGAAAAAGAAGACTAAAACATATTTTCAAGGTTTAGACATTTTAGGTGGCTACCCATAGGACTGGTTTCTGTCTTGCCTGAATCTAAATGCTGACAAGAAAGAGCATCAGACTAAGGCTTCTGAGAACTAAGGCAATGGTTTGCACTACTGTACACTCACTTGCCATAATTCTTCACTCCACTTAGCATGAAATGAACTGGAGAAAATTCCACTGCCTGGCTGCTTTCAGAACCACAACAACAAATAAGAATGCTTCCAATGTTCTGACATTTCAGGAGCCTTCCTGAAGTACTAGTTTCTGTCTCACCTACCTCTAGAGTACTGAGGGAACCTGACATAGTCTAGAAGCCTACAGGCTTCTGAGACCAAAAGAAGACTGGACAGCTTGTAGCAGGTTAGAGAACTTACAAAACCACACACAGACACCAGAATGAGAAGACATTATAAGCTTCTGAAAAAAGAAACTGGCCAATCCTTCCAATTAGGAATTTACATGCAGAAATCCAGAGAAGATACATACACAGATAGGGTTTGAGAAGCTTTCAGAATCTCTAGCCAGGATGACTGGAAAAAGTCCTTCTTTGTACAAAAGCCAACCATAAACACTGAAAAAGTGGCTGTTTTTTTCAGATACACAGATCCCAACTCAAAGTTACAAAGCACACAAAGAAATAGGGAAATGTGGTCTAATCAAAAAGCAACACAAATCTCTAGAAAGTCATCTGAAATAAATGGAGGTATATATGTATTACCTGACCAATAATTCAAAATAGCATGTTAAAGTTGCTAAATGAGACCAGGAAAACGAGGCATGAACAAAATGAGAGTATCAACATAGAGATGGAAAATATAGAAAAGAGCCAAGCAGAAATCTTACAGCCAAATAATGTAATAACTGCACTAAAAAATGAGCTAGAGAGGATCAACAACAGACTTGATTGAGCAGAAGAAAGAATCACCTATCTTGAAGGCAGATCATTTGTAAGTATTTAGTCAGAGGAGGAAAAAGAAAAAAGGAATAAAAAGAAAAAGAGTAAGGAAAGCCTAAGGTACCTATGAGATGAACATCAAATAGGCCTATATATATTATTGGTGTTATAGAAAAAGAAGAGAGAGAGAAAAAGGAAAAAAACTTATTTGAAGAAATAATGACTAAAAACCTTTCAAATATGGGGATGAAGTTGGACGTCCAGATTCTGGATACCAGTGCATTTCAACTAGAATAAACCCAAAGAAGTCTACACTGAGACACATTATAATCAAATTGCCAAAAGTCAAAGACAAAGAGGGAATTCTGAAAGCAGCAAGAAAAAAGGGGATCATCACATGCAAGGTATCCTCCATAAGACCATTAGCAAATTTCTCAGCCAACCCAACATAGGCCAGGAGGGAGTAGACTAAGACATTCAAATTGCTGAAGAAAACACTGCCAACCAAGAATGTTATACTGGTTGAAATGGTGCTTCAAAAATGAAGGCGAGATAAAGATGTTTCCAGGCAAACAAAAGTTCAGAGAATTTATCACTGCTCTAGATCTGCCTTATAAGAAATGCTATGAGAGTCCTTTGAATTGAAACAGAAGGATGCTGGACATCAACACAAAAATATATAAAAGTACAAAGCTCACTGGTAAAGGTAAATATATAGATAAACATAGAATAATTCTGTAATAGTGGTGCATTAAGCACTTTTAATTCTGGTATAGAAGTTAAAAGACAAAATTATTTAGAAAACTGTAATTATGAAAATATTTTAATGGATATGCAATATAAAAAGATGTAATTGTGACATCAATAACATAAAATGTGTGGAGGAATAGAAGTAAAAAAGTAAAGTTTTGTATGCAATTGAGGTTAACTTTTTATCAGGACAAAGTAGATTGTTATAATTACAAGGTATTTTATTTAAGTCTGATAATTGTAAAGAAAATTCTAATTGAAGATACACAAAAGAAAATGAGAAATAAATCAAAGTAGGTCATTACTCAAAAAAAACCACTGCAAAAGAGGACAAGAAAGGAAAAGAAGGATGAAAAAGCTACAAGATATACAGTAAATACTAGACAAAATGGCTGTGGTAAGTACTTCCCTATCAGTCATTAGTTTGAGTATAAACGGATTAAATTCCTCAATCAATAGCCATAGAGTGCCTGAGTAGATAAAAAATAAGATCCAACCATATACTGTCTACAAGAGACTTACTATAGATATAAGAACACACAGAGGCTGAAATTGGAAGGATGGAAAAAATATTCAAAGGAAATGGTAACCAAAGGAGAGCATGGTAGCCATACTTATATCAGAAAAAATAAACTAAATTAAAAACTATAAATAACAAAGATGGACATTATACAATGATAAAAAGTCAAATCACCAAGAATTTATAAGAATTATAAATGTGTATGCACCCAACATTAGAATACCCAAATATATGAAGCAAACATGCCAGAACTGAAAGGAAAAATAGCGACACAATTGTAGTAGGAGATTTCCCATTTTCAAACTGAAAGGAAAAATAGCAACACAATTGTAGTGGGAGATTTCCCATTTTCAATCATGGATAGAACATCCAGAGAGAAGATTAATAAGGAAAAAAAGACTTCAACAACAATAGAGACCAACTCAACAGCAGCAGAATACACATTCTCCTCAAGAATACAGGGAACATTCTCCAGAATTGATTGTGTTAGGTCAAAATACAACTCTTAACAAATTTAAAAGGATTTATGTAATACCAAGTGCATTTACTCACCACAATGGAATGAAACTAGAAATTAATAGAAAAAGGAAAACTGGAAAATTCAAAAATTTGTGTAAATTAAACAATACAACCTTGAAAACCAATGGGTCAAAGGGTAACTCCTAAGATAAATTAGAAACATATTGAGATATAAATGAAAACACAGCATATCAAAACATGGAGTGCAGTAAAAGCAGTACTGAGTTATAAATGCCTACACTGAAAGAAAACAAAGATCTCAAATACACAGTCTAATTTTATACTTTACTACCATTTGACCCAGCAATCCCATTACTGGGTATATACCCAGAGGAATATAAGTCATTCTACCATAAAGACACATATACACAAATATTCATTGAAACACTATTCACAATAGCAAAGACATAGAATCAACCTAAATGCCCATCATTGACAGATTGGGTAAACAAAATATAGTACATATACACCATGGAATACTATGCAGCCATAAAAAAGAATGAGATCATGTCTTTTATGGGAACATGGATGGAGCTGGAAGTTATTATCATTAGCAAACTAATGCAGGAACAGAAAACTACTGTATGTTCTCACTTATAAGTGGGAGCTAAATGATAAGAACCCATAAACACCAAGAATGAAACAACAGATACTGGTGTCTACTTAAGGAGGGAGTTTCGGAGGAGTGAGAGGGGTAGAAAAGATAACTATTGGGTACTTGGCTTAATACCTGGGTGATAAAATAGCCGGTACAACAAACCCCCCATGACAGGTGTTTACCTTTGTAACAAACCTTCACATGTACCCCAAACCTAAAATAAAAGTTAAAAAAATCTAGAAAAGGACAAACAAAATATAAAGTTGGCAGAAGGAAGAAAACAATAAAGATTAGAGCAAAAATGAAATACAGAATAGTAAAACAATTGAAAAAATGAATGAAACAAGTTGGTAAAAAAGACCAAGATTGACAATTCTTTGGGTTAATTAATTAAAAAAAAAAGAGAAGATTCAAGTAAATAAAATCGGAAGTGGAGACATTACTATTAATACCACAAAAATAGAAAGGATTATAAGAGACCAGTATGAATAATTAGATGCCAACAAACTGAATATCCTAGAAGAAATAGATAAATTTCTAGACTCTTAACCACCTTCCATGACAGAATCATGAAGAAATAGAAATTCTGAACATACCTGTAAGTGGTAAGTGATTGAATCAGTAATCAAACATTCCCTACAAAGAAAAGCCCCAAAATCAAATGGCTTCACTAGTGAATTCTACCAAACATTTAAAAAGAATTAATGCTGATCCTTCTATAACTTTTCCAGAAAGTTGAAGAAGAGGGAACACTCCCAACGTCATGAGGCCAACATTACCCTGATACCAAACTCATACAAAGGCACCATAAGGTGATCAAATCCCCATAAAATACTAGCAAACCAAGAAATATCATACACCATGTCAAATGGTATTAATGCCTGTGACATAAGGATGGTTCAGCATATGAAAATCAATCAACATGATACAATATATTACCAGAACAAAGGATAGAAATCACATGATCATCTCAACAGATGCAGAAATGCATTTAATATAAATGAATACTGTTTAATGATTTAAAAAAAAAAACTCAACAAACTAGGGAATAGAAAAAAAAATACCTCGCCATAATACAGGGCAGAAGTGAAAGGCTCACAGTTACTCACCAATGAAAAACTGAAAACTTTTCCTCTAAGGTCATGAAAGAAGCAGTTATGTCCACTCTTGCCACTTCTATTCAACATAGTATTGGAAATCCCAGCCAGAGAAATTAGGGCAGGAAAAACAGAGGCATCCAAGTCAGAAAGGAAGAAGTAAAATTATCTGTTTATAGATTACGTAATATAATTTGTAGAAAATCTCTTAACCCCTTATCAGATATATAGTTTGCAAATATTTTCTTCCACTCCATAAGTTGTCTTTTCAATGTTTTTTTGAGTTTGTTGATTCTTTCTTCTCCTTCGTCTTGTCTTCTGGTGAATCCTTCTAGTGAATTTTTCAGTGTATTGTATTCTTTTACTCAAAGATTTCTGTTTGGCACTTTAAAAACACTTTCTAGTTCTATGTTGAAATTCTCACTGTGCGTATACATTTTTCTCCTGAGCTCATTGAGGATGTTTATGTGGTTAATTTGAATTATCTGTTAGATAAATCATACATCTCTGTTTTATTAGAGTTGATTTCTGATGTGTTATCTTGTTCCTTTTTTCTGGCTGTATTTTCTTGTTTCTTCATTTTCCTTGACTTTTTGTGTTGGCAACTGTGTATTAGGAAAAATAGACATTCCTACCCGTCTTCACAGACTGGCCTTGTATGGGAGAAGACCCTCACCAGTCAGTCCAGCCAGAGATACTGGGGGCCTCTCAAACGTCTCTGTATACATTTTATCTGAAGTTGTGTTACCCAAATTAGCTGGATTTGCCAGCTTTTTTTTTTTTTTTTTTTTCCCCTCAGGAGTTTGTAATCTCTTGCTCTCTCTGGTGTCTCTGTGCTGTATGGGTCTTCTGGGGCAGCAGCACGCCCCAAACTCTTTTTCTGTGGTGGTTCTCAACAGTCCTTTCCTCAGGCATCTAGAGTATACTGGGTCCTGTGGGTATTCTGAGACAGGTGAGAAAAACAAACAAACAAACAAACAAACAAAAAACAGTCCCTCGCGCAGTCTCTGGAAAATTTGGAATGATGAATGAACAATTCAACTCTTTCTCTCTCCAGGGACAAGTTGGGATTTGAGGGTTTTGTCCCACTCACTCAGCACTGAGCCAGAGGGAGGGCATATGGAAAGTGTGTGCAGGCAAGTTCAACCTGCTGCCTTTGTTCTCAGTGGCTTCCAACTGGGGACCTTTCGTGACAATATTCAGATTCAGCCAGGCAGAAAGGCAGCACCCAGAAAAGTCATAACTTTTGAATTATGGTCCGGTCCTTTTCTTATCTCCCCAGGTAGAAAATTGGGAACTGGTTTTGTTATTGTTGTTGTTGTTGTTGATCATGTGGCTGAGAGGAGGGAACCTTGAATTTTTCCACCATCTTCAGTTAGGCTTGTGTTGCTCTTGCCTGTGGTTTAGGGGCCCCTCAATTGGTTTCTGGACTTCTCATACAGGGGACTGGTCCAGGTACTGTTATTGTTGAATTTGTGTGTCCATGGAAAGGAGGAAGAGAAAATGCTTCATCTTTCCCTGTCTTTCTGATGTCCCTCCTTTTTGCCTTTAATTTAATATTATTTATTAATTTGCTACTGTGTGCTGGGATTGCACTGAACTCTGGAGACTCTGAGCTTAAGTTTCATTATACAACTTCCATGGTGTTTTATTCTTGTACTTCTGAGTTATTCTCTTTATTATTGGTTTTCAGGATAATTATTTGTTTCTTTAGCATCTTCCTATGGTAAACATTGGCGCCCTTTCCTTTTTTTTGTTGTTAAAGCATCAAATATTTTAACATATTAAATACATTTCAAATTATTACAGTCAATATTCCTATCAATGCTCAATTTATTTCATTTGTGAGCTGTGGTACCCCTTTGAAGTTAGCTCCTGAATCCTTTTTATTGATATAATCCTAGAAAGCAGCAAGAGCCAAGACAAGGTCTGTTATTTCACTGCCCTTCTCCCGTTTGTTCTCCTCTTCTCTGTCTATCTGCTGAAGAGGCTCCCACAGGGATGGGATGGGGTGCTTGAGGGACTTCAGGAGAGTAACAAAAGTTTTACCACTTAACTATTGTTGTCACTGATGCCTTTGTGGACCGCAGGCTTCAGATGTTAATTCTTTGGAGCGCCACAGAGACTTCTTCGCCATCCTGGCAGTATATCTGAGGCCCCTAATAGTGAGGTCCTCTGGTTGTTCTCTTGCGGGGCACCTTCAAGACCACAACACCTTTCTAAAATACTTGTAGTGAAGGCCCTCTTCTGCTGCCCTCTCTCCTTGTTCCTGCTTTTGACACCTGCTCAAGTCAGCTACAAGGAAAATGTGTCAGGTTCTCCCAAGAGCTCTCTTACCACAGTCTCCTCTGCACCTGGCAGGGCCAAGGTCCGTATATTCTACTCTAATCAGACAGAGAAGGGAATGTCAATCGCCTCTTCCTTTAGGCACTCCTGATCTCTATAACTGGTTCTCTTGGACTCTCTCCTTCATTAGACTGAAGTGAGGAAATGGAGGGGGAAACCCATTACACTCTTCTCTCTCGGCTGACAGCTTACACCTCAGTTCAGTTCTGTAGTACATTAACTTGCTTTAGCATTGCTTTCTTTTAAAATAAGCTGGACGTGGGTAAATGGGGGTGAAGGGATCAGGTCTGATTCTGATTTCTTTTAATAAACCCCACAGTGGATATTTGGCAGGTCCTTGGTATTCTCTTTAAAGCAAAGTTTCTTTGAACATTTATCCCAAATTCCCAGACCACAGAAATGTCTAACTCAAAATCCTATTTCCTAAATTTTAAATTTTTTCTGTATTTCTTAAAATACTTATTTTCTTAGAAAAATTGTATGTCATCTTGAGTTTTCGCTTCATAAGCATTTTATGGAGTTATTTAGTGGGCGTAGTATATTTTTGTTTCAGCTCTTCACAATTGGCTCCTAATAGTCATGACATAAGGAACTTAAAATTTTGCTGAGGTAAGAATTTGGACTGAACAAACCTGGGTCTGGGTGCAAAGCCGCTTTTATCTCATTGTGGCTTTGTTGTTCTCTACGTGTCAACAGTAACTCTGTAAGTGATGAAATGTGTGTTTCTTTGAGCAAAATGGCCATTAAGTGAGAGAAAACTTTAGCACAGTTTGAAAAGGCAGCAAAATTGTTGGGAAAGAATGTGCTGGGAATCACAGGGCTTTTTACTGAGGTGTGATTTAGAGGAAAGCTGAGCTAATAGCTCAGTATTTATCATTCTGGAGAATAATGAATGCCTCACAATATAACCAGAACAAAAGTCAATGCACTAACTATGCTATATCATATATATGTTTAGTTTTTAAGTCTCTTTTATGTTTGTTGTTATAGTCTTTTATATTTGTGTGTGCATGCTTTCTTTTTTATTTCTTAGTATTATTTTTCAGAGGTATACATAATTTTTCCTAGGAATCAGCTCTCAGTTTACTGATTTACCAATTTCTGCATTTTTCATCAAATTCTTCCAGACGTTTGCTTGTTTTGCTCACTTCTGTCTTTCAAATCGCTTTTCAAATGTCACCTGTTCAGATAAACCCCTGTGACTATTTTATCTAAAATAGCTATTTCCTCCTATCCTATTTCTATCTCTGACTCCTTATCCTACTATATGTTTCTTTATAGCATTGATCTCTATATAATTGTTATATAATAACTTGTTTACTTTTTACTTATGTTTACTTATTTACTGATTTATTGCTTACTAAAATGTAAGTTCCCTATATCCTCAGTGCCTAAACCAATATCTGGAACCTTATAGGCTTTGTCACAATATTTGCTGAATAAATAATTGAATAAAGAGTAAATGATTTTACTCATCCTGTTTTTTAAAATGTTTTCCCCTTAACCATTTGGGGTTGGATTATGAGTTCATTTACTTCCATTTTTATTTAATAACCAGACATTTAATTTAAAAAATATTTTATGATTGCAGTTTTTATTTTTCTGTTCATCCTAGAGTTATTGAGCAAGGCAGTTTTACATTTACAAGCGATATGGGAATTTTTGTTTAAAATTGTTGTTGTTGATTACCAGTTTTCATTTTCAGTCAGAGAATGTGAGCTGTAAAATATATTGTTTCTTGGCATTTATTGAGATTAACTTCATGAACAACTGCATAATAACATTTTCAAAATGTTTTCTGTAAAGTTTACTTTGTCTAATAAAAAACCTTATTAATTGTACTATTGAAATCCTTGTAAGACCTTGGTCAGTCTTTGTTCTGTAAAAGAGAGTTTTAAATTCTCACAACAAAAATAATTTTTCTATCAGTGTTGGCTTTCTACTGCCAGCAAATAAGTTCATGACTGATTTATCTTCATTGTAATTTAAATTGCTTATCAACAGAAAAGACTATCTTTTTAATAGTTTACTAAATTCAATTTTACTTTGTTTGAAATTAATCTTACTAGTTGCTTTCCTTTCATCTGATTTACCCTAGGAAACCTTTCTGTTTCCTTTTGTTTTTAGCATTTGGGTGTCCTTGTGTTACATGTGAGTTTTGAAGATGAATATTGTTAAATTTTGTTTTAATAGGAGAGTTCAGTTATTTTATATTTTGTCCAAACTCTTTTGAGTGATCTTATTTCTTTCATCTTTCTTTTTTTTATTTAAAATGTTTCTTTGCTGTTGCATTTTTTTTTCTCTGCTTCTCCTTTCACTTTTTCTAGTGATTGAAAGATAAACATCTTGTTTTATCTTCTTCAAATGGAAATTACTTTGATGTTAAAACTAAATTTTTCTAGCTTAATATATTTAAAAATAAGAATTTTTGAGTCTAAATAAAATGAATATTTTGGCATATATTTTTTTCATTACCTTTTCTTGATTCTTCAAAGTAATCTAGATTTCTGAATGTTAATTATTATTTTTATTTCGTTACAGATTTCAACTTTGTTTCTTTTTCGTGCCTCAGTTTTGCTTTTAATTTGGGCATATATTAAAATTTAATTCTAATTTTAATTTATTAAAATTTAATTTTAATATATGGCAAAGACAGTAGTTAGCAAATTGAACATCAGTATTTGTTATCCTCAGCTCTTTAAAAAAATATGCCTCTCCTTCATACATACAAATACATTCCGAGTTTTAATTGGTCATGTGTCCACTCAATTAGAGACTGTAGTTTCTAATCTCCCTGCAGCTAGGTGAGATCATATGACTAAGTGTTGCTCCATTGGATGTGAGCAAAGCAATGTGTGCAATTTCCAGATCAATTTTATATAAAGAAATTGATTGTTTTTCACCCCCTCTTTTTCCCAGTTTCCATGGCCTAGAATATGGACATGATTGTTCATGCAAGCTCTCACCATATTCATGAGGATAACACTCTAAGAGATGGCAGAGCAATTTTATAGAAGGAATTGGGGTTTCCATATGACCTAATGGATTGTCTGCCTCCCACCAGGAACTGGTTTCCTACCTCTAAACTCTTGTAGGAGAAAGTAAGCTTCAGTCTTGTTTCAGCCCCTGTATTTTGCAGCCTTTTGTTTTAGCTTCTTAACCTGTTCTCTAACTAATACATCATATTTGCAGATATTTAATATTTTTAATTGCTTGACATAGTCCTTTTATACTTCTAGTTTCTCACTGGTACTTTTGGTTTTGCTTTCAATATTCTGATAACAAATTTTGTTTAAGTTTTCAGATAGATATACTTGGGGAGTTTTATTTCCTGAGCCATTTGGCCATGTTATCTTGTCTGGGTATAAAATAAGTACCACATCTTTTATCTCCCCAATTCTGAATACAATTCTGGTATTCTGGGTTGAATAAGACAGGCCTGACTTTTTTTGATTCTCCAAAACTATTTTTGTTGTCTTCCTGAATTTTTACAAAATCTTATGTCAGACTTGTAACATTTTATACAGTTTATATTTAATTTAGCCTACTTTATATTAATTTTGTCTAGAATTTGGTAACCCTTTTTGATATATCAATGTCTATGCTTTAATTTTTTCCCTTAGGACATTATATTTTTTCTTTCTAATATCTCTTTGAAGATTGCTTCTCTATTCTTATTTCTTTCTCAGTGTGATTATTCACATGTTGAATTTCCTCTTTCACTGTATGTATGATTTTCTTAGAGTACTGCTCTAGGTTGTTAATGATTACATTATTTGTAGTCTTAGTTCTATCCTTTACATGTTCCAATGCAGATTGTAATTATTCTATATTTTATTGTGCTGCTTTGAGATTTCTCTGTATTTTTACTTTTTTATGCCAGATCAATTTTCATCTTATGTTTTATCTTTGACTTCACTGAGTCCTTGATTATTTATATTTCATTGATATAATAAAACCAAAGAGAAAATAAGCTTTTATTTTACTTCTTGGATAAATATTATTTAGAGATAGATATCTCTCTATATTTTCAGGGCAATAGCTATGTTATTTCTCACATATCACAGAGAGTTTTTTTTTAATTTTAAAGGTCCAGTTTTCCCCATTTCTGTATGATTTATCAAACTTGAACAAGAAGTTATTTTTCTGGTCCTGGTATTTGTCAAGTAATGCGATAGTTTAATTCTCTTTCAGTTTATATAATATCTATATCTTTATTGCTAGAATTCCCTTACGAACTGTTAAGTTTGTAACCAACTTTGTGAGCACAACCTCTAACAAATTTCTGGTATATAGCAGATATTCATTTAGGACAGCTTTATTATACAGAGTGAGAATTTTCTTTTCTCTCAGTTTTTGGTTCTTAAAGTGTGAAGAAATAAATTTATTTTTGGATATTTTGAAATTTGAATAATATGTTAGAGATAGTTCATTACCAGTACAATCTCTAGAGTGCCTGCTTCACTCTGCTCTTACCGAAAGCTGAACTTGCCATCAAGTCCTCTATGCACCACTACCTATCCTCTACTTAGTATTCAGCACTAGAAGTTGTTGCTTCCTTAATGAATGGATGTAGAGAGGTAAAGACGAATGTAATGAAACAATCTGCATTATTAAGTACCTAAGTGATGTGTTATGACCTTTTCAATTCTTTCCCATAAAACTGAATTGCTATTTCAGAGGTCTTGTCAATGATTAAACCTTCGCAAAGCATAATTGGGGGTAGACGATTGATTAATAATTGTTTTTTTACAAGTTTCTATTGCTTTTATCATTTTTCTCTTTCTTCTTTTTCTATTTCTTGGCAGATCAGAAAATATGTGTCCGTTTCAGTTAGTTAGCATCATTGTAACCTAAATGTTCTAATATTTCTCCTGAATTTTGTTTTAAGCCTTCTGTGCTTTAGGGAGACTAGTTCTTATTTATTGGAACAAAAAAAAAATGAATAGATTTGAAATTCAAGCTCAAAACCATGTAGAACTGTCATTGACTTTTCCTAAGGTGTTTAGTTGCCTGTGGGAAAGACTTGTTTGGTTTGAAAATTATCTGAGTGTTCATGAAAATTCATAGTGGTCAATTTTGCATGTCACTCGGAGTAGTGGGACTGCTTCTTAGGCCTCCCCAGAAGTAAGTAATGTGTGGAAATGGTCACTTAGAATTGTCTTTAAACAAATATTCCTACAACAGCAAAAATGCATTCAAAGATTGTGGAAAATACAAACATTTCTAACAGTTTAAGGCATAACCATTTTCTACCTCAAACTTTAAAATACTTCTGTCACAAACGTTTTCAGGCATAACCTCTTACAGGATTTATGGAAGGATTCCCAGGAACTGAGAGGGCGTATTTACCCTGGCTTTGAATGTCACATCTAACCAGATTAACACATGTAGCCTTTGGTTTTAGGTCCTAGGCTATCACATTATGGAACTGGTTTTTATTCTAGAAGGAAGTGGCCAAGCTGTATTTCCTGCTCTTGTTCTAGTTCACTACTCCTCGTCTTTGTCTCTCAAATTCTCACAGCTCCTGGTCTCAATGTGCTGACTTGTCTTAATCTTTGGCAACTGCATTATCTATAATCCCTGATTAAATACATAGCTTTTGGCCTCTAATTCCAACGTTGTTATCAGTTTCTAGCCGCCTTCAGTACCTGACCTCTAACTTTTATCCAAGCCATACATTTGGTTGTCTGAATTTGGTTCTACTCTTAATACTGTGATCTTCACTGCTGAAAGTCTTGAAATAACAAAACCATTGGCAAATTAATATTCAGCATATCTATGTGTTTATGTGTATGAATGTGATTATACCACAATTTAACAAAATATTGATATTGCAGAATTTCCAAAACAGCATCTATAACTGTCATTGAAATAAAAAAACTAACAAAACAAAACAGTAGTACTTTTTGAACATGCACTCCTCTCTGTGACTTCCAAAAACTTAGTAAATTTTTTAAAGACATCAGCATTGCAGAGACAGAAGATTCTCCGTGTACAACTCTTTGGATTGCCTCAGGATCTAACCCAAGACCACATAGTTATGCACCATGCACCTCCTTCTTCAAGTCAGGGATTACTAAAGAATATTTTGTGTTATATTATTAGCCCCCCACTACACACACACATTGCCTGAGAAGTAATAAAATTACCAAATTAAAAGTATTACTAAGTAGAAGGAAAAGAGATAGAAAGAAGAGGATTGGTAGGTATTCTATTTATCCTTGGGAAACTAATGTATTCAAAAAATTATGTTCTTATCTTTATAAACCTATTCCACCTTTTAAAATAAGGAAGTTAATTTAGCTTAGATAGTCTCTAGGGATCAATGACAGGGTCTTTTTTTTAAGATAACTTACTAATAATTCATATCCTCATAACATTTTTCACCTCTATGAATATGTAGAATCATATTGTTTTTGTATAATCTATTTCATTTTTGAAATGTTGATAATCTAGGAAGCAAATGAGTCATGAGGGTGCAGGTGTATGACATTTAAGAATTGGTGAACTTAATTTAGCACAGTCAGCATTTACTCCATAAGGGAAAAAAGCTAGAGTAGAGACCCATAACACAGGCAGTAGTAATAGTGAGTAGAGACTAATGATGAGTCTGTTATAAAGGATAACCTCCTGTGATTTTAATTTAAATATATCTTAGCATATTTATAAGGTAATTTTTAAAATGTTCTGTATTTTGCTTTAAATAAAATTTAAAATTTCCTTTCTTTGTGTATATTAAAGTTTTTTTTTGTTTTGTTTTGTTTTTTAATGCAGTTTTACTCTGTTGCCCAGGCTGGAGTGCAGTGGCACAATTGCAGCTCACTGCAACCTCCGCCTTCCGAGTTCAAGTGATTCTTGTGTCTCAGCCTCTGGAGTAGCTGGGATTACAGGCATATGCCACAACGACTGGCTAATTTTTGTACTTTTAGTAGAGACAGCGTTTCACTGTGTTGGCTAGGCTGGTCTCAAACTCCTGACCTCAAGTAATTCACCCACCTCAGCTTCCCAAAGTGCAGGGATTACAGGCATGAGTCACCACACCAGGTCAGCCAACATGCCTGGTCAAAACATTTCTTTATTTTACATAAATATTATTCTTCTTGGTTTTTGTTTGGAATTATTTTGGTAAGTTTGCTACTTTCTGTTAAATCAACTTTTAACAATTTTCATTATAAGATTATCATTCTTGCTTTAGGGTTTTTTTCATCTTGCTTTTGCTTAGTTCGCCTTTTTAGTTTTTCAGTCATTGTGATTTTATCTTTTTGTCTCTTATCTTTTCTCAGTTATTGCGATTTTATTCATTTGAATTAATTTATCATTGATCTCCTCTTGACTTTACTATTGTCATTCGTTATTAACATAGTGCTGGAAATGACGTTTGTATTCTATACGGTTGTTAAATACAAATCAGTTGGGTCATTGATTGAGGTAGAGCTTTCTACCTCAGAATATGACATTTCCGTAGTACTTGTGACACCTGAATAGCTGTGAAAGTTATTAAATATCAAAAGTAAAAGTCTCTTATGGTGGAGAGCAAGTATGATAAGGTTGCAAAGTACTCACCTCATGCCATGCTGACAAGAATACCAAGCCTAATATTTACTCATTATGGAGAAGAAGTGATGTACTCACTAATCTCTTAAAGTTTTATGTTAGTGTGCAACATTGGGCACAGGGAAATATATTTATAAACTTATATAGGTTCTCACCAATTAATAGGGTGATCAAAATAAAAATCTTTATAACTGAAAACTCCAGGGGCAGCTAATAAGAGAAACATAGTATTCAATTTGCAGAAAGCTTCCAAGCCTGCTTCTGTGTACAGTAAAATGTTTTACTCAGCAAAGTAAATCAATAAGGATTAAGAAACGTAACATATAATGGAATACATATACTTAAAATTCTTTCTTTTCACATGTGGTTTATTGGCTGGTTAAGATATTATTCAGTATGCAACAGGATCAGACAAAACCAAAATGATATAATTTGTATTACTCTTTATAATTTGCTTTAAAAAGTTAACAATTCAAATTTTAGTTGAGAATTGAATTGTGGTATCTATACCTGGCTGCAGTCTCAGGATTTTCCTGAGAGAGCAAATAAAGTCACAAAATAAGCCCACTGAGTTATCATACAGCCAAGCTGTTGCCAAGCAATTTGGCTGAGATCTTCACCTTCCTTAAGTAGCTGAAACTGTTATAATTTTAAATCCAAGATTCAAAAACACATTTTGGAGCTCTTCCTACTGTGTGAACTTTCTTGATTCTTCCCCCCATTATCTCTGCCCAATAATCCCGTAGAGTTTGCTACAGTAACCTTGGGGCATGGAAAGAGGAAGCCATTAAATCAAGCCCTAATCCTCCTTTTGTAATGAAGGCTGGTCCAACAATCAGCTCATGACTAAAAGATCACCATATTAACATAATAACCAATGATTTTTTGTTTCATTCTCAGCCTAACGGGTTTTAAATTTAATATATTCAACTCATAGTTTCATTAGGGGCTGTTAGTACAACAAGGATGTTTGTGGAGCATAATTAAACTATGATTTAATCATAATATACTGTAATGCATACATTAAGGGGTTAGGCATGTCAAGTGGTTTCAAGAACAAGAAGAGAGATGCAAAGAACCTTTAATTCTATAAATTTAGGCTCTACTTTTCTTTTGAAAAAGTTTTGAATTAATTCATTAATTTCTTAAATGGGAAGTAAACCACCTTCTAGTTTCAGGCTCCAAGAGGCCCAGCTCTGTTCTGAACCAGTGGTTTGTGAGGATTGTTTGGCTTTTCCTGAGCAGTGCAGAGGCTGCTCATGGATGCAGTTCTTTCCTAGGGTACTGGTATGGTCCACTTCACCAGCTTGGAGTATAAAGGAGTTCATATCTATTTTTCTTTTTCAAGTTGACACTGGCTTGGTTATTCATATGCACAAATTACTAGAAAGTCCAGTATCTGATTCAAAAATTTTCTTCTTTTCCAGCAAATTAAAAATTACTTGTAATCCTTCAGGGGCTCACTCAGTCAAAAGGATAGCCACAGTTCTAAACTGTCACGGGAAAGAGGACATCATTGTATTTTGCTGATTTTGTTTCTGTTGCTTTCACATGTTGCTGCTAAAAATGGAAAGTCTTACAATTTTCTCTGGCATTAAATTCACTGTTGCAATGCCACCACTGAAGATCTAGTAGTTTTCCAGTGTAGGAAGGGGATGTTTTATAGGTTTCTCCCTACACTGTTAAGCCCAGCTGGGTTCCCACTACTTATAATGATTTTAACATAAAGGATGGGGCAGAATTTGAGAGACTGTAGAGGTACTTCTAGAGAAGATGATCTCACTCCCTCATTGTGACACTTTGCAAAGGTGCTTCAGACTTGGGCTGCCAAGTTCAGCTTTAGTTCATACTCACATGCTCAGCTATTATACTCCAAATATGGGCACCTATCAGGGAGCAGGCTCAGCAAGGAAGTCCATTCACAGATGCTGCTATGCTGCAATTAGCCCTTCTACCATGAATTACTGGTCCTGGCTCTGAGCTAGTCCAGTCCAGATGCCTTTCCCATAATGGTAATGTCATCCTTGGGGACTATTTTAAGTCGTTCTTACTAGTGATACCATATTGATCAACAAGAAAGTTTCTAATAACAACAATCTCAAAGAAGAATCAATATCTCAATGTCTATGCTCCCTGGGGCTCTTCAACCTTACTCCTATGCAATTGTGTGCTTGCATCCTCCATAGAGAACAGCTCTCTATTCTAAAAGGTATTAGTAGCAGTGGCTGTCATCTGATCACACAAATGCCATGCTCTACCATTCCCCCAAGGCATGGGGTGCCTACCTGCATTGCATCAACATTACTAAGAAGTTCACTCAATAAAGAAGATAGGTTCTAAGTCTGTTTATATGTTTATTAAAAAGGAAATCCATGCACTGGATTCACCATTCCAAAAGTCCAAAAGGGCTTATTTTAAACAGCAAATATTATTCTGTCCCTTGATCATCTAGTTCCCTTTTCCAGAGGCAGGATATAATATCCACATGGTATCATTACATAATATAAGGATTATTTAATTAATGATATATATATCATTATATATATAATGATACATATATAATGATGGATGGAATGAATATAATATATATAATGATTATACATAATGATATATATAATTAATAATATAAATCATATTATTTAATACCATATAATTAATCATTATATTATTTAATGATACCATATAGATATTATATCCATATATACACACACATATATACATGTTTAAATACATGCAACTAACCTATATAGGTTCTACATTTTGATTCTACACTTTGATTTCCGCACTTTAAAATATCAAGTTCGTGTTAGTATATGTTAAAAAGTTGTGGTGGAGCTCTACCTGTCTTGCAGAGATCTACTTCTCTCGTAGCCACCCAAGACCACACTTCTGCCCATCTTCAGAGAGAAAACACTGAGAGTCAATTAAGAGGTGAAGTAGATGCCAAGGCTGAAGAGGGAGGAAGCTGGGAGCCCTGCGTGGAGTTGCTGAGTGCCAGGATGACTTCCTGGTTATGAACAGCTCCTAGGGAATGGGAGTTTTGAATGCTCTGAAATACAAAACAGTTGTGTCATATTCAGTATTGCTCTGGACCAAATTGTGTTCCCTCAAAATGCATATGTTGGAGCCTTAACCCTTAGTGTGATGATATTTGGAGACTGGGCCTTTGGGAGGTAATTAGGTTGAGATGAGTTCATGAGGGTGGGGTTTTCATGATGGGATTAGTGCTCTGACAAGAAGAGACACCAGAGAGTTTACCCTGTCTTTCTGTTCACTACGTGATGCCACAGAAAGAAAGCACTGTCTGTAAGCCAATAAGAGAGCCTTCACGAGAATCTACTCTGCTGGCACCCTGATCTCAGACTTCCAGCCTCCAGAACTGTGAGAAAGTACATTTCTATTGTTTAACCCACTCAGTTTATGGTGTTTTGTTATGCAGCCCAAAAAGACAAATATAAAAGTTGATTAGAAATTAAACAGACCTCCTGAATGCTGCTCTGGAGTAGACCCTTGTTATCTCCTGACACAAATTAACTATTTATCCTGCCAAGGCTAAAGATTATACCGGCCTCTGAGTGGGCAATGGAAAACCACTGCTTATACGATGAGCTAATTGAACTCTTCTGAATACATTTTAATTGCTCTTTTGATAGTGAAGGTAACACTTCAGATCTTGAAAAGTTTTATGATTATGGGAGTTTTAATATTTATGGTTTTCAGGGCCCGAGTTACATTAGAGGTTGAATATTAGAACATATTAAGTAAAGAGTCATCTAATTCCCCTTAATTTATAGACACATCCCTGAATAGGAAAAAATGGGAGAGCTACAGTGGAAGATACAATAGAATGTATACTTTGGAGCTGTAAAGAACTAAAGCACCCATGTCCTTCATATTTGAGAAATACTGGATACTTTTTATGGTAAAAATACTTGTGGACCCCCAGTGTTGACGTAAATTACTATTTGTATAATCTCACATTGCTAAGTACACACGTTTTATTTTTATCAAAATCAAAATCAAAAAGTTTAAAAATCTCTTAGAAAATCATTAGACTCGTAGGAATATGCTCCTTTATCCTCTGAGGTCTATGGACTCCTATTTGAGAAATACTGGTTTAAAACAGAGCACTTGAATAACCTTTTATCAAGTTACATTTCACTTACTAAAACTTTGGCTTATTAGTTATTTTTTCTTAAAAAATGAATAATAGCCAAATTTGCCATGGTGCTACTCTCCTTAAATTTCCTCAGACTTGCCACCTTAGAATAATTTTTGATGTTTTTTTCCTCCTTTCACTCTGCCCTCCTTCTAACCTTTGAATTCCTTCTCTCTCTCCTTCTGTCCTTTCTCCCTTCCTTCCTTCCTCTTAGGTGCTATGTACCAGACACTATTTCAAGTGCCTTAACTGAGCTTTCATATTAATGAGGTGATTTTGACAATAAACATGCAAATAGATAATGTGTCAAGTGGTCATAAACAATGAAGGAATTTAAAGCAGGGTAAAGGGAGATAGGGAGTGCTGGGTTATTATTTTATAACTTATTTTATATGTGATGATCTAAGAAGACTCTTGGATAAGTTAACATTAGACAGAGAAGCAACTAAAGAAAATGAGCATAATAGATAGCTGGGAGATATTCCAATGGTTAGTCAAGGTAGGAGCATACATGGCATTTTAAGAAACAGTAATGATGATAGCATGGCTGCAGCTGAGTGGCTGAGAGTGACAGTGGTAGGAGATGAGCTCTAATAGAGAGCAGAGGATAACACCACATAGGACCTTGCAAGCCTTTACAGTGAATTTGGCTTTTACTATCAATGAAGTGGAAAACCATTAGAGGACTTTAAGGAGAAAAGTAATTGTTGGGACAAAATTTTCCAGGAGTCTTTCACATTTCTGTACATCTTCAAAGACATTAATAGACAATTTGCTTTGAACTGTCTGTTTAACTGTGTTTACACAGCAAGTAACCTAGGAAGATGGAGTTTTTTGTTTGTTTGTTTGTTTTTTGTTTTTCTGGAGCAGATTTGTTTATATTGCGGGTAATAAAGAAAGAGATATCTCCATCTGGAAAGGAGGAAAGGCAGTTTTGTCAGCAGCTACTCATATAACACCAGGACTTCCTAACATTTGTGCCCCTATCTTATAACAGACCTCACTCCATGTGCTGTCAATACCTGGCCCTACATCATTCTGTGAGAAATGGGATTTAGTGAATCGGTATAACAACGTTAGACTGACTATTATTAATGTGAGCAATAAATTATCTTTTGTCTCTGACCCAGTAGTTTTGTGTCTTCTCCAATTATTATGAAACTGCAGCAGACTAACTTATTAGCTCACAACCCTCAAACTTCCTGTTCTGATTGTGATCTGATCTGACTTACATTTGAAGGCACCATCCTGGCTTATGTGTGAAACATATGATGTAGAAGGCCAATGGTAGAAGCAAGGAGATTGGTTGGTAGGCTTTTATAATAATTTTGGAGAGACATAATGGTGGCTTGAAAAAAAGGGTTTGGTAAAAAATTGTATGAATGGCCTGAGAGAAAGAGAAGCATCAAGGATGATTCCAAGGTTCTTGGTGGGAGCAACTAGGAAGAATGAATGGAGAAGACTATAGAAATCTTAGGGTAGAGATGGGGGAATTAAGAAATCTATTTTAATTATGTTATTTTTAAAATAATGAGCATCCCATTAAAATGTAAATATACCATGTTTACTTACTGTTAATCCCATAACAGATATGCAATAAGGAATTATGACATATGGTTGTTGGACATGTAGGGTTGGAGTTCGGAGAAAAGATCTGGGAAAAGAAGATATATTTGGTAGTTATCCATGTATAGATGATTTTTTAAAGCTATGAGACTCGATTTCATCACTTTTGTAAGACTGTAGATAAAAGAGGGAAGGCATCTGACGACTAAGCCCTGAGTCATTATAATATTTATAGGCTGGAATGAATAAAAGGAAAAAGATACCAGAAGAGACCCACAGTGAAGTGGGAGGAGAAACAAGAAGAAGGGATATTCTGGAAGCCTTGTAAAGAAAATGTTTCCAAGGGGGAGTGATCAATTGTATCAAATGCTGATGATAGTCAAATGAGATGAAAACTAAGAATTTATCATTGCACATACAATAGTGTGACAACTGGTGACCTGATAAACATAGTTTCATTTAAGTAAAGACAAAAGCCTGTATGAAGTAGGTTAAGATAAGAATAACGTTCAGGACAGAATATTAAGTTTACCTATAAAGTAACATAGAGATATGAGGCAATAACTAAAGAAGAATATGAAAATAAGGCAACATTTTTAAGCTGTTATGTTTGTATGCTAATGATAATCTAGGAAGAGTAGAAATTATAATGAAAAGGAGGAAGAAGGATAGATATTGGGGTGATGCCTTTGACTAGGTGTAAGAGGGGATCAGATGTAGAGCACAATAGAAGGGGTTAAATTTAGATAAGAGCATGTTGTGATTTCTAGTAACAAGAAGAAAGTCAGATATAAAGATAGATATGGCAATAGGACTGTGAAGATTTCTCTTTTGATATCACTGTGTTTTCAGAGAAATAGAAAACAAGATCATCAGTTGAGGGGAGATAGTATTGGAGATTTGAGGACAGAAAAGACATGAAATAATTTTCTATGCAACTGGGAGAGTGAATGAGCCAGGAACGCAGCATGATTGCTGAGTGAGAGCCCTCTTGAGTATAGAGATTATGAAATCAAAGGGAGAGAGTTGTGCATGGTTGTGTGTTTTTCTTCAGCTCCATTCAGTTGTTTAGGTGCAAGGGTGAAGTGGGTGATGATTTGAGCTTAGGGAACAATAGTATTTAGCCAGGTAAATACATTGGAAGGAGAGGGGGATAGGCCACTGGGGGCATGTGAAAGAGAGTGATTATAATGGTGATCTATGGAATGTAATTTGTGTAGGCAGAGAAGTGAGGACATAATGGAGATGAAGGATATAAAAGGGACCCAAAACTCACTAAAGCCAGAGGGAAAAGTTAAGCTGGGAACTGGGTCATGCAAACCTGCCTCCCATTTTGTTCCTAAAAAGATAGCTACGAAGATTTAAAAAAAAAAAAAAAAAAAAAGCCCCACATACTTTCCTCACGATTTGCCTGCAAAGAAATTCCCCATGATCTTTATCTTAAAACAGTTCTGTTGAATTTCACCCTGGCCATGTAAATTGATAGCTTATCTTCATAGGTACGGGACAAAGGATAGAACCTAAAGTGATCCTTCTGCTCACCTGAGACAAATGCTTATCTGGTTGCTTTCTCTACCCTATGTTTATTTTATCTTACGTGAAAATGAAGATTCACTGAGCTAGATGATGGTATAAATGGCTATTTCTCTATCCCCTTCTCTCATGTACATTGTGTAATCAGTGAAAAGCTAATCAAAGACTCAAAAGAATGCTTAACTTGCCTCTTATCTACTCATATCTTTTAAAAAATTTCATCCTCTTTCCCCAATACTCACTCTTTTTCCTTTAAATATTGTAGTTCCCAGACCCTCTTCAGAAAAACAATGGACCACAATTTTTCCTGTAGATCTATAGTCTTTCCTGGGTGTGTCCTTAATCTTGGCAAATTAACCTAAAATGATTGAGACTTGTCTCTGTCGTTTTCTTTGATTTACAGGAACAATAAAAAAGTTGTTGGGATCAATGGATTTAAGGCAGAGGATTGATGGAATATCCTCTTGAGAGTGGGAGAACAAAAGACTGGAGGTTTTGGTTGAAGAGTTTATGGAAGGAATGTAGATCTGACTGCAGGGCTGTTCTACTTAATCCATTTTGAATCCTATGTCCTGGTGTTTTTATACTCATAGCCCAGTCTCTATACTCAGTTGCCTCGTGCTTGAATCATTTTTTTTTTTTTTTTTTAGATGGAGTCTTGCTCTGTAGCCCAGGCTGGAGTGCAGTGGTACGATCTTGGCTCACTGCAAGCTCCGCCTCCCAGGTTCACGACTTTCTCCTGCCTCAGCCTCCTGAATACCTGGGACTACAGGTGCCTGCCACCACGCCTGGCTAATTTTTTGTATTTTTAGTAGAGATGGGGTTTCACCGTGTTAGCCAGGGTGGTCTCAATCTCCTGACCTCGTGATCCACCCACCTCGGCCTCCCAAAGTGTTGAATTCTTTTTATTGCCTTCTCTGTTCTGTAAAAACTCTAAAAAGCCAGTTTGATCTACAAATTTTTGTAGAAGTCTGTAATGATTCTGATCCATTTTCAAATTAAATTTTATTATTCTTTACAAATAATATCCCCTCTAACTTCTTCTTACTATGGCCCTTTCGACTCCATTATAATTTTTTTCCATTTTGTACTTATAAATACAGCATGTTTCCCAGGAGCTTTCTAAATTAAAAAAAAAATAGTTTTCTCCTTTTATCTCCCTTCCAACTATATTGTTTCAAGAGAAAGCAGAAGCTTAGTCCTAAGGTTTCTTTTTTGCTATTCTGTGGCTCCTTGTGGTATCTTTTCACCACCTCTCCAGAGTAATGGCAACACAATCTCAGACCTTTATCTCTAAATTTTGATTTATTCTTTTGTGTGATATCTCATAGGCTTAAAGTGGAGAGACTCAGGTTGTTTTTTACCCAAACACGTGGTAAGATTCAGTAGGGAAGGCTTCACACATGGAATGGGCTTTGTCCTTTCCACTCCCTCTGGCATCTGTGTGCTGGTGATTCCTTTTGATGTGTTATCAAGTAGTTCCAGACGGATACTTCACTCTTGTTTGCTTTCATTACTGTACATTGCTCCAGGTTCAGTGCTCTAATTGGTGTCTCTCTTTTTAAGGAGACATGGATTAGGACCTTGAGCTATTTCTTTTTTCTACCAATTGGTTATTTGAAGTGATTAGTTCTCACTTTCATTTGACCTCTACTGTAGAACCTTGGGACTAACAGTACTTGGATAATTTTTCACATAGTTAAATTTAAAGATACTTTTATCTCATGTCCACTCCCATTGGTTTTCCAGGATTTTCAGATAAACCATACTCTGTTTACAATGAGAGTTTAAGAAATATTTTTCCTGGTATTTCCAAAGAGGGGTGCAGGCTCAACAAAGCTAAGTTCTGGCAGAAAATGATACTTCTGATTTTTGATTTATTCTTAAGATGTCTAATATAGGAAGCATTCAATAATTACAGGATTTACATCCCTTGTTCCTTTTGGGGGGTGTATTAGTTTCCTAGGGCTGCTGAAACAAAGCACCACAAACTGGGTGACTTAAAACATGAACGTTTCTTCCCTCACAGTTCTGGAGGCCAGAAGTCCAAAATCAAGGTGTTGGCAGGGCCATGCTCCCTTGGAAGCCTGTAGGGAAAGATTGTTCTTGGTCTCTGATTCTGAGGCCTCCCCAGTCCAGACTCTAAGTCCAATTAAACCTCTTTTTATTCACAGTCTCAGGTATGTCTTTATCAGCAGGGTGAAAACAGACTTCTTTAGTAAAATGGTCCCAATAATTTGGGGCATTGCTGAAAAGATACCTGAAAATATGGAAGTGACTTTGGAACTGGGTAACAGGTAGAGGTTAGAACAGTTTGGAAGGTTCAGAAGAAGACGAGAAAATGTGTGAAAGTTTGGAACTTCCTAGAGACTTGCTGAATGACTTTGCCCAAAATGCTGATAGCATTATGTATAATAAGGTCCAGGCAGAGGTGGTCTCAGATGGAGATGAGGAACTTGTTGGGAACTGGAGCAAATGTGACTCTTGTTATGTTTTAGCAAAGGGACTGGCAGCTTTTTGCCCCTGCCCTAGAAATTTGTGGAACTTTGAACTTGAGAAGGATAATTTAGGATATCTGGCAGAAAAAGTTTCTAAGAAGCAAAACATTCAAGAAGTGACTTGGGTACTGTTAAAGGCATTCAACTTTACAAGGGAAGCAGAGCATAAAAGTTTGGAAAATTTGCGGTTTGACTATGGGATAGAAAAGAAATACCCATTTGATGGGGAGAAATTCAAGCTGGCTGCAGAAATTTGCCTAAGTAGCAAGGAGCCTAATGTTAATCCCAAAGACCATGGGGAAAATGTCTCCAGGCCATGTCAGAGACCTTCATGGCAGCCCCTCCCATCACAGGCCCAGAGGCCCAGGAGGAAAAAGTGGTTTCATGGGCTGGGCCCAGGGTCCCTGTACTGTGTGCAGCCTAGGGGCTTGGTGCCCTGTGTCCCAGCCACTCCAGCTATGGCTGAAAGGGGCCAACGTACAGCTTGGGCTGTGGCTTCAGAGGGTGGAAGCCCCAAGCCTTGGCAGCTTCCACATGGTGTTGAGCCTGTGGGTTCACAGAAGTCAAGAACTGAGGTTTGAGATCCTCCACCTAGATTTAGCTTTATGGAAACTCCTGGATGCCCAATCAGAAGTTTGCTGCAGGGACAGGGCCCTCATGGAGAACCCCTTCCAGGGCAGTGCAGAAGGGAAATGTGGGGTTGGAGCCCTCACACAGAATCCCTACTGGGGCACTGCCTAGTGGAGCTGTGAGAAGAGGGCCACCATCCTCCAGACCCCATAATGGTAGATCCACCTACAACTTGCACTATGTGCCTGGAAAAGCCACAGACACTCAATGCTAGCCTGTGAAAGCAGCTGGGAAGGAGACTGTACCCTGCAAAGCCACAGCGGTGGAGCTGCCCAATACCATGGGAACACATCTCTTGCATCAGCATTGAGAGGTGACAATATGCTAGCAGCCCTCACTCTCAGCACCTCCTCGGCCTCGGAGTCCACTCTGGCAGCGCTTGAGGAGCCCTTTAGCCTGCCACGGCACCGTAGGAGCCCCTCTCTGGGCTAACTGAGGCCGGAGCTGCCTCCCTCTGCTTGCAGAGAGGTGTGGAGGGAGAAGCGTGGGTGGGAACCAGGGCTGTGCATGGCGCTTGCGGGCCAGTGCGAGTTCCCGTGGGCATGGGCTCGGGGGGCCCTGCACAGCGTAGCCGACTGGCACCGCTGGCCCAGGGCAGTGAGGGGCTTATCATCCGGGCCAGCAGCTGTGGAGGTTGTGTGGGGTCCCCCAGCGGGGCTGCACTCAAATCTCACAGGGTTTAGCTGCCTCCCCACAGGGCACGGCTCGGGACCTGCAGCCCACCATGACTGAGCTCCCCACCTGAGGTGGGCTTCCGCACGGCCCCAGCCTCCCTGAGAGGCGCTGCCCCCTGCTCTGTGGTGTCTGATCCCATCGACAACCCAAGGGCTGAGGAGTGCAGGCGCAGCTCGGGACTGGCAGGCAGCTCCGGACTGGCAGGCAGCTCCCCCTGCAGCCCCAGTGCAGGATCCACTAGGTGAAGCCAGCTGGGCTCCTGAGCCAGATGTGGACTTGGAGAACTTTTATATCTAGTTGGAGGATTGTATGTGCACCAATCAGCACTCTGTATCTAGCTAACCTAGTGGAGACTTGGAGGAGTAGCATGCTGACTCTGTGTCTAGCTCAAGGATTGTAAATACACCAATCAGCACTCTGTGTGTAGCTCAGGGTTTGTAAATACACCAATCAGTACTCTGTGTCTAGCTCAAGGTTTGTAAATACACCAATTGGTACTCTGTATCTAGCTGACTCTGTGTCTAGCTAACCTAGTGGGGACTTGGAGAACTTCTCTAGCACTCTGTGTCTAGCTCAAGGATTGTAAATACACCAATCAGGACTCTGTCAAAATGGACCAATCAGCTCTCTGTAAAATAGACCAATCAGCAGGATGTGGGTGAAGTCAGATAAGGGAATAAAAGCAGGCTGTCCCAGTCAGCCAGCGGCAACCCTCTGGGGTCTCCTTCCACACTGTGGAAGCTATGTTCTTTCCCTCTTTGCAATAAATCTTGCTGCTGCTCACTCTTTGGGTACAGGCTGCCTATATGAGCTGTAACACTCACCGTGAAGGTCTGCAGCTTCACTCCAGAAACCAGCTAGACCACGAACCCACCAGAAAGAATGAACAACTCCAGATGCGCTGCCTTTAAGAGCTGTAACACTCACCCCAAAGGTCTGCAGCTTCACTTCTGACAGCGAGACCACCCACCAGAAGGAAGAAACTCCGGACACATCTGAACATCTGAAGGAACAAACTCTGGGTACACCATCTTTAAGAACTGTAACACTCACCACGAGGGTCAGTGGCTTCATTCTTGAAGTCAATGAGACCAAGAACCCACCAATTACGGACACAGCATGACCTGGGTGTGAGACCTGCAGTCAAAGGAGATAATTCTGGAGCTTTAAAATTTGACTACCTCACTGGATTTTGGATTTGCATGGCCCTGTAATCCCTTTGTTTTGGCCTATTTCTCCCATTTGGAATGGCTGTATTTACCCAAGACCTGTACTCCCATTGTATCTAGGAAGTAACTAGCTTGCTTTTTATTTTGCAGCCTCAGACGCAGAAGGCACTTGCCTTGTCTCAGATGAGACTTCAGACTGTGGACTTTTGGGTTAATGCTGAAATAAGTTAAGACTTTGGGGGACTGTTGGGAAGACATTACTGGTTTTGAAATGTGAGTACATGAGATTTGGAGGGGCCAGGGGTGGAATGATATGATTCGGTTGTGTCCCCATGCAAATCTCAATTTGAATTGTAGCTCCCAGAATTCCCACGTGTTGTGAGAGGGACCTAGGGAGAGGCAATTGAATCATGGGGGCTGGTCTTTCCCGTGATAGTAAATGAGTATCATGAGATCTGATGGGTTTATCAGGGATTTCTGCTTTTGTTTGTTCCTCATTTTCTCTTGTTGCCACCATGTAAGAAGTGCCTTTGCCTCCCACCATGATTCTGAGGCCTCCCCAGCCATGTGGAACTGTAAGTCCGATTAAACCTCTTTTTCTTTCCAGTCTTGGGTATGTCTTTATAAGCAGCATGAAAACAGACTAATACAGCCTCTTCCAGCTTCTGAAAGCCCCAGACATCCCTTGGTTTGTGATAATGTAACTTCAGTTTCTGCCTGTGTTTTTCTTCTGTGTCCAATTTTCTCTCTTCATTACCAGTCCTATTGGATCAGGGATCACCCTAATGCAGTATGGCTTCATTTTAACTGCATACATCTGCAAATACCTAATTTCCAAACAAGGACACATTCTAAGGCTGCAGGGTGAAATGCATTTTGCAGGGACACCATTCAACCCAATACAGGGGTTGTAGAAAAGAGATCTATAAAAATTGTATTATAATCATTCTGTAGGAAGGTGAATACTTCAGAGTGATGCTGTGCAATTTGGAACTCCCTTCACCACTCCCATCACCATCACTTTTTTTCATAGAGTTGACCTTAAGGAGTGGACTAATTTCAGTTGCTTAAGATGCTTTTCTCTGAAAACTTTCTCCAAATACTAGGAAAATGAGTGCTTTGAGGAGAAAAATGGCTTTGATAAAATATTATTAAGGTGAAAACTTGAAGAATGTCCTTTACTGGGTAAATGCCCTTTACCTGTGGAAGAAAAAATAAACTGTGAACATATTTTCAAAGCTTTAATTTGATCCACTTCACTTCCCCTTAGTAGATGACCTAACCTATTACTTTACTAAAAAGCCAGCTTAAGTGAGCTCTGTCATCATGTGGCATTGCCTTTAGGGCCTTCAGTTTTTCATCCACAGCTCTGACCTCCTCCTCATTTCTCTCATGCCCTGCTGTGAGGAAGTGCCTGTCTCCTCCTAGCAGAGGCTGACCTTTCCACTCATGCTCTTAATCTAGACCCCTTTGCTTTCTCTGAGATCTTATTTCTTCGATTTTTCTCCTTTTTCTTTGTAAATTTAATCTTCCTCTCACACTAGCTATTTCCTGTATGCCAATAAACACATTTAGGTCTCCGTCTTCTGACAGACCACACTTTTTGACTCTGCCGCTAACATTTTCCTCGGGTCTCAAATTTCTGTATACTCTAAGCAGCGTTTGACATCTTAACCATCTCCTCTATGATCTTTCTTTTCCTCATCTCTCATTTCTTTTTACTTTACTAATTTTCCTCCTCTCTCTCCTTCACGGAGTCCCCGCTCTCCTACTGTGTCTTAAAATGGAAGTAATCCAAGATTTTCTCCTCAAAACTTAAAAAAAAAATTTTCTTTGACGATTTCTTCCTCTCTCACATCTTCAATTAATATCTTCCAAACCTAAACGTTTTACTCCCAATTTTTCATAATGCCCAGAAAACACAATAGCTGTATCAATAACAACAGTATTAGTTACTGTTTAATGAGTATCTGAGATGTGCTATCCATAGTGCTTTTCCTTTTCTTTTTAAAAAATATTATCTTATTTAATTCCCCTGTAAAGTCTATAAGTTGGATGTTATTATTCACATTTTTTCAGGGAAGAAAACAGGCTTGAGACATTAAGTTTATTTTCTCAAAGCCACTTAGTAAAAAAGCAAAAGTTCTCTGCATGGACTCTAGAAATATCTTAATACGACCACTGCATCTGCCTTACTTCCTATTTTTTGTTAATTACAACACTTGACTCCTTATTTTAATTTCCGGGCTCAGGTTCTAAATGTTAGGGTTTTCCTCTATCTTCTTCATAGGACTCTTCACACTGTCACATAGTTACTTGCCAAGTTGTTCTTAATGTCTTGAATCTAGCCCTTCTTCTTCAGTTTGAACATTGCCACACTGTTTCAATCCTACCTTGTGTCTTATCTATTACAGAGTACCTTTATTGTTATTACTCCCTTTTGCATCCTGTACTTAATGCTCTTACATGATTAACTTTCCGGAAGCCCAGCTGGAGAGTGTCATTCAGTTTCTTGTGGTTCTTCAACATTTTCTGCTTAATTAGATACTGATGCCTCAGACTAGAGGCAATATGTAACAAATTAGAGTTTATTCCGATGATAAAACGAGAAAGTACACATAAAGTATCTAGCATCATGCTTGCATATAGAAAGGGCTTCATAAATATTTTATAATTATAATAACTTGGTGCTCTTCACAATGTGATCTAAACTTACTCTTCCAGCTTATGTGTTCCAAAGCGCTCCCACTATACCTTCTATTCTAACAGAACAAAATAAAATGTATCAATTTTTCTGCTGTAGTGCTTTTATTTATGTTGCTTTCTTTCCTGAAGTGTTGCCCTCCTTTCTTTTCATTGTTTATTTCTGCCTTGGAAATCCTATAGATTACAGGTCCTTCTCAAAGGCCATCTTCATGAAAGTTTATTTTCCTGAGTGAGTAATTTCTGGTCTAAACTGATAGAACTTTTTCCTTCTATAATACCATAATGTCTTGTCTATAACTCTCAGATGACAAGCAATGTAGAATGGATGGTAATATAATTATTTGGGAACTTCTCACATTATTTTCTGGATTATAAAGCTTCTGAGGGCAGAATTTGCTTCTAATTAATTCTGCATCTTTGTAGAGCCAAACACAGTAAATTACTCAATACTTGCACTTGAAATAAGTTTGGATTTAATTTCCCTCATCTTCTCCAAATGTGCTAAGATAATGATAGGCTGCTACAACAAAAAGACCTGGCTCCAATGAGATAGAAGTTAATGGCCTTGAGGGAGGCATGGGTCCAGGGGAGGCAGAGCACTCTGCTCCCTCCACAAGCTGACCCGGGATGCTGTGTGCTCTGTCTTTGTTTTTCAGTCATTTCTTTGGTTGCTGCCTCATCTGTTTGGTTGAAGTTAGCTTATCTGCTTCTTGTTTTCTATACGACTTGTGGGGAGAGGAAGAGGAAGTGGAAGAAAAGCAATTCCCTTGTAAGGAAGCACCATAGATGTTACACAAAAGACTTTTATTCACATTTCTGTAATGAGGGTTTTGTCACATGGCTACATTGAGCTACAAGGAAGTCTAGGGCATGCGGTTTCCAGATGAGCATGTAGCCATCTCCCTAAATACACGGGACATTTCTATTTCCCAAAAGAAGACTTGGAGAGTGAAAATTCAGGGACAATTAGCAGTCTTTGCCATACCTTCTTGTGAAATGATTTGCCATGTTAATATGTTATTTTTACTTTCATTATCTTCTTATAAAAACAGCACTTAAAGATTGAATCAGTTTGAATAACTGGGTTTTTTTTTTTTTTGATAGCTGAATAGGTATTCATTAAGGCACAAACACTTTTTACTTGGCTCTTCTCAACAGAAATTGTTCAAAATGTATTGCCTCTTCAGTTAAATCATTGAAAATAATAATTTAACTTTTAAAATAATTTCTTGGATATTCAGGATCCTCTTTATAAACATTAACTATTTTACTGAGCTGAAGTGATGTCCTTGGACATGATGCTTTAAGTTCCTCTTTATAAACTTTCACTACTCTATTGCGATGTAATAAACTGATGCCCTTGGACACTCAGCAGGCATTTGTTCCTATACTCAGTGTCTCCAGTTCTTGTGCCTATTTTTAAACAAAACCTCTCCTGCCTCCGTGAAACTTTTAGTGAAAACTTTTAGTGGCTGGTGTCAGTGCAATTTGCCTACAGAAACCCTTCTCTGTCTTTTTTCTTGCCTTTTATAACGTTTTATGAGCTTAGAAATGAAACAAACGCCATGTGCATGGCTCAGTTCTAGGTGTTTTACATATTTTAACTCATTTCACTGTTATAACAACCCTATATAATTATTATTATTTTTCTCATCTCATGAGTGATGTAATAGAGCACTGAGTTTAAATAACTTGCCCAAAGTCACAGAGTTTGTAAATAGCAGAGTCAGCATTCAACTCAGTCGAACTTAAATTCTGAAAGAGAGTGAGGGACATTCTTATATAAATAACACTTTTGACCTTCCAAGCATTTTCTCCTTGCTCTATTGCACACAGATTGATTCACAAGATAGACAAGTTTCATGTAGGTGAGGTGTTTTGGCCACTTTGGTTGTTTGGGCAGTTATGGTAGAAAGTGCTGAGAGTTTGTTCTATGCTATGAAAAGAAGACAAATTATAAAGCAGGTGTTCAAAGGTAAAATCAAGTATTTCTTTTTTTCTACATTTGTTGTCACTGTCATTGGAAACCTATTTATTCTTTTTCTCACAGTGGCCAAACAGCAGTTTGCTTAATGGCTTCTGATTTGAAATCCACAGACTACTGTTTCACATATTTGTTGTTTGCATCATCAGGAGAGAAAGTTTCAGGGGAAGAAAAAAAAAGTCTAGGGACTGTCACCAGTGTTTTTCTTTGCTGCTATACTATAGCAACCAGTTTCCAAACATGACTGATTCAAAGGAAAAAGGATTGTCTCTTGGTCAAGGAAATAGGTGTCTGCCTAATGTGCAAAGTTGGTACTTTGGAAGGAAATATGCATTTGAAAAATGCAATGTAAATTATCTGGCAATGCGTCTAACCTGAAGTAAAATGTGGCACAGAGCATCTTAGAGTAAGAACATACTAAGATTGTTATAACTTCCACAAGATTGATATTTTTCAAATGGCTTCAAGGCTTTGCTAGGTTATTTTGATAACTAACATCAGGTTTTGGAGTGTGTCTTGGGTGCTTACTTACTTTTCTGCTTTAAAAACAACCCAGAGCGTTTTCTTTATAGCAGAGGTGAATTGATTTCACTGATTGAAAAATTAAGAATTCTCATCTCTTAGCTACTGCTGCCAATGGTTTTATTATGAGACAGCAGCACATTTTGGAGGTCCACAATTCGGTTTATTACAAAACAAGTATGATGGTAGAACTCCTG
This sequence comes from Papio anubis, assembly GCF_008728515.1. NCBI lineage: Eukaryota > Metazoa > Chordata > Mammalia > Primates > Cercopithecidae > Papio > Papio anubis. The sequence goes on from NC_044978.1 coordinate 46,055,970, forward strand.
CACCTCATTAGCCTGTCAAAATGAGTAGTTACATTCATTTTTTTATATAACAACACATATAATTATGGGTTGTAAAACTTGGACTGAAGCATATAAAGGAAATAAAGTAGCCTATATGGCATCAAAATGAGATGAAGGGTATAGCAGTCTACTGGTAAGAAATTTTATATTTTAGAACTTGGTATCGTCAGACATGAATATTTTTACTTCAAACCATTAGCCATCCCTGTCTCCTTCTATTGCTTCCCACCTCACTCAGCTATGAGAACACAAGTGTACCTTGATTAACACAGAGTCTCTCGAAAAGAAAAAGGACAGTATTGAAGTTAACTGCTAGCCTATTGCCAAAGTGCCTTTCAGTTAATACAGATTTTTTTTATATATATATTCATGCAATATGTGCCAGTGCCTATTTTCAAGGCTGGGCTAGTAGCTTCAGAGTATTTAAACCTATTTTAGAGATTACATCACTATTTTTAATGGGTGTAAGAAGAGATCGACCAAGATCAAAGTCAAATTGTTAGCATTCTTATTAGAATTTTAAGTTGGTTTATTTAGCAATGTATATTGCACAATCTTGAGCACTCGATTTTATAACTTTGGTTTGATCTTTCGGATGGGATCATTGTTCCTTTGATCTGGTCATCTGTATCAAATTACCTGGCAGAGGATGAGGTCATGCTTCAGCTGCTACCTTCCTTTACAGGAAGGCTAAGTACTTTCATTACAATATGTGATCGTGAATATAAACCCAGATGCCAGCTGTTGCCTTGTGCTCTGGCTTTTGCATTCATGAGTTTTGTCTCAGTTTTCACCCCATGTAAGCCTAGATTTTAAAATCCATAATTTCACTGCATTGCAAGAACAAAAGTACCTACTTACAACAAACTTTAATAAATTTCCTAGAACTGATTGAAAATTTTGGAGTCACAGAGGTGAGTGCATTGTCATGGTCCTGCTTGTTTCATTTTATCTTTATTTCTTTCTGTGTCTCACTCTTTTTCTTTTATTTTGCCTTGGAAATATCCAAACTCTGTCTCTCTATTACGGAGAATATTTTCCCCTCTCCTTCCAATCTTTCACTGGCTGATGTCTAGGTCCTGGGGAGTTTTAACTTTTACTCCAAGGACTCCTCATAATATTTTTCCAGCAAAGAGAGCTTTTGTCCTTAGAAGAATGACAGGGTCAGCCGTTACAACTTTTAAACATTCTCTTATGGGTTCAGTAACTTTATTAATTTCTTTCTTCCTTACATCTCTCTTTTCCCATTTCTTCTTCTTCCCTTTTCCTTTCATTATGACCCTCTCTGCCTCTATTCCCTTCTTTCTTTTTTCTTTTTTTTTTCTTCCTACTTTGTGCACCTAATATATACTAGTTATTCTTCTAGGCATAGAGATAAGGAGGATGTATAAGACATGTCTTTACTTTCAAGAAGCATCAGCATAGAAGAGGAGATGAAAAATATACAATGTGGGAGGCAGAGAGGGAGGAGGAGGATCCAAAAGTCATTTTCATGGTTGCTAAAGGTCATTTCAGGATTGCTTTGATGGAGATTCTATCAAGAGAAAACATGAGAGAAGGAGAAAGATTTAGGCAGAAACGATAAATTTGGTTTTCAACATGATAAAAGTTGTATGTACCTTCAAGACAACTAAGAGAGAAAATTAGTTTGGAGCTCAGGAAAGAGAATAAAGGTAGATTATACTTTTAGGAGTCACCAGTATATGTAGGTGAGATGCCCAGGAAGGAAAAAATAATAATAAAAGGAAAAAGGTACCCGAAAGGATAGAATCTTAAATAACACAATAGTTTATAGGTGGTCAGAAGAAGCAAAGGCACTAAAATTAAAAGTAAACAGTAAAAGTTAAAAAATTATGTGGAAACTAACCCAGAATGTTTCTAAACTCTTGCCTTCCTCATATGAACTTGAGACCATGGGTACCATGGATGCAAAGGGAGTGATTTGCAAGGTAGGATGAGAACAGAGAGTTGTACCTTAGAGGACAGACAAGGTTGTTCAAGAAGGAGGGAATAATTGACAGTGTACAATGTTTCAGAATATTGAGTTCACTGAAGACTGAAAAGGGGCCACTGAGTAAGCCTTAGCTCTTATTTCACCTATCGTTGTTGTAGACCATTTCTTCTTTCATTTCCAGTGGAGATGGAAGGCAGATGGTTACTATCTCTTGGTTTTCTTGCCTATGATTTCTTCATTGTTTCCTATTCAGTTTCATTCTTTAAGTTTTGTGAGCCTTCTCAGAAATATACTCGCTGTTTACTTCTCTGAAATCCCCATTGAATCTTTATCTCAAAAGAGTCTCACTAGTTGAATTAAACCTAAGGCTCCATTTAACCTCTCTATGCTTTTATTAATTCATTTCTAAATAGCATTTGCTTAGAAGTATGCTGAACTCCTGGATTATACTCAACTTTTGGTGCCCTGTGATCTCTATGATCTTTTGTGTACATTTCTACATAGGCCTCAATGTTAGTATAACATAAGAACAACTGGTTTCAAATAATATATTACAGAAAACATTAATTTTTTTGTTTTGTTTTATTTTGGCTGGCATGTGGGGGGATAGAGACTGAGTAAATATAGTTGAAAAGACAAGATAAAGACAATTATTAAAAAGATTTTTCAGTTAGCAGAACTACACTGAACGGTTCTAAAAGCATAATCAGTAATCAGTAGTCCTTTCAAATTGGTCATCATAAATTGGCTTTCCAGTCCTGCAAGGGCACAAGAAGCTGAAGAGATTAAATGCTTACAGAGAGCAGAATATTGTTTTATCTTAAGTGATAAATTTCTTTGCATCTGACATCTTACAAAAAGTGATTTTATTCTTCTATTTTCTATAAAATATGTGATTGGTTTTATGATCATTTTACATTATTTTATTGCTTTTATAAGGATCCTTGCAATAAATTTCAGTGTATTTTTTTACAAGGAGAACAAAAAGATAAAATTGCAATGGAGCTGAAATAATTCTTCTTACATCTAAACCTTCGTGTATATGAGTTTATGTAAAACTTTGTGAGCACAACTCTAAAGATTTATTTATTTATTCCATCTTTTTTTTTTTGGAATAAGGAAGGAATATATAGTATATTCCATATTCTTGTTAAAGTTGGATGCTAAGGTTTCTATGACCAAGACTCCAGTCCAACTCTTAAACAAGTCAGCAGTGTTGGAGAAGAAGCTGCTGGGTATCCTGGCCCCAAGTCTTCAGGACCTTGAAGTTTTCCTTCAGACCCACCCATCTGGAGAAGATGCAATTGGTGGTAAGTCTTTAATCCAGAAGAGTTTTTCAGGCAGGGTAGGTATGAGATGCTGGGTTTTAAAAAAATCATTTTATTATGATATTTTTCAAATATACAGCACAGTTAAAAGGACTTTACATTGAAAAAAATATATAACCATAGCATAATTCTATCCTTTATATTGTCCTATAGGTGCTTTATCACTTAGGTGTCTATGTATTCCCTTATTCATTCATCCATTTTATCTTTTTGATGCATGTCAGTGTAAGTTTCAGATGTCAGTGCACATCCCCCTAAATATTTCAGTATGCATATAATTCACTAGAATTCAATATTGAGTTGTTGTTTTTCTTTTTAATTTCCTTTCTTTTTCAAGAAATCGAGATGGCGTCTCACTCTGTTGCTCAGGCTGGAGTACAGTGGTACAATCATGGCTCACTGCAATCTTCACTTCCCTGGATCAGGTGATCTTCCCGGCTCTACCTGCGAAGCAGGTGGGACCACAGACGTGCACCACCATGCCTGGCTAATTTTTTGTATTATTGGTAGCGACAAGGTTCCACCATGTTGCCCAGGCTGGTCCCAAACTCCTGAGCTCAAGTAATCCACCTTCCTCATCCTCCCAAAGTGCTGGGATTATAGGCATGAGTCTCTGCACCCAGCCTGTTTTTCTTTATTACACAAAATATATAACTAAAATGTACAAATATTACCAACACCGTTACCAAGTTTTGACCAATCCATACACTTGTTGAAAGCAAACCCATATCAAGATATAGAACATTACCACACCCAAGAAAATTTCCTCAGGACCCTCTCCAAGCAGACCCTACCTCCATCCCCAGAAGAAAATAATCTTTAATTTTTTTCTATAGATTAGTTTTTCCTATTTTAGAATATCATATAAATGTAGTACAAAAATATATAGTCTTTTGTGTCTGGCTTTTTCCCACTTAGTACTATATAATGCTTTTGAGATCCATCAAACGTGTTGCATGTATCTGTAGTTTATTCCTTTTCATTAATGGATAATATTCCATTATAGGGATATACCACAGGTTTCTTATTCATTCTTCTATTGATGGGCCCTGGACTTTTACAGTTTGGGGTCATTATGAATAAGATTTCTATGAATGTTATTGTACAAGTCTTTGTGTGTATAGAGAAATGGCATTCTCAGAGCTGACGAGGGTTGAAGTCACAACCTGACTTGAAGACCAGGTTGCCGGGAATATCTCGTGAGTGTCACAGTTCCTTAGAAAGGATGAATTTAGTAATGCAGGGTATTGGGGATAGGGTGGGAAGAAGATTTGATATGCTGCTATTGATGTTTTGATATTATCAGTGACTCATGTTTCACTGTTTTGATATTATCAGTGACTCAGGCTTCTGCAGGGGCTGAGATTGCTGCAAGAACAGTATGATAATTAATATGACAATGTTCTTTTATGTTGGCTGAATTGAGAGTGAAATAACATATTCAGAAGAAAATCTTTTTACATTGAGTTGGAGTGTGTGTGTGTGTGTGTGTGTGTGTATGAGATACTGGTATTTCATGTGGGAGGGTGTTTAAATTTTAGAGTTAGATCTGATTATACCTAAATTTGAGCATGAGTAGAACCTTCCCTATGGCTGTTGGCACAAGAATTTTGGGTGTAGTACAGATGGAAGGGGACAAAACAGAAGCTACAATGGGAAAAGGACAGCTCGTGATTCTATTGGGGAAAGACTATAGTGTGTTTGTGTCTGACTCAGTAGTTGGTGTGTGTTTCCTAATCCTGTACAACTGTTATTCTGTTTATGGCGAATGGATTTGCAATTGTGATTTATCTTTGCCCCTTGAAATTCTACTTTTTGAAGTTTTGTCTCTGTCTTTTAAAAGCACCTTTTCTTGCTTCAGTTATATCTAGTGGCTTATCTCAGTGAATATTTGCCCAACTGTCTCTGAAGAATTATTGTAACTCTACTCAAGGACAAAAGTTTCCCAGAAAACAAACAATAATGAACCTGACTAGGTATTATGTTAAGGGCTCCTTTAGAAGTAATGGGCTAGACAATCTCAGAGGTATAATATTTAGAAGACCATGAGTCAATAGAAATTAAAAAGTGTTTAAAATAATAAATATTTTATGTCTAAGACAAATTGGATTTTAAAAGTCATCTAGACTATAGAATTGAAATAAATAGTAAGATAGTTCACTCTTTGCTAGGAGAGTACAAGAGTAACATGAAGATTTCAGGAAAAATGAAATAGGTAGACAGGAAAAATTGCTCGTCAGCGTTAACTCTTCCTGAATTGTAGTTATAGGAATTAATTAATAATTAAGATGATCAAGCCAATAGGAACATACACTTAAAGCAATTTTATAGGTATGTATTTAATTTACCACAAATTTAGGAGTTTAAAAGTATGATATTATTTTCCTACAACAGAAATTAATTTCTGCCCTGTCCATTCTGCCTACTGGCACAAATTTAACCATTGTCACTTTAAGATAAACTTAGTCATTTCAAGAACTTCTGAAACCATACAGGATTTTCCCCTTTCCATTCTCCCCAAGAAGGTGTGTGTGTATACATATACATATACATATGGTTTATTTGTCCATCCTGGTACCAAAATCACACTGACCTAACTCTAACTCTTCAATCCTCTTCTGATTTGAAACTTTTTGATTGTCCTATTTATTTTTATAGCCTTTGTCAATTTTTATTGATGTATAGCATACATATAGAAAAGTGTACTCTCTATATATATATATGTATATAATATTTACACACACACACACACACACACACACACACACACACGGAGCTTCCTCCAGTGCTTAGTGCCAGAGGGGCAGGGCATCTACTCCTCAACCATCAACTGTCCTTGCTGGCATCTATTGTCACACCTTCCATCAGCTGATTTAGTTGTTGATACCCATTCTCATGCAAAAGCTAAAATCTAACTTTTCTGTGCTTTAAAAACTTTGTAATTCCTCTAGTGATGCAAAGGATGTTACTGACTTAGTATGAAGAATGTCTTGGTATAACAAGGAAATGATGGGGTATGATAGCATGTCTCTAAGAAGGCTGGCATCACTCCCATTCTTCCCTGAATGCTTTTTCTTCTATAAGTGATAGTCTATTTCACACTTCTGCCCTTAAATCTGGGTTGGCTTAGTTGACTTGCTGGACCAAAAGAAAGGGGAATAGTGGTGTTATAAGACTTCCAAGGCCAGATCATAGGAAGTATTGCAGCTTTTGTGTGGATCTCTAGGAATGCTCACTTCTGGAACACTGGGAATACTGAGCTGCCGTATAAGGAGTCCAGATACTCTGAGACTGCCATTCTGGAGAGGCCACGGGGGGTTATCCTGAACCCAGTCAGCCTTGGAGCCCAGCAGCTGAACCCAGCCAGCCTTGCAGCTGTTCCAGCCGAGGCATTAGACATGTAAGTGAAGCTTTCTTGGGCCCCATAGATAAATCCATTCACAAACTATGTAACATCAAGTTACAGATACTAACACTGCGGAGCATGAAGAATGCTCAGCTTAGCCTGCCCAGATTCCTGGCCCACAAAATCATAAGAGATAGTAAATTAGTTGTTTTAATCCTCTAAACTTTAGGGGCAGTTTGTTATGTGCAAAAAATATCTAATTTAATTTAATAATTTAATTTACATCTCACATTTTAATTCTACTACCTAGTCAGTACAGTCAAGTTGATGATGTAGCATTGATTTCACATTCTTTTGAGGATTGTGACCCATTGTTAGGGAAGTGGTCTTTTCCCCAGAGAACAAGGTTTGCTCTGTAACTCTGTACTTACCATTGCCTGCTGCTTTCATGTGTCACCACCTGTAGACTTTCCAGAAAGCCTTTCTTAGGAAACCTTCACCAGAGTTCTTCTTGAGTGAGTATCCATTATCTCTGCTTTGCATCCACTTCCTCAGTTCTTCTGTATGTTTTGATTATTGTGCCTAGTATTTTTATCTCTTTTCTTCTGTTTGTTTGGGCTCTGAAGTTTTGCAAGTCATGGACTAGTATCATAAATCAAATGACCCTACAAGTGTGCTTCCAATATTGGACACTGTATTCTGTTTCATTGTTTTTTTGTCCATCCTGGTACCAAAATCACACTGAACTAACTCTAACTCTACAATCCTCTTCTGATTTGAAACTTTTTGATTAACCTACTTATTTGTATAGTCTTTGTCAATTTTTACTGACATATAGAATACATTTAGAAAGGTGCACAAATCTTAAGTGTATAGCTCTATAAATTTTCAAAATAAACACACTTTTGTAACTACCTTACAGATTAAAAATAGAATATTTAATAGTACCTAGAAAACTTCCTTTTGCCAAACTTCCACTCAGTACCTCACTGTATTTAGCATTTTGACTTTTATAACCATAAATCAGTTTTGACTCCTCTGAACCTTATGTTTATTATATAAATAAACTCATGCAGTATGTATTCTTTTATGTTTGGATTCTTCCACTCATTTTTCTGTTTGTGATATTTGTCTGTGTCGTACATGTGGTAATTATTCATTTCTTTTAATTGTTGTATAGCATCCCTTTGCATGAATATATTGCAATTGTTAATCCATACCATTATTAACAAACATTTGAATCCTTTACAGGTCTTGACTATTAAGTATAGCCAAATATGAATACTCAAGAATATAAATAATCTAGTACATGATATTTGTACACATTTTTGTCTGATATGTATTTTGATGTAGAATTGAAAGACCATAGGATATGTGTACATTCATCTTTGGTAGACACTCTAAAGCCATTTTCAATTTTCAGAAGAAGTTGTGCAATTTACACACTTACCACCAGAGTATGAGCGATTTTATTGTATCATACTCTGGCCACTGTTTGGTTTAGTTTTTTTTTTTTTAAACTGTTAGCTACTCTGGTGTATTTGTAGCGATTTTTAAATTTTGACTTTAACATTTATTTTACTGAAAGAATAATGATGCTAAATACCTGTTCATAAAAACAAACCATTTGATATCTTTTCTGTGAAGTGCCCGTTTTTTTTGAATCTTTTTTCCATTAAAAATTGAGTTGTCTATATGTTTTTTATTGATTTATAGGAGTTCCTCATATATTACGGAGTGGAGTTCATTCTTTGGATATATGGTTGCACATATACTCTCACACTTTACAGCTTGCTTTTTTACTCTCTTGATGGTAATTTTGGTGAGCAGAAGCTCTTAATTTTAATGAAGTTAATTTATCAATCTTTTTCTTTATAGTTAGCGCTTTTATGCATCCTATCCAAAAAATCTTTGCCTAGGGTAAAGTCATTGTGTTAGTTTTCTATTGTTGCTAGATAAACTCAGCAGCTTAAATAATATGATCTCACTGTCTCTATGTGTCAGAGTCTGAGGATGAATTAGCTGCTCAGGGCCTCACACAGCTGAAATTAAGGTATTGACTGGGCTGTATTCTCATCTGGAGACCTGACTGGGAAGAATCTACTTCTAAGTTAATTCAGGTTTTGGCAGAATTAATTTTTCTGTGACTGTATGAATGAGGGCTGTGGATTTTTGCTGACTTTTGGCTGGTGGCTAACTTCAAGTGATGGAGGCCACTTGTAATTCTGGAGGCAGCTTGCAGTTCTTTATCATGGAGGCTTCTTCAACCAATCTTCTTACTTCATCAAGTCAAAAAGGAAAGTCCCTTTTTTGAGGAGGTTCCAGTCCTTCTTTTAAAGACCTCCCCTTGAGTAAGTCAGACCATATGGGATAATCTCTTTTGATAATAACTCCAAGTAAGTTATTATTTGAGGCTTTAATTACATTTGAAATTTCTTCACCTTTGCCATATTCTATTAGTTAGAAGCAAATCACAGCAAAGGGGATGGCACTATATATGATGTGAACACCAGCAAACAGGAATTGATGGGGTCTGTAAGAGTCATGTCCACAGTCTAGAAGATTTTTGAAATGTTTTAGAAGTTTTACTGTTTTACATTTCACATTCAGTCTTACAATATATTTGGAGTTGATTTTTATGTGAGATAGGAATTGAGACTCATTTTTATATCGTGTAGATTAACAAAAGACTCAGTAAAATTTATATGTCATACATCAAGTAAATATTTATGCTTGCTTCTTTTTCTGGATCCTGGTTTTTGTTCATTGGTCTGTTTATATCTCCTGCATGAAAACCATGATTTCTTATTACTGAGGTTTATAATATGTCTTGATATCTGGGTAGTGCAAACACTCCAAATTTATTCTTTAAGTTGTCTTTATTCTTTGTTTTTAGGATTTCCACATAAATCATAGAATAAGTTTGTCAAGTTCTATAAAAATTTCTTGTGAATTTTTTTGCTATTCCATTAAATTTACAGATCAATCTGAAAGGAATTGTTAACTTTCAAAATTGAACCTTTCAATTTTTGGAAGCATTCTCTCTCTCTCTCTCTCTCTCTCTCTCTCTCTCTCTCTCTCTTATCTTTTAAAATTTATATTAGTAATGTTTTATTGTTTTCTGTATAGAAGCCTTACTTATTTTTCATTAGGTTTATTTCTCTAGGAAGTTAACCAGTGGTTCTCTATGAGATTGGAGCTTTTCATCGCTCTCAGAAGAGCACATTTTTGAAGCATGAGGTAGTATTGAAAAAAAAGCACAGCTTTACTACATTCTTTAGTCAGAACCTTAAAATATAATCTCATTAATATAAATTGTGAATGCTCAGAAAACTCCAATATTCACATATATGCAGACTCAATTCCAAACCAAATCTAATAGCAATGACACTGACAATAAGATATATATTTCTATGTATTTTATTTTAAATTCTGTTTATGTGGTGAAACACATTTACTGATTTTCATGTGTTGAACCAACCTTGCATCCCCAGAATGAAGCCTAATTTATTGTGGGGAATTAACTTTTTGATGTGCTGTTGGATTTGGTTTGCCAGTATTTTGCTGAGGATTTTTGTGTCTATGTTCATCAGGTATATTGGCCGGTATATTTTGTGTGTGTGTGTGTGTGTGTGTGTGTCTGTGTGTGTGTGTCTTTGCCAGATATTTTTATCAAGATGATGCTGGCTTCATGGGATCAGTTAGTAGGGCATCGCTTCTAGATATTTTTTGGAATATTCTTGGTAAGATTGGTATCAGCTCTTCTTTGCATGTCTGGTAGATTTTGGCTGTGAATTTATCTGTTCCGGGGCTTTATTTGGTTAGTAGGTTGTTTTATTAGTGACTTAATTTTGAAACATTTTACTGGTCCATTCAGGGTTTCAATTTCTTCCTAATTCAGTCTTGGAAGGTTGTGTGTTTCCAGGAATTTAGCCATTTTCTCTAGATCATCTAGTTTGTGTGCAAAGGGGTGTCATTAATAGTCTCCGAGGATTATTTGCTTTTCTGTGGGATTAGCTGTAATGCCACCTTTGTCATTTCTAATTATGCTTATTTGGATATTCTCTCTCTTTTTCTTTGTTAATCTAGCTATCCTGTTCACCGTTTCAAAGGATACTTTTCATTTTATTGATTATTTGCATGAAGCTTTGATCTCAATTTCATTTAGATCTGCTTTGATTTTAGTTATTTCTTTTCCTCTGCTAGCTTTTGGGTTAGTTTGTTCTTGTTTTTCTAGTTCCTCTAGTTGAGATATCAGATTGTTAATTTGAGATCTTTCTAACTTCTTGATGTGTTTAGCACTCTAAACTTTCCTCTTAGCACTGTTTTTGCTGCATCCCAGAGGTTTTGGTATATTCTATCTCTTCCTTCATTTATTTTAAAGAGTATTTGATTTCTGCCTTAATTTTGTTTACCCAATGATCATTCAGGAGCAAGTTGTTTGGTTTTTATGTAATTGTGTGATTTTGCGAGAACTTCTTGGTATTAATTTCTATTTTTATTCCATGAGGTGTGAGAATATGCTTGATATGATTTCTATTTTTTAAATTTATTAAGACTTGCTTTATAGCTGAGCATGTGGTTGAACTTAGAGTATATTCCATGTGCAGATGAGAAGAGCTTACATTCTGTAGTTGTTGGGTGGAGTGTCCTGTAGATGTCTATTAGGTCCCGTTGGTCAAGTGTCAAATTTAAGTTCAGAATTTCTTTGTTAGTTTTCCACCTGGATGATCTGTCTAACACTGTCAGTGGGGTGCTGAAGACTCCCACTAGTGTTATGTGGTTTTCTAAGTCTTTCCATAGGTCTACAAGTACTTGTTTTATGAATCTTGTTGCTCCAATATTGAATACATGTATATTTAGGATAGTTAAGTCTTATTTTTGGACTGAACCTTCTATCATTATGCAGTAACCTTCTTTTTCCTTTTTTGCTGTTGTTGGTTTAAAGTCTGATTTATATGATGTAAGAATAATGACACTCGCCTTTTTTTCTTTTTTGTGTGTGTGATAGATCTTTTTCCATTCCTTTACTTTGAGCTTATGGGTTTATTACATTTGAGATTGGTCTGTTGAAGATAGCAGAAGGTCGGGTCTTAATCGAACTTGCCACTCTGTGCCTTTTAAGTGGGATGTTTAGGTCTTTCACTTTCAAGATTAATATTAATTTGTGAGGTTTTGATCCTTCCATGGTATTGCTAGCTGGTTGCTTTGCAGTCTTGATTGTATAGTTTTTTATAGGGTCTATGGGTTCTGTTCTTTGCTGTTTTTTTGTTTTTTTGTTGTTGTTGTTGTTGTTTTTTCCTTTTTGGAGATGGAGTCTCACTCTGTCACCCAGGCTGGAGTGCAATGGTGTGATCTTGGCTCACTGCAACCTCCGCCTCACAGGTTCAAGCAATTCTCCTGCCTCAGAATTCCCAAGTAGCTGGTATTACAGGTGTCTGCTACCACATTTGTCTAGTTTTTTGTATTTTTAGTAGAGACTAGGTTTCACCATGTTAGCCAGGCTGGTCTTGAACTCCTGACCCCAGGTGATCCACCTGTGTTGTCCTCTAAAAATGTTGGAATTACAAGCGTGAGCCACCATGCCCGGCCAGCTATGTTCTTTTGTATGGTTTTATGGTAGCAGCTATTGCTGTTTTATGTCCATTGTTTGGAATTCCGTGAAGGATTTCTTGTAAGGCTGGTCTAGTGGTAATGAATTCCCTTAAAGATTGCTTATCTGAAAAATGTTTTATTTCTCCTTCACTTATGAAGCTTAGCTTGTTGGGACATTAAATTCTTAGTTGGAATTTCTTTTTTGGTAAGAATGCTAACAATAAGCCCTCAATGCTTTCTGGCTTGTAGAGTCTCTGCCAAGAAGTTCACTGTTTGACTGAGGAGGTTTTTCTTTCTTTATTATTTTTTAAAAAGTGATTTGGCCCTTTTCTCTAGCCGCCATTAGGAATTTTTCTTTTACATTGACATTGGAAAGTCTGATGACTATTTGTCTTGGGGAAGATCATCTTGTAAAGTATCTTGTAGAAGTTCTCTGAATTTCTTGAATTTGCATGTAAACCTCTAGTAATATTGGGGAAATTTTTGTGGATTAAATCCTCAGATATGTTTTCCAAGTTGGTTACTCTCTCTCTCTTTCTCTCTCAGAATACTAATGAGATGTAAGTTTGGTCCCTCTACATAATTCCATATTTCTCACAGATTTGTTCATTGTTAAGAATGTTTTTTCTTTACCTTTGTCTAACTGGATTGATTTGGAGGTCTGGTCTTCGAGCTCTAAAATCCTTTTTCAGCTTGGCCTAACTTGTTATTAAGGCTTCCGATTGTATTTTGAAATTCCTGTAATGAAATTTTCAATTCCAGAAGTTCAGTTTGGTTCTTATGGTGTATTTCAACTGTTGGATTGTTTTCATGGCTTCCTTGGATTGTATTTCAACTTCCTCTTGAATCTCATTGAGCTTTCTTGCCATTTAGATTCTGAATTCCATGTCTATCATTGCAGACATTTCAATCTGTTTAGGACCCATTGCTGGAGAGCTAGTGTAATCCTTTGGCGGTAAAGAAACACTCTGACTTTTTGAATTGCTGGAGTTCTTGTGCTGATTCTTTCTTATCTGAAGGAGCTGACATTCCTTTTTATTTTTGAAATTGCTGTCATTTGGAGAGGGATTTTTGTTTTTATATTCTTTTTTTTTCCTCCTTCAGGGTTTGGCTGTGGTGTATGTTGTGTATAGTTGGTTGGCAAATTTTCTGGGTGCTTTCAGAGGGCCAAGGCTCTGTTCAGGTCTCTTATCTGTGGATAGTTTCCTGCATTGCATTTCACAGTAATTGCAGGTTGAAGGAATTTACTTTTGTTTGGTGGTAGAATTCAGACTGTGATCCAGTAGATGGGCCAGAAGATAGGCTTTTACTCAGGCATGCACCTCTTTTCCATTTCAGTGTGTTTGCAACAGTGCTGTGCACAGAGGAGATGAGGATGGAGACAGTGACTTCCTCACCAAGTCTGTTCCTGGGTCTTGGGGTATCCCTTTTCAATTACTGGCTCTGCATCCACATTTCTTAAATGGGCTGCACCCCCTTTTCCCTTAGGGGTGATGTGAGTCCAAGGTTAAGTCACCACGAGACCTGAAGTACTCTGGGGACCTGCTGGGCCTCTGAGCTTCGCAGAGTCAGAGTGGGTTGTGGGTTTTGTCTGTTGTTGGTCTGGTGATGCAGTGGGTCAGCAGGGAGGATCCCCAGGCAGGGTGTTTGCGCTGCAGGTGTGCAGCTGTGTGGTGCCCATGGTTTAAAGCTTTTAGCCCAGCAGATGACTGTGGTCCCTACATGGCTCACACTCCCCTGACCAGGTCTTCTTCCATTATCTGTCCCTGGAGCAGGCCTGACCGGCTAAACTTGTCCAAAGCGTTCTCTGCCCATATTGTTGGACTGCTCCAGGTGTTTCAGGCCTTGGGGAACCCTGGGACAGAAGCTGCAGCTGGCTAACCAGCTATACCCTTCCTGGACCAGGCTTATTAAGGGAGGGATGCCCAGCTCCTGTGTCAGCACATGACCCTGACCCACACTCTTCTCAGTGTTCTGAGAGTGGTGGTTCCTCCTCTGCTCAAGTTCAGACCACACATCTCAGCTTGAGACCCCTGTGTGGTGTGTTCGAATCCTGAGGTGTTGGGACTGGGCATGTGGTTTTGTCCTCTGGTCCCTCAGGGTTGAGCGCCAGCTGTGCTGGGGGACCAAATTTCTCTCAGATTTGCTAGTCAAACACTCAACCAGGACAGTGGAGATTTTGCTGTGGGCACTCCTGCAGGAGTGACCAGGTAGGCAGTCTTGGTTGAGGGGCCAGTGGACAAGGGGGTGCACGGATCAGATGTGCCCTGATCCTGTGGGACAGGTAGCCTTGTTATCTTCCAGCCTGGCAGTAGTAGGGGCAGCAGACACCAGACCAAGGTAGAGAGCCTTGGGGGATGGGCTTCTATGGTTGCATTTTATTGCAGGGGCTCCGCGCACCATGAAACCTCAGTTCTGCACAGGTTTGAGCTTTGACTCTGCCTGATATCTGGGCAGTTCCCCCTTCCAATTCAAATGTCTATAGGGATCATGGGATCTCTTGTAGCTAGCATCCCAGAGGTCCATGGTGGGAGTTTGGTGCTGTGGAGTTCCTTCACTCACTCCTTCCTTAGGATCTGTTTAGGACCAGGAGCTGGTCCTAGTGCTCAGCAGCTACATGCAGCCTTCCCAGCTTCCTCCCTCTTCAGTTGCAGTGTCTGCATTGTCTATCTATTGACTTTCAGTGTTTTCTCTCAAAAGATCTGTTTGAAGTGTAATAGTTTACTCAATATTTTAGTGGTGAGGTGGTTCCCAGCTGCATCTAGTCTACCATCTCAGTTTCTCCTCAAACGTTCTTTGTAAAGGCAAGCTAGTAAATATTTTAGGCTTTCTTGGCCATAAAGGAAATTTTATTGCAAGTCCTCATTGTAGCATGAAAATAATCATCAACAATATTTAAAATGAACAGGTATGACTGTGTTTCAATAAAACTATACTCACAAAACAGGTACTGGCTGGATTTGACCAAAGGGCTATAGTTTGCTAGCCTCTTCTTCTTAGACATTGTTTAGAAAATACTGAAATCTGATTGCAGTCCATCTAATTATAGGTATAGAGTGACTAAATGGTAAACTTTCCAAGCCTCTGCAACTAGGGAGTATGCTTAATGCCATTCTAAAAGTATAAATATATCCACATCTCTGCTCAATTGTGTGATCTGATTCCTGACCTGTAGTGTTTGCAGTCTACTGTAAAGGGAAAAAAATCTGGGTCAGAACAGAGGTCTTTCCTTTTTTTGTATTTTTAAATTCGTATATCATAGTTGTACATATTTTGGGTGCATGTGATATTTTGATACATACATACAACATATAATGATCAAATTAGGGTAATTGGGATATTCATCATATTCATCACCTTAAACAGTTATCTTTTCTTTGTGTTTAGAACGTTGCAATTCTAGAACAGATATATTTCTTGGCCATATTCCACTAAGGATTTTCACTGATTTTTTTAATGATAAGGGAAAGGAAAAGGAGATACCTAATATATGTATAGATTCACATGTAAATGTATATTAACACACATACTTGTGCTTGAATTAATATACAATAAAAATTCCCCTACATATTACATATACTTTTATTTCATTTGTGTAAACTTTTCTAGAGCTAGTTCTTCTCTTTGAGTATAAATCTATAATGTACTTATTATATGTAATTTGACTTATTTGTGAATATAGACACTATTAATCAGTCTAAATAATTTGAATTATAGGAATTTTGCTACACAATTTTTGGTGTGCAGTGTTTTAGTATAAATACATCCAGAGATACCAAGTTCTGAACTCAAAAGCTATTGATGGGAGGATGGGTGCGGTGCCTCACAGCTGTCATCCCAGCACTTTGGGAGGCCGAGGGGGGCAGATC